>NC_139643.1:45298149-45559649 GCF_964638095.1 Poromitra crassiceps | reverse complement strand
CAAACAAAAAAAACAAAAAAACAACAACAACAAAATTCTCCAAAAATATGGTGTTACAGCAATCTATATTCCATTTGCATTTGGACCATTCGGCTGCCAGCCAGCCAGTTGGAAACTTCACTTAACTAGAAGCTTAACTTAATATACTTACACTTAACTTAAAGTGATAATACAGAAGATTTCAGTTTTGTTGCCTTGGGTGACACCTATTGGCGATGAGTCGTAATTGCAGGTGAGATCCAAACTGTTATTATGTGACATTACTCAGTTTGTTCGGCCATAGTAACCACCCGTAATGCTAGCAGAGACCGGAAAAAAGTAGCTTGTTATCCTACTTCACACAATAGTTGTCGGGAACCTACAGTAACCTACAGAGTGAGTGTATTGTGTTAGCTCCGCCCACCCTGTGTCACCACAGACACCAAGTTCATAAATGCTGCAATACTGAAAATGCAAAGGCTTCCATCAATGGGCCATAGGCTCAATCACCATTGTGTTAACTCACTATCAGATAGATAGTGACTTAACACACATTTATTGAGATGAAAATCTAACGTATTATCACTACATTGAGTGCCACAGCGCTTCAGTAAAATTGTCTGCAGCCTGTGCCAGATTCACTTCCATTCAGTTGAAAACAGCTATAGAATTTTTTCTATTAGGGCTATATTGACAGGGCTGGACTTTAATGAAACATTGAACACTCCTGCTTCTTCCAAAGAAGAAATTTTGTTTCTAGACAGTTCCATTATGAAATGACAGGCTCTGAAAAAAGTGCACTTTCAAGGGTTTTCTGTCGTTTTTTTTTACTTTCCAAGATATAGTCACTTTTATGAATACCTTTTGCACTCTAATTTCGGGCACATTCACTGACTCTGGCTGGTGTTTTCTGATGTGGTGGCGTGGTGTGGTTTCTGTGCAGCCTGCGTGCCCCCCCCCCCCCCCCCCCCCCCCTCTCCACCTCTGAGCTGCGGGCTCCTCCCCACACGCACAGAGTTTGTTTTCTCACAGACTCCGTTTTTGCCCCGGACGAATCCCAGCGCGCATCAAGGAAATGCCAAACGCGACTGAACGAAAAGGCTTGGCCGTTCGGCTTCGGATGCTGGCTTTCTGGCAGGGAATCGTGTGGAGATAGATAGAAGCATAAGAGCTCAGTTGTGAGCGCGGATGCAGCCGAGCCCACTGTCCGCTGCAGACAGAGCAATCTATACGGCTCTGGCTGAAGCATGCATCGGTTTCCTCTTTGATCACGTCTTTTCCCTGCTGTCTCCTGCACAAACTAAAGGATCTGAGGTGGGTGGCGCAGCTCCCGTGTCGATGTTTAAGGTGGCGCCGTGTGATCCCTTGAAGGGATTCATGCTCACTGGCTAGGTACGACCTTAAACAGCAGAATTATGGAATAATATGAATTATGATTTTAGGACGTCCACAGACGTCCTTGGCACTGAACGTTACATTTTTTTAGGACGTCCAGAGACGTCCTTGGCACTCAATGTGTTAACTTGGGTATTCCATTTCCAAAAATGGCCGACCTGGCCGACCTGGCAGCTCTGTGATAGCAGCTCCTCAAACCTACCTCAAACCTAACTCTTTTTTATCAATTTCTAAACCACATTTTTACTCTATCTTTTAGATTCAGGTAGATTCATCTGTCTATTTTAATATAATAATCGTGTTTTAACGATCGGACGTTTCGATCGTAAGTTTTTAAGTGTTTTTAGTCTACCTGTCCTGGCCTGGTTCAGTTGGCGCCAGCCTCTAGCTCCTTAGCTAGCCGCGTTAGCGGTGGCATTAGCCATAACTTACAACAACAATCATCCATCGAGAGGAATCCACCTATTCTGCTTACCGGGAGGTTGATCCACCGCAGCAGGCCCAGTCTTTGGGCCTGTGCCGGTAAGTCCCGACCTGAACAGGACCTACGTGTCTACGTGTCTACGTGTGTGCGTGTGTACTCGCAATCTCTACATTCCGCTGTGGGCTACCGTTGTGTAGCCCTCGCGAGTAAGTGTCTCCCGGTGCCGCTGCCTGCTTGCTAATACCACAACAAACCCAGTTTTATCTAACGCTAGTCCCGTCATAAGTCCCTTTTACTGGCCATAGCTCTTTTCATCCCCAGCATCCACCACCACCATGACATCACATACCTCATCATCTGACTGCGACAGCTGTCTCCGCCTGATCCACAAAGTGTCCGTGTTGGAAGGAAGAATCTCCGTGTTGTACCAGCTCAGAGATGAAGAGCTGGCTCTCGACTCCCTGTTCTCCGCCCGTCCTGGCCCCGGGGATGATTCAACAGACTCAATGATTCCGGCGGCCATCGGTTCCGCCATCTCAGCTGCTGACGAGCTCCCGTCCCTGGAGGCTGCTGACCACCGGGCCAAACTGGGGGCAAAGCGTAAGGCTCCGCCCCCGGTTAGTTCCACTCCTGCCCAGCGGGCGCCTTGGTCGCTGGTCGGTCAGGAAAAACATAGCCGAAACCCCCGTCCTTGCTCCTACCCATCCCCCGCCCCTCAGGTCAAGCTACGGAACAATTGCATCAGTACAATCAGGAAAGCCAAATCCAATTATTACTTAACCTCCCTCACTAACGCTCAAGGAAATACAGCCAGTTTTTGGAAAACCATTAAATCAATGAAAACCACGCCCACCTCCGCTCTCCCTCCTCAGATCAACGGTGAGAATGGAGTCATTTCGGACAAATCGCAGATATGTGATACATTTAATCAACATTTTGCATCTGCTAGTCATTTATTTGATAGGCATTCTGCCAGTTCTGCTCCCGTGACTCATACCCATGACCAAACGGGAAAGCACGCGATCACACCACCCCCCTTCACCCTCATTGATAGTTTCTCATTTAGACAATTAGATAACCATGAAGTCCTCAAAACCCTCTCACATCTGAACATTAAGAAATCTAAAGGCGAGGATGACATAGCCCCATCTCTCCTACGCCTTAGTGCTCAGTTGATCTCCGCTCCGCTTGCCCACATCTTCAACTTGACATTCACTTCCGGTGAAATTCCATCTATCTGGAAAACTGCTCAGGTCACACCCCTGCTTAAAGGAGGTGACCCCAGCGACCTGGATAACTATCGTCCCATTTCTAGACTGTGCTGCTTAGCCAAGGTTCTGGAAACCTTGGCGAACCAACAACTTCGGGACTACTTAGACACATATAATATCCTTCATCCCCATCAATCAGGGTTTAGACCTGGTCATAGCACCATTACCGCCACATCATTAGTTATAAACAATATTCTGAATTGCCTCGACAGCCGCCAGCATTGCGCTGCCCTATTCATTGACCTCTCCAAAGCCTTTGACACAGTGAACCATGGAATTTTATTAAATAAACTGTCCTCCATCGGCCTGGACGATCTCTCCATCAGGTGGTTCTCCAGCTACCTCTCTGGGAGAAAGCAGGCTGTTGTTGTCGGTAACAACAAATCCAGTCCTCTCTTAATTGACAATGGTGTCCCACAAGGATCTATCTCTGGCCCAATCCTTTTTACCCTATACATAAATAGTATTTACTCCCCCTCCGGTCATAGTTTTGTCCATTATTACGCCGACGATACAATTCTATATTGCTTCGGGCCCACTCCTGCACAGGCCGCTGCAAGTCTACAGACTGCTTTTGACACCTTCCAACGGTCTCTGCTTGACCTCAAACTAGTCCTAAATTCAAAGAAAACAAAATGGATGTCATTCTCAAGATCCCCCATTCCCAGCAACAACATTTACATCCGTACACTTCAGGGCGAACAGATAGATCAAGTTAATTCCTATAAATACCTCGGCATCTGGCTGGACTCAAAACTCTCCTTTCACACTCACATAGAATACCTTACAAAAAAGCTAAGAATAAAAATAGGTTTTCTGTATAGGAACAAATCCTGTTTCTCACTTTCTACTAGGAAATCTTTAGTACAGTCACTAATAATGTCGGTTTTCGATTATGGAGACATCTTATATATGCACGCCTCCCCCTCCATTTTGAAGCCGCTAGACGCAGTATATCACAGTGCTCTGCGTTTCATCACAGGTGACGGCTTTCGTACTCATCACTGCACTTTATATAATAAGGTGGGCTGGCCCTCCCTGACGATTCGAAGAGAGCAACACTGCTTATTGTTCATTTATAAAGCTCTAACCGGAAAGCTCCCCTTGTACCTGTCCTCACTCCTCACCCATATCAACATAAGTCATCAAACACGCTCACGTTCTCACATCAGACTGTTTACTCCGCGTGTGAGGTCGGAGCAAGGCAAGACTGCCTTTTCTTATTATGCCCCAGACAAATGGAACAGTCTTCAGAACACATTGAAATTGGACCACTTTGTCTCCTTTGAAGCCTTCAAAGCGCTCTCACAGAGCACTCTGCAGGAGGAATGCTCGTGTTTTTGAGTGTGAATATTGTAATCTTGTCTGTCTGTAACTTCTGTATATGTTCTTTTGTAACAGGGCGCTCTTGGAAATGAGAGCTCGCTCTCAAGTGCTTCCCTGTATAAATAAAGGCTAAATAAAAAATAAAAAAAAACTTAGCATGCGGTTCTCTAAACTTTAGAGAAACTAATGACACAGTACAAAAGGAAAACATAAGAGAAGACCACCACCTAGTGGTTCAGTTTAGACAACTGCCTTACAAAAACATCGGTTGTCTGGGTTTGTAACGAGGTATCTGTGTCAGTATGTATTTGCAAAACATGATTTGTTATTTTCCAGGTAATGTACTTGTACTATCTTCTGGGCTGGAAACTCATGACTAAACATTACCTAAACGGGGTGAACGGGGAGGAGGCTGAGCTGAAGATAAGAGTCGAGGTGAGATGACAGAAAACACTCTCACACACACATACACACACACACACACACACACACACACACACACACACACACACACACACACACACACACACACACACACACACACACACACACACACACACACACACACACACACACACACACACACACACCAACTTTGTCATCATTGTATATGTGTATGCATGTACATGCTGTATAATGCAAAATGTACTGTATAGGGATAGGGTCATTACCAATAAATTGGATATGAGCCAGTCAGTGTCATCCACCAACAACAGCAACAGGATGGCTGTTTGATTACATTGTATAATTGATCAATGCTACATTGGTTGCCTTAGTTTCCACCCTTCTCAGAATAACATTCTGGGGGAGATGTTTTGAATTTGATGGCAAATTTAAAGATGTTGATGTCGGCACAAAATCCAAAAATATCAGTTTCACCACTAAATAAACCTATATCGGTCAAACCTTTATGCACACTATATACTAGCCTGTTCTCTTCAAATAAATAACACATGAGTTTCCACTTTCCATGTAGTGAATATGCCAAACGTTACGATTTTCTGCAGTTGATACGCCAAAGATACTGGCCGCGCTGACAAGTAAAGGAGTATGAGTGGCCCCACAGTAGCGTACTTCTCTCACAATTCCTTGTTGTGAGCACTGACCTAAAAATATGGACAAAGCTATCCCATTAATTTTGGTCTCCTGTTTGGAGTTGATCTTGATTTTTCGTCAGCAGAGTGGGAGGGAATGGGTTGAGTCCTTCCGCACCTCACGTGAGATGGGGGTTCCCCAGAGCCGCAGCTCCGCCTGCTATTGGTCCGTGATCGGCAAACTGCGTGATCACTGGATAGGTGAGCTGTCAATCATGGCCTTTTCGATCATCTATTTTACTCCAAACGGGCGAGTTATATAAGAAAGTACCCCCCTACAGTTGTTATGAAAAGGTGAAATTAGCTATATAGACCAAAACCGTGTTGCAAAGTCGGGCATTTTAACATGGGGGGGGGGGGGGGGGGGCACCTACTGCCCCCGACGCCTAGTGGCCATTCGAGGTTCTTCCTGCTGCTCGATGTGTGGAGGTCTGGGGGCATATTTGAAGGCTGAAATGTACACTGGAGTGTTCACAAAGCGGATTACTAATCTGACAGGAGAAGTGATTGGTGTGCATTTACCAGCTTCTGGTGAAAGAAATCCTTCTGCGTTGAGTGACTGTCACGAGCCCGTGTGACAGCGCGTGGAACTCGGGGAGAAGCTGTTTGTTGCATCGCTTTGAGGCGCCAGGCTGGATGTGTTTTATGAGCTTCCTCGATGAAGGGAACGCTTGCTGGTTTTGTATGACAATAACTCTGGCTTGCGGGCGGTTAAAGAGACTGTTTTGGGCATGATTGACAGGTCGCCTGTCCAGTGATCACACAGCTCGCCAGTCACGGACCAATAGCAGGCGGAGCTGCGGCTCTGTGACAAACCCCCGGGCTTGCGCCGTCTCACGTCTCATGCAGCAGCCACACTTCTAAATGTGAGTCCAAAAACCAATGGGTGACGTTTATACAGTCTATGGTTGATACGCGCAACTGCACACAAAATTACTTTGGTGTACACGTTGCACATAATATGTTGAAAGTGTAAACCTGTGTTATTTGTGCGCCATGGGGTGAGACCGGGTCAGTAGATTATACTTTATATACATTACATATAAATTGGCATTTGTAGTGCATGAAGTTGTGTGTATAAATGTCATGTCTTCTATATGTCTCTATGGAAAGTAGCAGGATATAGCATGATTCTAAAGCAGAGCAAATTCCTCGCCCTGTTCCTCCAGAAAGAGAAGAAGAACACCTACCTCCTGGCCTTAGACGGGGACACAGGTTTCCGGCCGGCTGCTGTGATGCTGCTGCTCGATCGCCTGAAACAGTACCCGGTTGTTGGCGCCGCATGTGGCAGGATTCACCCTACTGGTTCAGGTTGGCACACAGTATAAACTGGGAGCCCCGGGTTTGAGACACACCCCTGCGCTGTTACATTGGGGTCAGAAGTGGGATAGGATGGATAGGATTCAGGCACATTCAGGGACCTGTGTGGGAGTTGAAGGCTGAAGCGCAGCGCTTAATGTGAGTACGCTGGCCCTTGGTCAAAGGGATGTCCCTTTGGCTGACTGGTTAGTGCATCTGTCTGAGGGCTGGGAGTCCCGGGTTCGAGGCACACCCCTGCACCTTTACAATACAGTAGAACTATATTAACTCATTGAGTGCCAATGACGACTTTAGTCGTCAATTGCTTTAGTGACGTAGAGTGCCAAAGACGACTAAAGTCGTCAATTGCGTTTTTTGATGGTGGGACGTGGATCTAAGCCTCTTACATCGCCTCTTACAATATGGGAGCTATTGAATGTGTGTAACCTATTTTACAGAACCCTTAGGTGGCGACAGTGCTCTCCAGATTACAGAAAGGCGATGAAAAAACAAAGAAGAAGTCGTTGGGGAAACGGAAATCGCATCGCATCCGTATGCATCCATATGCATGAAGCATACTGTAACGTTAGCTGTGCCTGCAGCAGCCAATCTGCTGCCACAATTGAGCCCCATCCGTGTCCGCTGCGATAGCCCATCCATATGATTTAGTTGCCGACACGGCGACACCAGCGTCTTTCTGAAAAGTTACATTATTCTCAGCTGGCGACACGCTGTAAAAAAGCCGGGGGATGCAGCGCACTTTTCAGTGCAGCTCAAACTCAGAGCAAACCGCAGCAGAGACACTCCTCCCACCACGGAGGAGGAGGAGGAGGGGGGTGGGGCACGCAGGGCACTACAGCATACAACCATTGACAGTACACACAGACCCAGGCAGCAGGCTCGATGCATAGAGAGCAAACAAGCTAGAATAGGCTATCTGATGCCCACCAGCAGTAAATCAAGACCAGCAAGAAGGTGTAGGGTCTGCGCACGCAGGGGCCAGCGCTGCTGGTTGCAGCTAAAAAATATTATTTGGCCAAACAAAATTCCTTTGTTTTCACTCTTTTATTGAAGGAAATTATTTTTGAGGTGTCATTATATCAGAAAATATTAGCTTCAGAGTCAATGATGTGCTTGAATGTTTAATTTCACCAAAGGCTCATTATCTCAGCTTCTAGAAAAAAATTGCTGTTTTTGGTTAAATCAAGCTATCTTCTCCGGCTCATAACTAAAGAACGGAAAATGGGATCAATAAACTTTTTTTTGCAGATGATAGAAGAGAGTCTCCTCGTTCTTTGTGCGTGTTCGGTGTTTACATAGTATATCACACAATATTCTGTGGGCCTCGAGAAATCACTGAAAACGCTCTGAAACTCTGGCACTGGGAGCGTCCGTTCTCCAAAAGTGGCTGGCACTCAATGAGTTAAAGAAGTACACAACATAATTGTAACAGTAGAAGAATATATTTTGTGCCAGTAGGTGGCAGGATTTACATCACCAGGAGTGGAAAATGCTCTACTCCAGTGGTTCCCAAACAGGTGTATGTGTACCCCTAGCGGTACCTGGAGGTACTACAGGGGTTACTTGTGAGAAAGGGGAAAATCGAAAAATGTAAGAATAAATCTAAATGAAACGTTAAAATTAATCTACTGAGGAGGCACTAATTGCAAATCTTTCACTCCCTTTCTTATAATGTTATATTCTTCAAAAGGTTGGTTTTCATTCATTCATTGCATCATATGTTAAAGTTTTCTAAGCAAAATGTTGTAGTCGGGAAAAGGGGTTACTTGGCTTCAGAAATCAGGGAAAGCCACAAGAGTTTGAGAACCAATTTTCCATTCTAATGAATTGAATTTGATTTGATTTGATTTGATTTGATGTGATTCGATTCAATTCTGTTTTCCTTGATCTTGAGAGCATCTACCTGAAAAATTCCACAACGAAAACTGTAACTGTATACTTACAGAATACGAGGGATCAGCCGAGCAGCATTTTGGTAATCAAACCGCGTCACTGGGTGGCAACGGCAATGGAAATTGTGAGAGCAAAATTATTGATTGATTGCTTATTAACAATAATTTTGCTCTCACAAACCCTATGGAGCCTGAGCTTTGGGAGGCTTGAGTGTCTGACTCTGTTTACATTTTTAAAACTGCGACAGTTCACACAACTTTAACACGACATGCATATATTCTACATAAAGGTCTTGAGCTACTTCTGCTCTCCTTCAGAATGTCAAAATATAAGCGATGTGATGTATATTTTTTGAGAGTTTTTGGCACAACTCATACTAATAACTGCCGCGGGGTTCCGCATTTCTGGGTGGCAAGTGGCGTCACGCTGATTCGTCCTATATTCACATTTGCAGTAAAACAATCTGAATGTTAATTTGTTTTGCAGAAGTTTGTGTCATAATATATCTGTTCCCTTATCAGGTCCCTTGGTGTGGTTCCAGAAGTTTGAGTATGCTATAGGCCACTGGCTACAGAAGACAGCGGAGCACGTGTTCGGCTGTGTGCTGTGTAGCCCGGGCTGCTTCAGCCTGTTCAGGGCAGCAGCTCTCATGGACAACAACGTGATGAAGACATTCTCCGCCAAGTCCCTGGAGGCCAGACACTACATCCAGTATGATCAAGGTAGAGGCCATTCTTCTACAAAATAGACTCACTCGGTGTCTCTCATTCAATATCGTTGTCTTTCACACATATAATCCCTCACACACACACACACACACACACACACACTCTCTCGCTCTCTCTCTCTCTCTCTCTCTCTCTCTCTCTCTCTTCCTCCCTCTAGGGGAGGATCGCTGGCTGTGTACTCTGCTGCTGAAGCAGGGTTGGAGGGTGGAGTACAACGCAGCATCTGATGCCTACACCAACGCCCCAGAGGCGTTCAATGAATTCTACAATCAGGTAAGTGGTTGAAATGGGTCAAACTCTTTTTTCAGATGGAGTTTTTCCAATGCACCCAGAGCAATCCAGTATAGAGAGTGGCGTCAGCGGACGACCAAAATGTGCGACTCAATAGCCAATGAATAGCCAGGAAGGGGGGCTCACGCTATGTTTGAATGCTAAAATAAAGCGGATAGTGTACTTGATTCTTTAAACGTCGGACCCTTTCAAAGTACATCACAAACTGACCATTTTGCTGCAACTCGACAGCGCTGCCTAATCCAGAACCTGGATTAGTGGCTAGAGGGATATGGGTGGTGTTGGGGGGGGGGATTGTGTTCTAAAAGGTTTGCACTTGTTGTCTAGATTCTTTCTTCTTCGTCTCTTTGGCTCCATCCATTTAGTTTTAAGATTATTTCTAACTCCAGATCAGCTCTGCCTCTGATAAACGGATAACTAGAATCTCTGAAAGACACACCAAGTCTGTGTGGTGACATTGTGTGTATAACACATTAGATCACATTTGTCTCATATTCAGCGTCGTCGATGGGGACCATCCACCATGGCCAACATTGTGGATCTGCTGGGCTGCACCAACATGGTTTCCAAGAGGAACCGATCCATCTCCAAACTCTACATGTTGTACCATCTCTTGGGAATGAGCTCATACGTATTGGGGCCTGCCACCATCTGCCTGATGATCTCAGGTTAGCTTGATTTAGCTTGTCTCTCTGTGTAAAATATACTCTGCTTACAGTGATCATTTTGGGCCCTGTTACATGTAAGAACAATGATTTTTTTTTTAACTACACTAATTTTATTTTTCACTTAGAAACTGTGCCAAAAATGAGCCAACGAGATACAGCAGCTACACTTGGTGCATGTCTGTCTGTATATGGCGAGATCGCGGCATCTCTGTCTCTGTCTAGACCGCTGTGTTTGAAACAGCTCGAGGCCTATAGGCTAACTTAATGTACTGTATGGATTTTTAAAGTCAATAACATTCCGTACATATAGCAAAGCTGTCTGATTTATTACTTTATATGTACTGTATTCATGTAATAAATGTCAATTGCCTTATTGCTGTCTTATTGCTTATTGATGCCTATTTCTTATTGCCTATTACTCATTGCTTGTTGCCTATTTGTACTGTCGTAAACGGAGTCACTGCACAAGAATTTCACATGTGGTACTTGTACCATAGAGTGACAATAAAAATCTTGAATCTTGAATCTTGAATCTTGAATTAGATGGTAATCTACATGAGAAATAAAGGGGGGAAAAACGGTTATAATGATCATCCGCTTAGAGTGATCAATTTGACCCGTCCCAAGGTGATCACTATAAGAGGAGTGCACTGTATTTATTATTTCTATTTTTCATTTATAATATTTATTCATATTTATACCAAACCCAATAACTATTTAGACTCTTGTAAACGGTGTTAGTGTCTTTTCCCATATCTCCCCAAACTGTGTTTTCTCACTTCTTCACCCCAGAAAACGGAAGGTTTATTATCCCACTGTCCTCTCACAAGTGATTCAACTTTATAGCAACGCTGCACTTTGTTAATGCCGTTTGTATTAATACCTTGGCCACGTTTGTCTCGGGAGTGACGGGTTGTGAAGGATTTGGTTGAAATGCCAGCCATTTTGTATTGACAGGAAATAGATTTTTCTTCTTCTACTACCACAAAATTGTAGATGTCTAAGTAAGGACAAGAGGTCTGAGTTCAGCAGAATTAAGTATTATAGCGTAGAAACAGCAAACTAGCAAAATGTGATGTCCTCGCAGGAACCCCGGGGGACTCACGGGTGTCATGTTAATGTTCTATGTAATATAGAACATTACTTTTCATAGGTTTTAGTTGAGAACGGGTTCACATTACGTGGGCTATGTATAACGCACATATCACCAAGCCTCCCTGCTGAATGCGTTGGTAGGAGTATGCACGAACAGTGAAAGAAAACTATTTTTGTGAGATTATCATCATATGAACGTTTCATGAGAATACAATGCGGTAAGTTTACTCATCTGTTGTGAAACCAGACCCTGACTCAGTGTGTTTTCTGTATTCTGTATTTCAGGTAGTTTTACCTTTGTGTTTGGCATTCAGCCCAGCACCGCAATGATCCTGGCTGTAATACCTCCTGCTATCTTCCTGGGTCTCTGCTTCAAGCTCAAGTCAGACACTCAGATCCGTATTGCAGGAGCTATGAGCGTGGCCTATGCCTTCTTCATGTTGGTAGTGGAAATGTCCATTATAGGTAAGTGGACCTTAAGCCTAGCCACTCAATATCAGCCACATAAAATAAAAAATAATACATGTTTTTTTCGCCAATATTTAATTTAACAATTTTTCAGTAATGTGCTTGTAAGAGATATGCGTGGGATCCCACCCAAGGGGTCTATGAGAAATCAGCAGTCGCTTTTAACCTCGTCCAAGTAGGCCAAAAACGGGTCCCAGATAGTTGAGAATTTCTTAAGTGAAGTTGGTCCTCAGGAACCTGAGTCTCTCCGTGCGTATAACGGAGACCATGTCCGTCAGCCACAGCTGAAAAGAAGGTTGAGAGGGGGACTTCCACTCCTTCAGAATGAGTCTCTTGGTCGTCCCATGCGTCAGAGACTGTTGCACAGCCGTAGGGAGGAGCAGAGAGGATTCCGAGCAGCCGAAGATGGCGAGGTCCGCCTCCGGCTGAAGGGTTATTTTGTATGCCTTAGAGTACCAATTCAATTTGTTGCCCCAGAATCCGGATAATGAAGGGACAACCAAAAAGCATGGGACAGTGTATCCCGTAACACCTGACACCTATCACATAGTAGTGAGACAGAAGGGTAGGGTTCAAACTAGCCCTACTCACGTTCAAAGCCCTCCATAAACTGGCGCCCCCATACCTGACTGACCTCCGACCCTCCCAAACCCTCCGCTCCTCATCCACTGTTCCCCTCACCGTTCCTCCATCCACACTCCCGCAGCTTCTGTGATCGAGCCTTCTCCAGAGCAGCCCCCCGTCTCTGGAACTCTCTCCCCCAGGCTTACAACCTCCGCTCCCCATAACCCTGCTCCCTCTCTCCTCTCGTCTGCTCGGCCCCTCCCCTATATGTACAGTATCCCTGATTACCTTCACTATCTATTCTCTATCTGTTCCCTGTCCCTCATTTCTCGTTTTGCTCCTCTTACCTGTTATTTGTCGACTCATATTGTCAGCTTCTTTGGGTAATTGAAAAGTGCTTTATAAGTTACATGAGCTATTATTATTATTATTATTATTTATTATACAGTAGCCTTCCAGGGTGTATAGGCTTTACCATGCATGACTGGGTGGTGGCAGTAGCGGGTTAAGGATTGAACCTTTTATTTTATTTTATTTACCTTTTATTTACCTTTTATTATTTTATTTATCCCTCCTGATGTTTTATCCTCCATCAGGCAACATGGTGATGGACAAAACCATCCTGACTCCCAGCAGCATCTTCATCGTCGTCATGGCGATCCTTTACCTCTTCACGGCGATAGTGCATCCCCAGGAGTTTCCCCTGGTGTTTTACGGCTTCCTCTACATCCTCTGCATCCCCAGTGCCTACCTCCTATTGGCTATTTACACCATGGTCAACATGAACAATGTGTCTTGGGGCACCAGAGAGACGGCCGCGCCAGCAGCCCCTCCACAAACAAGAGTCCAGAAAGGTAGACGCGAGTTTGAACCTTGAAGTAGAAGAGAACAGATCACATTGAACACTTAATAATATTGTCAATTTGGCTCTGAATGGCCTATCAATACCAAACTTGGCAAAGCATCAACATTAGTAACACCACACCAAGTGTGACATCACATCGATAGATGGAGTTAGCTTGATAACTGAGGTTCAGGAACACAAGATCACACCATGTCCGCGTCTATCTCACCACCTACTCTAATCCACCACCCATTCACCTGCGCTCCTCCAATCCAATCACCGAGCCACACCGGCTTTCTATCAGCTCAATCACCTGTAGCCTATATACACTCACTGTCTTACCACTTCTCTACCTAGCAGGCTACGCCCGGGCGCAGGACCTAGCAGGCTACGCCCAGAGACGTACCCCCACTCAGAGTCTCAACCCCCGGGTTCCTGGTTCCTGACACGGCCGTGCCGCGTACTATGAGTCTCCAAGCAATCCTGGTTCCGGACACGGCCGTGCCGTGCACCAGAAGAGTCTCCAAGCAATCGCACCACACTCACTTATCAATAAACATATTCATTCTAACCATGGTGTGATCTGTGTTAGTGAACCAGGAATTACCGTAGTCCTGTCCCTGTGTGATGAATGTTTAAACTAAACTGCAACAGAGCCCTCGAACCCAAACAGACACAGCTGTTCGAGAGACGCAGAGGAACAAAGACAACTAGCCCGGGGAGTGAATGTCCCTCATTTGATGACAGCTGTTCTTTTTATTTATTTTTTATTTTTTTCAGATTTCCCCCCCATTTTCTCCCCAATTGCAATTGGCCAATTTTCCCCCTGCTGCCCCGGCCACTGCACCCTCTCTGCCGATCTGGGGAGAGCCGTAGACTAGCACCATGCTTCCTCCGACACATGCACAGTTGCCAGCCGCTTCTTTTCACCTGACAGCGGGGAGCTTCACCAGCAGGACATAGCACGTGGGAGGATCACGCTATTCCCACCAGTTCCTTCCGCCCCGAACAGGCGCTCCGACCGACCAGTAGGAGGTGCTAGTGCAGCGACCAGGACACATACCCTTAATCCGGCTTCCCACCCGCAGACACAGCCAATCCTGCATGTATGGACGCCCGACCAAGCCAGAGGTAACACGGGCGCGAACCTGCGACCCTTGTGTTGGTAGGCAGGGAATCTACCGCTACAATACAGTACCTGGACGACAGCCATTCTTACTACATCCCTAGACATGAGCCTTATAGAGAGCCGCAGAAACGAGTCCGGAAATCATCGATGCTAACAGTCCTGGTCCTTCACTGTTTTCGCCTATGGGAATTTTTAATGGGTTTTTGGCGCGATGCTTCTAATAATCTCTCTGGGCAACGCTGGCTTAATCAAACGCGAACCAGTGTTTAGTAATATCATCTTCACACACGAGGACCACTTTTACGAGTTTTGAAGCTTTTACGTGCCGTTAAAAGGGCGGCTAGCTAGCAAACGGCTAAATGAGACTACGCTGTTGATTCGATGTGGATATATATGTCAATAACGTCACCACTTCAAAGGACGAACACAGAAATTCTCTTTCCCTCACATGGTTCAGCCCCGTTCAGCCCAGGGTAATCAGTGCACACATCAACAACAGTCCAGGTTGAGTGCTGACGTGACGTGGAAGCCTATGCGACAGTGTGTAGTTCTGGATTAGCTTAGCTCGAGCTTTTTACTTCTAGGGCTTGCATTTACGCTCCAAAACTCATGAAAGTGGTCCTCATGTGTGAAGATTATCCTACTGAACTCTGGTTCACGTTTGATTAATCTTGCATTGCCCAGAGACCGTATTTGAAGCATTGTGGCAAAAACCCATTCAAAAATCCCATAGACAGAAACAGTGAAGAACCAGGAAGTCCGGGACTTCCGCGTTCTGACTACAAAAATACGTCATCCCTGCGGCTCTCTATTATGATTATTGATAAAGCTAGCGACCCTGCCCGTAACACATAGGGAACAATGGTGTTTTAATCATTCTTGCATTCTCGTGCAGAGATTTTCTGTTGTTTTCAGAGATGTCCGTATTCGTGTGGACCTAGCCTCAGATTTCACATTTTAATCTCAGAATTCTGCCTTTTTTTCTCAGAATTCTGAGAGAAAAAAAGATTTTCCCATTTCTCCACTCTGAATTCTGGGATTACATCATTTTTTCATGTGTGGCCCTAATCTTCTTTTGGATTTTTCTGCTCTTTGCCCTGATGCAATGTGCGCTGCTTTCAGCTACTGTATAATTTCACTTTATGATTTGAGTTGACTGACCTGAAACTGAAATTACCCTTGCAGCCAGAAGTGCCTGGGAATGGCTCCTCCTGCATGGCAGATGCTGTAAAAAACCCTGTGCGAAAGGCAGTAGAGAAGAAGTCAGCATCAGCCAGGAGAGCCTCATATCTGAGGTGGTACAACCTGTACCTCAACCCCAAAACACAGTTGTGGAGGATGTGGGGTGCACTGTGGAGGAGCAGAGGTACATTCTCAGGGTGAACAGCCCGTTCTCACTCTGACGGCCGCCTATATCCCTGCTCTGTCACGCACCTTGTGCACGGAGCATGGTACCCTTGTGCTCAAATAATGTACACCCACGGGCGAACCGTTGGGGTCAGGCAAAGGTCAGGTTTCGCCATGGGTCTGGAACTGGTCTTCCAATTGGAAAAGACCATCTCCCTCTCACTGGTTATGGGTTAGGGTCTCCAGTGGAAGGCTTGGGGGAGGGGCTCTGACTCCAGACCCCTCCCCTCCCCGTGGAGACCCTAACTCTAAGCCCCCCACTATATCCAAACCCTAACCCCAACCAAGTGGGTACCAATGCCTAGCCCTAACCCCCCTCCCCCCCTACAGTATGACTATCCCTAAAGAACCCCTACCAATGCCTAAACCCAACCAATGGAGACCCCCTACCCAATGCTTAAACCCAACCTGTGGAGAGCCCCTACCCAATGCTTAAACCCAACCTGAGAGCCCCTACCCAATGCTTAAACCCAACCTGTGGAGAGCCAGGTGCTGGCCCAGGTCCACCCACACAGTGCTTGCTTGTTTAACGGTCCGCCACTGGGCGTACATTATTGCACACAACGGCACCGTGCTCGTTAACATCTGATGCACAAGGTGCGTGACAGAGCGCCAATATAGGACGCCATCGGAATGAGAATGTGTTGCGGTGAAACACTGGAATAGATTCCTGAGCTGCCAACCTGAAGTGTGAGATGTTTGAACATGTGAATGGGTGGATGGATGCATGGATGGATGGATGGATGGATGGATGGATGGACAGACAGACAAATGGATGTATGATATTAATCACTGTAATTTACTGATTTTGAGTTCTGATTTTTTTCAGGCAAGAGAAACCTCCTGTCATATGTACTAATCAATGTAAGGCTAGATACACATCCAAACACTGACATTCCAGTAGACTCTCAGATGTTAAGTCATGTTGTCTGAAATTCTTCAATCCCATGTCCATGCTCTCTCCAGGCTGGGTGTCACAGCTACAGAGCATGTCTGATGACATGTACCTGAAAGAAGAAACACTTGACAAGGTGTGTAGTAGGTCTCCCTTTATCACTTCATCATAATTGCCTGCCTTTGAATCACATCGAAAGGAGATTATTTAATTTGTTTTAGAAAACTAGGCTCACCATATACACTTGTTAAAAGTGGATAAGAATTATACTTACAATTAGGGATGGCACGATCCCTCTTTTTCCATATCCGATCCGATACCACAACCTTGAGTATCTGCAGATACCGATATCAATCCGATCCGATCTTTTTCCCTCGCTTATGCAACTAAGCTGTTAATAATAAATTTACCAATGCACTTTGCTTAACCCAGCCATCTAAACATCATGTTCAATCTGTGGAACAATATGTATCCCCTAAATGATGAAATAGGCTATATAGCCCAGAACATAGACTCAGTAATGCACTAATGCGGCTTCTTTTTAAGCCTTCTATTACTCTCTCTCTCTCTCTCTCTCTCTCTCTCTCTCAACACACACACACACACACACACACACACACACACACACACACACACACACACACACACACACACACACACACACATCCCCCGTTACAACTGTCCCTGGTCTCCCCTAGTCCTGCATGCAGGACTACAGGAGAGAGATAGAGGACAGCAGGGGGCTGGGTTGGGGGGGTTAGGGGTTTCAAGTCACTGACCAAACACTCTATTTCAGTGATTGCTGTCAGAATATAGAGCCATTTAACACTTATTTTAAAACAAAAACATCACTGAATGTACCTTTAACTGACAAATAGAAATAAAAACAATGAATGTGGTTTGGAAGCACCAGCAAATATTTCTGACATACAAAAAAAGTACAATATATGTAACTTTGTCTAATGAGTTTTTGCATTTCTTGTCAGGATGAGGAGGCGTTCTGGAGAGAACTGCAGACAAAGTACCTAGGACCTCTTCCTGAGGACAAAAAGAAACAGGAAAAAATCACCAATGACCTCAGGCAGCTCAGAAACAAGGTAGCTGTGTTTCCCAAACCACAGGATGGAGATGAATTGCATGTACTTCAGTGTAATATCACTAAGCCAGAAACAAGTTATGTTAGAGTTAGACTTAGAGTGTGACACGTAAGTGCCTGGAAGAAAGTGCAGAGCTCTCGGTGCAGGAAAACATGAAGACAAGGTAAAGGCTGCCCAACTGCATATATTACCCACATTATAATGATACAACGCGGATTGAAAATCAGCAAAGACTACCTTTGAATGTGACTTATATGTTTGAAATGTGGATTTTGAACATGCTGGGCTCAAACACAGAACCCCAGCGTGAAAAGCAATTGTTGATGCCTCCATTGTTCTCCATACACCAACTACTCGCCAACAACTACTGTATCAGTGTGACGCTCAATGCTCACAGCTAGCGTCCAATCACAATTGACGTTTAACCCCACATAAATTCGACAGTTAAACCAATGAAATCAAATCACAGGAGGTGGGATTAAACGTTCAACATTGAACCCCACCCCATTCTACAGGATGCAGACAGGTGCTCAATTTTCTTAGTGGATTTTCTTCAAATGTCAAAGATGGCAGTCTATGAAGCAGCAGGACAGGAGAAAGAGGAACAATTTCCCCACATAGGCCAGGATTTAGTCCACAAAAGTAATCTTATTTGATCCTTTCTCATCATGCATAGATCACTTTCGTCTACTTCATCTGTAACGCCCTGTGGCTGGTGGCAACATTCACCCTTCAAATCTTCAACTCTTCCAACGAAGCCGCCATCACCATCACCATCCCCATGGTCGACCACAACCTGGAACCCACTGGAAAGAACATCTTCATCGAGCCCATCGGCTTCATGTTCTTACTGGCCTATGCCTTACTGGTTGTGATCCAGTTTGTGGCCATGCTGTACCACAGGTAATCTCATGGATAAGAACAAATGTACACTTTCTCACTACAATATTTGACATTCATGATGTTAATCCATTTTAATGTAATTGTCGGTGTCTTTGTCTTTGTTCTTCCAGAATATGCACTCTGATCCATTTAGTGGCCTTTGTAGACACCGAGTCCAAGGCTGCCAAGCAGGTATTCAACTACTGCTGATACTACTACTACTACAGTATATTACTGCTACTGTAACTGCTACTACTACGGACCTTCCCCCCGGGGCACCAACTTTCGTGTCAATATTAGGACTTCAGGACCCCATGGGTGGTCTTGGCCTCCCCAATCTCCAACATTACTTTTGGTCAGCCCAGCTACGAAATGTGGTCTCATGGTCATTGGGGAGACAGGACTCATTGTGGGTCCAGATGGAAGCCAGCCTTTTCAAGACCTTCCCTTTAGAGTCTCTTATATTCATAAAACATTTCAATAAGATAAAAAACATGGATCAACATTTTACTGTGTTCAATACTCTCTTAGCATGGAAGGATTGTACAAAGAAACTTGGCACTACAACATGTATTTCTATCTACTCTCCTATTCATAATAATCCAGATCTGTACAAATATCTATCACTAATCAACATAAGTAAATGGGCAAATTTGGGTATAAAACAATTCAAAGATCTACTTCAGGAGAATCTGAAACTGAAAACATTCATTGATTTAAGAACTGAGTACAATATTCGTAACACAGATTTTTTAAAATATTTTCAAATTCAGAGTGTAATTAACTCACTTAGCAAAGAAAAACTGTTACGCTCTGAATTATCGGAGGTTGAGGAGATATTAATGTCCTCATTCTCAATTAAAGGTAAAATCAGCTAATTTTATCACACTTTGTCTATAGGTGGTCATTCCTCTTTCCAACCTCTACTGAAAATCTGGGAAAAGGATCTAGGGATGGTCCTGGAAGAAAACATATGGTTAAACATTTGTGAAAGAACTCACTTCCCATTTACAAGTAACAAGATCAAGGAAGCACATTTTAAGTTTATTCACAGATTTTATCTTACCCCCATAAAAATGCATAAAATATCCAAAGACAACTCATCTACCTGCCCGAGATGTAAAATTAAAGAAGGAACATTTATGCACATGTTTTGGGAATGTGACCGTTTGAACAGTTTCTGGAATTCTATTCATTTATTCACTAAATTAGTTTTGGAAAGAGAATTTGACCCAAACCCTTGTTTGTATTTATTAAACCACATGCCTGACTTTCAATTAGACCAAAAACAATGGAGAATACTAATTACTATAACATACTTTGCTAAGAAATGTATACTTATATTTTGGAAGAATGAAGGTCCTCCAACTTTCAAGATGTTTATACTGTAGACCAAATATCAAATTTTCTGCCCTTAGAGAGATTAACTCTTGAAAGGTGTAACCGCGGTCACACTTTTGAAGAGTTATGGTGCCCCCTTTTCTGCTGTTTGGAAAACTTCCCTCATGCTGACTGATAACTGACTGGGATATCTGTGGTATCAATCCCTATGGACACTGTAACTCAACAACACATGTCATAATGCTGTCACTACTTGTTTTATTCTTTTGTCTTTTGTTTTGTTTTGTTTTGTTTTATTTTTATTTTTATTTATTTATTTATTTATTTATTTAATTATTTATTTTTGTTTTGGTTTGTTATTATTGTTGTTGTTGTTGATGTTGTGTGGGTTTCTGTTTTGACGAGACCCTGGGAAGGGAGGGAAGGAAGAAGGGCTAGGATATTCAGTGTACTGTTAAATTTGTATGCTTATTTAAATGTGCCCTTGTGTACTGTACACTCTGCAAAATAAAAAAAGATGGATAAAAAATATATATACATATGTAAGGGATAATGGATAGTGAGCCGGTGATTACTGGCGAAATAATGAGTGGGGTGAGTTGTGCCACTTTTTACTTGAGGTGTCTTTAAAGTGAGGGCATGACAGTAATGCCTCCAACTACAATATGTAAATATATTTCAGGATGTTGTGCACCACTGGGAACACTCCCTTTGGATCTTAAATAAACTGTTAAAAAAATATGGCTATTCTTAAAAAAGTGGTCTCTTGGCACAACTTGCCCCCGGTGCGGGGTAAGTTGTGCCTTTGGAGAGAATACGTTGGGGTAAATTGTGCCATTGATTACTGAAGTAAAACAGAACATTTTCATCTCATATACTGTAATGCTATATCAAAGCAAGACAAAATAAAGATAACACTAAAGTCCAGTGTACTATAACAGGGTTAAACAAGGCTAAACGGTAGCAGCAGTTGACCTACATATTTAACATTTTCAGAAATAAAAATTATGTTCAAAATGAACAAAATCAACTATCACAGAGCCAGGCTACACTTGCCAATACTGCAATATTCTTCAACAAGGTCTATTTAAACATTTAAGAACAAAATGAAATAAAATTTCACTAAATCAACTGCAACTGCACTGGCACAACTTAACCCAGGCCTTTTGGCACAAATCACCCCATCCCCACCATTTTAACAAACTTGTATCATATAGCTGGTTTGGAGCTAACATCATGCTAACAGTATAGCCTCATATTGTAGCTTACTAAAACACTAACACATGTGTGAAATGTTTTCAACTTGTCTATAATTGTTCAGACACAACAATCAATAAACCTTGATCATAAAAAATTTACTTTGAGAGGCAAAAAACATTTTTTTGAACTTAAATGTGCTTAGCTCTTGTGCCATCTGCCTCCCTCCTTTGCAGAGTGAGTAAAATGGATGCCTCTTCAAAAATGTGTGGTCACATGACCAATTTCTTCTATGGTTTTCTAGATACAAGGGGTGGCACAACTTCCCCACTGGCACAACTCACCCCACTCTCCCCTACTGTACCGCACTGTAGATGCCACCATTATGTATGACTAATGTTCAATAGTATGTTTAATTAGGTATACGCTATTTGCACCTAACAGAATGTTATTATGTCTAATTATGTTTAAAGTATGTTCATGCCATTTGCACTATGGGCAGTGAATACGCCACTGTCTGTGGCGTGTCTTACTGCTCTATTGCCCGTTGCCTCTTGTTTTTTATTTATATATCTTCTATTTTATTTTTTGCACTATGTTGTAACGGAGCCTACAGCACAAGAATTTCACATGTGACACTTGTAGCCTACTACGGAGTGACAATAAAAATCTTGAATCTTGAATCTTGAATCTTGAATCTTGAATCTTGAATCTATTGAGATTCTGCATGATTGACTGTATGCTTTTTCATACTTTTTTTGTTTTTACCTTAATGCTATTGTATGAATTTATTTGCATTCATTATTATTGTTCTTCTGGCTGTTAGAAGGTTAGAAACTTCATAGCAACAAAGTGTGTACTTCCCCCCATATATTATATTATACTGTATTGTATTGTATTGTATTGTATTGTATTATATTATATTATATTATATTATATTATATTGTATGAATATATTATATTATATTATATATTATAAAATACATGCAGGTCTAAGGGCTATGCTTGTCATTGCAATTTGATTTCATTAATTAATTAAATAAACAAGACTACACCCCTAGACACATGACTACCTCACTTCTGCAGAATGGACAGTTGCCATTACACAAATAATGTCACAAATATTGTAAATCTCAAATACATTATTTCATCATTTCTTTAATTCATTCAATATAATGTGACCTGCTCTATCAAAATAACATTGACCCCAAAACACATTTTGAGCTTTATACACTGGTAGTGCTCGCCTCACAGCAAGAAAGTCCTGGGTTCGATTCCCGCCTGGGACATTGTGGGCGCTGAGGGTTCACTGATGCTGTCTCCTCATCCATTCACAGTTTATCACGCTGCATGTGGCAATAACCAATCAGCAGAGATGGGAAGTAACGAAGTACAAATACTTCGTTACTGTACTTAAGTAGATTTTTCGAGTATCTGTACTTTACTTGAGTATTTAATTTTCTGACGACTTTTTACTTTTACTCGTTACATTTTAACACAAGTATCTGTACTTTTACTTGTGTACATTTTCAAAAAAGGTTCGTTACTTTTGTTTAAATGCACGAGAATGTAATTTAAAAACCAGTAGAAACGGGAGAACGGAGCAGAAGTAATAGACGAGTTTCCCAGCGCTGCTGATAAAAGCTCATTCCAGCTCCGCCAATAGTATGACTTGGCACTCCTCCGGGGCGTGGACAAAGAAGAGAAACATGGATTTTCTCTGAGGGGAGACACACGCAGACATTAGGAGCCGTGCAGACAGCCAGCAGTTATTAGCGCTCCTCTTTTTGCAATTCATTCTCTATAAGTACGCGCTTAGCGCGCATCTCTTTCAAGAAGCATTTCATCGCGTTTAAAAGCTGGTGGGTTTTTTTTTAGCGCAGCGCTCTGGGCGCTGAAAGCTGAGGAAAGTTTAACAGGAAAAGTGCCCTGCTCCTCTTCTCCCAGGAGAGGAGGATTTTCATCTCGCTGCTTCCAGAGTTGCCAATAATCTGGCTTTTCCAAGCGTTCTTTTTTAAATAACCGCATGGCCCCTTATAGTGTTGTTCTTCTAACACATACATTCAGTTTGTGCACTGTCAACATTCAGCTAATATGGAATATGGTGGTGTTCTAACACCAGAAACAGTTCTGTCTTAATAATAAACCTTGAATTTGTGAATGTGATCAACCTGTGGACATTCAGTTCCTTATCCATTAGGTATCAGCAGAGATGGGCAGTATTTTAAATAAATGTATTTAAAATACGTATTTCAAATACATTTGTGTATTTTGTAATTTGTATTTGGCTGGACCGAGAAAAATAAGATGTAATTTGTATCAAGATACTTTCAGACCTTTTTTCTTTAATTTTATGTTATTTGATTCTCAAATTGACACATTCTTACCATTGACACAGGTTTAAACTGTGGAGGAAAGAAATGTGACATGTCACTTCTACTATAGAAACACAGCAGCAGGCAGCCTACACAGTATGTAATGGAGAGAGTTCCTGGAAACAGGCGAGTTGAATTCACAGTTGAAGACTTGTAACATTACTCACATTGGGTTGCAAACAGGAAAGAACGTGAAGTTTCTTCTTTCTTAACATTTTCACAACACAACCGACTTCTGCTTATCTTATCTTCCTCTCCGCCTTACCACTTCTCTGAACTGGGGATAAGGTACGCTTTGAACAAACTCAACGACAAATCAGAGGCAGAGTAGGGTGGGTCTTGAGTCAGACTTCACATCACTTCTTCGTCTAGTATGAAGCCTTGTGTTGGTGGAAATTCCCCCAGAGATAAATTACTAATATAAATTGATGATTAGATATTGCATGCACTGGCCTATCTGCAAATGAAACGGTTTACTGCATATTCAAACCTGTGTATCATATTGTATGTATCAAGACACAACTAATTATCTTCTTAACACGTTCACTGCCAACGACGTATTACTCCGTCAAAAAAAATCCAACGGTTGACTGCCACTGACGTATTACTCCGTCAAAAAAATGAAATTTTTTTTTTGACCGTGGGATGTGCATCTAACCCTTTTACATCTCTTATATAATTATTGGAGCCACCGAACGTTTACAACCCATTTCACCGACCCACTAAGTGGCGACAGTGCTCTCCTGACTAGAGGAAGGCAAGCAAAAAGCAGCCATTCTCATGAAAATGGATGGGGGAAAACGCTTTCGTTTTCGCGCTGATTGCTGGCGATGCGGGATTGCAAATTTGCATAATAGATTACAGGTGGAACACACTTTGAAACACGCAGCATAAATATGACCAGAATCGCAAAAGCTTCTCTCAACCAAAACTCCAAGAAGCGAGCGAGTCCATCCAGACTTCCTCAAACAGCGGCCGCGCAGACAGGCAGCAGCAGCAGCAAAGCAGTGAGACTGGTGACAAGCTTGTGACGGCCGCTGCAGCCAAGAAGAACGCCCACGGAGGGAGGAGTTGGAAGCAGAGGGGGGTTTCCTGCTGTTATGGAGGAAATTACTGTTCAAAACTATTGTTTAGATGTCTGACGTCTTACTGATGCCAAAAATGAATGGTTAAAGTGACTGTTCTATCGAATTTCACAAAAAGCCGTTTATCTCTGAATAATTTTTCTGACGCTGAAACCATGCTGTATTCAACTGCTAATGCTTACATAACTACTAACTCTACAAACTAACTCTTTTAGACAGAGAAAGCACACATTCTATTAGTTCTTTTGAGATATTGTGTGTTCACAAAATCTTAGCAGAAAAGAATCCTCAGGTCTTGAAAGATGAGCCAGAATCCTCAAAAAAACCCTCTGGCAGAAGCTAACTACAGTAAAAAAAAAAACGTCTGGCAGTGAATGTGTTAATTAAAATTGGCAAAGTGGGTGGCAGTGTGTGTGGCAGCAGTGTGGGTCATGATTGTGATGTCATCAGTGATGTCACTCGATCAATTGTGATGTCATCAGTGATGTCACTCGAGCCACTGATTGCTCAACTGTGATGTTACTCAGGCAGTTGTGATGTCATCAGTGATGTCACTCGAGCACCTCTGATGTAGTATGAGCCGATGGCGCACATTTGCACGATGGCACCAAGGTGGGTGGGCGGTGTCTGTCTGTCTGTCAGTCATGATTTTGGGAGCCCGTAGAGCCGGCGATTTCCATAACTGCAGCCATGGCGCATCATCTCCAGGGATACTGTTATGATGTCAGATATTTAGGGCTAACATGGTCAAAGTTCCAAAGCTTGAGGTTAACATGTAGAAATGCTGCCTGTAAGTCAAAAGCCCTCACAGAAGGTGATTAACAGCTGAAGTGAGGGAGAAATTAGCTGTGCTGAAAAACAGCTAAAACTGAAATGAAAGAACTGTAATGTGTTAGAGGGTACACAATAGGGTTGTGCGATGTCACCTAAATAACCATCGCGATGGTTCCACAGTGAAACATCGCGATGGACGTTGGCATCGTCGTTGACGGGGGGTGGGGTTAATTAATGATTTATGAAGTCCATGCGGTGCCGTTTGGCTGCGCCACTGCAATGTACGTTCACGTTTACAACAGGACAGCTGAGCTCTACATGTCATGAGAGACCAGCGGGCTTGGATAGGCTACTACTACACAGAGCCAGGCAATTCAAACAGTAGGCTATCACTACCAGCAATCTTGAAAGGCGCAAAACAATCAAACGTTAACGTTACAGATCGTGACCAACAACGTGTGTGTGTTTAATTTAACTAGCTGGCAGAAAAGGGGCAGAATTAGTGGTGGCTAACGTTAGATTTGTGTGGGCTCAGTTTTGAACCTAACATTGGGTTACCTTAAGGAGGGATAGAAACACAGCAGCAGGCAGCCTACACAGTATGTAATGGAGAGAGTTCCTGGAAACAGGCGAGTTGAATTCACAGTTGAAGACTTGTAACATTACTCACATTGGGTTGAAAACAGGAAAGAACGTGAAGTTTCTTCTTTCTTAACATTTTCACAACACAACCGACTTCTGCTTATCTTATCTTCCTCTCCGCCTTACCACTTCTCTGAACTGGGGATAAGGTACGCTTTGCCGCTTGTTTAATGCCGCCTGTGCGTCCCCCGTGTGTCGCGGTTGAGTGGAGATAGCCTTATTTATTATTAAATCTGCCAAATTTTTTGATTCAAACAGATAATCACGATGGTCCGATGTAGAAGTGTCAGAGGTCGATGGGGGTCGGCCCATCGACGATGGTCGATGCCATCGTCCATGGTGCTGCCAACCCTAGTACACAAAGGAGAATACTGTCACAGAGGACTAAGAGATGATTTACCATCTAAGGAAACCAGAAAATTTCACATTTGATAAGCTGGAATCAGAGAATTAGGACATTTTCTTTACAGAAATGGCTCAAAATGATGAACAGATGATCAAAATAGGCAATTAATGTAATATTTAGCAATGAATTGATGGATTGACTAATTGTTGCAGCTCTTTATCAGTTTTTATAAAATGTATTTTTATGTATTTTCAAAATACAAAATACGTATTTGTATCTCAAATACATTTTTCAGACGAGTATTTTGTATTTGTATTGTGATACATTTTTTGAGCAAGTATTTGTAATTTGTATCAAAATACTTTATGATGTATTTTCGCCCATCTCTGGGTATCAGTATCATATCAGTCTCGAGTATTGTGATTCTGCACTTTGTAAGGGACACCTTGTATCCAGCAGTTAAACTTGTCTAACTATTTGCACATTCATATATCATGGAAATATTAATGAGGGAGGACTAGATATGATTTTAATGGGGTTTTTTTGTGTGGAAAAACCATAGCACACTATTTAAAGTAGAGTTTTAAGATGTGTAAAACATTTGTAGGGGATCTTTTATCCTCAAATTATGTTCTATGATGTGAGGTTCAGTCATTCAGAAAGATACGGTAAAAATACTTTTACTTTTACTCGTTGGGTACATTTCAGAGCCTGTACTTTTTTACTTTTACTTGAGTAAAATAATTGAATCAGTACTTCTACTTTTACCAGAGTAGTTTTTTACACAAGTAACTGTACTTCTACTCAAGTACAGAATGTCAGTACTTTTCCCATCTCTGCCAATCAGCCCAAGCTATTCCTTTCCAGCTGATCCCAATCACCTAATCAGCGTAGTATATCAGGGTCCATGTTTTACTCGGTTTGCTATCTGTGTATGTGCCAAGTGTCATTCTCAGTTGCTGATCATCATCGCTGAAGCAGTTGTTTTCACCCCACCTCCTCTCCTGACCACCACCATCGTCATGACTCCTGAAGAATTCCCTATGGGGGATTTCCTAACCTATTCTTCTCTGACAACGCCCTCTCATCATCTCAGGAGAGCGTCATCATATCATGGAGTCATACGCCAAAATTAATTTGTTGTATCATTAAAGCTTGTTAAACTTTCTACTAGTCTCTTATTATTGAAGTGGACCCATGGGAGTTGTGACATTCAGAAGCTCCCTGATCCCCACAAATCTGTTCATGAGCTGTAAGAGAAAGGCAGTATTGGTAAGGAGTGCAATCCTAAACCTGTGCTATAGGACCAAGCAGAACCAGCTCTGAGTCACTCATTTATAACTCGGGCTCAAAAACTTTATTTAACATTATTTAACATTATTTTTAATGTAAGTTTTAATGTGTGATTAGATTCAAGATTATTTTAATTTGTCCCAAGGGAAATTTGTCTTGGACAATTAACATTATTGTGTTGGCCTTGCTGTGAAAAAATTATCACTGGTCAACTCAGTGGAGCCCATTTTTGATATCCATAATGAGTTCGTTTTTTTAAGGTAGGAAGTTGTGATGTAATTGTAATTTAGTTTTTTAGATTGTGATGGTAAAAATTGGCTTTGGCTGCTGATAATAGATGATAATGTAAAACGATAGTTCATTATCAAATATGGAAAAATGTGCAGCCAGATTCCAGATCTGGCTAAGATTACATGCAGCCAGATTTTTTAACCTTGGAAACAATGACATTGCACTATTTAGTCTTTTGTGCATGCATGAATAGGGTAAAATAAGTACAATGCTCTAGTTTCACTGACAACCACTATGGATGTTGAGACACACAAGAGGATGAGACGCATTGCTGAATGAAAAATGTCTCAATTTATCATTTTATTGATTTCATATATTCATATATTTTACATTCTTTAATTTTGAACACAACACCGTACACTAATGCAATTTGAATCCATCCACATACTTTATTTCATTGCAAAAAGTTAAAAGAGCATTTCAAATGTATCCTTTGCCTGTGAAAATCCTGCTGTGTGTGAGTGTGAGCGATACCCGAGTACATTTGAGTATATTTGATTAAAATGACAACAGGAACAGGAAGCGAGCTTGACAATAAAATAAACGTGTTGCTATCTCGGTTCTATTGTCTGAATTGTAAGCATAAAGGACATGTATTCTTCAACAGTGATGAATCACAAGAAATTGCCGAAGAACACTTTTTGGTAATGCACGTGATTATGTTAGGCGGGGGTCTAGTGGATCTAGTGGACGCCATATCTAAGTGTTGTTTGTTGCATCATTAAAGTTTATTGTACTTTCCTTCTAGTCTATCATTGGAGGCCAATCACAGCATTTGCAGCCGTCTCTAAAGACTAAGCCAGCTTGGCAGTTTTGGATATAGGTCATGCCATGGCCACAATTGTAGAAAGATCCAGGAGCATCAGGCTTGGAATACTGTCCATCTGCCTTTCCAACACAGAAGTTATCACGTCCCATGTTGGGGGTGATTGGAGGCCAGTCACAGCATTTGCAGCCATCTCTAAAGACTAAGCCAGCTTGGCAGTTTTTTATATAGGTCATGCCATGGCCACAATTGTAGAAAGATCCAGGAGCATCAGGCTTGGAATAATGTCCATCTGCCTTTCCAGCACAGAAGTTATCAGGTCCCTTGGCGGTGGTAGATGTTGGAGTGGTTGTATTACAAACCCACCTACAACTTGTAGGTTGGCTTTTAGTTGTAGACGGAGGCATTGGATTTGGAGTGGTTGTAGGTTGGCTTTTAGTTGTAGAAAAAAAAAAGTCACAGCTTTTCCAGCCGTCTCTAAAGACTAAGCCAGGTGGGCAGTTTTGGATATAGGTCATGCCATGGTCACAATTGTAGAAAGATCTAGGAGCATCAGGCTTGGAATACTGCCCATCTGCCTTTCCAACACAGAAGTTATCACGTCCCATGGTGGGGGTGATTGGAGGCCAGTCACAGCATTTGCAGCCATCTCTAAAGACTAAGCCAGCTTGGCAGTTTTGGATATAGGTCATGCCATGGCCACAATTGTAGAAAGATCCAGGAGCATCAGGCTTGGAATACTGTCCATCTGCCTTTCCAACACAGAAGTTATCACGTCCTATGGTGGGGGTGATTGGAGGCCAGTCACAGCATTTGCAGCCATCTCTAAAGACTAAGCCAGCTTGGCAGTTTTTGATATAGGTCATGCCATGACCACAATTGTAGAAAGATCCAGGAGCATCAGGCTTGGAATAGTGCCCATCTGCCTTTCCAGCACAGAAGTTATCAGGTCCCTTGGTGGGGGTGATAGAGGTTGGAGTGGTTGTACTACAAACCCACCTACAACTTGTAGGTTGGCTTTTAGTTGTAGACAGAGTCATTGGATTTGGAGTGGCTGTAGGTGGAGGCCAGTCACAGCATTTGCAGCCGTCTCTAAAGACTAAGCCAGCTTGGCAGTTTTGGATATAGGTCATGCCATGGCCACAATTGTAGAAAGATCCAGGAGCATCAGGCTTGGAATACTGTCCATCTGCCTTTCCAACACAGAAGTTATCACGTCCCATGATGGGGGTGATTGGAGGCCAGTCACAGCATTTGCAGCCGTCTCTAAAGATTAAGCCAGTTTTGCAGTTTTTGATATAGGTCATGCCATGGCCACAATTGTAGAAAGATCCAGGAGCATCAGGCTTGGAATAGTGCCCATCTGCCTTTCCAGCACAGAAGTTATCAGGTCCCTTGGTGGGGGTGATAGAGGTTGGAGTGGCTGTAGGTGGAAGAGGAGTAGGATCTGGAGGAGTGAAAGTCAGTTTTAAGTATTCTGTAAATTGTACAGTAATTAAAGGTGACCGAAGGTGAAGAATTAAGGATAAGCTGAAATACATTTAAAACAAAATCTAACTAGCAATATCTGTCATAGGCTCTTTGATGTGATTTTCATCTTTTTCCTTTTCTTTTTTTTACACAATACAATGGAGTTGTTCTATGGCTACTGAGACAGACATGGGCATCGCCTACATGGACGAGACTTGTTAAGGTGCGTTCACACCGACCTATTAACGTTTTTCGCTGGCATCGAGTTTACATACAAAGTCAATGCAAATGAGCGATTGAGCGTATATTTGCAGGGGAGAAAAATCGCTGGGCGTCCGAGCGACAGAGACAGAGCAACAGGGCGAGATGACATATCCCAACTCGAGCGAAATTTCGCTGCCAACAGTCGCAACATTGTGCACAAATAGTCTCTCCCTCTCTCCGAGCTCTGAGTATGAACACCTCGGCCCGAGGGCGGAGTGCGCTCCCGGTTTGCCGAGCGATTTAAACACAGCGACAGAGCAATTCTAAAGGGTTGAATCGAGCGACAGGGAGAAAAATAAATATCTCGGTGTGAACACAGCTTTAGCGAAACAAATTCATTGCTGATTTTGTTATTTTCATAGGATTTTTTTGACACAAGCCTTATCCTTTAAGTGTTCTGATATATTGCGTGAAATGTTAAACTCACTGTTGCGTGCCAAAGATCCCAGGCTGTCAGGAGCGTCTGAAATGGAAATGGAAGAATAAGCATGTTACATTTTGAACAATAATCAATTATAATTCATATCATTAATCTGTCATTAAATTAATGCTTCTGTTTATTATTTTAACAGCATGTAACATTTCAGGATTGCAGTTGCTGATAAGCCGGTGTAGATTGATTCAATTTCTCAACTCACCCAAGCTGCCAACGGTGCAACAGAGACCTTCCAAATCACAAATTTTGTTGGTAAGTAGGCTTTAAGGTTTAATTAAAAAATATACTGTATATTTAATCAATTTGCATTGTGCCTTACCTGCAATTAGAATTAGCCTGTTCATGGTGTTACCGCCTTGATGAGCTCTTGAAATGGTAAGAATAGAGACACATGGGGGTGGGGGGTGGGGGACACACACATACAAATGATATCATTAACCAGGAACAACAAATCATATGACTCCAAGCTTGTGTTATGAACCTGTTGCTACAACAACAAAATCAATACAAGTTCAGTCACAATCTCATCATGAGAGTCGTCATGTCATCATCAGGATATATACGCAGTAGGGGTGTCACAATATATCGTCCCACGAAATTTCGCGATAGTAAAACGTCACGATATGTATCGTTGAGATGAAATCTCATATCGCGAAAAAAAAATTTTATATAAATTTTTTTTTTTTTTTACTTTTTTTTTTTTTTTTTTTTTTTTAAATAGACTAAGAAACGTCTTTGTTTGTTGAAGTTCAATGTGTGGAAAGTAGTTCAGTTGAACAAGTCTCTGAAGAGACACATGAGAAGTTATACAGGAGAGAAACCATTCAATTGAGTTTCTGGCAAAACTGTTTACCGGTACTTGACAGGAAAAACTGAAGATGCATAAAAAATAGACTAAGAAAAGTCTTGTTGTTTGAGTTTGAAGAAAAACTGAAGATGCATAATGAGAATTTATACTGCTGAGAAACCTTTTAGTTCAAAGTAAATCTAAGTGACGGTGTAACTAATTCTATTTCAAGATAAGCCTTATCTCCAATCTCATGTTTTTTCTAGTTGTTATTGTAATAACAATTTCCCACAACAGCATGTTTTGTATTTGTGCATTTCAAATAAAATACTACTTTTCCAGTCATATATTGTCATTATTCAAGTTTAAAAAAATATTGTTAAAATCGTATCGTATCGTATCGTTATCGTGAACCCAGTATCGTGATACGTATCGTATCGTGAACTGAGTGTATCGTGACACCCCTAATACGCAGTGATGAAAATGGTGGGGGGGACGCCTGGGAATGGAGTTCCCACAGTAAACGTTGTGAGGGAACGATGAGAACAATAGGGGGAACGGTATTCCTCCTCAGGTTCCCCTTAAGAGATGTCTTGCAATGCAGTGGAGAGCAGAGCAGTGGAGAGGGGGCAACATGAAGGGAGCAGAGAACATGTATTTGGAAGCTGAATAAGCAGCAATCAATGTGTCAAATCTGTCATGAAGAAAATCAAGGGGAAATAATCAGTAGAGCTCAGCGATCTTATTTAAGTAACTTTGTAAGAGATTTTTACGTAGCTGTAATGGTATAATGAGTAATTTAAAAAAAAAAGAATCAAGCATTCAGAAATAATATCGTATAGCGCGGCAGGGGGCGGTCTCCACCGCGTCCGGGACGCCCCATCCTCCGTTAGGGTCTAACCATGACCTCTGTATTTTCTTTATTCATTTACTTATTTATATTTCTTATAGAAAAAACAGCCCGGGCCCCCAGATCTATTCATCTGTCATTGATGTTTTAAAGCCCTCATAAATAACATGATATATGACATAGTTGATCAGAAATGCAACAATTTGCTTCCTCTCTGTGTGCTATAGCCTATAGAAGGAGGAGACATAACTCTCACCACAACGTTCAAATTTTGCATTGGGGCTAGAGTTTGGGGACAGTTCCATTGAAGTGAATGGGTAAGTAACTCCCCTGTAAGTGATGTTTGTGTAGATGGGCCATTGTATTTAATCCTGTATTCTACCATAATATGTAACCTGTATGTAGAATATTCTATATTATGTGGAGGGACATTTATTATTTGTATCATTCTAAAGCAACAGCAACAGTATGTAATTCTTTATAGATCTAGCCTCTTAATTTTGCTCTCAAAGTGCACCAGATTGAAGCATGTTACTTTAAAATGGACAACATTTTCCTGCCCCCCCCTGGACCCCCCACGCTGTGCTAAAATGACCTCGAGATCTCTCAAATCCTGGGTACGGCCATGGACAGACATACCCCAAATAAATTAGGATGGCTCCTCAACCATAAGGCCTATATGCATACCAATATGTCCGTCCTTGTTTGAAAGGTAACAAGAAGCTATGAAATATGAATCAAGTGTATGTAAACCTACATCTATTACTATTCCAGAGTAAACGGAGATGCAATAAAGGGAAAAAACCATACTTGCCTATATTTATAGAATTGCATCATAAATGGTGCATTTGAGTGTCTTTTCATCAAATTTACACTTACAATTGTAGTCAGGGAGTATGACAATTATTCAGCAGCATTTTTATTTGTGGCATCTTGGTTATAATGGTGATATTGCCTTAAAATTAGATTATTCAGATTATTCAGGCGCGGATGAAAATCTTAGTTTTTCCTTATTGCATCTCAATTTACTCTGGAATGGTAATAGATGTACTTACACTTGATTCATATTTAATAGCTTCTTAACTTTCAAACAAGGCCAGACATTATGCATATATAGGCCTTATGGTTGAGGAGCTATCCTGATGTATTTGGAGTATGTCTGTCTAGGCGAGAGAGATCCCATATCATGGGCCACCGAGCCTCCGTTCGGGATAAATGACTGATTATATGGGCGTGCTTGAAAGAGATCAGGGAGACAATGTTGCATGTCCATCACAAATTTTATGTGGAACAGGACTAGGTAAAAAACCTACTATATGGCTGGATGGTATGATAATTAAGGCCCCATGTCCACCAAACACCTGTAACAAAAGCGCTGGCATTGTTATGTCAGTAATTCCAATGGTTATCCGCTCCTCTCTCCAGACAGAGCTTGGTGTCTCCTTGAGCCGAGAGAAAGAGAGTGAGTGAGTGCATTGTGAGTACTGGCACACAAAACAGCACGCAAGGGTGTAACCATAGATATTATATTACTATAGATGGGTCACCGCAGGCTCCGCCAATTCTAACAAATGGTAGCAGCAAGTCTCCTAAATTGTCACGTGACTCCAATAGGCTTAGACCTGACGAAAGTCTATGGGCAAAACCCACGTGACAAAATGACAGGAAGTGAGTCGGTCGGTCTTGCTTAAAATCTCATCGTCTTTGGTGTAACGTTGCCGCATGCCATGGCCGACCAATGATGTAACTTTGTCACTCAGCGACGTTCCCATTTTACAGGCTGGCCGCCGTTGCCGTCCAGCCAAAAAATGAAAGTCACAGTAAAAACAAGGAAATGTTCTGAAACTTTAACAACTCACAGATCAAAGGTTTTGGTAACACTTTATAATAACGTTCAGTCGTAAGTCATTTATAAGCCTTTAGTTAATGATGAACTAATCACTTACAAAACATGAATATACATTGTGTAGATGATTAATAAATGTTATGTTAACATATCACAAATGCGTTGTAAGTCATCTATGAACCTTTAGTAAATTAAGTGTTCCTCACCTGTTATAAATGATGTGTAAATCATTTACAATTAATTTACAAGGCTTTCTGCATCCCCTATTCTAAAGTGTAAACCATTCATCACATATAAATGTGTTACATACAAGGGGGTAGCTTTGTCAAAATTGAAGCCAATGCGGAAGTGCGGCCCTCTTTCAAATGGCCTGCAGGGGGCGACCCATTTGTCTGTGGACTTCTGTTTTTTGATGCCTCACATATGGCATTTTGGCCATTGCCATCTTGAATCTCGACACAAGTCCAAGCTGTGTGATCAGTGGACAAGCGACCTGTCAATCACACCCCACATAGTCTGCAACTACAATAGTCTGAAACTAGCAATTGAGACCATAAACGCATTAGGAAAGTGTTTACTGAGGCCATACTTGAGGCTTCAAAACAGAAATCCACAAACCAGTGGGTCGCCCCCTGCAGGCAAAGAGAACACTTCCGCATTTCCTTCATTTTCGACAAAGAGAGCTACCCCCTTGTATGTAACACATTTATGTGTCATGAATGGTTTACACCAGTGGTTCTCAAATGGGGGTCCCGGGGACCCCCAGGGGTCCTTGAGGGGGTTCCAGGGGGTCCCCAGCCAAAAGGAGGTAATTTATTTTAGCTATAATTCCATTCATGAGTAACACAATGACTATTTTGGTCATGGGTTTTATACACTTCCTGTAATAAAACATCTAAAAGCATCAATCTTATTATCGTATGGGGGACCATGGGACAAAATCCTATCAAATGGGGGTCCGTGGTCTAATCTTTGTCAGTTTAGGGGTCCCTCATGTGAAAAAATTTGAGAACCACTTACACTTTAGATTAGGGGATGCAGAAAGCTTTGGAAATTAATTGTAGATTATTTACACATCATTTACAACAGGTGAGGAACACTTAATTTACTAAAGGCTTATAGATGACTTACAACACATTTGTATATGTTAACATAACATTTATTAATCATCTACAAATGTATATTCATGTTTTGTAAATGGTTCATCATTAACTAAAGGCTTATAAATGACTTACGACTGAACGTTATTATAAAGTCTTACCAAAGTGGGTAATGCCTGGAACCCCTGAAGACATTTAGTGCACCAGCATTTTATGCACGTTGCCTCCAGGTGCGTGCATATTCTGGGAGGCATTAAACAATAAAGGTTTTATGGTCTACAACTACATTCACTCACCTCTTCCGTCTCCGCCACCTCTGAACACTGACATTCACAATATGCCGCAGTTGCTGGTGGATGGCTTGTCGCGCCCAAGAATAGTCATCGATACATGAGACAGTCAGGAGCAAGAGGTCTACTATTTGTACCTGCCAGCCAAGGGGTGTGCCATGTTTAGTTGAGCTTGTTTACTGAGCATCAGAAATCCCCTGCCAACCCTCCTCCCACTGGGCATGATGCCTCTGGGCGCTTTTTGGTTATACTCCCCGGTCCATTTCTACTGTCTGTCTCCTCAATACCACCCATAATCTCCAGATAAGGAAAAGCATTGTCTTTAAGTTAAGTTAAGTTAAGTTAAGTTAAGTTAAGTTAAGTTAAGTTAAGTTAAGTTAAGTTATCCTTTATTTATCCCCATGGGGAAATTCATCCTCTGCATTTGACCCATCCTCTACTAGGAACCTTCCTAGAACTAGGAGCAGTGGACAGCCACAGTGGGCAGCCGCAGTGCAGCGCCCGGGGACGAACTCCAGTTCTTTCGCCATTGCCTTGGTCAGGAGCACTGACGGGAGTGTTATTCCTAACATACATGTCTTTGAACATGGTTATTGTTTACACAGCATAGACTACCGAAAGATAAAGAAAAACCAGGACTACAGTCTCTCTAGCCAGGGCCGGATCTACTATATGGGCAACCCGGGCAGGTGCCCAGGGGCCCTCAGTATGAAGGGGCCCTTTTTTTTCTTCTTCTTTTTTGTCGGGCTCGTGTCGGGCTCCACAGAACTATGAGACAAATCTAAGACCAATCAGAATAAAATAAAAATAGTTTCCAAGAAGATTAAAACCTGTTAATCCCTAAGCCTTTTTTTCAGCTCACCTGCCGAAAATGACATGCCCGAACTGAATGGAGTATATCTCCACAACTACAGGGTATTTTCTGAATTTTTTTTTCTTCCAAAAGCTAGCCAACACCTGTGAGATTGCTGTAGAAGTGTCAGAATCAATTACAAAAGTACTGTATCAGAGTAAAATCAGTTGGAACATGGCAAAAAAATAAATATTCAAGCTCCGCCTAAAAAAAACAACACTATTCCTCCTCCTCAGAGCTTCAGTGCGCAGGGGCCCCTGGGTTTGCTAATCTGGCCTTGAGGCCTACTGTTGCATGTTGAGTGTGCATAAAATTATAGCTTCCAACAGTGATGATTAAACTCATTCCCATCACTGCAGCCCTGAGAACATGTGGTGACTTTGTGAATATGAAACCTTTTCACATCCTCAAAGTGATAACATTGTATCGACATCAACAACATTGTATCGATGAAGACAAACCCTTTGCAGCCAAACTCAGACAGCTAAGGTGGGAGAAGAAAGAGGTGTTTATAGGAGTGAGGACAGAGCAGGGACGTGCTCCAATTTTTATGAATTTACAGTGAGTTAAATCAGCATTAAAATAAGTATGAGTTACAGTCTAAGCAGTGCACAATGTAGTTGGCAAGAGCAATCCAGTTCTGGTAAGACGAGCACCCACAATACCTGGGTGTGTGGGAACTTTTTAGAGTGACATGAGTGTTTTACATGAAAACCTGTGGGAAGCGACTGCATGTCAGAGGAAAAGCGGACACTTTAAAAAGCCTGAAATGGTTAAAATAGACCTGGAAATATCAGAGCACTATGCCAAAACGGTGCCTCTCAAAAAGGAATGAGTAACATAACATGAAAAAAGCAATGTTGAGCAATTTAATATATGGGTGCAAATAGGCCAACGTTTAGACACAGAGTAGCCTATCTTCCTCAGAGTCAAACAGAGACGTGGCATAGATGACAGATTTAAATAGTAGCCTATTGCTCCTAGTGGGCTATTCAAACCTGCCATGATGTTCCATCTATGCCACGTCTGACTGAGGAAGACACTGACGAAACCACAATAAGTGGTCGGGACCGTGGCCGGTGTAAAGAGCACTGCAGGAAGATAAGCTATAGAGGGAACACTGACCACACAAGGCGGAGGAGGACCACGTAACGTACGTGACAGACCACACTGACCTGACCACCTGACCGACCACACACGGGGCCCGGACCATGGTCGGTGCGTCTGTACACTGATCATAAGACGAGGAGGAACACTGACGGACCACGTATGTGACAGACCACATGACCGACCACACACTGAAGTGGTCGTGACCATGGTCAGTGCGTCTGTACGCTGACTGCGATGCAAGGTTTCTACAAAGCTGTCATGGCATTATTTTCCAACTGAGCTGAGCGGCCTGGCAGAATGAGTCTGTCTTCATGGCTGAGCTGACTGAGGAAATGTGTTAAATCAATTAAAAAAACTCTATTCAAAATTATTTATCTCCCATGCATATCTAAAAAATAATGTGTCTAAGTTCTAGCTCTTTCCTCCTGTCGTTCGTTCAGGGTGCCCTAGATTAACTTACATTGTATTTTGTTGGCTTTGTTGTGGCACAGGGGAATTCTCTCACACAGACTTTTTCCTGTTAATTCTTTTATTCTCTTCAGTCTCCTTTATGTGCATCATCATGTGAGTCAGTCAGTCAGTGAGGTGATGCACATCGTCAGAATGCCCGCTGGGTGAAGCACACAGAGCGTGGGCCTGTAACTTACGGGATCTGTGCTTGTTTTCTCCTACACTCGGTTTCCTCTGGTGAAATAGAGCCACAGGGAGCCAAGTTTTTTTTCTGTCGATGACGTTTCATTTTCTTTTGTTAATATTTCCTTTGTCTGTTCTTCCATGGTGGCTACCCGTTCTCACTCCGAGCGCGTAGCATATTGACGCTTTGTCCCGTCCCTTGTGCGTCGCTTGTTACTAACATGGTACCCTTGAGCGACCCATGAAACGACTTGGGCTTTCCGACTAAACTCAATGTAAACCCATGGAAGTCATCTTTGACGCTTATGGCAACTGCTCCCCCATTAGCCTAACTGCTCCCCCATTCGTCAACTGCTCCCCCATTAGGGTCTGGAGGAGCGAACCTCTCCCAGACCCTAACCGTAAACCTAACCTCTCGCACCCCCCATGGCTAAACCTAACCTCCGCCAGACCCTAAAGCTTCTGGCATACTCTTCGCGCACGCGCTGGAGGCGGGGCTCCGAGGAGGGCGCGCGCACTCTGCGCGGGCCAAAACAGAACATACTCAGTGCGCAGCTCCAGGCTCCAGGCAGTCTGAATGAAATTGAATGTTACGTTCCCAATTCTATGTATTAAATTATAAAAAACGACCCTCAACATTTGGGAAGGCTAAGCCACACAACTAGTTCGTTATAATCGAACGCCATGCTTCAAAGGCAACTTTACGACAGTGAGGACTCAATCACAGCAGATGTCCGCTGATAGCCTACCACGGAGATCTCACAGGCACAGGCAGCAAAACCCGACGCGCTGATAGAAAAATCTCCATGGACGCGCCGCGCTGCGCTCAGGCCTCGCCCCCCGACACGCCCCGTGCGATGACGTCATAATCGCCGTGCGCCCTATGCGCTTGGCGCATAGGGCGCGTCCATTGGAACACTTTAATGAACCATTTGGTGTGGCATACCCTCCCTCACTTGTGAGGGTGCGAGGCCCTAATTGTTCCTGGGAGCTGATTCGACAAGCAAGGCTCCAGCGATGAAAAGGCATGATCGCAGTAATTATTGATGACAGCAATAAATATAAATGATCGGGTATTATGTTAAAACTAGGTGTAGGGGGATGGGGGCTGTTCTGAGCTGCCGTGGGTCTCATTCATCCAAACATCAGACTTGTCAAATGTGTTCATGTTTAAGGGTTGTGGTGCTTGTGTTTGTTTGTGTGTTTGTTTGTGTGTGTGTGTGTGTGTGTGTGTGTGTGTGTGTGTGTGTGTGTGTGTGTGTGTGTGTGTGTGTGTAAAATCTAAAATCATTTAATCTTGTGCTTATGTTTTCCTTAAAATGTTTAACCTTATGGAGAAGATTTAAGATTTAAGGGTGTTTTGTGCAGCCGATTCTATTTTATGGACACCTTAACTCTGACCCTAAGGGAAATCTTAACCTAAGGTGCTTTGTGCAACTGGGCCCTAGACTATAACCCGGGGCAACGCCATGGTACTGTGGAGGAAAAAAATCCACTGGAGGAAAAAATCCACTGCAATGCTCTGCTGATTCATCAATAATTAGATATCCGTTTTAAATGTTCATAGGAGGTTTTCTTTATTTCCACAATCATCTCTCCGTGCACGGAGGTCTCCTCTCATCAACATTTGACGATACAAGAGCCCCGAATTATTGTTTACATCACATCTTATACTGAAACTATCGCACCCGCCCTCCAGCTTGGAGGGCAGTTCATTCTCTCCAACTCAGTACTTCTCCATGACGTCCATAGTTAATCTGATGTTCACTAGAATACATAACAAATCCAGTCTATAGTCACAACAAGACACAGGTTCTCACAGAAACTCACATGTTCTCTAGACACTTCCCCAAAACAAGATACTTGTTCTCACAGAACAGCAATCCTCTGCATTGCTGAAAAACACAGTTCACTAAATACAGCATGGAATTGCCATAGCCAATAACTAATCAATCAATCAGCATTTGATCAATAATTTTCCATGACAGTACATTGCTAGTAGTTGATATGATACTATCATGCAGCATATTGGCACACCATGCAGTTGATATTTGAATGCTCACCATATATTCAGCAGTAAGGTTTGGGTTCTTGAACTGTAGCCAAATCCTATTTTGACATCTGGTTTCAGAGTGCAATTTTTCCACACATATTTCTGTGTGACATGCCTTTTCCCCATTGAGTGTAGTTAAAATCCGACTATTGTGGAATAGTGAGTAATTTGGTAAATTACAATTTCTGGTATAGTTTTAGAACATTCTAACGATAATGCTGTGATATGTGATACATATGAAACGCATTTTGTATTGTATAAGTTCTACTTCACTAGGCCCTTATGTCCTATCAAATCAATGTACAGTGTATACTTACTTGTAACTACTCTGCTATTGCAGTCGACGAGGCCTACAGCTGCAAGGAGTGCTATAGTAAAATATCGGACCTACCAAGTGGGCGGGGTTGGCGGTGTTCGACCAAACTATAGTGGCTCCAGTGTAACCGGTGCACTGTTTGCAGTAAATCCAACGCACCTTATCTCCTGGGCTCGCCTTGCCGCCATGTGCTCATCCGGGTTCTTCTGCGGCAGGGGTTGTAGCCATTTCAGTGGTCTGTACAGACCATTGGTCTGTACCACTAGGGGGCGCTAAAGCGAATGGTCCGGACCAGTTGGTGTGGTCCGTCACCGTCACTGTACCACGGACCACTGGTGTGGTTGGTCAGGTGGTCAGTGTGGTCTGTCACGTGGTCCGTCAGTGTTCCTTCTCGTCAATATCTTCAACTGGAGAGCGCTGAAGTTTCTGATCACAGGGCAAATCCTGGTGGAAGAGAAGCAGGAAATAGCCTAATTAATTAGTCAGCGGTGGTCTCCCTGGTTACAGCATGTTAGTAGCCTATATGTTGTGCACTCAGTCATATCTTTCTCTTTCTCTTTATTGTTTATTGGACAGGGACAATGCACAATAAATATATTGCACCAGAAATAGCTATTTGCTAATTTGCATCTGTTGTCCCTGCCTGGGCGGGAGAAGACAAACACAAACATAGGCTACTTAAAAAAAACTCTCAACAACAGAAACACATCAACAGACCAGTGCACAACAACACTATAAAGATACACATAAAATAATAACAGTAGAATTATAGTATATCAATACATTTGTCAAGTTAATCAAAATCATTTAGAATTTCCCTGCATTAAAACTAAATGAGAGAGAATGTTCTCTAGATCCAAATTGGTGATGCATTTGTCAGTCCTATCTGTAATGGCGTGATGAGAACCCTTGCCCTTGCTGCCCGCATGGCCTGTCCTATTCCAGCTATGTTTAACTCACAGTTCTTGCCAGCAAACAGTTCTTTGAGGAGAAGCTGAAGGGTTTCCATGTTTCCTTTGGCAGATGATATATTTTCACATGAGGGATATGCATCTCTGGGAATCTTGATATATTTTATGTCAGTCTTTACCAGTCTGAAGCGGTTTTCTTCATCAACATCATTATTGTACTTCCTAGATGCATGCAAAAATACACTCAAAATATTTGAGGCCTTCGGCTTGAATGTAACCACTTCTGGTTTGATATTGATTTCTGTAATGATTATTTTATCACCACTTCAAGGTAATTATTGTTCAATTTTCACAGTTAGGTCTCCAAGTGCAATTTGCTCATCATCATTCTGTTCTAAATAGCTGTCTGCTCTTTTTCTTTGGACAACCATGTTCTTCATCAAAGGTCTGAGGTATTTGTTTTTTGGTACAGTTCACATTGCATTTTTGGTGATAGCTGGCATCTGCAGCATGAAGATCTTGGGCAAATGAATCCTGAAGGTCTTCTTCCTCTGTGGTGTTTTATGGCAGTTGGCATCCTTTATGTTGCATTACCGCCTCGTTCTGAATTTATCCATCAACTGTTTCCCTACATTCTGTAAAGCCCGATCCCCTCTCCTCTTCTGCTGGTCTTTGCTGAAAGTCTGGATTTGTAGGTGTTAGGTTTTTTATCCAGTACCTTTATTGTTTGTTTAAATAGTTTGTGGATTGGCTGCATGGCTGTTTGATTAGCCTGAGACCAAGTTGTGGCACAGTAGGATAAATGAGATAAGATCACACAATGCATATACAATTTCACTGCATCTGTACTCAGCTGACTTCGAATGAATCTAAATTGATGAAGGTTACGTCTGACAGTCCCTGCAGTTTTTCTAATGTGTTTTTTGTTTGAAGGTGAGGTTCAATGACAATACCCATATATTTTAACTCAGGGACAACCTCCACCCTCTGTCCTTTCACATACAGTAGATTTCAGGTGGGGGAGTGTCATTACGTCTTATAGAAAAATATATATTAACAGTCTTAGATACATTCAAAGTCAGACAGGAATAATTAAGCCAAGTAGTCAGTTTTTCCATGGCAACTGTCTGTGAGTAGTGATGCAGCTTTTTGTTTAAAGTCTGCATGTACATATATGACTGGTATCATCAGCCTACATCTGCACCTTAACATCTGTATCATCAGCCTACATCTGCACCTTAACATCTGTATCATCAGCCTACATCTGCACCTTAACATCTGTATCATCAGCCTACATCTGCACCTTAACATCTGTATCATCAGCCTACATCTGCACCTTAACATCTGTATCATCAGCCTACATCTGCACCTTAACATCTGTGCAGCTGTGAGGTATCATCAGCCTACATCTGCACCTTAACATCTGTGCAGCTGTGAGGTAGGTCATTTATGTACGCCGAGAAAAAAAAGGGGACCTAAAATCGAACCCCCATAGAGCACTCTAGAAGTAAGGATGAGTGACCATTAATTCTAGTACAGTGTTGTCTATGATTGAAATAAGTTGCCATGTTGCCACTATGTTATTCAATAACTAAAATAAATTGATTGTCAAAACTCCATGTGTTGTTGTGTTTTATATCACATGTTTTATATTACATGTACATCAAACTCCAGTCCATCTGCCCCTGTGGTTTATGATGACTGTTTATGATGATATGATGGAGGAAGTAAATTGTATGCTATTTAAAAACTCTCGCAAAAAGAGTGAGGTAATAAAGACTCTAAGGAGATATTAAATTAATTTGATTGAGGTGATTTTGAAAACATATATACCGTAACAATATACTTTTTTTAGAGTGACATTATATCAACAATATCAGCCAGAGGATGAACTGAGGGGCTGCATCAAGGGACAATACAAGATAAATTCTGAACTGTGAATCATGCAAAGCTACTGTATAGACGGTTTTCACCAGAGCGCAACCCCACAGCACTTCCTTTTTCTCAGCATTCGGCAAACTGCAGAAATATTTACTCGACATCGTTACTTTTGTTTTCGCCGCTCAGCTGTATAGACGGTTTTCACGGAATGGTCAGTCCTGCACTTGAATGTTTTTTTTTCTTTTATGTCCATAGCAAACACTGCAACAGGAAGTCAGCGGGGGTTCAAATAGAGCTGTACATTTGCATAATGGGTCACATAAGGGCCCCGATGTGGCCGTTAACCCAGGAAGAAGCATCAAGTTGAGCTATTTTGATTTTGTAGGTGTAGCAATATGACAGTCGTTATGGAATTATGAATTATACAGAGGTGGAAATGATGAATTATGATAATACCCTGTAAGTACAGATTTGGTACCATGTACTTGCAACGTAAATTCACTTCTTGTACCCCGTACTTCCCCGTACTTCCCCTGTAAGTACAGGTGTGGTACCCGGGCCATACTTACCCTTGGCTCATTTCCACCACATTTTACAGCCCTGCACAGCTCGTCACCACTCGGCTCTACTTGTTTCAACCCGATGGACGTTTTGCTTCCACCGCTGGTCATCTGCCCCCGCCCACCCCCGCCCACACCTGGTCGTCATAGCGACCGCATATCTGCCCTCCGCCCATATTCCGAAGTAGGCTATAACATATAACGTTACAATTAAATCCATACACAGAATTTTTAAACTGTTTATGAAATACTGGTGCCTCTAAATGACCTACAGTGTACATGGGCAAATGTGACAATCGGCCAGGAGAATGGATATCACTTTGTTGTTAGTCAAACTCACATGCATGCGCTGCGTGAGGGACGGGCGCGAGGGGCGGGGGTTGCGCTACAGAGTGAAGCCTCTACCCCGGCGGCCTCTCACCAGGCAAGACCGCGGCTTCACCAAAGCCCCGCCTGCGGCCTAGCGGAGCCGACGCTGCACACAGCTACAAAGGGCTTCCTGAGGAGCGGATTTTTTTCTCTCTCAAAACAATTGAAAACCACCGTCATGTTAAGCTGAGTAAGGAGATCACTTTTATTTCACCAGAGCCGAAGGCAGCAACACAAAAGACTGATGGAAATAACAGAAGAGAAGGTAATCCCCACTAAACTGGTATCCAGCATTGACAGTAGATAGAGTAGACACGATTTTGCCTGACCAATCAGTCGTCTGCAGTGTTTTCACGTCACCGTATGGTACCGGGTCCACAGCGCTAGAACCTCAACAAAGCAGGGACCAAAACTAGCACGACTCAACCCCGACTCAACCCGGGCTGGCCAGGTTTTTGATCGGTGGAATGAGACAAAAAAGCGAGACGAGCTGGGCTGGGCCGCGCTGATACCAGCGGTGGAAATGGGCCATTAGTACAGGTGTGGTACCCCATACTTACCCTGTAAGTACCGATTTGGTACCCTGTACTTACAGGGTAAATTCACATCTTGTACCCCGTACTTACCCTTAAGTACAGGTGTGGTACCGATTTTGTACCCTGTACTTACAGGGTACATTCACTTCTTGTACCCCGTACTTACCCTGTAAGTACAGATTTTGTACCCCGTACTTACACTGTAAGTACAGGTGTGGTACCCTGTACCTATTCTGTAAAAGGGTAAACATGGCGTTTTCCCTTCATACTCTTGAGCCAAAAATCTCCACCTCAGTAGCACTTAGCCTCTTACATCCACCAAACTTTCCACTATTAACTCTATTCTGGAGGTTTTCACAGAGGGTTTGTTCATATATCATTCATAGTTTTTTCAAAATGAGTTTTTTCCCATCATGCTCTGAGAAGTAAGTCATGTCTTTTTCTTCTTTATAGGTTCCTTGGTTTTTGTCAGCTTTCAGACAAAATTATATATTTTACAACACCTCCACCCAGTGGATATAATCGGCATAATGCCTGTTAAAGGGCTAAGTGGACAGAGCAGGGGATATTTCACAGTTTGATTTTTAAGCATTTGATCTGTCACTAACGGGTCAGTAGCATTTTATTAATTAATACACAGGACAAGATGTTACTATCCCTTGTGCCAAAATCCGATGAAAAACACATTTAGAAGCCCAATCCAGAATAAAACAAGCTAACAGGCTAACAAACTAATAAACAAGACACAAATCACCAGTTACCTATACCCTAGCCAACAGCAGTATGAAGCATGTCATTGGGGTTTTCAAGTGGGCACCTTCCTTCTCCGATGTTTCGTTAAATTAGGCCCACGACACCTCAAGAAGGCTTAACGGTGTAATCCAGCGTCCCGGTAACACCCCCCTCTATGCTCCTACCGCACAACGCCATTTTACCCTCACCATCTAATGCCGATTTTCCCACATGTTCCTACTGCAGTAGGTGCAGCAGCACTACCCTTCTTCTCCTCCAACAATTTTGTGTCCTGTTCTGTTCTGTTCAATTTCGGTTCTGTGACTAGTTTAACATAAATTAAGCTGAAAATAAAGTCCAGGTTGTAAAAGAAAACAAATTTCTCCTTTAGGTTTTAGACAGGATATTTTACACAGTGAAAAAGATAATTACTTATCAACAAAGACATGAAAACATGGAATCAATGTCTAACCTCTTTATTTAAATGATCCAATATCGTCCAGGACAGTGTGTGCCCCTGCCGATGCCCAGATTATCAGGCAGTCTACAAAGATCAAGAACCACAACAAAATTGGAATTCTTTACTGTGAACATTTTGCACAATTTGTTGTTCTCCCTTCTCATTCTTTGTTCCAGTGGCTGCTTAAGTGGCTCTTCTAGCACACACAGAAAGTTTCAGAGTTTCACAATTGTCATCGTTCCAGAGGAGTTCGTCTGGAAATGACAAAAGAGATAGTTTTTAGAACAGATGAATTAAAACAAAAACGTGTGATGTAACTTGTGTCTGCATCTGGGAAGTGTGCTTGTGACAGGGAGGTTCAGGTTTAAAGGGATTTGGAAAAAAGTTACTCTACCTCCGTAGTTCATCTCAAGACAGAATTCGCTTCCGCATCCGGTACCATGGTTGGGTTTCACGGGCCAGAAAGCATCATCATCCCTAAACCTGGAACCGTCACTCCACAACCACACGTTGGCCTGTTAACAGTTCAATTGAATCTCTTGTTATTGTTGGTAACTTGCAGAAAGTTGTAGATGTTGAAATTGCCTGATGTAATGTGCACAACACACTGTAAATCTGAACCTGTTCCAAGAGACACCCATCTATATCCACTTGACTGGCCAGTTTTATTGAATGCATGTACAGAATATATGTTGTGAGAAAGGAGGTGCTGAGAATGAATGCTATTACAGTATATCTCTGGTTGGGGCTGTTGTCTGGATTTGAACTCATAGTTCTCCCATAGCTTCTCTCTGCACTGGCTCGCAGTAAAATCCAGAAAATAATTTAAACTCCTTCTCCTCACCTATAACAAGGCCCTTAATGGCCAGGCACTATCAGTAGTTGTGCTTTTAGGAGGGGGGTCAAGGGGGATACAATTGACATATATGCATATTCGGAGAATACAAAAAAGTGGGTCAAGAAAGCTCAGCAGGCCAAGTAGAATACAAAATAGAAAAAAGGAGCTTCTTGGATATTAGGACATAGGACATTTCTCAACTGGTGGGTCGGGACCCAAGGTGGGTCGCGGGGCCGTTTTGAGTGGGTCGTGCATGCCTGTGGGGGGAAAATTCCAAACATCCGCGAATGTTGTCTTGACTTGTTTTAGTGAAATAATTCAGATTCTTGAAACTTGAGCATCACCAGTCTGCCTTTTATCTCATTTGGTTTTTAGCCATGTTACAATTTTGTTCCACTTTTGTTTATTTCATGTTTTTAACAGTGCATGAAGGCATTGTGTGTTAGTATTACTGCACTATTTTAAAAAAATCTGAAATTTGGGTCGCGACTTATAATGACGAAAGAAAAATGTGGGCCCCGAGACGAGACCGGTTGAGAACCGCTAACACACACACGCACACACACACACACACACACACACACACACACACACACACACACGCAATTGTACATACCGGTATACACATATTGCATAACTCGCACACGCACACACGCATACTAATTTACATATATGCATATTATGCAGAATATGCATATAATGTCAATTATATCCCCCTTGACCCCCCTCCTAAAAGCACATTATACAACTTTATGCTAAATGTTGTCGCTAACAGTTCTTAGCGATAAAAAAACCCACTGCGCCTGAGCGCACAGTATTCTCCATGCAGTGCAGGGCAACTCCTGGCTTCGATACATTACGCAAGGCATGGATGTCCCTCTCTCTCCAAACCTTGTGCGCGCACACACTCCCCCCACCCTCCTCAGAATTCAACGTTGATTTTCAACTATAGCCTACATTGCAGAAAAAACACACACCTTGATTTAAAAATGAGAATTAGTTTGTCATGGTTTTATTCAACACGTTGCTACATAATTCCCGACCATAGGTCTGTGGTGTTAGGTGTAGAACAGTAGATTACTTTTGACAAAGTTGTGGCGGCCAGTTACCTCTTTCCCTGCAATTGGACGCATGGAAGACCATGCTTCTCCACAGCGCGGATGGCCGCAGTCAATAGCTTAACCCAAGTGGACAATTCTGATATAGACTATTGAAATAGGCTAGAATTAAAATCTCACACATCCCTACCCTATTAAAGAAACAAATATTTTTACATGTGTATGTTATAGCCTATATGAACAAAACATCTAATTACAGTAGCCTAAGTGCAGGCTTTGGGACATATCACCATGGGGATATCCACAGTGCGTAACTGCGCGGCAGCCCTTTGGTGTGTTTCAAATGGAATATCGTTCTATCAGTACCAATTTTTGTTATCACAATTTTTTGTATTAGTTTCTAATGGTTTATCTATATTGAATCCAAACTTGTTCATCGTCCAAAATTCTCCTTCTCTGTCTCCCCTCTGTCTTCTCTCTCTTCTCTCTCTCCCCCTCTCTCGCTCTCCCTCTCTTTTCTCTCTTGCCCCCTCTCTTCCTCTCTCCCTCTGCCCCTCTCAGCAAGGAGGAAGCTGCTGAAGTGATGCTGTGGCTTTTAAGGGGGATGGACATGATCACACCTGTGAATACTTTTGGGCATAAACACGCATAATGCAGGTTTGCGCTGGCCAAGCCAGCGGGTGACACGCCCACTATTAAAAGGTAAAGTCCCACTGATTGTCACACACCTGAGTGTGCGAAATTTGTTTTCCGCATTTGACCCATCCCCTGGGGGAGCGGTGAGCGGCAGCCGCGCTCGGGAATCATATGGTGATCTAACCCCCCAATTCCAACCCTTTGTTACTGAGGGCCAAGCAGGGAGGCAAATGGGTCCCATTTTTATAGTCTTTGGTATGACTCAGCCGGGGATCGAACTCACAACCTCCCAGTCTCAGGGCGGACAACCACAAGGCCACTGCGCTGGTTTAAGGGCTTTGCGCATGCTGTTTGGGGCTCCTGTCTGCAGAAACTCCGCCCCCATCAGCTGCAAGTCATTAGGGCTCGTTAAGGCTCTCCCTGCAATTCTCAGTGGATGTGCGCATACTTAAAAAATAAACAATAACAGCCGCCCTCTGAGCAGATTCTGCCTCTCCAGCACGCAACTTCCGCAGCTCACTCTCACACGACCGTATATCAGCACATGAATGAATCACCAAACTTGTTTTTACTGAATAGCCGTTTCAGTTCTCAGCCCTGATAGCCTACTCTGTGCTGCTTTTAATCTCTCTCTCAACCATGCTCTCAACACAACACATTTACTTTGTGAAATTACTAAAAACGAACAGTTGCAAATCAAAGTTTAGCCTACCACATGAGTCAAGAAATGTGGTGAAAACACAGCTCAGTGTTCAGGGCTCAGTGGCTCGAAAGCACCCATGTTTGGAGAGAAGCCGTGCGGAGGTCGCGCTGCTAGAAACATCTTCAGGTACGCGGTGGGCGGACCATGGGGGTCGCGCCCAACAAATTGACGTCATTTGACGCTCAGGCCCCTCGCTCCTCCCCCGCGCCCTTCGCGGCACGGCGAGTATAAAACAAGCTTAACGCGTGAACGGAGCACTTTGGCAGAGGAGGAAATGGGAGATCTCCATGAGGAAAACACAAGGGGAGGTAATGTGCTTACATTACCAAGATTATTAATGATACAAAGTGGGTTGATTACCGGTAAAGCCATCCTTTAACACTTTAGCTTGAGCCTTGTGTTGCCTTTTTTTTTTTTTTTTTTTCATACAGATGTGTTTGACAGAAAGGAAACACTCGATTTATCTGGGTAAACTGATGAGTATGCTACCTTAACAGCATCAGTGGCACCGATCCAGGCATTGTCTCTCCTGGTATCCAACTCCTGGACGAACTCGTACTCTGGATGGTCGTGGATGGAGACAAGGTTGGCGCCCAATTTCACACAAAAGTTCTGTAAAAGAAGAGAGAAACCACTCTTAATGCAGAAACACACAATTACTGTATGGCCTTATCAAGAGTCTGCACTTCCAAAACTTTGAATGCAATCTTCTGTAACAAAGAAAACACATGTGTATATATTTAGGGGTCCTGGGTCCTGGGTTTGAATCCTAGCTGGGATGCTGTAGGCGCTGAGGGTGTGTCCCCATCCCCATGTCCACCTCAGTGCCTACCACTGCCCAGGTGGGCTGGTCAAAAGGGCCTTTCTGTGTGGAGTTTGCATGTTCTCCCTGTGCTCCCCTGGGGTTTCCTCCAGATAGGAACCACTGATAGGAACCCCCCACTAAGAAAAAAAACATGTAACCCCCCCCCCCCCCCCCCCAATGTCTTCACTGACTGTAATGCATTTCATGGTGACAGCAGCAGCTGCAAAGTTGGCAGTTCAGAGGAAGGCAGCAGTCAAGTAGATATCAGATATTTTGTGCTGATCTTCAATAACTTCAAATCTGTCCATTTTAATGCCAACAAATTCAGTGTTTCGCTCTAAAGTTTATTCTCCACTACTACAGTACTACCAATCACTGGACTCACAAATTATCCCTCATAAGGATGAAATAATCACATATAATAGGCTATAAATACTCCCAATTGAGCTCATATAATATATGATCTCAATAAATGTGGCGGCCTGGGAGAAGCATGTCGCTGCTACACATTGTTGGTAATGAGCCAAAGAAGGTTGAAAATGAGTTTCACAGGTGTTTTACAGGTGTTTTACAAGTGTTTTGAGTGATTTGGTTACTTTCTTCTCCATAGTACATCATGGTGATGGGAAAGTATGTATTATTATCGTTTTGGTGGAATACCACTGTACATAATGTTATCTTGTGGAACGTTTAAACCAATTTTTCTCACATTTTACTTACACATAACAGATTAAAACACTCATACATGTATAACTTTTGATCTGAGAGAGCTAGCTCAGTCATTAAAAAAGTTATAACGGGGAGGTTCTAATTTATGGAAAAAATAAATGAGTGAAAATGTCAAATGTTCACAATGTGAAGGGTTTTTGCAGGCCACCACACATATTAGGTAAGGAAATGTTGAGGTAGCAGTAAAAGTGTATATGGTAAACACGATATTGGAATCAAACCTTTCATGAATAGCCTACCTACCTGTAGCTTCAGGCCTTACCTCTGCGTCTATCCAGGTGCGTTTGGTTTTCTGGAAGCGGTAGCATTTGGACCCATGCTGGTCCCATGTTCCGCACCCGACCTTGCTCTCCACACCATCACCCGGCTGCTCTGCTCTTGCTGCCTCCTCTTCCTCCAGCCTCCCAGCCAGAAGTTCATCTGGAAGAGAAACGTGTGGACTCATTAACTGATGAAAAAACTCAATGATGTATCTTTCAAGTACAAAATATCCAGAACCAAAATCCCACCTCCTGTAAGATGATAATAGTAACTTATTTGGTGCATATATGCCAAAAGTTCTTATAGGAAATAGTAACAACATTTCTATTATAGATGACATCAACAGAGAAGTGAAACAAACAAGACAAAAAAAAAAATAACAGGCTGACAATAAATAAAACTATCTAATTAATAAAAAAATAAATAGTTCCATCATCAATCGATCTCTCATCCATCTTCTCATCCAATCGATTGCTAAAAAGCTTTTGGGAAACTGCAGATCTCAAATATAATCACAATAGCATAATGCAAACAAAGAATCCTGGTAGCGTTTTAGCATATCACTTAGAATAGATGATCATCTTCAGTTTTCAACATCCTTTGAGCAGATTGATACATAGGTTTAGGGGAGTAGCTACTTCAGCAGTATTCTGCACTATCCCCACAGGGAATTTAACCAGCATCTCAGCAAAGGACTGAATATTGAATGTTGTATGAGTTAGTAGCATACATGGAAAAGGTTCAAACCCCTTTGCTGAAGTAATAAAAAATAAAACACTGTCGTACTGTCGTGTACTGTCGGCCTATAGACAAGTTTCCTGGGCCGTTCCTAGGGCGGCGCCATAGCAGCCTTTCGTGTCGCCGGCTTCCGTTTAAGTCCACATTGCGTCCACAGCAGCGAGCACATAAGGCAGCAGCCGAAATATCCAAACTTTTTTCACAACGATCGATAACATCAGCTACACTAACGTTAGCAGACGTTATTAACAATGGGTTATTCTGGAACACATTGTGCAGTGCGTGGCTGTCACAAAACACAGTGCGCGTTTCCATCCACTGCTATTTTGCGAATTATAGAGCTGACAATCACCTCGTGTTTGAGGCTGTCTGAGCTGCTGATCAGCTGCTAGACCCGATATACAGCTTGTTAAACACATCTAACGTTATTAATTTAAAGTTTCTTGATGATCTACAAGTAGACAAAGGTAGCCTACCATAACGCCATTTCTGGATTACCAGGTGCGACTCGGCAAACTAACGTTATAATCCCAACCCGATCTCCCAATTTTATTTTTAAATAGCAACGTTTGTGGACCAACGTTGCTATGTTACAATTTAGTCTCCGAAATTGTAAAATGGTAATCCACGGAGCAGATAGTAGGTGAATACAATTTCATTCAAGTCTAGAAGTGAGTCGCCTTAAAGTTAATATCCCAGTCTTCTTCTGTTTACCACGGCGGGTATTGTGCTGCGTATTTACCATGATTTACCATGTGTAGCCCTATTGTGTGGAGGCTACACACGGCATGTCATGTTTTGCAGTGATCAAGGCAAACTGGGTTGTTTTTGAATGGAGAGACACCTAACGTTAGTCTGGCTGACTGTGACAGAGGAGAGGACAGTAACCTAAGTCTGACTGACTGTGAGAGAGGAGAGGACTGTAACCTAACGTTAGTCTGACTGTGAGAGAGGAGAGTACTGTCACTGTAACCTAACGTTAGTCTGACTGACTGTGACAGAGGAGAGGACAGTAACATATTATGTTACTGTCCTCTCCTCTCTCACAGTCAGTCAGACTAACGTTATGTTACATAACGTTATAGTCTGACTGACTGTGAGAGAGGAGAGGACTGTAACCTAACGTTAGTCTGACTGTGAGAGAGGAGAGTACTGTCACTGTAACCTAACATTAGTCTGACTGACTGTGACAGAGGAGAGGACTGTAACCTACGTTACATTAGTCTGGCTTACGCTTCGGAGCTTTTGAGATAGTTCATTGCGTTGCCGTCCACCGCCATTGATTCCTCAAAATACGCGATAATCCTGCCTGTAGTTACGTTCGGCCATTTACACATATTATCTTCCCATGTGTCCACTGTCAACGGGTGTGGGATAGACACTCTTTCATTAGATAGGAGACTCGCAGAATGATCCCAAGTTTGCATTTTTTCGGCGGTCGCTATGGCTACTACGGTAGTACGTTACGCTTCTCCGTATTCACAAACACCGGAACCGACAGACACGATCGCGGGCGAGTCCGGAAGCAAACCGGAAGTGCCCAGGAAACTTGTCTATAATAACATGAGGAGAGACTGTACCATGAGCTGCAGGGACGACCTTATCCAGAGGAGGGTGCTGCTGTGCACTCTCCACCTGGGGCCCTATGGAGAGAAGAAGAAGAGAAGAGTGTTAGCAGAAAAAGCAGCAACAATACCATTAGCAAATAGTAAATAGTCTCCTTGATTTCATTGAAAAAGCATCAAAAGTCTGAGAACATTTCTATTATAGATGACATCAACAGAGAAGTGAAACAAACAAGACAAAAAAATAAATAACAGGCTGACAATAAATAAAACTATCTAATTAATAAAAAAATAAATAGTTCCATCATCAATCGATCTCTCATCCATCTTCTCATCCAATCGATTGCTAAAAAGCTTTTGGGAAACTGCAGATCTCAAATATAATCACAATAGCATAATGCAAACAAAGAATCCTGGTAGCGTTTTAGCATATCACTTAGAATAGACGATCATCTTCAGTTTTCAACATCCTTTGAGCAGATTGATGCATAGGTTTAGGGGAGTAGCTACTTCAGCAGTATTCTGCACTATCCCCACAGGAAATTTAACCAGCATCTCAGCAAAGGACTGAATATTGAATGTTGTATGAGTTAGTTACTAACTAGCAAAGGGGTTTGAACCTTTTCCATGTATGCTACTAACTGTTAGTAGCATACATGGAAAAGGTTCAAACCCCTTTGCTGAAGTAATAAAAAATAAAACACTGTCGTACTGTTGTGTACTGTCGGCCTATAATAACATGAGGAGAGACTGTACCATGAGCTGCAGGGACGACCTTATCCAGAGGAGGGTGCTGCTGTGCACTCTCCACCTGGGGCCCTATGGAGAGAAGAAGAAGAGAAGAGTGTTAGCAGAAAAAGCAGCAACAACACCATTAGCAAATAGTAAATAGTCTCCTTGATTTAATTGAAAAAGCATCAAAAGTCTGAGAACCTGACTGCAGTTGAATCAAACAGGTTGAGAGTAGAGTTCTCAGTTTCGAGCCGGACGGGACACGACTCAGCCCGCCAGGCTCGGGCTGACAATTTATGATAATAAATTCAAATAAAATAAAATAAAAAAATCATTACAGTAGGCTAGATTGATACTCTCTTTATTCTCTCTCCTTCTCTTCCATCAGGCTTACACATGCACGCACGCACACACAGCTTAGAATTCTGAGTTTCAGCCAATTCAGCATGAGCCCGACGTGAACCAACCACGGCCGACGTGCTTGGGCCGTCAATTTTTGCTAATTGGTCGGCCGGGTTGGGCTCGGGCTTCAACTTACTACGGTTTGGGTTTGAATTTTCAGGCCTGTTGAGAACTCTAGTTGAGAGTCTAAAGGGAGATAGGCTCTGCGTGTTGATGAGTCTCACCTGTTGCACTGCTCAGCGCCAGCAGAGCGCAGAGAAGGAACATGGTCAGCATGGTGGTGATGACCTGGATTCCTGCAAATGAAAATCAAAAAATCATTAACTTGTGTGTAGTAATTGTGTGTGAAAGTAGCAGACTGGATGCAGTTATCCAAACACACTCCAATGAAAAAAGTCCCCTACCAAGATGCATGTAACCCAAAAGTGAATATTTCAGCCGAGTGTCTGTAGGTTCTGCAAAGCTCATGTGGAGAAAAGAGCACTTATATACAGAAACAACAAGGAAACACACATGAATTTTAAATAATTATTTACTAGATAGTGATAACAGTTTTCTTCCAGTAACTTCAATTAATCAATAAATTAATAATTTAGTAATTGATTAACTGTCAATTCCAGTAACTTTCTGTTTGAAGTTTGACCTCTGTAACTGCTTTATTGCGATACGAGGATAATGAGCTGGATTTCCCGAATACCATCATCATCATCATCATCATCATCATCACTTTATTGTCAGACACAAGGTCCATTAAAAAACACACAATACATATAAAACAGGTAACAACACAATAAGAGCACTTAACAATTCTACAGTAAGGCACTGTACCAGCTGTGTTTCCAGATGGAAGACAGGTATCTAGTGTCACTGAGATTGGGTTGAGAGAGCAACATAATGAGCATATTCTGAGACATATTCAGACGGCAGATAAACCTATACATCAGGTTTCTCAACAGCGCATGAAAGGTGCTCACTCCTGGTCCACAAAACATTTCGCTGGCGCTGCTACACCTTGGCCTCCTAAGAAGGATCCTCAGGCAGTCATTATAAGCAACCTGGAGCTTTTGAATGCTAGCCTGCTTAAACTTGACCCACAGGGGGGCAGTATACAGAGGAGTACAGTAGGCTCTAAACAGGTTTACCTTTACATCATCTGAGCAAAAATAAAACTTCTTCCTCAGCCTGTTAGCTTGAGCATACAGTACACGCCTCTGTCTGTACATGTCATCATCATCACTCATTTGATCAGTTATAATATGACCCAAATATTTAGTTCGACAGCAAACTGCCAGCACCTGCCCAGACAAATAAAAAGAAGGAAAGGAGAGATCCTTATCATCTCTTGTTCTGCAGATCATAGTGACACTCTTTTTAGCATTATATTTCACATCAAAATGACCTCCATAGTCAGAACAGATATTCAGCAACTGTTGGAAACCAGTACTGCTTGGAGACAGGATAACCAAATCATCGGCATACATGAAGTGATTTACAGTGGTGTTACCAATCACATATCCCGTTCGGCAGCTGCTGAGCTGTACAGAGAGTTCATTCATATATAGATTGAACAGGGCGGGGGAAAGAAGCCCCCCCTGACGGACGCCATTCCCGACACCAAAAGGAGACCGTATTACCCCACCTAACCTGCATGGTCTGGTTAGCATACCAGAATGCCAGGATTCTAATAATGCTAACAGGCACGCCCCTCTCCCTCAGTTTTAAAAATAGTTTCTGGTGGTTGACTCAGCCGAATACCTTAGAGGCATCAATAAACCCCACTAAAACAGAGGAATGCTTACCTTTATACATATCAATTATGGAGGGTCAGTACCATGCTTGGCTTTGAATCCAAATTGATTGTCAGACGTGACTAAAAAGGAACTTAAATGATCTAATAAAATTCTCTCTAAAACTTTAGAAAGTACACTGGCCAGTGCAATAGGTCGGTAGTTGTCCACACTCCCCACCTTACCTGCCTTGTCCTTGATGACTGGCACCAAAGTGACCGACAGACAGCAAGGAGTCCGGCAGCAGCCCATGTGTCATGAGGCCTGTAAAACAGATGGAGAGCAGGACAGCCACCCTGGGGCTCGCATGTTTAAGATGCTCTGCCTAGATATTATCCAGGCCGCTGGCTTTGTTATCGACCAGCTGAGTTATAGCTTGAAGCACCTCGTTAACTGTAAAACCAACTGTTAGGGATGCTGCTCACTTGCAACGGGTCACTTTTTACACAGTTAAACACAGCAGAATAATGCTGCCTCCACAGCTCAGCTATGTCAGCAGCACCAGAGACTCCCTCAATCGTGCCAGGTAGCAGCGTACTGCCTCGATTCAAGGCCTTCACCTCATTCCAGAAGCCAGTGACATTGCAGCTAAGGAGCTTCTCAGCCATTGAGTCTGCTCTCATGAGTTGTTCATGTTTGGTTATATACTGAATAGCAGCTTTGTATCTGGCATGGGTGTTCTTTCTGGACCCTGCCTGGGCCTGCCTGCCGTTACCCATTGACTAAAGGCCTCCCTAGCTGCAGCAAAATGGGGGGCTACATGTTTATTCCAACCTGGCTTACCTGGCTTACCTGTTTTACAATTAGAATAAGTGATGTAGGGGCTACTGGCCTCAGTGCCTCACACAATGTTCCAACAATGGCATCATACATAGTACAGAGATCATGGTGGTGAGCTGTATCTTTACAGTTAACATCCGAGCACAGGATAGCATCATAGGGTAACAACACCTGATTCAAAAGAGCCTCCGTTTTCCCATAGTAAAATAGGACATGGTTACCTGAGAGTTAGACCAGTCTAGTTTGGACCTAGAGCTGTTGTTGACCTCCCGGGTCATCTCAGGGAGACTGTCTAACTCAATGTAACAAATAAAAGGTAAATGATCACTCATTGATGCCTCATACACAATCTCCATAGATCGCAGATTGGCATGGGCATCAGCCGAGCAAACACAGTGATCTAACCAAGATGTGGTGTTCCAGGCTTCACTAATATAAGAGAAGCTGTCAGCTGGTAACAGCACATGGCTAGATATAGTGAGTTCACTATCATTACAAAATTGAGTCAAGTGTCTAGTGTCTAGTACTGTTAGATGATGTCACCAATGATGACGACTGTTAGATGATGTCACTGTTGAAGGTTAAGACGATGTCAACAGTGAAAATGTCACAATTGATGATAAGTTCAACATTGAATATTTACACCTGACATGTCACTGTTGAAGTTGAGTAATTTCACTTATGATGTCATACGGTAATGTTGTCACGTTCGAGGGCTATAAGAGTCAGCTCTTATACAGACAGTATGAAGCTCTCAGCTCACACAGTCAGATTGTAGAATGATCCATGGCCAGTCTGAGTCCACGTTTACTCATGCCTGCAAGCCTTTGTCACGTGTCTGTGAATGAATCCACTTGACCCCGGCTTAACACTGTCAATATTTTGTAAGATTGATCTCTGTAACTGCTTTTTTGCATGTATGAGGATTAAGTCCCCAAACTTCCTTATCGTTCTGTTTTGAATTGAATTAGCCTTTATTGTCTCCCTTGGGAGAAATTATTTTTGGGCATCAAGAGACACAGCGTTAGACATATACATATTGACATATAGACAGTGCAATCAGACGACAATTAACATTACATTCCTACAGTGTACATATACATCAAGCGTACCCAGTGATAAAGTATTGCACCAGCCCTCCACAAAAAAAAAAAAATAGAAAAATGTTGAAATGAAAAATTATTAAGTATTGCACCGCTTCCCTAAGAATAGAACATGATGAGCTGTACTAAGTTGGTCTGCGTTATCTCTTACTATTGAGTGCTTTAATGGACAGTGAGACAAAGGAAAATTTATACCTGTTCAATTTACAGTTTGGTAACCTGTACCTTCTGCCTGACGGCAGCATCTCATACTCTTTATGGAGGATGTGATTGGGGTCGCAGGTCATTTTGAGGCCCTGCTTCCTCGCCGTCTCCTCAAAGATCTCTTGGAGAGGAGATGGGGGCTGCATACCGATAATTTTACCAGCCCTCTTAATTAGGTTTTGGAGTTGTGATTTAAGTTTAACGGACAGGTTACCAAACCATGTAGTGATGCCATAGCGGATGATGGATTCAATGGCTGCCCTGTAGAACAGCAGCATGATGTTTTTTTCCACTCCATGGACCCTAAGCCTTCTCAGAAAGTGCAAGCGCTGGTTAATACGAGAACATACAAAATCAACTTGGTTGGCCCAGTTTAACTGAGAATCAAAATAAATTCCTAAATACTTATACGATGTCACCTGCTCTACTCCATCCCCATGGATCAGGATCTGACTGTGATCCCCCACAGACCTAGGATCAAAAACAATTTCCTTCGTTTTTTTTACATTTAGAATGAGGTTCTGCTCCTCACACCACTTCACAACCTCTGCTAGCTCTAGTTTGTACATGTCAACATTTGAAGTTTTAAACAATAAACTGAGTATAACTGTATCATCTGAAAACTTAATTATATAATTGTTGGGATACTGATTCTTCAGATAGTTTGTATATGCTATAAAAAGAAAAGGAGAGCTTACGCAGCCTTGAGGGGCTCCCGTGCTTATGACCTGTATGTCAGAGAGAGTGGAATTTACTTTTACCTGCTGTTGCCTTTCTATGAGAAAAGCACTGTACCATCTAATTATTTAAGGGTTGACATCCATCTGTTTCAGCCTGTTTAACAGGATCTGAGGGAGAATAGTATTAAATGCTGAGCTAAAGTCCATAAACATCAACCTAGCATACGCTGAGGGATTCTCAGGGTGCTTTAAGATCAGGTGAGTTGTAGAATTTAGAGCATCATCAGTGCCTCTACCTCTATTATAAGCAAATTGGTGGGGGTCTATGAGATGTTCTACCTCCTCACGTAGTTTTTCTACTATAATACGTTCTAATGATTTCATCACTATTGATGTTAATGCTACTGGTCTGAAATCATTATTTTCCTTAGGACATGATTTTTTTGCAACAGGAATGATTACAGCTTTTTTCCATATAGCAGGGATAATACCTGAGTCTACTGACAGCTGGAATAGAGGACTCCAAGCTGGAGTCAGCTCCTCAGCAAAAGTTTTCAGAAGTAAAGCAGAGGTGCGGTCTGGCCCGCTGGCCTTTTTGATGTGCAGTTTTTTAAAAACATTGGTCACAGCACTTTGGTCAATTACTATTCTGTTCATTACCGGGTCGCACACCACTGTGGTTAGCAGCTTTCTGCATTCATTAACATTCCTAGCAACACATTGTACGTGTTGACTTTACATCTAACATAAATTCCTGTCTCATCAACAGGAGCTGCAGTTTAGTTTTACATCAAAGTTTCACCATAATTTTCAGAAAATAATCCTAAAACCAACTGATTGGTATATTTTCAATAATTAAAAAAGAAACATGTAAAGTTTAACACAACTACAGTACAAACTCTAGTAGGCTAGTATTAAGCAAATATTTCTCATAACTTACACACATTTATTTTTCATGGTAGTGATCATTGTAACAATTAGGTTGCATGGTGTAGCCTACGTCTCATAAAGTACTGTTGTAAGGAAACATAGACAATTATGTTTTATGTGCTTATTATGAAAAAGAAAAACAGCCCAACCAGCCATTCAGATAAGCCTTTATTGACAGGTTATTGATGTGTGGAATGTTTAACATGAGCTACAGCCAAAGGATATAAAATGTGATGCTAGTGCTAAAGTAAAAATACCGCACTATGAACTGTGAACTTTGATGAACTAATCTGAGTGATTAACAGGAAGCAGGGAGCATTTCCTTAGTGTGAGTGGAGACTGAATTGTTCTAATGATGAATACTGTAGATCCAGATCAAAGTGATACAATCAAATACTGACACATGAACTGAAACTAAACAATAAGATTTTTACTGATCCACCTGACAAAATTACGAAATCTATCTGCAAGACGCTTTGATCAAACCACAAAAATACATGATTTTTTTTTAAAGATTAATTTTTATTTAAAGGGACAGCTCACCCTAAAATCAAAAATACATATTTTTCCTCTCACCTGTAGTGCTATTTATCCAATCCATATAGATTGTTTTGGGATAGTTGCCTTTTTGGAGATATTGGCTGTAGAGATGTTTGCCTTCTCTCCAATACGATGGCACTCGGCTTGTCTTGCTCATGCCAAAAAAATAAAATTGAAAAACTCAACAGCAGTGTCTCTTTCCAGAAATCATGACGCGGTTACTCAAGATAATCCACAGACCTTGTTGTGTGCAGTTTAATGTAGGAACTACTTTCGACCAAACTACACTCACTAGCTGCTAGCTAGTTCCTACATGAAAATAGCCGCAGCTAGTTCAGTCGAAAATAGTTCCTACATAAAACTGCTCACAACAAGTCTGTGGATTATCTTGAGTAACCGGGTCATGATTTCTGAAAAGAGAAACTGCTGTTGAGTTTTTCCAATTGTATTTTTTTGGCGCTTTGAGCATCACAAGCCGAGTGCCACCCACTTCCATTGTATTGGAGAGAAGGCAGAAAACTCTACGGCTGATATCTCCAAAACGCAGACTACTAACACAAAACAATAATAATATGCTTCCAAAATGCTTCAATCACTGTGTAGAACAGACCAGGGCATGCAATGTTTTTTTCTTTTTTCTTTTTTACAGTGCACCTGTGACCTGAACGCTAGCCTGCGTAAACCCAGCCCCCACGTGACCTGCTCTCAGATCTCAGTCACTAGTGACTCGTGAGCAGGGTAAGCCTGAGAGCAGGTCACTGGGGGCTGGGTTTACCCAGGCTACCTGAACGCAACATGCAAGATACCCGCTGAATAAGTGTCCAAATGTTCATGTCATTCTGGCCAATACTCCACTTCTGTTATAAAATTTCAGTCTGGAATATGGAATTTCTTTCAATAATCTTTATGACTAAAAGGCTAAAAGTAATCTCATGTGTAAGAAATGACTGTTCTACATTGAAGTAAAAATTTAAATAATTAACTCGGTTTTGGATTTATTTAGCTTCAAGAGTGCATTTTTGTTCGTGTGACCCTCAACACATGCTTTGAGAATCCCGGGCCACTTATTGATACTTACTGTATCAGTAAGTACTGATACATACTGATACTGCTTAAATTAACCCACTCATATTCTGGTTTGTTTCAAGAAAAACATTTTGTCTAGTGGAAATTCTAATTGGCTGGTAACTTTAAAATCTAGCAGCCATATTGGCAGGTGGTGACATAGGACTGAATGAGAAAAGGATAAAATATCGGTGGTTAAGACTTAAGACTGAATAATGACATCACAACTGTTCATTTAAAATGAGTTATTCCTCTAAACCTGGCCTCAAATGACCCCAACATGAATTTTAAATAATTATTTACTAGATAGTGATAACAGTTTTCTTCCAGTACTTCAATTAATCAATAAATTAATAATTTAGTAATTTATTAACTGTCAATTCCAGTAACCTTCTGTTCGAGGTTTGACCTCTGTAACTGCTTTATTGCGATACAAGGATAAAGAGCTGGACTTCCCGAATACCATCGGTCGGCCAATCCTGAATATTTTAGAGTAGACGATTCAGATTTAGTTTCTGTCTTGTAGATTATACAAAAAACGGACTCAGTTCTGCTGAAGATAATGTTACATCACTCAGTGGATTGTGTTGATTGGGTGAGACATGGCAGGTGAAAAGGGTAAAAATGCCGTTTTCCCTTCATACTCTGAGCCAAAAATCTCCACTTCAGTAGGACTTAGCCTCACATACACCAAACTTTCCACTATTAACTATATTGTGGAGGTTTTCACAGAGGGGTTTGTTCATATAGTTTTTTCAAAATGAGTTTTTTCCCTCATGCTCTGAGAAGTAGGGCCTAAGTGATGTATTTTTCTTCTTTATAGGTTCCTTGGTTTTTGTCAGCTTTATGATACTTTATTGTCCACCATGGTGGACATTTTTCTTTGGCTTCCCTTCCCATAGAGACACATTGTGCACAGTCAGCACACATGTACAAGTTAAGACATAGATGGTGCAAATAAGCATATGATTACAAATACAAACACTAAAACTAAAAATGGCTTCCTACCTATCTAAGATACCAGTCATATACCTACCTACCTAAAATATTACAAATACAACACCTAACTAAAATGGCTTCCTAGTGCCTACCTATCTAAAATACCAGTCATATACCTACCTACCTAAAATATTACATAGCGCAGCAGTGACACCACACAGGACAATTCATTTATTTAATGACCGTATGGCACAGGGGATAAAGGAGTTTTTGTAAATGTTCCGGTTGGCCCTTGGGACCCTGAATCGACGACCGGATGGAAGCAGCTGGAATGCAGAGTTCAGTGGGTGCGAGGCATCACCACTGATCTTCCTTCCTTTCCTGATAACAGCCTTTTCAAAAATGTTGGAAAGCTGTTTTTGTGTTTTGCCAAGAATTTTACTTGCTATTTTAACTATTCTAGAAAGTTTGTTTTTGCTCTTTACATTCAGGTTGCCGTACCAGGCGGTCATATTAAAAGACAGGACTGATTCGACCAGACTGCTGTATGCCGTTTGGAGAATGTGTTGGCTGACACCAAAACTCCTCAGCTTCCTGATTAAAAACAGACGCTGATTGGCTTTCTTGTATATATAGTGGATGTTCTCATTAAAGGTCAAAGTCTGGTCAAAGATTGTCTCCAGATACTTGAACTGTTTGACCTTTTCCACAGGCTGGTTACTGAGCATGATAGGGACCATGTTAGGGACCATGTTTCAGACAAAATTATATATTTTACAACACCATTTAATCGGCATAATGCCTGTTAAAGAGCTAAGTGGACAGAGCAGGGGAGTACCTCACATGGAGGTTTACGGCCCGGAAATCAAACACTTTATGTCTTTATCCTCATAATGCTGTTACAGAGGCCAAACATCAACAATAATGACTGAAAAGACTGAAAGTTACTGGAATTGACAGTTACCTGAAATTAATTTAAGTTACTGGAAGAAAACTGTTTGGATGAATCAGCATGACGTCACTGCCACCCAAAAATGCGTAACCCCGCGGCAGTTAACTAGTATGAGTTGTGCCAAACAAACGTTAATATCTCAAAAAGTATACATCCACATCGCTTATATTTTGACATTCTGAGTGAGAGCAGAATTAGCTCAAGAGTTTGATGTATAAATTATGCATGTCGTGTTAAAATTGTGTGAACTGTCGCAGTTTTTAAATTGTAAACACGGTCAGCTGGCTAGAGTCAGACGCTCAAACCCAGGCTCCATAGGGTTCCATTGCCGTTGCCACCCAGTGACGCGGTTTGTTTTCCAAAATGGTGCTCGGCTGATCCCTCATATTAAGATGTTGAAGTTTTGAATAAGTTGAGAAATTGAAGTAGCCTATTGTTGTGGTTCTTAATGTTTAGTTAGCAGTGCTATTTTGCACTATCTTTTGAAAATAAAGTGGTGTTTGTGTGAAGATTATCAGACCTTATTTCAGGCAAAATCCCCATATAAAAATCCCACTGACTTCCAGACGAAGGAACCAGCACAATTCTAATTTCCAGGTTGGCCTACAAAAAGTTGTCATCCCTGCGGTAGTCTATAGATTGTAGTGTTTTTATAACTAGTTGGCTCCTCCCCCACTGTTTAAAAGTGGCCCTCATCCCCCCCCATTAAACTCATGCATAATGGCGCAATTGATGAGTTTCGGTGCCGCAGGCTTTCAGTTCCTGACCTGCAGGGCACCATCAATTCTGGTGGCTCCCTCGACAATTCATCCTTGAGCCTTCCCACATTTCTGGAGTTCCATGAGTTCGGCCGGGCGCCAGGTGGCGCCCGTAGAGGGGGAGGTAATGTTAGATGATGTCACCAATGATGACGTCTGTTAGATGGTCTGCATTTATATAGCGCTTTTATCCAAAGCGCTTTACAATGAGTAGATAGTCTACATTCACCCATTCATACACCGATGGTGGCAGGCTGCCACGCAGGGTGCCTACACACCATTGGGAGCAAGGAGGGTTAAGTGTCTTGCCCAAGGACACAACGACAGCAGCTGGGAGGGAGCGGGGATCGAGCCGCCAACCCTTGCGTCATTGGCCGACCCGCTCTACCTCCTGAGCTAAAGCCGCCCCCCCAGATGATGTCACTGTTGAAGGTTACAACCAGTTCCCCTCCCTCCGAACAGGCGCCCCTAACGACCAGAGGAGGCACCACATTAGCAACCAGGATATTGCAGGTTTTGGTGAGGGGTTCCCTATATGAAGGAAACCCCCAGGGGGCATGGGGAGAACATGCAAACTCCACACAGAAAGGCCCTTTTGACGACCCCAACTGGGCGGTGGGCACTCGATGAAATGCGGATGGGCACGCATTCCTTCAGCGCCCCAGGTGAGAATCGAACCCAGGACCTTCTAGCTGTGAGGCGACAGCTCTACCACTGAGCCACCATGCCCCCTAGTAATTTCACTTATGATGTCATACGGTAATGTTGTCACGTTCGAGGGCTATAAGAGTCAGCTCTTATACAGTAAGACTGTATGAAGCTCTCAGCTTCACACAGTCAGATTGTAGAATCATCCATGGCCAGTCTGAGTCCACGTTTACTCTTGCCTATGCAAGCCTTTTACGGCTGTCACGTGTCTGTGAATGAATCCACTTGACCCCGGCTTAACACTGTCAATTAAGGGTGTCACGATACACTCAGTTCACAATATGATACGATACACGATATTGGGTTCACGATAACGATACGATACGATATTTTAACAATATTTTTTTGCGATCGATTTGTAAGTTGAGGGGGCATCCTCCACGCTAATTTGAGTAATTTCACCATTTTCATCCCCCGTCTCTGTAACGTCCCTCGTCTGTTCAAACAAAGCAATGAAAAGGAGAGCGAGCATGCAATCAGATGCAGATCAGTGCCACCATGTTCAGCTTCTTTTTCTCGCGATATGAGATTTCATCTCAACGATACATATTGTCACGTTTTGATATCGCAATATATTGTGGGACGATATATTGTGACATCCCTACTATCAATATTTTGCAAGATTGATCTCTGTAACTGCTTTTTTGCATGTAGGAGGATGAAGTCCCCAAACCTCCTTATCGTTCTGTTTTGTACGTGGTGACTTTACATCTAACATAAATTCCTGTCTCATCAACAGGAGCTGCAGTTTAGTTTTACATCAAACTTTCACCATAATTTTCCGAAAATAATCCTAAAACCAACTGATTGGTATATTTTCAATAATTAAAAAAGAAACATGTAAAGTTTAACACCACTACAGTACAAACTCTAGTAGGCTACTATTAAGCAAATATTTCTCATAACTTACACACATGTGTTTTTCATGGTAGTGATCATTTGTAACAATTAGGTTGCATGGTGTAACCTAAGTCTCATAAAGTACTGTTGTAAGCAAACATAGACAATTATGTTTTATGTGCCTATCAGTGCCAACCAGCCATTCAGATAAGCCTTTATTGACAGGTTATTGATGTGTGGAATGCTTTGAGCTACAGCCAAAGGATATAAAATGTGATGCTAGTGCTAAAGTAAAAATACCGTACTATGAACTGTGAACTTTGGTGAATTAATCTGAGTGATTAACAGGAAGCAGGGAGCATTTCCTTAGTGTGAGTGGAGACTGAATTGTTCTAATGCTGTAGATCCAGATCAAAGTGATACAATCAAATACTGACACATGAACTGAAACTAAACAATACGATTTTTACTGATCCACCTGACAAAATTACGAAATCTATCTGGAAGAGGCTTTGATCAAACCACAAAAATACATGATTTCTTTTTTAAGATTTGTTTTCATTTTTAATGGGACAGCTCACCCTAAAATCAAAAATACATATTTTTCCTCTCACCTGTAGTGCTATTTATCCAATCCATCTAGATTGTTTTGGGATATAGTTGCCTTTTTGGAGATATTGGCTGTAGAGATGTTTGCCTTCTCTCCAATACAATGGAACCGGATGGCACTCGGCTTGTGGTGCTCAAAGTGCCAAAAAAATAAAATTGAAAAACTCAACAGCAGTGTCTCTTTCCAGAAATCATGACCCGGTTACTCAAGATAATCCACAGACCTTGTTGTGTGCAGTTTTATGTAGGAACTATTTTCGACCAAACTACACTCACTAGCTGCTAGCTAGTTCCTACATGAAAATAGCCGCAGTGGGTGTAGTTCGGTCGAAAATAGTTCCTACATAAAACTGCTCACAACAAGTCTGTGGATTATCTTGAGTAACCGGGTCATGATTTCTGGAAAGAGAAGCTGCTGTTGAGTTTTCCCAATTGTATTTTTTTGGCGCTTTGAGCATCACAAGCCGAGTGCCATCCACTTCCATTGTAGGCTATTGGAGAGAAGGCAGAAATCTCTACGGCTGATATCTCCAAAACGCAGACTACGAACACAAAACAATAATAATATGCTTCCAAAATGCTTCAATCACTGTGTAGAACAGACCAGGGCATGCAATGTTTTTTCTTTTTTCTTTTTTACAGTGCACCTGAACGCAACATGCAAGATACCCGCTGAATAAGTGGCCCTCTGGTAGTGAGGACATTTTTGTGGCCCGCTCTATCATCAAAGTTGCCCATCCCTGGGTTACGGCATGACAATATTTGTTCGGCCCCCGACAATCTGGGTTTCTCATGTGGCCCGATGAAAAATAATTGCCCAACCCTGGTGTAGAAGATCTTCTGTTATTTTACATCTCTGACACATGGGGGAGATGTTGCTGTCAATTTTGTGTCATCTGTAGGGGGTGTAACATGTTCTGTGAAGTATATTAAATTGAAATCTTTTTTTGTATACAAACAACTAGTGACAGACAGTATCAGTTGATTGATTGATTGATTGATTGATTGACTTTATTTGGTGAATGTTAACAAAGAGACAGGGAATACAGACAATCACCGAGGATAAAAACACAATAAAGCCGTAGCATAAAGCATAGGCTTGTTTCCATTGCGGTCCTCTGACAAACAACATAAGGGACAAACACAACACACGAATGGGTATCACCTTCTATACTCAAATTAAGATTTTTAACATTATTAAGTTGTTCTCACTCCACTTTCTTTATTCCATAGGCTGTTGTGAGTGAGTTAGAGAGAGTAGAGATTCCTGGCACACACAAATGGAAGCGAACCGCGGCATTGAATAGCGTCAAAGTAGTAGAACCCTGTAAATGAGAGAAGAGACCATTTAGATCAGATGAAACAAAAATGGTGACATAACTCTAGTTAGAGAAGTGTGATGGTTACTCTACCTTTAGTGTCCACCTGAATACACGGTTGTCCTCCAAAGTTACGGGAGTCCCAGAGCTGAAAGACAACACTCTCGACCCAGACCCATGCCTGATCCTGTTAACAGAAGCATTGAATCACTTACTTGTCATTGTTGGTAACTTGCACAGTTGTAGCTGTTTTTTTTTAATCCAGATTTTTTTTTTCTCCCATTTTTCTCCCCCATTAGTGCTAATTTAATTTATTTATTCTGGTTGCTGCTCCACCCTCTGCCGAACAGGCGCCCCGAACGACCAGAGGAGGCACCACTTCAGCGACCAGGATATTGCATGTTTTTGGTGAGGGGTTCCTATATGAGGGAAAGCCCCCAGGGGGCACGGGAAGAACATGCAAACTCCACACAGAAAGGCCCTTTTGACGACCCCACCCGGGCGGTGGGCACTCGAGGACATGCAGACGGGGACGCACTCCTTCAGCGCTCACAGCGTCCCAGGTGGGAATCGAACCCAGGACCTTCTAGCTGTGAGGCGACAGCGCTACCACTGTGCCACCGTGCCCCCAAGTTATAGCTGTTGAAATTGCCTGATGTATTTGTATTTTGCATAGTGCACTGTAAATTTCCCGTATCACACCTCAACCTGCTGCTCTAACAGACACCATCTTATATCGACAACCACTGGCAAGTGTGGTTTATTTTATTATTTTTATTTAAATGCATCTGCAGAATAAATGTCAATTTACTTTACAATTTATTCTTTTCAGGAAGGGGATTTTCTAAACAAAAAGTCTTGGCATTTCTTCCCATACAAAAGGATTCTTCAGTCTATGCTAAGAATGAAGACATATCTGTCTATACTGTATTGGTATGTGAACTTTTTCTTTGCATTTTGAATGGAGGAAATTTATTTGTATATTTTATTTTCATTTTTTATAGAACAATATACGAACAAGACAAACAGGCTCAGACACAGGAAAAGATAGATAAAAGAAAAAGAAAGGGGGAAAAACATCTACATTCAACATTACGACATGGTGCTAACAGCCATGGAGGATTTATCCAACCGCGCCGTTAACCCTCCCCTGCAGTCCCCCGTTCGCCCCAACAGACAGCGCTGTGAGGCGATCAGCGCGAGATCAGTTTACTTCCTGATTGCGTCCGACTGGTTTCACCAAAATAAAAAAACACGGTTGTTACTGGGAGAGGCCGAGTGTCTCTTGTTCACAATAAAGTATGGTTACTTACAAAAATGCATCTCTGTGCAGAGAGGAAAATAGAAAAAAGTGCGCGGTTTGTCCTGGCTCTCTTATGTGCATGGGATCCCTCACAAGGGGTCCATGCATGAGATACCAGCCAGGCGAGCGGCCTGTCGAGATATTATTTTGCAAACAGAAAGAAAGCACACGTAAAACTTGACGGGATTGATCTGAGTAAAGTTGTGAGTATGCTACCTCAATGAGATTAGCGCCACCGTTCCAGCATGAGTAGAGACCACGAAGCACATAATTCATGATGATGGTTGGTTGTTCTCCAAAGTTGTAGATGGAGGCAAGTCTGCCACCAATGCTCACACAATGGAGCTGTAAAAGAAGAGAAAAAATGCCTTTAATGCAGAAAGACACAGTTTTGCCTTATCAAGAGTCTGCAGTTCTAAAAATTTTTTAATGCAAACTTCTGTAACAAAAACATTTTCCACATATTTCTCCATTGGTTGTAAAGCAGTTCAGGGAAAGACAACCATATCAGTCAAACAGATATTTGGTATTTTGTACTTGATATTAAATGGCCTTATATTTAACAATAAAATAAACTAATAGTGTCTAATAATAATAGTGTCTATTAATCGTAGAAGCCTGTCTGCCAAGTAGCCTGCATCTTTCAACCAGTAGATGGCGACATAGATTGCACTGACCTCTGATAAATACAACCAGAATAGAAAACAAAAAAGGGTTTCTCTCAGAATTGTACTCTTAGTAGTTTAAACAAAAACAGTTTGGGAAAATACTTCCCACTAAAACCAATACAAATTAAATTGATTTGGATTGGTTAGCAACTGTCACTGAAAGTGCTGAAGTAGCCTACTGAGAATAGTAATCAAAGAACATACAATCAAACATTACAATACACTACTCTGCACTGCAACAACAGCAAATAGGCGACTAAGCTGTATCCCAAACACAACACTACTAAATCGATACACTGATGTGCTTAACTACAGCTTCACATGTCACAGGTCAGGAAGACGACATCCCCAGCCACAGAACAACTCACACAAGGTAGCAATATGACTCACACCGTCTTTCTAGTCTATGAGGCATACACGTCATCATGAAATGGGGAGGCGGATTTTTTTTTTTTACCCAGATGCTTGGTGCCCCTAGGCAAATGCCCTTTTGCCCATAATGGTTAATCTGCCTATGAACAGAAGAACCCAAATTGCATCTAATCACAGATTTTTAACAGGTAATGTATATGATGTGATGGTGGTGTTGTGAGATAGGCCTATCCAAATTACGCATGGGGAGAATTCGAGCATATTGCATCCCTCGCGCAAACTGTATTAACACATTGACTGCCAGCCCTTTTTTCAATGCTGTAGGTAGGTTCTGCCAGGTTTTTTTTTTAGGATTCTGGCTCATTTTACAAGAGCCGAGGATTCTTTTCTGCTAAGATTTTGTGAACACACAATATCTCAAAACAACTAATAGAATGTGTGCTTTCTCTGTCTAAAAGAGTTAGTTTGTAGAGTTAGTAGTTATGTAAGCATTAGCAGTTGAATACAGCATGGTTTCATCGTCAGAAAAATTATTCAGAGATAAACGGCTTTTTGTGAAATTCGATAGAACAGTCACTTTAACCATTCATTTTTGGCATCAGTAAGACCTAAACAATAGTTTTGAACAGTAATTTCCTCCATAACAGCAGGAAACTCCCCTCTGCTTCCAACTCCTCCCTCCGTGGGCGTTCCTCTTGGCTGCAGCCAGCGGCCGTGTCACAAGCTTGTCACCAGTCTCACTGCTTTGCAGCTGCTGTGCGGCTGTGCCTGTCTGAGCGGCCGCTCTTTGAGGAAGTCTGGTTGGACTCGCTCGCTTCTTGGAGTTTTGGTTGAGAGCTTTGATCAAGCTTTTGCGATTCTGGTCATATTTATGCTGCGTGTTTCAAAGTGTGTTCCATCCGTGATCTATTATGCAAATTTGCAATCCCGCACTGCCAGCAATCAGCGCGAAAACGAAAGCGTTTTCGCCAATCCATTTTCATGAGAATGGCTTCGTCACACTGCTTTTTGCTTGCCTTCCTCCTTCCTTGTCGCCACTTAGTGGGTCGGTGGAATGGGTTGTACACGTTGTACACGTCCAATACTTATATAAGAGATGTAAAAGGGTTAGATGCACATCCCACCGTCAAAAAAAAAAAATCGATTTTTTTTGACGTATTAATACGTCAATGGCAGTGAACCGCTGGATTTTTTTTGACGTATTAATACGTCAGTGGCAGTGAACGTGTTAACGGGACTGCGAGGCGGGATACTGATTGTTTTGATTTATGTAATGCCCAGGCATTGCCAGCCCACACCTGTGAATAATTCTGGTGGTTACAACCACCCAAATCCTGTTTGCGCTGTGTGCAGATGACTTGGCATGCCGCCAATTTGTGCCTGTGCCCGGTGCCATGCCGAGTTCCGCACCCCTGCCAAGAATTGCATCCCCACCATATTTTGGGGCTGTTTTAACTTAAAAACAGGGAGGTCATGTCTACCCAGACAATGATATCATTTTTAAACAGTTACGTTTCTGTATAAATCATTACAATATGCTCCCCTGAGGTGGGGATGCGTTTGGCGGCGGGGGTGCAAAACTCGGCACAACACCGGGAACGCAAATTGAGACTTGCGCGAGGCGGACTGCTATCGTCCCTGCCTTAGATGCAGGGAAGATAGCATAAGGCACACCCACGCGTTAAAGGGATAGTTTGGTTTGTTTGAAGTGGGCTCCTATCAGCTAGTTCCATACACTAACTGAAATAGGTAAAGTGTTCTGGACGCTGAGCACACCGTGTATCGAGACCCGGCACTCTGAAGCAGCAGCCTCCAGACCTCTGTCTCTCTAGTTCAGGGGGCCAGGAACTAAAACGTAATTTAGCCACCTAAAACAATGCCCACCTAAACAAATCAATATCAGTGTATATGTACGCTCTATTTTGACAATTTTCAGCGCTTTACTTTACCGTCAAACAGCCCTCTCATTCGGCACTACATTTCCTCCCAACCGCAGAACTACCGTATTCCTCCGCTAAATGCCTGTACAGAGCACATAGCTGCGGCCTTCAACCTTCAACCTTCAACTATCCCTTTAAGGCGCGCAAACTGGTGCGTAAGCGATAGGACCCCAGGTGCAGTCCTAATGGGGTCATCCCTATGTTCCCCGGGTCCTATGTTCCCCGGGTCCTATGTTCCCCGTTTTTGTGGGACCGGGGAACATAGAACCCTTTCTATGAAAAAGGGTCCTATGTTCCCCGCTTTTCCCAAATAGGGTCCTATGTTCCCCGCTATGTTCCCTGGTCCGATGTGTCTCCCGAAATGCCAAAAACAGCCTACCTCATATCAAAAGACAACACTCTGCGTAACATTTGGAAAGGGCCTGCCGACTAGGTCATTTTTTTCCCCACCATCATTTTTGAGTTCTGGCTTTCTGGCCAGAGAGTGAGGGCATGATGTGAGGGAGACAGAGGAACAGCCCCTAAAAATGTCTGTGCACATCCCTGCTCTGTCCCCACTCCTAAACACCTCTTTCTTCTCCGACCTTAGCTGTCTGAGTTTGGCTGCAAAGGGTTTGTCTTCATCGATACAATGTTGTTGATGTCGATACAATGTTATCACTTTGAGGATGTGAAAAGGTTTCATATTCACAAAGTCACCACATGTTCTCAGGTGCAGTGATGGGAATGAGTTTAATCATCACTGTTGGAAGCTATAATTTTCTGCACACTCAACATGCAACAGTAGGCCTCAAGGCCAGATTAGCAAACCCAGGGGCCCCTGGGCCCCCCCCCCCCCCCCCCCTTCCCGAACATTACACTCGGAGAAGAAGAAGAAGGGGGGAGGGATGTAAAAATGAAAAAACTAACAAACTAAAAAATAAACTAAAACAATCTGAGTAAAATGTTATGTGGTCTCTCCTGATTATAAATATAACCGAATCACTTTTTTTGACCAAGTAAATCACATCTTTTTTATAAGCATTTTACAAAAGCATTCCATGCAGCCAATTTCATTTCTAAAGCCTGGGAAAAGAGAAAAAATATGCTGTATATTTGATTTGAGTTCTATAATGTGTACGTTTGTGTATATGTATCCAGTGTGGATATGTTTATATATACATACACACTGTGTGTGTATGTATATATATGCATATAAGGTATGTTTGTGTCAAATTGAGAACTTGCTGGATGTTGAGGGATCAGATTATGACGATATGTGGCGAAAACGGGAATAAAAATAGCTATATAGATGCAGGAAAGACAGGCTCCCACTTGGCCCCAAATCAGCTCCATTTTACTACTGACTTGGACGCTATTGATCTCTAAACAACGCTAGGACGGCCAGAAATGCCGCGGAGATTACTGGGTGAGTGGCCAAATCATAATTATTGCCAGGAGAGGGGTCCAGGTTAAAAAAAAACGAAATTCTCCTTTAATCGGGCCTTGGAAACTCTGCTGCGCTATGTGACCCCACCTTCCTATTTCTGGGCTGAACTAAATGACCTGGTTCTCTCTCATGCAATGTCATTGCAGGCAGCACAACCTGAGTTCAACCATAGCGCCTAATTTTACTGAGATAATAAAATCAACACTTTACCAAGGTGACGTGACCATCATAGGTCATCATAGGTGACGTGACCATTACTGATGACATCATCGAGCGCTCGCAGTGGCGTGCCGTCCATTAGGCGAACTAGGCAAATGCTAAGGGCGCTTGAGCCGTTAGGGGCGCCAGAGAGGGTTAAAAAAAAAAAAAAAAAAAATTGCAAATACTTTTTCATGATAATGGGCCTACTATTATTTTACAATAGTAGACAAAAAATAAGCAGAACAATGTCTTAAGTCTTTAAATAATAGTGAAATCATTTTTCTAATTCTGTCTTTCTGGCTGCCTGGGCTGCAGCACTTTCACCATGGTCCCTAATCCATACCACCCCACCGCGCCCCCTTCTACCTGCTCAGAGCTTTTTCCCAGAGTGGGGGAAGGGAGCTGGAAGGTGGGTGCTGAGGGTGCTGCAGCACCCCCTGGTGGCAAGAAATGGGATTTTCGAAATTGTTGGATTTGGCTGTCTTGTGTTTATACCACCAACAAACACCAAAAAACAGTTTGTGCTTCCCAGCTCTAATCTTATTTCATACGCTCTCTCTTCAAAAGTGTTTGATTTTCATCATAATCTGGTTTTCCATAATAATAATAATAAGTTCAGTGTTTATGCCTGTGTTGCTGTCTGTTGTAGTGTAAAACGACTAAAGGGAGAGCAGGTGCTTACATGAAAGTGAGTGAGAAAAGGAGAAGATACTGAATAATGACATCACAACAGTATAATCCTAATGTTAATTTAAAATTAAATATTCTTCTAAATATGGATGAAAGTCCAAAAAACGTCAAATTTTCTTCGGCGCTGCCCTCGCGGGCAGCACCAAGATTCCCTTCCTTACAGCACCCCCTACCTAAAAGTACTTACAGCGCCACTGGGGAAGGGCGATTATATTTTCTTTGGGGGGGGATGGACCAGCAAAAATCTTGCCTAGGGCACCAACTTGGTCAGGCACGCCACTGAGCGCTCGAGTGACATCACTGATGATGTCTTAGACATGATGACATATTTTACCAGAAATTTACATTTGAATAAGATGACAAACACATCTATGTGGTGTTGAGCAAGAGAACATTTTCGTAGAGGTTTTTCCTCCTCTAATTACGTTTCCAACACACTAGCACCTGAGCCCAACTGGATGGATAAATTACGTTAAATGTAATATTAAAAGCTAAAGACGACCCTCGATCCCTGGTCCTCTTCCTATAGGATACACCTTAAAGTCGAGCTCAACCCAAAAATGACTTATTTTATTTTAGTTCAAATACCTGGGTATGCAGTGCACCTATTTAATAATGTATGCCAAAAAAAATCACTAAAACGAATTTCTTTAGTTTTTCACACTTTTTCACATCAAAAGTTCCTTTTTCAAGATTTCATTCATAACAGTAATCTACAGTTTGCTGATATCACCTAGTACTATCAAATTTCTACCGCATTTCAACCAATCATATCACGACATGGCAGCTGTCAATCAAATCTTCATTTCAGGATAATTTTCTCTTCCAAATGAAGGAGAAAATGGCGCCTAGTGCCTGTCATCTGACAGAATTTCTAGCCCATAAACTAACTACTAACTTGGCCAATTGTATGGAACATACTAAATAAATCAAACGGTAATGTCTGAGAATGCAAAGAAATGTAACTGGCTCGTTAAAACTCGCATTCCATGCATCATATTGTCTGCTCGTTCCACACAGAAGTAGGTGGCTGCCTGGTACTCGGTGGATCCCACTCGCGTAGCACGACTCCCACTAGATTTGGGGGTGGAACACGCCAGGATTGGCCAATGCCAAAGCCAGTCCCCAGAATTGTCAAATCAAATCATCAACATGCTACTATGACCCGCCTCTCAACCTGTCATCTCAGACAAGTTATGTTTTAGGTCTGAAAAGGACTCCGACCCACCCGCCGAATGGGTTCAGTTCGACTTTAAAGGCCTGCTTTACACCTGGAGTTAAAAGGCAGCTGGACACATCTTGATTGAATCCAGATTGATTGATTACCTACATTTACAGATAAGTGTAAATGCACTAACGAAGAAAATTGGATTCCAATCCTTGTGCGAGGATACATCGACAACTGTGGACAGGCCAGGACAATTGTTTTAAAGTAACTTTTCCATCAAGAGGACCATTTGACTTTTTGACCATGTATTTAGAACAGAGAGGAAATAAAAGAAAAGAAGTTGGATACCTGACAGTGACTAAGTAATTTCGCAATGAGATCTAGAGTTTGTATGTAATGAATCTGCCCAGTCAAACGCTGATAAACACTACCTGTGACCTACTCTAGCAGCCACTCTGGCAGGTTACCACCACCCATTGTCTGGAGGTATATTGGATCCTAAAGATCAGATTGGGTTGGTAAGATCATGTGGCTGTTTACAGTTCCTGCAGCTGCTCTTCTGCCCCGAGTTGAACAATGAATGAGGATTTATTTGAACCTGATCATCTAATTGGGGCCAATTCTGGTTAAAGTCAGGCAGTGTGCAGTCCGGCCCTCACTATCGCCCCCATCTGGCAGTGTGCATGCAGTGGAGAAAGAAGAAAAAACCTCTAGAGACAAAATGCCGTGTGATCACCATGACGACGCTTTCAGTTTGTTGATGCCAGTGATGTCATCGGAAGACTTGTTCGGAAGACTTGTAATTAATATGATTCAGTCCTTTCCAATGACATCACCAAGTTGACTTGTAAAGTAAAGACTCATTTACACACTTTTGTGATGTAGTGGGTAAGCACTGACCATGTACAGGAAGATATTTTTAAATAATATAGACAAAAGAAACAGTGCAGTTTCATCACTTTATTAAATTAGTCCATATCATACACACACACACACACACACACACACGCGCACGCACGTGCACGCACACACGCACGCACGCACGCACGCAAGCACGCAAGCACGCACGCACGCACACACACACACACACACACACACACACACACACACACAGAACAGAGACAGACGCTGGTTCGTTTTTCTCCTCTCTCCTCCTCTATATCCTTGAGTCAAACTATATAAAAATATATAGCATAAACAGCATTGGAATGACAAATTAACAGGAACAAATGTAGTGATATGTTACCATAAAAACATACAATGATCTCCCTTATTATAGGATATAAACAGTTTTCAAAGATGTGTACAATTTCAGACAAATTGAAAGAGTCATGTGCACCAACAACTCTGAGCTTGTTTAGACCACTGAGCGATATAATAGACTCTTACACAGATTCTCTCTCGCTCTCTCTCTCTCTCTCTCTCTCACACACACACACACACACACACAGGTGATAGGAGGCTCCTTCTGCAGGTGCTACAGTCTGCCATCTTGTGATCATTATCAGCAATGCTGAATGCCAGACAGCACACAATTACAGTGGAATCTGCTTATACTGTAGTGATCATGGTTATAGTGATCAACCGCTTATATTGATCAAAATGCTTGGTCCTGAATCATTCCTATACACATGCTGTTTAAATAATTTGCTTATAGTGATCAATACTCTGCTTACAGTGATCATTTTGGGCCTTGTTCCACCTGACAACAATGGAAAAAATGTTTAAAAACTACAGTCATTTTATTATTATTTTTACTTACAACCTACCAAAAATGAGCCAACGAGATAGAGCAGTGATGGCTGCTGTATCTCGTTACGTGCATGTCTGTCTGTATATATGGAGAGATCACAACATCTCTGTCTGTGGAGAGATGGTTCTGTCTACGCGAGACAGCTGTGTTTGAAACAGCTTGAAACGTACTCTATGGATTGTTAAAGTCAATAACATTGTTTTACTTTATATGTACTGTATTCATGTAATATATACAAAAGTCAGTTAGATGGTAATCTGCATGAGAAATAAAGAAAAAGACAAAAATCTGTTATAATGATCATCCGCTTATAGTGATCAATTTGACCCGTCCCAAGGTGATCACTATAAGAGTGGTGCACTTGTATATACTGTAATGACCCAAGTCATTACTAAACACATCATGACCACTCCTCAACAATACAAGTCAAGTCTTAAACACATCATGACATGATGTTAAATACTTCACTGATGATCAAGAGCTTGTTCCCCGTGAATGTTTTTTAAGGTTATATTTCACTCTAGTCAAAACCGAAGGAAACATATCTTAGTGCTAAAATGCTTTTGGGAAACAAACTGGTCCCTGGTCCCAAAAGGTGCGTTGTTTTTGCTTTAGTCTTACGAGGCCTGCTGCAACCACAAGAACATTCTGTAAACAGATCCTTGTAGCGTTGTTTCACAGTATTTAGTTGACGCTAGTCAGTTTTCAATATCCATTGAGCAGATTGGTACATATATGGGCTCAGTGTGCACTTCAGCAGTATTGTGCACTATCCAAACAGGGAATTGAACCAGCATCTCTTTAGCTTGAAGGCAGCCTCCGTAACCATCATGCCAGCCTCCTGCTTTCATTATCTTTTAATTCAGTGTTTTAGTGTCACATGAACTCAAGTCTCTGTCCAGCTGTCCTCTCTTACCTAGAGTCATGTTCTGCTGAAGAGCAGCCCTCAGCCCCATTGGATCTACAGTAGAAGACGAGTAGACCATGAGTTAACCATCTGAAGTCATTGTACAGACATGGTATTACAGTCTGTGATATTTTCAGATCTCAGATTGTACAGCTGAGTCCAAACAATTGAAGAGAAGGAGAAGAACTTTAATTGAGTGTTATGGGGTCGGATTAATGCAAGTCTCTGTCTAAGCTATTCTCTCTTACCTGGAGTTGTGTTCTGCTCAACAGCAGCCATCTCCATTGGATCTGCAGCAGAAGACAAATAGACAAGCAGTTAATAATGTAACTACGACAATTACTTTATTAAAGTCCTTGTTATTACAGTTTGTGATATTTCCAGACCTCAAATTGTACAGCTGAGTCCAAACAATTGAAGAACTTTAATTGAGTGCAGGTTCAGTGTCTTCATGGTGAGTCTCACCTGGTACAGCGCTGAGAGCGAGGGCACAGAGAAGAACAGAGGTCCACATTGTTCAACAAAGTCGGGCTATATTTGCGTTAGCTGGCCTCACAAAACCGAACAACGGCGTTTCCAGATAATCAGTCTCACCTTGCTTATCAACTGGCTCTGTCAACCCACTATTTAACTTTCCAGCTACTGTATGAGCACGTTCACATGAAAGAGGCTGAGTTTTCAACAAATAACCAATCACATGCAACATAGACAGATCCAGAGAAGGAGATTTATAAGATTAAATTGATTCCCAGCATTCAGCTGGGAAAAGAAAAGAAAAATTACATAGGGACACACAATTCTTATCAATGGCCATCATTGAGAGACTGTTCTTTCTTGTCATAATACAATATTGTCACATTGAGACTGTGAGAAGGTTTTGTATTCACAAAGTCACCATGTTGGAAACTTGGGGATTCCCCAAGAATGAACAGTAGGCCTACATTTCACTATTGTGCTCTAACTAATGTAAGTTACCTGATACTTGGTAGACGTCCTCATTTATGGCCAGAGTGGATCAAATGCTTGGGAATTCATCACAGATGTGACCTAAAAATATCATATCTCAGAAATAATAAACGATCACGGAAATCAATGTGGTTCTACTGGCCTGTAAACATTGTCGCCCGGCTACTGTTTTCTAGAACCAGTGAAAACTCTAGCAGCAGCGTTTTAAACCAGTTGAAGGCGATGGAGGGAGTTCCTGAGAGTAATACCTGTGTAAAGGGCATTGCAGTAGTCTAAACGAGAGAAAAAAGCATGGACAACCTTAAGATAAGATAAAAGGATGAACTTAAGTTGATAAAAAACAAGATTGTTCAATCTTCTTAACTTGGCCACAGAAGGGGGAATCAAACAAAATGCCCAAGTTTCTTGCAGTAGGCTTAATGTTGTGTGATAGGGCACCAAGAATGCAGGCTGAAGAATGCAGATCATTTCAGGTTTCAACCATCGTTAATTTTGAGAAGTCCAGCAGTTAATATTGGAGAGGCAGGTAGTAAGTTGGGTTAGGCTGCTATGATTAGAGCAGTGTTTCCCAAACTATGGGTCGGGACCCAATTTGGGCTGTGGACCTGTGGGGGGTGGGTCGCCAACTGGTCATCATGGCAACTCATTACCATATGTTTTTTGTGAGTTTGGGTCCCAGGGAGACACAAAATGTATCTTTTGGGTCCCAACATGAAAAAGTTTGGGAAGCCCTGGATTAGAGGAGTGTAAGTTATGGGGCATATATCTGGGTATCATCAGCATAACATTGGTATTGCACATTGTGCTTAAGCCTGACCCAAAGGCAGCTACATAGATATCGAACAGTATCGACCCCAAGATTGACCCTTGAGGAACACCGTGAGTAGTACACTGAGAGACAGAGGTTGGGGAATTTCTGACAACAGCAGAAAAGGTTCTATTGGACAGATGGCATAACAAGTTGAGAGCAGACCCTTTGAGACCAACCCAGGTTTCAAGAAGCTGTAGAAGGACGGAGTGGTCAACTGTATCAAAGGTCAAGTCTAGCAGGACAAGAATGGAGCTGTCACTATTTTCTGCAGCCAGGAGTAACTCATTTGTCACTTTGACGAGGACCGTCTCAGTACTTTGTAAAGCTCGTAAACCAGACAGATAGTAATCGAAAATACTGTTAATATTCAGAAAATCAATCAGCTGAGAGGCAATAACAATAGTACACATGTTTACATACAAGACTAGATACTCCAGTCTAATTCCTGGGGCCGGTTGCATAAAACACCTTTACTTAAGATGTTCCTTAGACTAGTCCGAGTTAAGGTTTCCATAAAATAAACTCGGTTCCACAAAATAATAACTTGGACTATTTTAAATAATGAAGACTACTTAGCAGCTAACGCCCAGCCTAGGTCATCTCACAGTGCACTCCCGCTTTCTTTGAGGTTGTATAACCCATTGATTATTAGGCTCGCCCCCTTTCGTTGATGCTGTCTCCTCATCCATTCACAGTTTCACTCCCCGGGCGCTGTACGAGAAAGCGACCACTGCTCCTGGCCTGCCCCCCGGAGGAAAGGACATGCCTGGATGGGTTAAATGCAGAGGACACTTTTCACCGGCCACCGTCAGCATGAGTGTGTTGTGGCCGCATGCATGTATTGTGGTGTTCGTGTGACAATAAAAGACGGGCTTGTCCATTACGAGAGAGTTTACCACGTTGCATGTGGCAATAACCAATCAGCCCAAGCTATTCCTTTCCAGCTGATCCCAATCACCTAATCAGCGTAGTATATCAGGGTCCATGTTTTACTCTGTTTGCTATGTGCTGTGTATGTGCCATGTGTCATTTTGTCATCTCTGAAGCAGTTGTTTTCACCCCACCTCCTACCCTGACCACCACCATCATCATGACTCCTGAAGAATTCCCTATGGGAGATTTCCTATCCTATTCTTCACTGACCACGCCCTCTCATCATCTCAGGAGGAGCGTCATCATATCGTGGAGTCATACGCCAAAATTAATTTGTTGTATCATTAAAGCTTGTTAAACGTTCTACTAGTCTCTCATTATTGAAACACCCTTAAGTCTTGTCGTTAAGTTTTCCTTAGAATGTTTAACCTTAAGGAGAAGACTTAAGGGTGTTTTGTGCAACCGAGTTCATTTTATGGAAATCTTAACTCTGACTTTAAGGAAAATCTTAACTCAAGGTGCTTTGTGCAACCGGCCCCTTGGACCAGGAATCACTGAGTCAAGCCACTGTCAGCATTACATCCTTGAAAATTCAACTGGCTGTGAAGTGTTCAGTTGTCTTGGTACATTTTTTGCAATGAGAAGTGTACATATACACAATACTTGCTATTTGAAATGGTAGTTCTACCATGCCAAAGCCATTTTGAATGGAAAATAGTATTCTTAATTCTGATTCTAATAATTCAATTTAACATGAGGCTTTCTGGCCAGAGAGTGAGGGCATGATGTGAGGGAGACAGAGGAACAGCCCCTCAAAATGTCTGTGCACATCCCTGCTCTGTCCGTACTCCTAAACACCTCTTTCTTCTCCGACCTTAGCTGTCTGAGTTTGGCTGCAAAGGGTTTGTCTTCATCGATACAATGTTGTTGATGTCGATACAATGTTATCACTTTGAGGATGTGAAAAGGTTTCATATTCACAAAGTCACCACATGTTCTCAGGTGCAGTGATGGGAATGAGTTTAATCATCACTGTTGGAAGCTATAATTTTCTGCACACTCAACATGCAACAGTAGGCCTCAAGGCCAGATTAGCAAACCCAGGGGCCCCTGGGCACTGAAGCTCTGAGGAGTGGCTACAAAACTCTGACTTTATGTGGTGATTTGTTTTTGTGAGTGAATCTTTTCTCTCCAAACGAGACGGCTTTCGAAAGCCAAGAATCTGCTCTTTCCAATGAAGTATAGCTCGTCTCTGAGAGATGAAAACTCACTCAGTAGGCTGTCAAAGAACAGCAAAAAGTGTTTAACGTTTTACAGATAAAACTACAAGTTATGTCTTATACCTTTGCTGTTTTCCAATCAAAAGTTGTGTTTGACTTCATAAAAACGCTACTAATTGCTACTCCTAATGCCTCTTCATCATCTTAAAGCGTTGTTTTTTACAGTCATCGTGTTTACAAAGCCATATGGAGGATTTTACATGGTGGTCATCTTCACAGAATAGACGAGCTTTGGGTTCAGTCGACAGCATTTCCTGGAAAACTGGCTGACGTAAATTATTTCAGTTCACGTCGATTCTATTGGCTCTGACGCTTCCATAGAGGTGTCAATCATCGAAATCGGCCAATGGGGTCCTGATATATCCCTCTGCGTATCGCCCCAGGCTTTGCATGCAATTTCAAGAAGCCCTTTTGATGCATTTCACAGAGTAAAAATACAGATATAAGGCTTGAGGGTTATCCAAACCATAACGCATATTAACTGAGTACCTATAGTGATATGTAAATAGGAGAATAAAAAGGTATTTCAGTCTTCTACCATAGAAAAGTCAAATGGCACCCATGATGCCCAAAATGTGCCCAGATCAGGTCCGCCTGGGCCTACATGTAGTAAATCATCTGTAAAATTGCTCTGGTTCACTTTCTAAGGATTTGCTTTGATACAAGCACTCATACGATATTAGTCTACTGCTCCATAGAATAATTTGGCTACCAACCCATGATTTTCAGGTGCTTTTCATCCAAAATAGTGTTGTTTTTTTAGGCGGAGCTTGAATTTTTATTTTTTTGCCATGTTCCAACTGATTGTACTCTGATACAGTACTTTTGTAATTGATTCTGACACTTCTACAGCAATCTCACAGGTGTTGGCTAGCTTTTGAAAAAAATAATTTTCAGAAAATACCCTGTAGTTGTGGAGATATACTCCATTCAGTTCGGGCATGTCATTTTCGGCAGGTGATCTGAAAAATAGGCTTAGGGATTAACAGGTTTTAATCTTCTTGGAAACTATTTTTATTTTACTTTTATTATTTTATAAAAAAAAAGAAGAAAAAAAAGGGCCCCTTCATACTGAGGGCCCCTGGGCACCTGCCCGGGTTGCCCATATAGTAGATCCGGCCCTGGCTAGAGAGACTGTATTCCTGGTTTTTCTTTAACTTTCGGTAGTCTATGCTGCGTAAACAATAACCATGTTCGAAAACATGTATGTTAGGAATAACACTCCCGTCAGTGCTCCTGACCAAGGCAATGGCGAAAGAACTGGAGTTCGTCCCCGGGCGCTGCACTGCGGCTGCCCACTGCGGCTGCTCACTGCGGCTGCCCACTGCTCCTAGTTCTAGGAAGGTTCCTAGTAGAGGATGAATCAAATGCAGAGGATGAATTTCCCCATGGGGATAAATAAAGGATAACTTAACTTAACTTAACTTAACTTAACTTAACTTAACTTAACTTAAATTAACTTAACTTAACTTAACTTAACTTAACTTAACTTAACTTAACTTAAAGACAATGCTTTTCCTTACCTGGAGATTATGGGGGGTATTGAGGAGACAGACAGTAGAAATGGACCGGGGAGTATAACCAAAAAGCGCCCAGAGGCATCAGGCACAGTGGGAAGAGGGTTGGCAGGGGATCAACTAAACATGGCACACCCCTTGGCTGGCAGGTACAAATAGTAGACCTCTTGCTCCTGACTGTCTCATGTATCGATGACTATTCTTGGGCACGACAAGCCATCCACCAGCAACTGCGGTATATTGTGAATGTCAGTGTTCAGAGGTGGCGGAGACGGAAGAGGTGAGTGAATGTAGTTGTAGACCATAAAACCTTTATTGTTTAATGCCTCCCAGAATATGCACGCACCTGGAGGCAACGTGCATAAAATGCTGGTGCACTAAATGTCTTCAGGGGTTCCAGGCATTACCCACTTTGGTAAGACTTTATAATAACGTTCAGTCGTAAGTCATTCATAAGCCTTTAGTTAATGATGAACCATTTACAAAACATGAATATACATTTGTAGATGATTAATAAATGTTATGTTAACATATACAAATGTGTTGTAAGTCATCTATAAGCCTTTAGTAAATTAAGTGTTCCTCACCTGTTGTAAATGATGTGTAAATAATCTACAATTAATTTCCAAAGCTTTCTGCATCCCCTAATCTAAAGTGTAAGTGGTTCTCAAATTTTTTCACATGAGGGACCCCTAAACTGACAAAGATTAGACCACGGACCCCCATTTGATAGGATTTTGTCCCATGGTCCCCCATACGATAATAAGATTGATGTAGTAGGTTAGACTTAGATATAGTAGGTTAGACTACTGCAATAGCCTTTTTTCTGGTCTCTCCAAAAAAGAACTTAGGCAACTTCAACTCATTCAGAATGCTGCTGCTAGAGTTCTAACGAAGACTAAGAAAGCTGATCATATCACTCCAGTTCTTAAGTCCTTACACTGGTTGCCAGTGTGTCAGAGAATAGATTTTAAAATACTGTTATTAGTCTATAAATCACTTAATGGCCTAGGCCCAAAATACATAGCTGAATTGCTCCCACGCTACGAACCGTCTAGAACTCTTAGGTCAACAGGGTCCAGCTTATTAACTGTCCCTAGGATCAAATCAAATCACGGGTAGGCTGCATTTACCCACTATGCTTCTGCTAGCTGGAACAAATTGCCTGAAGACCTCAGATCTGCCCCAACCTTACTTACTTTTAAAAATAGACTAAAGACTTTTATGTTTACCGTCGCTTTTAACTGCTGACAGCTACTATGCAAACCCAATGAGTCCTCTATAAGTTTTAGCTCTTTCTGCAACTGCCGCGCCTGTTGCTTATTGCACTTTTTATACTCTTTTTTTTTAAGTTTTGTTGTGATGCTTTTAATTGTCCATTTTATGAAGTTGCTTAATGCACTTTTTATACTCTTTTTTTTAAGTTTTGTTGTGATGCTTTTAAATGTCCGTTTTACTCTCTTCTTTTCTTTTATTTTCCTGTCAACCATTTTATGTGAAGCACTTTGAATTGCCTCTGTGTATGAAATGTGCTATACAAATAAACTTGACTTGACTTGACTTGACTTGATGCTTTTAGATGCTTTATTACAGGAAGTGTATAACACCCATGACCAAAATAGTCATTGTGTTACTCATGAATGGAATTATAGCGAAACTAAATGACCTCCTTTTGGCTGGGGACCCCCTGGAACCCCCTCAAGGACCCCTGGGGGTCCCCGGACCCCCATTTGAGAATCACTGGTGTAAACCATTCATGACACATAAATGTGTTACATACAAGGGGCTAGCTCTTTTTGTCGAAATTGAAGGAAATGCGGAAGTGTCCTCTTTGCCTGCAGGGGGCGACCCACTGGTTTGTGGATTTCTGTTTTGAAGCCTCAAGTATGGCCTCAGTAAACACTTTCCTAATGTAGAAAGAACAAAGGAAGTCCAAGGCAACTCTTCAAGAATATTTTAAAAAGCCTTTAATAAAATATGGCTTCCACCGACATGTTTCGGTCAAACTGGCCTTTCTCAAGGTGATTTACAGAAACAATGGTTTCTGTAAAGTAACTAGTAACTGTAACTAATTACCAATTTTCAGTAACTTTCCCAACACTGTTGAGGAGCCATCCTAATTTATTTGGAGTATGTCTGTCCATGGCCGTACCCAGGATTTGAGAGATCCCGAGGTCATTTTAGCACAGCGTGGGGGGTCCAGGGAAGGGGGCAGGAAAATATTGTCCATTTTAAAGTAACATGCTTCAATCTGGTTCACTTTGAGAGCAAAATTAAGAGGCTAGATCTATAAAGAACTACATACGGTTGCTGTTGCTTTAGACTGATAGAAATAATAAATGTCTCCCCACATAATATAGAATATTCTACATACAGGTTACATATTATGGTAGAATACAGGATTAAATACAATGGCCCATCTACACAAACATCACTTACAGGGGAGTTACTTACCCATTCACTTCAATGGAACTGTCCCCAAAGTCTAGCCCCAATGCAAAATATTAACGTTGTGGTGAGAGTTATGTCTCCTCCTTCTATAGGCTATAGCACACAGAGAGGAAGCAAATTGTTGCATTTCTGATCAACTATGTCATATATCATGTTATTTATGAGGGCTTTAAAACATCAATGACAGATGAATAGATCTGGGGGCCGGGGCTGTTTTTTCTATAAGAAATATAAATTAATTAATGAATAAAGAAAATACCGAGGTCATGACCTCGGTGTCGTCAATGGTAGTTACTGCCATGTGTCCGTCTAGGCGAGAGAACAGTCCAAATCTGCATTAATAACAGTGTCAAGTCAAGTCAAGTCAAGTTTATTTATATAGCCCTAATTCACAAGCATGTCTCAGAGGGCTTCACAGAAAGTATGTCTAGCTGATTCTAGCTAACACAACAGTAACAAGAATATACAGAATAAAGATAACATTTGAACAATTGATAATATAGAAAATATAGAAATGAAGAGAGAGCAGAGGAGAGAGCAGGAGAAAAAACAGTGGATGGTTAGGTTTCACTTATGCCAACAATACTGTATAATACAGTGTTGGAAATGGTTAGACCCTAACGGAGGATGGGGAGTCCCGGACGCGGTGGAGACCGCCCCCTGCCGCGCTATACGATATTATTTCTGAATGCTTGATTATTTTTATTTTTTTTTACTCATTATACCATTACAGCTACGTAAAAATCTCTTACAAAGTTACAAAGATCGCTGAGCTCTACTGATTATTTCCCCTTGATTTTCTTCATGACAGATTTGACACATTGATTGCTGCTTATTCAGCTTCCAAATACATGTTCTCTGCTCCCTTCATGTTGCCCCCTCTCCACTGCTCTGCTCTCCACTGCATTGCAAGACATTTCTTAAGGGGAACCTGAGGAGGAATACCGTTCCCCCTATTGTTCTCATCGTTCCCTCACAACGTTTACTGTGGGAACTCCATTCCCAGGTGTCCCCCCGCCCCCCCCCAGGCGTCCCCCCCCCCCCCCCCCCCCCATTTTCATCACTGCGTATATATCCTGATGATGACATGACGACTCTCATGATGAGATTGTGACTGAACTTGTATTGATTTAGTTGTTGTAGCAACAGGTTCATAACACAAGCTTGGAGTCATATGATTTGTTCCTGGTTAATGATATCATTTGTATGTGTGTGTCCCCCACCCCCCACCCCCATGTGTCTCTATTCTTACCATTTCAAGAGCTCATCAAGGCGGTAACACCATGAACAGGCTAATTCTAATTGCAGGTAAGGCACAATGCAAATTGATTAAATATACAGTATATATTTTTTAATTAAACCTTAAAGCCTACTTACCAACAAAATTTGTGATTTGGAAGGTCTCTGTTGCACCGTTGGCAGCTTGGGTGAGTTGAGAAATTGAATCAATCTACACCGGCTTATCAGCAACTGCAATCCTGAAATGTTACATGCTGTTAAATTAATAAACAGAAGCATGAATTTAATGACAGATTAATTATATGAATTATAATTGATTATTGTTCAAAATGTAACATGCTTATTCTTCCATTTCAGCCTCTCCTGACAGCCTGGGATATTTGGCACGCAACAGTGAGTTTAACATTACACACAATATATCAGAACACTTAAAGGATAAGGCTTGTGTCAAAAAAATCCTATGAAAATAACAAAATCAGCAATGAATTTGTTTCGCTAAAGCTGTGTTCACACCGAGATATTTATTTTTCTCCCTGTCGCTCGATTCAACCCTTTAGAATTGCTCTGTCGCTGTGTTTAAATCGCTCGGCAAACCGGGAGTGCACTCCGCCCTCGGGCCGAGGTGTTCATACTCAGAGCTCGGAGAGAGGGAGAGACTATTTGTGCACAATGTTGCGACTGTTGGCAGCGAAATTTCGCTCGAGTTGGGATATTTCATCTCGGGCGACGAGCAAATTTTCGCCCTGTTGCTCTGTCTCTGTCGCTCGGACGCCCAGCGATTTTTCTCCCCTGCAAATATACGCTCAATCGCTCATTTGCATTGACTTTGTATGTAAACTCGATGCCAGCGGAAAACGTTAATAGGTCGGTGTGAACGCACCTTAACAAGTCTCGTCCATGTAGGCGATGCCCATGTCTGTCTCAGTAGCCATAGAACAACTCCATTGTATTGTGTAAAAAAAAGAAAAGAAAAAAGATGAAAATCACATCAAAGAGCCTATGACAGATATTGCTAGTTAGATTTTGTTTTAAATGTATTTCAGCTTATCCTTAATTCTTCACCTTCGGTCACCTTTAATTACTGTACAATTTACAGAATACTTAAAACTGACTTTCACTCCTCCAGATCCTACTCCTCTTCCACCTACAGCCACTCCAACCTCTATCACCCCCACCAAGGGACCTGATAACTTCTGTGCTGGAAAGGCAGATGGGCACTATTCCAAGCCTGATGCTCCTGGATCTTTCTACAATTGTGGCCATGGCATGACCTATATCAAAAACTGCAAAACTGGCTTAATCTTTAGAGACGGCTGCAAATGCTGTGACTGGCCTCCAATCACCCCCATCATGGGACGTGATAACTTCTGTGTTGGAAAGGCAGATGGACAGTATTCCAAGCCTGATGCTCCTGGATCTTTCTACAATTGTGGCCATGGCATGACCTATATCCAAAACTGCCAAGCTGGCTTAGTCTTTAGAGACGGCTGCAAATGCTGTGACTGGCCTCCACCTATAGCCACTCCAAATCCAATGACTCTGTCTACAACTAAAAGCCAACCTACAAGTTGTAGGTGGGTTTGTAGTACAGCCACTCCAACCTCTATCACCCCCACCAAGGGACCTGATAACTTCTGTGCTGGAAAGGCAGATGGGCACTATTCCAAGCCTGATGCTCCTGGATCTTTCTACAATTGTGGCCATGGCATGACCTATATCAAAAACTGCAAAACTGGCTTAATCTTTAGAGACGGCTGCAAATGCTGTGACTGGCCTCCAATCACCCCCATCATGGGACGTGATCACTTTTGTGCTGGAAAGGCAGATGGGCAGTATTCCAAGCCTGATGCTCCTGGATCTTTCTACAATTGTGGCCATGGCATGACCTATATCCAAAACTGCCAAGCTGGCTTAGTCTTTAGAGACAGCTGCAAATGCTGTGATTGGCCTCCAATGATAGAGAACCCCCAATAGGGAATTCTACAGGAGTCATGACATTGGTGGTGTTCAGGGGAGGAGGTGGGGTGAAGTAACTGCTACGGCAAAGATCATCACTGAGGGGTGACACAGAAGGTTAGTTACAACACTGTAAAATGTGAGGGAACTGATATAGAACTCCAGTTAGGTGATTGGCCAGCCAGCCAGAGAGAGGGAAAGCGTGGGAGACATTGATTGGACAGGAATGACGGAGCGTGCATATTTATGAATGAGTGATATAACCTGAACTGTTGCTGCAAGGGAAGAGAGATGAATTAAAAGGAACAATGGATTAATGAATGAGATGGTTAATCAGACATTGACTAGGGGAAGTAGTCTTGCATCATTGAAAATAGTCTGAGACATTATTTAAAGAGTCACACATCATTACACATTCCATAAGATGTCATAGCTATGCTTTATATGTGGGTGTGGGTGAGTGGCACATCCAGGGTGGGAATGTGGGTGGATGCTAAATGTGTGTGGGGATGATGTCACATGTCATGATAACTGTCATGATAAATTTTATGTTATAGTAGATGTGTTGATGCCCATGGTGATGGGCTGGTGTTTCTGTATGTATCACTGCTACTGTTATCTGTATGCTGCAGCTTGAGCTTGTCATCCACAACAAGTTTCTCCTAAGGGAGACCAAATAAAATAATCAATCAATCAATCAATATCATAGCCTCGGCTTGTAATATGTTATTTCTCACTGTACCTTAGTGCAATACGGTACTGTCTGTTGGTCAATGTTCTATATGTGTGTCCAAGTGTTACTCTGCTCTTATCTTATCTTCTATCTATAAGTGTCAAGTGTCTGCAATGTGCATGGATCCACTAGACCCCCGCCTAACATAATCACGTGCATTACCAAAAAGTGTTGTTAGGCAATTTCTTGTGATTCATCACTGTTGAAGAATACATGTCCTTTATGCTTACAATTCAGACAATAGAACCGAGAAAGCAACACATTTATTTTATGGTCAAGCTCACTTCCTGTTCCTGTTGTCATTTTAATCAAATATACTCAAATGTACTCGGGTATCGCTCACACTCACACACAGCAGAATTTTCACAGGGAAAGGATACATTTTAAATGCTCTTTTAACTTTTTGCAATGAAATAAAGTATGTGGATGGATTCAAATTGCAATAGTGTACGGTGTTGTGTTGTGTTGTGTTCAAAATTAAAGAATGTAAAATATACCAGTTGAATTTAAACTACAAATAAAATGATTAATTGAGACATTTTTCATTCAGCAATGCGTCTCATCCTCTTGTGTGCAAATTCATATTACCTTTACACCCATGATTCATTTTCAACATCCATAGTGGTTGTCAGTGAAACTAGAGCATTGTACTTATTTTACCCTATTCATGCATGCACAAAAGACTAAATAGTGCAATGACATTGTTTCCAAGGTTAAAAAAATCTGGCTGCATGTAATCTTAGCCAGTTTTGGAATCTGGCTATGCACATTTTTCCATATTTGATAAAGAACTATCGTTTTACATTATCATCTATTATCAGCAGCCAAAGCCAACTTTTACCATCACAATCTAAAAAATAAATTACAATTACATTACAACTTCCTACCTTAAAAAAACTAACTGATTATGGATATGAAAAATGCAAATGGCCTCCACAGAGTTGACCAGTGATCATTTTTCCACAGCAAGGCCAACACAATAATGTTAATCACACATTAAAACGTACATTAAAAATAATGTTAAATAATGTTAAATAAAGTTTTTGAGCCTGAGTTATAAATGAGTGACTCAGAGCTAGTTCTGCTTGGTCCTATAGCACAGGCTTAGGATTGCACTCATTACCAATACTGCCTTTCCCTTACAGCTCATGAACAGATTTGTGGGGATCAGGGAGCTTCTGAATGTCACAACTCCCATGGGTCCACTTCAATAATGAGAGACTAGTAGAAAGTTTAACAAGCTTTAATGATACAACAAATTAATTTTGGCCTATGACTCCATGATATGATGACGCTCTCCTGAGATGATGAGAGGGCGTCGTCAGAGAAGAATAGGTTAGGAAATCCCCCATAGGGAATTCTTCAGGCGTCATGATGATAGTGGTGGTCAGGGGAGGAGGTGGGGTGAAAACAACTGCTTGATGATCAGCAACTGAGAATGACATACACAGATAGCAAACCGAGTAAAACATGGACCCTGATATACTACGCTGATTAGGTGATTGGGATCAGCTGGAAAGGAATAGCTTGGGCTGATTGGTTATTGCCACATGCAGCGTGGTAAAATGTGAATGGATGAGGAGACAGCATCAGCGAACCCTCAGCGCCCACAATGTCCCAGGCGGGAATTGAACCCAGGACTTTCTTGCTGTGAGGCGAGCGCTACCACTGCACAGTGTATAAAGCTCAAAATGTGTTTTGGAGTCAATGTTATTTTGATAGAGCAGGTCACATTATATTGAATGAATTAAAGAAATGATAAAATAATGTATTTGAGATTTACAATATTTGTGACATTATTTGTGTAATGGCAACTGTCCATTCTGCAGAAGTGAGATAGTCATGTGTCTAGGGGTGTAGTCTTGTTTATTTAATTAATTAAATCAAATTGCAATGACAAGCATAGCCCTTAGACCTGCATGTATTTTATAATATATAATATAATACAATACAATACAATACAATACAATACAATACAATACAGTATAATATAATATATGGGGGGAAGTACACACTTTGTTGCTATGAAGTTTATAACCTTTACAAACGGCCAGAAGAACAATAATAATGAATGCAAATACATTCATACAATAGCATTAAGGTAAAAACAAAACAAAATTATGAAAAAGCATACAGTCAATCATGCAGAATCTCAATACGTTTATAACAGACCACATTTTGTGAAAATCGGTTCAGAGAGCCCCCCCCCCGACCGCAGAGCCATAGTGTGGCATCCTAACCCCCCCCCCCCCCCCCCCCCCCCCCCCCCCCCGGCTTGGCTTTCTTCTGTGTTCTCGGTATTCAGGACAGGTGACATGCATTGATGATAAGCTTTCCTCGTGCCCCGAGTCCGTCTACGGTGGTTCCATGTTGATACGACAAAGCGTTGTACCCGAACCAGGGCTTTACCTACTTTCCCATACGGACCGTCCTAGTCCATTTACGGTGGTCCCGAGTCCATCGGACAACATTCTGTCCCCGAAGTCCTAATATTGACACGAAAGTGGGTGCCCCGGGGGGGAAGGTCCGTAGTAGTAGCAGTTACAGTAGCAGTAATATACTGTAGTAGTAGTAGTATCAGCATTAGTTGAATACCTGCTTGGCAGCCTTGGACTCAGTGTCTACAAAGGCCACTAAATGGATCAGAGTGCATATTCTGGAAGAACAAAGACAAAGACACCAACAATTACATTAAAATTTATTAACATCATGAATGTCAAATATTGTAGTGAGAAAGTGTACATTTGTTCTTATCCATTAGATTACCTGTGGTACAGCATGGCCAAAAACTGGATCACAACCAGTAAGGCATAGGCCAGTAAGAACATGAAGCCGATGGGCTCGATGAAGATGTTCTTTCCAGTGGGTTCCAGGTTGTGGTCGACCATGGGGATGGTGATGGTGATGGCGGCTTCGTTGGAAGAGTTGAAGATTTGAAGGGTGAATGTTGCCACCAGCCACAGGGCATTACAGATGAAGTAGACGAAAGTGATCTATGCATGATGAGAAAGGATCAAATAAGATTACTTTTGTGGACAAAATCCTGGCCTATGTGGGGAAATTGTTCCTCTTTCTCCTGTCCTGCTGCTTCATAGACTGCCATCTTTGATATTTGAAGAAAATCCACTAAGAAAATTGAGCACCTGTCTGCATCCTGTAGAATGGGGTGGGGTTCAATGTTGAACGTTTAATCCCGCCTCCTGTGATTTCATTGGTTTAACTGTCGAATGTATGTGGGGTTAAACGTCAATTGTGATTGGACGCTAGCTGTTAGCGTTGAGCGTCACACTGATAGTTGTTGGCGGGTAGTTGGTGTATGGAGAACAATGGAGGCATCAACAATTGCTTTTCACGCTGGGGTTCTGTGTTTGAGCCCAGCGTGTTCAAAATCCACATTTCAAACATATAAGTCACATTCAAAGGTAGTCTTTGCTGATTTTCAATCCGCGTTGTATCATTATAATGTGGGTAATATATGCAGTTGGCCTTTACCTTGTCTTCATGTTTTCCTGCACCGAGAGCTCTGCACTTTCTTCCAGGCACTTACGTGTCACACGCTAAGTCTAACTCTAACATAACTTGTTTCTGGCTTAGTGATATTACACTGAAGCACATGCAATTCAACTCCATCCTGTGGTTTGGGAAAGACAGCTACCTTGTTTCTGAGCTGCCTGAGGTCATTTGTGATTTTTTCCTGTTTCTTTTTGTCCTCAGGAAGAGGTCCTAGGTACTTTGTCTGCAGTTCTCTCCAGAACGCCTCCTCATCCTGACAAGAAATGCAGAAACTCATTAGACAAAGTTACATATATTGTACTTTTTTTGTATGTCAGAAATATTTGCTGATGCTTCCAAACCACATTCATTGTTTTTATTTCTATTTGTCAGTTAAAGGTACATTCAGTGATGTTTTTGTGTTAAAATAAGTGTTAAATGGCTCTATATTCTGACAGCAATCACTGAAATAGAATGTTTGGTCAGTGACTTGAAACCCCCAACCCCCCCCCAACCCAACCTGTCCTCTATCTCTCTCCTGTAGTCCTGTGTGTGTGTGTGTGTGTGTGTGTGTGTGTGTGTTGAGAGAGAGAGAGAGAGAGAGAGAGAGAGAGAGAGAGAGAGAGAGAGAGAGAGAGAGAGAGAGAGAGAGAGAGAGAGAGAAATAGAAGGCTTAAAAAGAAGCAGCATTAGTGCATTACTGAGTCTATGTTGTGGGCTATATAGCCTATTTCATCATTTAGGGGATACATATTGTTCCACAATAGTATCAACATATTGTTTGTGCCTCGACCTCAGTTTGTTAGGCTGGACGACACTGTATCAGATATCATCTGGACAAAAACTGGAGCCCCTCAAGGAACAGTTTTAGCTCCTTTTTTCTTTATTCTTTATACTGCGGACTGCAGACATAGTGAGGCCAGGTGTCATATGCAGAAATTCTCTGATGACACTGCTCTTATTGGTCTCATCAACAAAGGTGACGATCGGGCCTATAAAAAGGAGATTGATTTATTTGTTTCCTGGTGTGATGACAATTTTTTACTGCTCAATGTTGAAAAAACCAAAGAGCTAGTTATTGATTTTGGGAGGAAGAAGGCAGAAGTCTCCCCTGTCATAATTAAAGGGTTGGAGGTAGAAATAGTCCAGTCCTATAAGTATCTCGGTGTCCACCTGGACAGTAAGCTGGACTGGAAGAAGAACACACATTCTGTGTTCAAGAAGGCCCAGTCTCGACTTTTCCACAGCTTAGATCGTTTGACATCAGCAGGTCACTTCTTCATGTGTTCTACCAAGGTATCCTAGCTAGTGTCCTTTTTTATGCTGTGCTCTGCTGGGGGGGCAGCCTCACAGTCATGGACAGAAATAGGATAAACAAAATGATTAAAAAGGCTGGCTCATTGATTGGCCTTCCCCCTGATTCCTTGGAGATGATTATAGCCAAGAGAACAAGGAGAAAACTGAACTCTATTCTTTCTTTTGAAGGCCATCCTTTGTTTAATGTATTTAATGCCCTGCGCAGTTCGTTTAGCAATAGGCTTTTGATGCCTCGGTGCTCTACTGAGCGATTTAGAAGATCTTTTGTTCCTGCTTCTGTAAAATTCTTTAATGAACACTGCTAGCTCTGTATTGTGAGGCTCTCTCTCTCTCTCTACTGTATTATTGTTATTGTGCTGTATGTTACTGTTTCTTGTTTGTATCTGTACTCGCTCTGGTGGCAAACCATGTTTCCCCTCTGGGATTAAGAATAAACACCATACCATACCACACCATACCATACAGATTGAACATGATGTTTAGATGGCTGGGTTAAGCAAAGTGCATTGGTACATTTATTATTAACAGCTAAGTTGTATAAGCGAGGGAAAAAGATCGGATCGGATTGATATCGGTATCGGCAGATACTCAAGATTGTGGTATCGGTATTGGATCGGATATCGAAAAAGTGGGATCGTGCCATCCCTAATTGTACGTATAATTCTTATCCACTTTTAACAAGTGTATATGGTGAGCCTAGTTTTCTAAAACAAATTAAATAATCTCCTTTCGATGTGATTCAAAGGCAGGCAATTATGATGAAGTGATAAAGGGAGACCTACTACACACCTTGTCAAGTGTTTCTTCTTTCAGGTACATGTCATCAGACATGCTCTGTAGCTGTGACACCCAGCCTGGAGAGAGCATGGACATGGGATTGAAGAATTTCAGACAACATGACAACATTTGAGAGTCTACTGGAATGTCAGTGTTTGGATGTGTATCTAGCCTTACATTGATTAGTACATATGAAAGGAGGTTTCTCTTGGCTGAAAAAAAATCAGAACTCAAAATCAGTAAATTACAGCGATTAATATCATACATCCATTTGTCTGTCTGTCTGTCCATCCATCCATCCATCCATCCATCCATCCACCCATTCACATGTTCAAACATCTCACACTTCAGGTTGGCAGCTCAGGAATCTATTCCAGTGTTTCACCGCAACACATTCTCATTCCGATGGCGTCCTATATTGGCGCTCTGTCACGCACCTTGTGCATCAGATGTTAACGAGCACGGTGCCGTTGTGTGCAAATAATGTATGCCCAGTGGCGGACCATTAAACAAGCAAGCACTGTGTGGGTGGACCTCCCATACGGAAGAGGCATATATACACATATATGTAGTAAACATACATGTAGTATATGTTCATATAAGTATTTGACATATATCCACATATATATCCAGGATATATGTGCATATATGTGCATATGTATCACAATATATGAACATGTATGGAATTGGAACGTTTCATATATGGTCCATATATGTTAGTCCTATATAATTATATATGTGCATACATGTATAGATTGTATATGGACACATATGGTAATTAATGATATGTACATTTGTATGCATTGACACTATACAGACATATATGCTTAATACATATAAAACTATATATGAATAATAACTATACATACATATATGTTTTATTTTATATGAACATATATGACTATTACCTGTGTATAACTGTATGTATTTACCTGTATTCGACATATATCCACCTATATATCCAGGATATGCGTGCATATATGTGCATATATATCACAATATATGAACATGTATGGAATTGGAACGTTTCATATATGGTCCATATATGTTTGTCCTTTATAATTATATATGTGCATACATGTATAGATTGTATATGGACACATATGGCAATTAATTATATGTACATTTGTATGCATTGACAGTATACGGGCATATATGGTTAATACATATATAACTATATATGAATAATAACTATACATACATATGTTTTATTTTATATGAACATATATGACTATTACCTGTGTATAACTGTATGTATTTATCTGTATTCGACATCTATCCACCTATATATCCAGGATAGATGTGCATATATGTGCATATATATCACAATATATGAACATGTATGGAATTGGAACGTTTCATATATGGTCCATATATGTTTGTCCTATATAATTATATATGTGCATACATGTATAGATTGTATATGGACACATATGGCAATTCATTATATGTACATTTGTATGCATTGACACTATACGGGCATATATGGTTAATACATATAAAACTATATATGAATAATAACTATACATACATATATGTTTTATTTTATATGAACATATATGACTATTACCTGTGTATAACTGTATGTATTTATCTCTATTTCGACATATATCCACCTATATATCCAGGATATATGTGCATATATATCACAATATATGAACATATATGGAATCAAAACACATATCTCTTAATTAAAAGAAATATAATTTTCCAAATTATTTTTGATTGAACAACATCTCAGAAGTGAAACCCACCATAAAAATGGTTAGTTTTGTGCAAGACTTCCAGCACTACTGGATATTTTCAAGGTTTGTCCAGTGTGCATGAGATTTAAAAATAAGGGTTTTTGACAGTGGAGTCATTAAAATGCCCCATAGTCTATATTATGGTTTTAGTGTAAACATTATATATTATATATGATTTAGACGCTCATCGTAAAGCTGATTCCAAATATATAATTTAAAAGCTTCATAAATTAAATCCTGTGGAGTTATTAACCATATTAGATCCCTAATCTCTGCCCCAAATGCATCATGGGACTTCCATGCAAATTCTGGAGAAATGTTCACGCCCCCTCCAACCAGTCTCTCTGCTGCACCCTGGATTACTTACATGAACATAGATGATCACATGTATGAGAATACTCATATATGTTAATTGCTTATATGAGCATACCTGCTGACATGTAAGTAAAGTCTTCTATGTTAATTGCTGATATACACATATATGTAGACATATGTAAGTTTAACACTATATGTTCAATGCGTACACAAACATATATGATTACATGTATGAGAATATCCACATATGTTAACTGATTATATGAGCATATATGTTGACATACATAATAGTAATCATATATGTTTAATGCTTATACGAACACATATTTTGATATGGAAGAGAATAACATATATGTGTGTTGCTTGTATTTGCATATATGCGGAAATATGTAGAAATATTCTTATATGTTAATTGCTTATATGTACATATATCTAAACATATGCGAGAATAACCCTGTATGTCCATTACTTGTATGAACATATATGATCACATGTATGAGAATACTCATATGTTAATTGCTTATATGAGCAAACATGCTTGCATATGTAAGTAAATTCTTATATGTTAATTGCTGATATGCACATATATGTAGACATATGTAAGTTTAACCCTATATGTTCAATGCTTACACAAACATATATGATTACATGTATGCGAACATCCGCATATGTTAATTGATTATATGAGCATATATGTTGACATACGTAATAATGATCATATATGTTTAATGCTTATATGCACACATATTTTGATATGCAAGAGAATAACATATATGTGTGTTGCTTGTATTTGCATATATGCGGAAATATGTAGAAATATTCTTATATGTTAATTGCTTATATGTACATATATCTAAACATATGCGAGAATAACCCTGTATGTCCATTACTTGTATGAACATATATGATCACATGTATGAGAATACTCATGTATGTTAATTGCTTATATGAGCATACATGCTTACATATGTAAGTAAATTCTTATATGTTAATTGCTGATATGCACATATATGTAGACATATGTAAGTTTAACCCTATATGTTCAATGCTTACACAAACATATATGATTACATGTATGCGAACATCCGCATATGTTAATTGATTATATGAGCATATATGTTGACATACGTAATAATGATCATATATGTTTAATGCTTATATGCACACATATTTTGATATGCAAGAGAATAACAGATATGTGTGTTGCTTGTATTTGCATATATGCGGAAATATGTAGAAATATTCTTATATGTTAATTGCTTATATGTACATATATATAAACATATGCAAGAATAACCCTGTATGTCCATTACTTGCATGGACATATATGATCACTTGTATGAGAATACTCATATGTTAATTGCTTATATGAGCATACATGCTTACATATGTAAGTAAATTCTTATATGTTAATTGCTGATATGCACATATGTGTAGACATATGTAAGTTTAACCATATATGTTTAATGCTTACACAAACATATATGATTACATGTATGCGAACATCCGCATATGTTAATTGATTATATGAGCATATATGTTGACATACGTAATAATAATCATATATGTTTAATGCTTAAATGCACACATATTTTGATATGCAAGAGAATAACATATATGTGTGTTGCTTGTATTTGCATATACGCAGAAATATGTAGAAACATTCTTATATGTTAATTGCTTATATGTACATATATCTAAACATAATAGAATAACCCTGTATGTCCATTACTTGCATGAACATATATGATCACATGTATGACAATACTCATATATGTTAATTGCTTATATGAGCATACATACTTACATATGTAAGTAAATTCTTATATGGTAATTGCTGATATGCACATATATGTAGACATATGTAAGTTTAACCCTATATGTTCAATGCTTACACAAACATATATGATTACATGTATGCGAACATCCGCATATGTTAATTGATTATATGAGCATATATGTTGACATACGTAATAATAATCATATATGTTTAATGCTTATATGCACACATATTTTGATATGCAAGAGAATAACATATATGTGTGTTGCTTGCATTTGCATATATGCGGAAATATGTAGAAATATTCTTATATGTTAATTGCTTATATGTACATATATCTAAACATATGCAATAATAACCCTGTATGTCCATTACTTGCATGCACATATATGATCACATGTATGAGAATACTCATATATGTTAATTGCTTATATGAGCATACATGCTTACATATGTAAGTAAATTCTTATATGTTAATTGCTGATATGCACATATGTGTAGACATATGTAAGTTTAACCCTATATGTTCAATGCTTATACAAACATATATGATTACATGTATGTGAACATCCGCATATGTTAATTGATTATATGAGCATATATGTTGACATACGTAATTATAATCATATATGTTTAATGCTTATATGCACACATATTTTGATATGCAAGAGAATAACATTTGTGTGTTGCTTGTATTTGCATTATGCGGAAATATGTAGAAATATTCGTATATGTTAATTGCTTATATGTACATATATCTAAACATATGCAAGAATAACCCTGTATGCCCATTACTTGCATGCACATATATGATCACATGTATGAGAATACTCATATATGTTAATTGCTTATATGAGCATACATGCTTACATATGTAAGTACATTCTTATATGTTAATTGCTGATATGCACATATGTGTAGACATATGTAAGTTTAACCCTATATGTTCAATGCTTACACAAACATATATGATTACATGTATGCGAACATCCGCATATGTTAATTGATTATATGAGCATATATGTTGACATACGTAATAATAATCATATATGTGTAATGCTTATATGCACACATATTTTGATATGCAAGAGAATAACATATATGTGTGTTGCTTGTATTTGCATATATGCGGAAATATGTAGAAATATTCTTATATGTTAATTGCTTATATGTACATATATCTAAACATATGCAAGAATAACCCTATATGTCCATTACTTACATGAGCATATATGATCACATGTATGGGAGTACTCATATATGTTAATTGCTTATATGAGCATACATGCTTACATATGTAAGTAAATTCTTATATGGTAATTGCTGATATGCACATATATGTAGACATATGTAAGTTTAACCCTATATGTTCAATGCTTACACAAACATATATGATTACATGTATGCGAACATCCGCATATGTGAATTGATTATATGAGCATATATGTTGACATACGTAATAATAATCATATATGTTTAATGCTCATATGCACACATATTTTGATATGCAAGAGAATAACATATATGTGTGTTGCTTGCATTTGCATATATGCGGAAATATGTAGAAATATTCTTATATGTTAATTGCTTATATGTACATATATCTAAACATATGCAAGAATAACCCTGTATGTCCATTACTTGCATTAACATATGATCACATGTATGAGAATACTCATATATGTTAATTGCTTATATGAGCATACATGCTTACATATGTAAGTAAATTCTTATATGTTAATTGCTGATATGCACATATGTGTAGACATATGTAAGTTTAACCCTATATGTTCAATGCTTACACAAACATATATGATTACATGTATGCGAACATCCGCATATGTTAATTGATTATATGAGCATATATGTTGACATACGTAATAATAATCATATATGTTTAATGCTCATATGCACACATATATTGATATGCAAGAGAATAACATATATGTGTGTTGCTTGTATTTGCATATATGCGGAAATATGTAGAAATATTCTTATATGTTAATTGCTTATATGTACATATATCTAAACATATGCTAGAATAATCCTATATGTCCATTACTTACATGAGCATATATGATCACATGTATGGGAGTACTCATATATGTTAATTGCCTATATGATCATATATGTCAATTTATATTTGGATCACATATATGATCCTCACATATATATGCATATATCTCAGGTGGGTTTGTATGCAAAGTGCATACATGTACATGTATGGTGACATATATGTCGGATGTATGTCCATATATGTGTATATATGCCTCTTCCGTATGGGCTGGGCCAGCACCTGGCTCTCCACAGGTTGGGTTTAAGCATTGGGTAGGGGGTCTCAGGTTGGGTTTAAGCATTGGGTAGGGGCTCTCCACAGGTTGCGTTTAAGCATTGGGTAGGGGGTCTCCATTGGTTGGGTTTAGGCATTGGTAGGGGTTCTTTAGGGATAGGCATACTGTAGGGGGGGAGGGGGGTTAGGGCTAGACACTGGTACCCACTTGGTTGGGGTTAGGGTTTAGATATGGTGGGGGGCTTAGAGTTAGGGTCTCCACGGGGAGGGGAGGGGGCTGGAGTCAGAGCCCCCTTCCTCCCCCAAGCCTTCCACTGGAGACCCTAACCCATAACCAGTGAGAGGGAGATGGTCTTTTCCAATTGGAAGACCAGTTCCAGACCCATGGCGAAACCTGACCTTTGCCTGACCCCAACGGTTCGCCCGTGGGTGTACATTATTTGGACACAAGGGTACCATGCTCCGTGCACAAGGTGCGTGACAGAGCAGGGATATAGGCGGCCATCATAGTGAGAACGGGCTGTTCACCCTGAGAATGTACCTCTGCTCCTCCACAGTGCACCCCACATCCTCCACAACTGTGTTTTGGGGTTGAGGTACAGGTTGTACCACCTCAGATATGAGGCTCTCCTGGCTGATGCTGACTTCTTCTCGACTGCCTTTCGCACAGGGTTTTTTACAGCATCTGCCATGCAGGAGGAGCCATTCCCAGGCACTTCTGGCTGCAAGGGTCATTTCAGTTTCAGGTCAGTCAACTCAAATCATAAAGTGAAATTATACAGTAGCTGGTTAAGCAGCGCACATTGCATCAGGGCAAAGAGCAGAAAAATACAAAAGATTAGGGCCACACATGAAAAAATGATGTAATCCCAGAATTCAGAGTGGGGAAATGGGAAAATCTTTTTTTCTCTGAATTCTGAGAAAAAAAGGCAGAATTCTGAGATTAAAATCTGAAATCTGAGGCTAGGTCCACATGAATACAGACATCTCTGAAAACAACAGAAAATCTCTGCATGAGAATGCAAGAATGTTTAAAACACCATTGTTTCCTACGTGTTACGGGCAGGGTCACTAGCTTTATCAATAATCATAATAAGGCTCATGTCTAGGGATGTAGTAAGAACAGCTGTCGTCCAGGTACTGTATTGTAGCGGGAGATTCCCTGCCTACCAACACAAGGGTCGCAGGTTCGCGCCCGTGTTACCTCTGGCTTGGTCGGGCATCCATACAGTACATGCACGATTGGCTGTGTCTGCGGGTGGGAAGCCGGATTAAATAAAAATAAATAAAAAGAACAGCTGTCATCAAATGAGGGACATTCACTCCCCGGGCTAGTTGTCTTTGTTGTAGCTCAGGCGATGCCTCTGCGTCTCTCGAACAGCTCCGTCTTTTTGGGTTCGAGGGCTCTGTTGCAGTTTAGTTTGGACATTCATCACACAGGGACAGGACTAATTCCTGGCATATCGATGTCACACTTGGTGTGGGTAGGATAGGCCATTCAGAGCCAAATTGACAATATTATTAAGTGTTCAATGTGATCTGTTCTCTTCTACTTCAATGTTCAAACTGGCGTCTACCTTTCTGGACTCTTGTTTGTGGAGGGGCTGCTGGCGTGGCCGTCTCTCTGGTGCCCCAAGACACATTGTTCATGTTGACCATGGTGTAAATAGCCAATAGGAGGTAGGCACTGGGGATGCAGAGGATGTAGAGGAAGCCGTAAAACACCAGGGGAAACTCCTGGGGATGCACTATCGCCGTGAAGAGGTAAAGGATCGCCATGACGACGATGAAGATGCTGCTGGGAGTCAGGATGGTTTTGTCCATCACCATGTTGCCTGATGGAGGATAAAACATTAGGAGGGATAAATAAAATAATAAAAGGTAAATAAAAGGTAAATGAAATAAAATAAAAGGTTCAATCCTTAACCCGCTACTGCCACCACCCAGTCATGCATGGTAAAGCCTATACACCCTGGAAGGCTACTGTATAATTAATAATAATAATAATAATAATAATTCATGTAACTTATAAAGCGCTTTTCAATTAGCCAAAGAAGCTGACAATATGAGTCGACAAATAACAGGTAAGAGGAGCAAAAAGAGAAATGAGGGACAGGGAACAGATAGAGAATAGATAGCGAAGGTAATCAGGGATACTGTACATATAGGGGAGGGGCCGAGCAGACGAGAGGAGAGAGGGAGCAGGGTTAAGGTCTCATTATGCTTTCCGCATCAGCGAGGAACGCGAGTGTCCGCACGGAAAAGTGACGTCAAATCAGCAGACACGCCCCTCCGCAAGGCTCCGTGCGGACGGTTTTCGAGCGGCCATGCGCACGCCGAAATTTGTAACTACGCGGACGCGGACGGGCGGACAAGGTGGAGTTTTCAAGACTCGCGCTCAATTCCGCCTGCAGAAACCCACACAGAGTATACAAGCTCCACACGTTTCCTCGTCGGATTCCGTGTCTCTCATTTCCGTGCGGCCGGCCAAAGCGTCAAGCATAATCCAGGCTTTATGGGGAGCGGAGGTTGTAAGCCTGGGGGAGAGAGTTCCAGAGACGGGGGGCTGCTCTGGAGAAGGCTTGATTGCAGAAGCTGCGGGAGTGTGGATGGAGGAACGGTGAGGGGAACAGTGCATGAGGAGCGGAGGGTTTGGGAGGGTCGGAGGTCGGTCAGGTATGGGGGCGCCAGTTTATGGAGGGCTTTGAACGTGAGTAGGGCTAGTTTGAACCCTACCCTTCTGTCTCACTACTATGTGATAGGTGTCAGGTGTTACGGGGTACACTGTCCCATGCTTTTTGGTTTTCCCTTCATTATCCGGATTCTGGGGCAACAAATTGAATTGGTACTCTAAGGCATACAAAATAACCCTTCAGCCGGAGGCGGACCTCGCCATCTTCGGCTGCTCGGAATCCTCTCTGCTCCTCCCTACGGCTGTGCAACGGTCTCTGACGCATGGGACGACCAAGAGACTCATTCTGAAGGAGTGGAAGTCCCCCTCTCAACCTTTTTTTCAGCTGTGGCTGACGGACATGGTCTCCGTTATACGCACGGAGAGACTCAGGTTCCTGAGGACCAACTTCACTTAAGAAATTCTCAACTATCTGGGACCCGCTTTTGGCCTACTTGGACTAGGTTAAAAGCGACTGCTGATTTCTCATAGACCCCTTGGGTGGGATCCCATGCACATCACAGCATTATTTTCTATTTTCTGTGGCTGATATTGAGTGGCTAGGCTTAAGGTCCACTTACCTATAATGGACATTTCCACTACCAACATGAAGAAGGCATAGGCAACGCTCATAGCTCCTGCAATAAGGATCTGAGTGTCTGACTTGAGCTTGAAGCAGAGACCCAGGAAGATAGCAGGAGGTATTACAGCCAGGATCATTGCGGTGCTGGGCTGAATGCCAAACACAAAGCTAAAACTACCTGAAATACAGAATACAGAAAACACACTGAGTCAGGGTCTGGTTTCACAACAGATGAGAAAACTTACCGCATTGTATTCTCATGAAACGTTCATATGATTATAATCTCACAAAAATAGTTTTCTTTCACTGTTCGTGCATACTCCTACCAACGCATTCAGCAGGGAGGCTTGGTGATATGTGCGTTATACATAGCCCACGTAATGTGAACCCGTTCTCAACTAAAACCTACGAAACGTAATGTACTATATTACATAGAACATTAACATGACACCCGTGAGTCCCCCGGGGTTCCTGCGAGGTCGAGGACATCACATTTTGCTAGTTTGCTGTTTCTACGCTATAATTTTTAATTCTGCTGAACTCAGACCTCTTGTCGTTACTTAGACATCTACAATTTTGTGGTAGTAGAAGAAGAAAAATCTATTTCCTGTCAATACAAGATGGCTGGCATTTCAACCAAATCCTTCTACCGTCACTCCCGAGACAAACGTGGCCAAGGTATTAATACAAACGGCATTAGTAACAAAGTGCAGCGTTGCTATAAAGTTGAATCACTTGTGAGAGGACAGTGGGATAATAACCCGTCCGTTTTCTGGGGTGAAGAAGTGAGAAAACACAGTTTGGGGCGATATGGGAAAAGACACTAACACCGTTTACAAGAGTCTAAATAGTTATTGGGTTTGGTATAAATATGAATAAATATTATAAATGAAAAATAGAAATAATAAATACAGTGCACTCCTCTTATAGTGATCACCTTGGGACGGGTCAAATTGATCACTCTAAGCGGATGATCATTATAACCGTTTCCCCCCCCTTTATTTCTCATGTAGATTACCATCTAATTGACATTTATTACATGAATACAGTACATATAAAGTAATAAAACAGACAGCTTTGCTATATGTATGGAATGTTATTGACTAAAAATCCATACAGTACATTAAGTTAGCCTATAGGCCTCGAGCTGTTTCAAACACAGCGGTCTAGACAGAGACAGAGATGCCGCGATCTCGCCATATACAGACAGACATGCACCAAGTGTAGCTGCTGTATCTCGTTGGCTCATTTTTGGCAGTTTCTAAGTGAAAAATAAAATTAGTGTAGTTAAAAAAAAAGATCATTGTTCTTACATGTGACAGGGCCCAAAATGATCACTGTAAGCAGAGTATATTTTACACAGAGAGACAAGCTAAATCAAGCTAACCTGAGATCATCAGGCAGATGGTGGCGGGCCCCAATACGTATGAGCTCATTCCCAAGAGATGGTACAACATGTAGAGTTTGGAGATGGATCGGTTCCTCTTGGAAACCATGTTGGTGCAGCCCAGCAGATCCACAATGTTGGCCATGGTGGATGGTCCCCATCGACGACGCTGAATATGAGACAAATGTGATCTAATGTGTTATACACACAATGTCACCACACAGACTTGGTGTGTCTTTCAGAGATTCTAGTTATCCGTTTATCAGAGGCAGAGCTGATCTGGAGTTAGAAATAATCTTAAAACTAAATGGATGGAGCCAAAGAGAGACGAAGAAGAAAGAAGAGTCTAGAGAACAAGCGCAAACCTTTTAGAACACAATTCCCCCCCCAACACCACCCATATCCCTCTAGCCACTAATCCAGGTTCTGGATTAAGCAGCGCTGTCGAGTTGCAGCAAAATGGTCAGTTTGTGATGTACTTTGAAAGGGTCCGACGTTTAAAGAATCAAGTACACTATCAGCTTTATTATAGCATTCAAACATAGCGTGAGCCCCCCTTCCTGGCTATTCATTGTCTACTGAGTCGCACATTTTGGTCGTCCGCTGACGCCACTCTCTATACTGGATTGCTCTGGGTGCATTGGAAAAACTCCAGCTGAGAAAAGAGTTTGACCCATTTCAACCACTTACCTGATTGTAGAATTCATTGAACGCCTCTGGGGCGTTGGTGTAGGCATCAGATGCTGCGTTGTACTCCACCCTCCAACCCTGCTTCAGCAGCAGAGTACACAGCCAGCGATCCTCCCCTAGAGGGAGGAAGAGAGAGAGAGAGAGAGAGAGCGAGAGTGTGTGTGTGTGTGTGTGTGTGTGTGTGTGTGTGTGTGTGTGTGTGTGTGTGTGTGTGTGTGTGTGTGTGTGTGTGTGTGTGTGTGTGTGTGTGTGTGTGTGTGTGTGTGTGTGTGTGTGTGTGTGTGTGTGTGAGGGATTATATGTGTGAAAGACAACGATATTGAATGAGAGACACAGAGTGATCTATCAGTCTATTTTGTAGAAGAATGGCCTCTACCTTGGTCATACTGGATGTAGTGTCTGGCTCTACCTTGGACATACTGGATGTAGTGTCTGGCTCTACCTTGGTCATACTGGATGTAGTGTCTGGCTCTACCTTGGTCATACTGGATGTAGTGTCTGGCCTCCAGGGACTTGGCGGAGAATGTCTTCATCACGTTGTTGTCCATGAGAGCTGCTGCCCTGAACAGGCTGAAGCAGCCCGGGCTACACAGCACACAGCCGAACACGTGCTCCGCTGTCTTCTGGAGCCAGTGGCCTATAGCATACTCAAACTTCTGGAACCACACCAAGGGACCTGATAAGGGAACAGATATATTATGACAACAAACTTCTGCAAAAACAAATGAACATTCGGAGATTGTTATACTGCAAATGTAGATATAGGACGAATCAGCGTGACGCCACTTGCCACCCAGAAATGCGGAACCCCGCGGCAGTTATTAGTATGAGTTGTGCCAAAAACTCTCAAAAACGATACATCACATCGCTTATATTTTGACATTCTGAGGGAGAGCAGAAGTAGCTCAAGACCTTTATGTAGAATATACGCATGTCGTGTTAAAGTTGTGTGAACTGTCGCAGTTTTTAAAATGTGAACAGAGTCAGACACTCAAGCTTCCCAAAGCTCAGGCTCCATAGGGTTTGTGAGAGCAAAATTATTGTTAATAAGCAATCAATCAATAATTTTGCTCTCACAATTTCCATTGCCGTTGCCACCCAGTGACGCGGTTTGTTTACCAAAATGCTGCTCGGCTGATCCCTCCTATTCTGTAAAGTAAGTAGAGTTACAGTTTTCGTTTTGTTTTCAGGTAGATGCTCTCAAGATCAAGGAAAACAGAATTGAATCGAATCACATCAAATCAAATTCAATTCATTAGAATGGAACAGTGGTTCTCAAACTCTTGTGGCTTCAGTACCCCCTTTCCCTGATTTCTGAAGCCAAGTAACCCCTTTTCCCGACTATAACATTTTGCTTAGAAAACTATAACATATGATGCAATGAATGAATGAAAACCAACCTTTTGAAGAATATAACATTATAAGAAAGCGAGTGAAAGATTTGCAATTAGTGCCTCCTGAGCAGATTAATTTTGACGTTTCATTTAGATTTATTCTTACATTTTTCACTTTCTCACAAGTAACCCCTGTAGTACCTCCAGGTACCGCTAGGGGTACACATACCCCTGTTTGGGAACCACTGGAGTAGAGCGTTTTCCACTCCTAAATCCTGCCACCTACTGGCACAAAATATATTCTTCTACTGTTACAATTATGTTGTGTACTTCTTTAAAATAGTTCTACTGTATTGTAAAGGTGCAAGGGTGTGCCTCGAACCCGGCACTCCCAGCCCTCAGACGGACACACTAACCAGTCAGCCAAAGGGACATCCCTTTGACCAAGGGCCAGCGTACTCACATTAAGCGCTGCGCTTCAGCCTTCAACTCTCTCACACGTCCTATCCCACTTCTGACACCAATGTAACAGCGCAGGGGTGTGTCTCGACCCGGGGCTCCCAGTTTATACTGTGTGCCAACCTGAACCAGTAGGGTGAATCCTGCCACATGCGGCGCCAACAACCGGGTACTGTTTCAGGCGATCGAGCAGCAGCATGACAGCAGCCGGCCGGAAACCTGTGTCCCCGTCTAAGGCCAGGAGGTAGGTGTTCTGCTTCTCTTTCTGGAGGAACAGGGCGAGGAATTTGCTCTGCTTTAGAATCATGCTATATCCTGCTACTGTCCATAGAGACATATAGAAGACATGACATTTATACACACAACTTCATGCACTACAAATGCCAATTTATATGTAATGTATATAAAGTATAATCTACTGACCCGGTCTCACCCCATGGCGTACAAATAACACAGGTTTCCACTTTCAACATATGTGCAACGTGTACGGCAAAGTCATTTTGTGTGCAGTTGCGCGTATCAACCATAGACTGTATAAACGTCACCCATTAGTGTTTGGACTCGCATTTTGAAGTGTGGCTGCTGCGTGAGACGTGAGACGGCGCGAGCCCGGGGGTTTGTCACAGAGCCGCAGCTCCGCCTGCTATTGGTCCGTGACTGGCGAGCTGTGTGATCACTGGACAGGTGTCAATCATGCCCCAAACAGTCCCTTTAACCGGCCGCAAGCCAGAGTTATTGTCATACAAAACCAGCAAACGTTCTCCGCAAAAATCTCCCTTCATCGAGGAAGTTCATAAAACACATCCAGCCTGGCGCCTCAAAGCGGTGCAACGAACAGCTTCTCCCTGAGTTCCACGCGCTGTCGCACGGGCTCGTGACAGTCACTCAACGCAGAAGGATTTCTTTCACCAGAAGCTGGTAAATGCACACCAATCACTTCTCCTGTCAGATTAGTAATCCGCTTTGTGAACACTCCAGTGTACATTTCAGCCGTCAAATATGCCCCCAGACCTCCACACATCGAGCAGCAGGAAGCACCTCGAATGGCCACTACGCGTCGGGGGAAGTAGGCGTTCCCCCCATGTTAAAATGCCCGACTTTGCAACACGGTTTTGGTCTATATAGCTAATTTCACCTTTTCAGAACAACTGTAGGGGGGTCATTTCTTTATAACTCGCCCGTTTGGAGTAAAATAGATGATCGAAAAGGCCATGATTGACAGCTCACCTATCCAGTGATCACGCAGTTTGCCGATCACGGACCAATTAGCAGGCGGAGCTGCGGCTTTGGGGAACCCCTATCTCACGTGAGGTGCGGAAGGACTCAACCCATTCCCTCCCACTCTGCTGACGAAAAATCAAGATGGCAACGGCCAACGAATCAACTCCAAACAGGAGACCAAAATTAATGGGATAGCTTTGTCCATATTTTTAGGTCAGTGCTCACAACAAGGAATTTGTGAGAGAAGTACGCTACTATGGGGCCACCCATACTCCTTTACTTGTCAGCGCGGCCAGTATCTTTGGCGTATCAACTGCAGAAAATCGTAACGTTTGGCATATTCACTACATGGAAAGTGGAAACTCATGTGTTATTTATTTGAAGAGAACAGGCTAGTATATCGTGTGCATAAAGGTTTGACCGATATAGGTTTATTTAGTGGTGAAACTGATATTTTTGGATTTTGTGGCGACATCAACATCTTTAAATTTGCCATCAAATTCAAAACATCTCCCCCAGAATGTTATTCTGAGAAGGGTGGAAACTAAGGCAACCAATGTAGCATTGATCAATTATACAATGTAATCAAACAGCCATCCTGTTGCTGTTGTTGGTGGATGACACTGACTGGCTCATATCCAATTTATTGGTAATGACCCTATCCCTATACAGTACATTTTGCATTATACAGCATGTACATGCATACACATAATAATGATGACAAAGTTGGTGTGTGTGTGTGTGTGTGTGTGTGTGTGTGTGTGTGTGTGTGTGTGTGTGTGTGTGTGTGTGTGTGTGTGTGTGTGTGTGTGTGTGTGTGTGTGTGTGTGTGTGTGTGTGTGTGTGTGTGTGTGTGTATGTATGTGTGTGAGAGTGTTTTCTGTCATCTCACCTCGACTCTTATCTTCAGCTCAGCCTCCTCCCCATTCACCCCATTTAGGTAATGTTTAGTCATGAGTTTCCAGCCCAGAAGATAGTACAAGTACATTACCTGGAAAATAACAAATCATGTTTTGCAAATACATACTGACACAGATACCTCGTTACAAACCCAGACAACCAATGTTTTTGTAAGGCAGTTGTCTAAACTGAACCACTAGGTGTGGTGTCATTAGTGTCTCTAAAGTTTAGAGAACCGCATGCTAAGTTAAAGGCCCAATCCGTCAATACTCACTATTACTGACGCCGGTGGCCGTTAGTGTAACTGCAGGCAGCGTGTGAACGAGCTGACGCGCGGGCACCATACTCACACGCGCACAAGCAGTTGCCTGGCAACAGCAGAGCTGTTGGTTGCTTTGTAACGTTAACTCATAAAAGTCACTTGAAAACGGCAACCTGGACAATTTATCGGTCAGATCAGCCTCGAGATGCCCAGGAAGGATTCTGGATGAATAGGGGACATTATTGTGGCATGTTTGGCCGTGTTTTGGCTTGCGTTGGCTGCGGGGAAGTCGATACTCATGTTAGCACAAGCCAGGAAATAGCCTGCTCCCCCTGTATGTACGGTACCATGTAATGCCTGGAGTTGACCAAACTGAACAATCAAACAATGTTTCATAAGCATAACAGTAACGTTAGGCATATTTAGGACTGTTAAATTCATTATCCACACAAGACGGTAACGTTATTAGTGGGGCTGGTGGTAATTTCTATAAATGTAAATTAATATTAGTTAGCCGCGATTAGCATCAAGCTAACGTTAACTATGTGCAGTCCCACTGCAGCCAGAGCCTGCTGGTTGCGGGAAAGTGGATACTCATGTTAGCACAAGCCAGGAAATAGCCTGCTCCCCCTGTATGTACGGTACCGTGTAATGCCTGGAGTTGACCAAACTGAACAGTCAAACAATGTACCGTAAGCATAAACAGACAGTAGGCTAACATTAGGCATATTTCCGACTGTTAGATTCATTATCAACACAAGACAGTAACGTTATTAGTGGGGCTGGTGGTAATTTCTATAAATATAGCTAAATCTATTAGTTAGCCGCGTATATAGCATCAAGCTAACATTATGGTTCTAATAGGCACTCACCACCGCAGCTTAAATGCAGTCAAACAATAATGTTCCATGACCATAAGCATAACGGTAGTAACGTTAGGGTTGCATTACTTCACACAAGACGGTAATGTTAGCAGAGTTAGCCACTTTAGCTACTTTAGCCATTTCCTGTTAGCCGTCTAGGACAAGAGACAAGCTCATGAACGCGCGCAGACGTCACATCCTCTAGCTGTGGCGGGAAATGCTATCCCCTTCGAAACTGAGGTATTTCCATGTATCTTCTGAACGGCTGGTCTGAGAGAAACGCCCCTGGTCGCCATTTTTAAGTTACGTCAAGGCGCATTCACTCATTGCCAATAAAAAACACTTTGTGCACATTTATTTCTCGCCAGAACCGACGGAATGGGCCTTTAAAGTGATAATACTTTAGATTTTCATCTGAATAAATGTGTGTTAAGTCACTATCTATCTGATAGTGAGTTAACATAATGGTGATTGAGCCTATGGCCCATTGATGGAAGCCTTTGCATTTTCAGTATTGCAGCATTTATGAACTTGGTGTTTGTGGTGACACAGAGTGGGCGGGAGCTAACACAATAGACTCACTCTGTAGGTTACTGTAGATTCCCGACAACTCTTGTGTGAAGTAGGATAACAAGCTACTTTTTTCCGGTCTCTGCTAGCATTACGGGTGGTTACTATGGCTGAACAAACTGAGTAATGTCACATAATAACAGTTTGGATCTCACCTGCAATTACGACTCATCGCCAATAGGTGTCACCCAAGACAACAAAACTGAAATCTTCTGTATTATCACTTTAAGTTAAGTTTAAGTATATTAAGTTAAGCTTCTAGTTAAGTGAAGTTTCCAGCTGGCTGGCTGGCAGCCGAATGGTCCAAATGCAAATGGAATATTGATTGCTGGTAAAACCATAATTTTTGGAGAATTTTGTTGTTGTGAGAGATATCCAGATATCCATTTTGTCTATTCTTACAAAATGGTATAAAAGTAAAGCCAGTTATGTCTTGAGTTACAACTTATCTGATCTTATCTTTTTTTTTTTTTTTTTTTTTTTTTTTTTTTTTAAGCCATGAAGACATGATTTGCCCACCTGAGACCATCTCTTCTTGTTGCGGATGAGTTGCTTGTCTTTGAAGTGAACTACCAGCTTGTTCCTGTGAGGCATGGTGACCTCCAGACGACCTCCATACGGCGTCCTCAGGATATTCTGGTCAGGGGTGTGCTGCTGCTTTCTGAAGAGGCTCCTATCATCCCCCATGAAGATACTGATGCAGAGCATGACAGAGTAGTGCAACGCTTAAAGTGGCAATCTGCAAGATCCTACTATTTCTCTTTTTTATTATTATATTGCAACGTCGTTTTTCATGGATTTTCTGGTGCTGAAGTTTTACAGCACCAAATCATGCACAAGAGGCCATGATTTACACTGATTTTACTAGGGGCCAGAGTCTCCACCCTAGAAATCTCGCATATATATATATATATACGGTATATATATATATATGTGTTTAAAATCTATACTACAGCATGCGCTGGGATGCGTCATCAGTGATGTTAACTGGGGTCGTAAGGTGTTTTCGGGTCTGTCAACATCATACACCCTCGCCCAGTAGACCCAGCCGAGGCCGATTAAGACCCCGACCCGTGTCCCAGAAGCAGCCGCTCACGGATCAGCCTTCCTACTCTGTCTGCAACATTGCCCGCGGAAGGGTTGATCACGCCCAATCCGCTGCAATAGAGTTAGTGCTACACCCCAGGATTGAAAGACCCTTCGGAGCATGGAGGGTCTAAGTTCCCTGTGGGTGACTCCAGGCCGGGGCTCCTCCTTCGTCTCACCAGACCCTCCCAGGGAAAAGGCAATCCTACCATGGGCAGAGAGGATGCCTCAAGAAGACCTGTGCGCTGCACGTCACGCAGCACCTCGCTCTAGCGAAGGACCCCCAGGCCGCGCCGATCTTTGCACAGATTTTCAGGAGGCTATATATATATATTTCATGTATACCATGTAAACATGGATTTTACCTGTAAACTTCTCTGATGGTTTTCACAAGGGTCTCTGCATATTCATTAACATGGCGTCCCAGACTCCCCGGAACATCTTTGAATGCATCGTCAAAGAAGACATGGGTCTCGAAGAGCACATCAGTGTCCTCTGGATCCTCCTTTGGTCTGTATTTGTCCAGCCTGGAGAGTTGAGACAATCACACAGAGGTACTTTGATATTTGCTAAAACCTCAAAGACTGATTTTTCTGAGCTCTCAAGATTTAGGAAGGTGCAATTTCCCTCTCAGGATCAATAGACAAAAATCAAAAATCCAACTGCTCAATATTGGAATGGGAAAATGACTGCCCCTAATATTCTTGTGAGCTGGACTGGTCTGGTCTGTGAACTCACCGGAACACCGAAAAAATGATCTGCATCATCTCGGAGTAGTTCTCGTGCCACATGGTAGCACATAGATACACTGTCACTGGGTCTGTTGACTTGACACTTGAAAAGACAAGAATTGCAAGTTTAATTTAGGACAGTTAGAGAATTGACATTCAAAGTCCAGCCAGATGATTTGTTGTTAATCCTATAGAGAGGCAAAGTGAACGTCACTTCCTGCTTCAGCGCTGTACCAGAGATTTTCTTCTGCAATTTATTTTCCCATAGACATTTTGTAAAATGCTTATAAAAAATAGTTTTACTTGGTCAAACCAAACGGTTCAGCTATATTTAGAATCTGGAGAGACCATAGGACATTGCAGTCAGACCAAATCTAATATATATATATATATATAAAATATATTTTTCTTTAAACCCCCATTTTTTTTATGTTTTGGTCCGAGTCAAATGTTATGCGATCTCTCCTGAACCCGGTTTTTCTGTTGTCGTGATGTCACGCTGATCCATCCATCCTATACTAATTCTACTTAAAATACTTATATTCTGCAGCAGTATTAATAACATAGTTCCCTATTAAGACGGTATTGTCTCTTCATAAAAAAAAGAGAAACTAAATATTTAAAACAAAACAAAAATGTGTAAAAACAGAAAGAGATACACACATCACAACCACACTTACGTCTTCTTCTTGTCGGACATTTGAATATCAAAACGTGTGTTGAGGAGTAAGGACTGCTCTATGAAGGCCCCCTCATACATCCCATTGATGAACAGGTCTTGGCTTCTCTGAATGCGCTCCACGCTGAGGAACCAGATGTGGCGAGTGGCCAGCAGAAGACCCAGCCACCAGGCCACTGCAAAACCTGGGGCAGGATCAACAGAACCATTCAAGGAAAATGGAATGCCCACCCCTGGATACTCTTAGTACACTACAGGATCATAAATCGGTGATGTTCTGTGCCTTCAAGGAGTTATTTTGTGAAGTGTTGTAGGCTAGGATACTTTTTGTTGTACCCACGGACACTTTCCCTCAACCTGCCTTGTGTACTATTCAGTTAGCGATTTCCTACATTTCCCACAATTAGTTGCCATGTCTTGTACACAGTATTGTTTCTGACAGGTATGTGACATGGTGGCCTACAAAACCTGCCTGTGTGGAACCTTCACATTGTCTCTCTCTTGCAATTAAAACATCTATTTTTGAGACAAATGTAATGTTTCAGTGTCGTGAGTCGTGACCCTCTGAAAACATTCACATTTTTGGTCTTGCAGCCTTTCTCACATGCAGAGGTTATGCCTGTGGTGTCTAATTGTATAATGTTACATTGTACCACATTTTAATTGTAAGTTTGAACAAGCTCAAGAATCTTACCTGTTAATAGACCTATGTCAGTTATCTGGGACAGATCTCGGCAGCAGAGCGTGCGTGTCACATCCGAACCGAGTTGCGAGAACATGCTACCTGCCAGGGTTTGGTTTCTGCCATACACAGCTGCAGTGCAGTAGTCTGTGAAGGTGCTGTTGTCGGTCACCTTCAGGTTTGTCTTGCAGTCCTGATAATAACGAAAAACCGGCACGATAACCACGGCCATAGCGGCCAGAGAGGCGAAGTACAAAGGGAGGATGAAGCTACATTTCAGGGCCCGCATCTTGCAGGCCACCCCTGCAAACGAGTGGCACAGTGCTGAGGAGATCACCTGGACCCCGATGAGGACTGCTATTGTCCTCGTCTCGCGGTGTGGGACGGTGGTCAGGATGGTCCAGTCCATTTTGGACAGAGGGACGTAGGCTCCGAGCACAAAACCCGTCACAAGGATCCTGAGCAGGCTGGAGAGCATGTGAAGCACGTTCTGGGACTCCTTGATGTCTTTAGACAGAACACTCAGGAAGTTTGAGCTGCTGTTGTCGGTAAACAATCTGATGTAGTTCTCCCACCAGTTGAAAGAGGTCAAGAAGGACCCAGCGATAGCCAGGCCTGCCCAAATTGCCATCTTGTTCCTGTTTTGGTCCAGCAGGTAGAAGACGAGGAACAGACAGTAGCCCAGCAAGATCAGGACAAAGGCAAGTATAGATGGCAGGAGGAACCGATTCCTCTCTCTGGCAATACATTGGGAGGTAATCTGTAAGACCGCAGACAGGACAGCTACACTGTTGAGTATTGTCACATTGCTCACAATGTCCAAGTGTGGCATAGCCACTATGGTGAGAACCGCTGAACCCAGGGATACCAGGAACTCGATTGACAGAACCTGGTTGACACAAGAAGACAGAACAATAAATTTGACTGATTTCCATTCAGGGACCAAGATAAGGTATTACGTTATTAACCATTTTTCCATCAGTGATAAGTTTTTCTGTATGATTTTTTTGTAAGATTTTCTCATCTAATGCCAAAATCAGACTAGATGATATTTATTGTCTTTCATGATGTCACAACATCAGACTAGGCAATCATTCTCCTATTAATTTGTGACGTGCCTTGGCCGGGAGACTGGGAACAGTACAAGTCTGATCCCGACCAGCACTGTCAACTATAGTCTGAGACGGAACATCGGGAACGACCCGCACGCTACAAGTCCATTTTCTCACACAGTGAAAAACAAAATCATAATTGATAACCTCATGGAGTGAAAACATGGCTGACAGCACGGGCATGAAGACTAGTGTGGCGCCAAAAGCGTAGCACTACGGTCTGCCTGCGGAAACTGTGCTGTGCATCCGGCAGATACAGAGCGTTTATGCTGCGAAAAAACAATTCTGCTCTGAAAACAGGGCGTGATAGTAACGTAAATAATAAATGTGATGTGCGTTATCAAGCTATATAGCTACACAAACTAAATGAACTAACACCATAGAAAACCATCTTTCTATGGGGGGAAAAATAGGAGGATTTCTGAATGGTTTTCTGCCCTGGGTATCGGTCACCCTTTTCACTCTCCATGACTTTGCATCCCTGTGTCAGCCCCAGCAGAACACTCTCCTCTTATGATGCCATACGGCATAAGTCAAGTCAAGTCAAGTCAAGTTTATTTGTATAGCACATTTCATACACAGAGGCAATTCAAAGTGCTTCACATAAAATGGTTGACAGGAAAATAAAAGAAAAGAAGAGAATAAAATGGACATTTAAAAGCATCACAAAAAAAAAAAGTATAAAAAGTGCATTAAGCAACTTCATTAAGCACATAAAATGGTTGACAGGAAAATAAAAGATTTAAAAGCATCACAACAATAAAACTGGAACTCATACCTAATTTAATGGCTGTTTAACTGGGACTGTAAATTCATGTAAATTCCCTGCACATTTAATGCCTATTTAAACTTAGCCTGTAAATTTCATGTACATTCAATGTAAACTCTCATTTAACTCCGACTGTAAATTCATGTAAATACACTACCTATTTAACTCAACGTAAATTCATAGTTATCATCCACAGAACACTTCACCACTCATGTACATATTGTATATATTTACTCGATTTTGATTGCACTTGCAACTTTGTGATTGTCTTTAGTTATCTTCCTACTTCTTATATCCTGGGGCCCTGTGATTTTTTTTCTTTTCTTTTTGGGGTATTTCCGTTGTAATCATGAGCCCAAAATGTAAATTCTGACTTTTGTTAATCTGCACCATGCTCTTTAAATAGAGTGGTGTGGTGGTCCTCCCACTGTTTGTCATGGTCATTTGGCCATAAAGCCAACCCTTAAAATTCCATAGTCAGCATCTCTCATCTGGAGCAATTTGCCGTTTAACATCAGCAATAAAGAACCAACAAGGGTGTTTTCTTCTTAGCCCAAGGCATCAGTTAGAGAGCAGGGAAAGTTGCTGTTGAAATGTTGTCAGACTCGTCCTTACCACGGCTGCAGTTACTTTGGTTGGCAGCTTTGAGGTTTTGAAGTTTGCCTTCCAGATGCTCTTGAGAAGGAGCAGGACACTGGAAGAGATGAGCGCGCAGCCAATACACAGCAAGGCCACGGGTTTCTGGTCAGCTGGGATGGTCAAAGTGGCCTTATTGGACAGAGTGATCAGCAGGAGGAAAGAGACCTGCAGCAGAGAGCAGAGTCGAGACAAGACTTATTTAAGTAGGAAGTGCTTTGTTACAGACCGAGAGAGGGGAAGAAGAGTCGTAGATAAGAAGATAAGAGACGACAATTTTTGGATTACTTTTGAACAAATTTCCTGCGGGCGTTGTGCCAAATTTTTTCATGGGTTTGAAAAAAAGTGGCACAACGGCCGCCCGCCGGACATCAGTCGGACGTCCACACTCCCAATGTTATTGTCGATTTGAGATCACATCCCAGCACCTATTAAACAATGTATGCACACACACAAAAAAACACAAAAATCCAGTTTCTTGGGTTTTTCAAATTTGTTCCACATCAAAAGTTCGTTCATCAAGAGTTCATTCATCACAGTCTACAGTTTGCTGACGTCAGATAGTACTGTCACATTTCTACCTCATTTCGACCAATCATATCACGACGTGACAGCTGTCCAGGCCCGGTTCTACGGGGGTGCAAAAGCATGCATTGCACCCTTATTTTAATTGTCTGCATGCTCAGTTGAAAAGTAAAAAAAAAAAAAAAAAAAAAAAAAAAAAAAAAAACTTTTTTTTTTTTTTTTTTTTAATAAATGCTACAGCTGCACACTTACTTACTTGTTTAAACTTGAATTATAGTTGTTGTTTTTCTTTGTTCTTTGATGTGATTTTATGGCTTTTTGGCACCTATATGTAACCTTTTAAGGTTGAGATAATTGTATTATCATTATATGGTCCAAATATTTCAGTAAAGCACTTGAAACACTTGAAATATTCTTGCTTGGGTGGTATCATTCTACTTGAAATGATGGTCAAATGCATTATTTTTAGTAAATAAAGGCCACCCGAATGGGCCCGGCCTTCGGCCGGGCATCTGCACCCTTTCCTATCTGGGATGCACCCCTAGTCATCTTGTTCTGGAACCGGCCCTGCAGCTGTCAATCAATCTTCATGGCGACTAGAACATTCTGCACAGCACACATCAGCAGCTCATTACACACAGCAGAAGCAGAACCAGTCCATCTGTTTTTAAAGAGCTGTACGCCGCCTACGCCAGCAGGCTCACCAGCCGCATGCGTACATGCAACATCCACACAGAAAAGACCTGGGACGGTGCCACCACTCAGCTATCCTGCCTCCAATGGAATCACAGTGGTAACCCCCCCCCCCCCCCCTCCCCATATTAAGTTCAATATAGATTGAAACACGACTAACCTTGCTGGAAACAGCCAACCCGAACACGAGCAGGGCGAGCGCACAGAGACAGAGGAACTTGAGCAGTTTGACCAATTTCCAAGGAATCTGTTCATCTTGGATGACCGGGATGTCTTGGAACGAGTCCCACGGCCTTCTGGGAAAAGATCATAAACTGTCAAAATAATGGAATGAATAAACAATAGACTGTCTAGTAATATCTAGTAATCTAGTATCTAGTAATATCTAGTAATCTAGTAATATAGTAATATATTGCCTAATTGTCATATTATTTCAGAGGCTTTGTATATGGGACCTACAGTATCACTTATCCCATTATTTAGTTTCCCGTACATCAAGGTGGAAGTTGGCAGAGTCTTAAAGCGTACCCTTTGTTCACACCATACACCAAAGCAAAGTTCACTACTGTAACTGTAGCACGCCACAATCAATTTCCACATGACTTTACAGACATCGTCTTGACAATCCATCGTTTGCATTTCCTTTGGTGAAGATTGATCAAATTATGTTGAAGATATCACATTGTCATTGTATCAAACTATTTGCAGCTGCACATTCTGTATGCTCAGTTTTCAAGATATCATTTTTGGTCTGTTTACTAATTAAGGTATGGTGATTAAAGAAAAACATTGTTTTTCCCACCTGTTTTGTTATTTGTAGCGCCTACTAGTGGTAGAGCTGAAAATGCCATGCATGGGGGATGTGTTCAAGCACCATTGCTCAACATATCTTAGAAATTTGGGCATTTTCGATGAACGGTTAATGAGTTATGGCCAATGTTGTGTTATAGGGCGTGTGACTTGTCATTAAAGGTTTATTCAGGGGCCTATGTGGATAGATGTGGAACGGCCCAATGAATAGACTGGAAAAGGATTTTTGACCAGAAGTTATAGCCAAAACATAAGGTTGCTTGTTATAGCACCACGGGAGGGAGCGGAGTCAAATTGAACTAGATTTTGTAACTTGAGTAGTGGCTGAGACTTTGGACCTGCCAAGTTTGGTCATTTTTGGTCGTATAGTTTTTGGGACTTTTAGGGGAGAAACAGAAGAACAAGATTAAAAACGTAATAATCCTTACAAAAACAATAGCAATGCTTGGACCCCTAAAACCAACATAAAAACATTGGGGTTTCAGCCCATATATGGCCTTGAACCCCTAACACAGGGGTTCCAAACCTTTTTTGGCTTGTGACCCGATTTTGACATCACAAAAATCTAGGGACCCTAGACATTCAAATTCCAGTACACCGTCGATAATATCATCAGTGACATCGTCAGTGATGTCACATGTATGCTTATTTTTTCCCTCAGAATTCTCACTTTAATCTCAAAATTCTGACTATTTTCAGAATTCCGTCTTTATTCTCAGAATCCTGATTTAAAGTTATAATCTCAAACATTTTCATTAAAAAAAAAAAAAAAATAGCACTAATGGGGGATAAAAAATGGGATAAAAAATCGGGGGGGAAAAAACAAACAAAAAACGCAATTGACCCTAATCATCTTCACTTGTTTTAAATTGTGTGTGGTGTAAAAAAAAATATATATATAAAAGAAATCAGGCGACTCTATTTGAATTTCAGGCGACCCCACTTAGGGAACCACTGCCCTAACACGAGGGGTTAGATCCTTCCTTAGTCCAAACAGTGGATATTTAATTTCAGAGCAAGACTCTTATTGAGTGACGACACCTTAAAACAGTGGTTCTCAAAGTGGAGTCTGAGGCCTTGAGGGAGTTCCAGGGGGTCCCCACTCCCCAGCAAAAAGGGGAATAATTTCTTTTCACTATAACTCCATTGCTATCTATCTATCTATCTATCTATCTATCTATCTATCTATCTATCTATCTATCTATCTATCTATCTATCTATCTATCTATCTATCTATCTATCTATCTATTACAAAAGGGAGCTAGGGGTCTGTTTGTATGTCTGTCCCACTTATGACATCATCAGTGATGTCATAAATTCACTCTCACACACACACACACACACACACACAAAGTCCCAGTGATGATGTCATCAGTGATGTCATAAATTGTGTCATCATCAGTGATGTCAGAGGCATTGTGACATCACACACACAAGAGACAGGCACATACACACACACACACACACACACCTACACACACACACACACACACACACACACACACACACACACACACACACACACACACACACACACAGTGATGTCATAAGAGCAAATTCAAGTCCTAGGGGCAGACACTGAAAGAAGTGAGAGTCTGGCTTCAGACCCCCGTCTTCAGCCATGCACAGCAGTATGTTGTCAGCTCCAGGCCAGGTCAGCGAGGTGCCAGGGTATGGAGGACCAGGAGGGTCTTACGCTAATGAATAGAGTGTCCCCTTAATAATTATCCAATCGTACAATTAAAAAGAGTAATTTCAAAAAGAATTCACAAATGACGTATTAATACATCATTAAAAAGTCGTATTTGGAAAAGGAACTTCAAAAACATCCATTAAACAGTGTATTTCAAAATGGAATTACGAATACATTATTTAAAACATCATTTAATACATCGTTTCCTTATTCCTATTCGAAATAACCATTTGGAATTGTATTTGAAGTCACTATATTAAATCCCCGATTCGAAATAACGATTGGAAATGCCATTTACCCATTGCATGACACTTTTGGCCTTAGCCTAGAAAAACTGTGTAAAACAATGCAAATTAGACATGTACTTTCATTTTAAATTTGACATACCTTGTAGGCCCTGGAGAGTCTTAAGCTAATGAATAGAGTGTTCCTTTAATAATTATCTAATCGTACAATTAAAAAGAGTAATTTCAAAAAGAATTCACAAATGACGTATTAATACATCATTAAAAAGTCGTATTTGGAAAAGGAACTTCAAAAACATCCATTAAACAGTGTATTTCAAAATGGAATTACGAATACATCATTTAAAACATCATTTAAACAGTGTATTTCAAAATGGAATTACGAATACATCATTTAAAACATCATTTAATACATCATTTCCTTATTCCTATTCGAAATAACCATTTGTAATTGTATTTGAAGTCACTATTTCAAAACCAATTCAAAAAACCGATAGGAAAACCATTTTGTTTTAACATGACACTTTTTTGCTCTTTGTCCCCAGCCAAACAGTGTCAATCGTGAATCCATGGTCCTAATGCAAATGAGCCATGTAACAGGCTCTCTGATTGGCTAGAGAGGCAGTCCACTGAGCCAGGCTCTTTCGTGCCTCAAAGCTCTCTAGCCAATCAGAGAGCCTGTTACATGGCTCATTTGCATTAGGGGGCTCAATTCACGATTGACACTGTTTGGCTGGGGACAAAGAGCAAAAAAGTGTCATGTTAAAATGAAATGGTTTTCCAAACGGTTTTTTGAATTAGTTTTGAAATAGTGACTTCAAATACAATTACAAATGGTTATTTCGAATAGGAATAAGGAAATGATGTATTAAATGATGTTTTAAATGATGTATTCGTAATTCCATTTTGAAATACACTGTTTAAATGATCTTTTAAATTATGTATTCGTAATTCCATTTTGAAATACACTGTTTAATGGATGTTTTTGAAATTCCTTTTCCAAATACGACTTTTTAATGATGTATTAATACGTCATTTGTGAATTCTTTTTGAAATTACTCTTTTTAATTGTACGATTAGATAATTATTAAAGGAACACTCTATTCATTAGCTTAAGACTCTCCAGGGCCTACAAGGTATGTAAAATTTAAAATTAAAGTACACGTCTAATTTGCATTGTTTTACACAGTTTTTCTAGGCTAAGGCCAAAAGTGTCATGCAATGGGTAAATGGCATATCCAATCGTTATTTCGAATCAGGGATATAATATAGTGACTTCAAATACAATTCCAAATGGTTATTTCGAATAGGAATAAGGAAACAATGTATTAAATGATGTTTTAAATGATGTATTCGTAATTCCATTTTGAAATACACTGTTTAATGGATGTTTTTGAAGTTCCTTTTCCAAATACGACTTTTTAATGATGTATTAATACGTCATTTGTGAATCCTTTTTGAAATTACTCTTTTTAATTGTACGATTGGATAATTATTAAGGGGACACTCTATTCATTAGCGTAAGACTCTCCTGGTCCTCCATACCAGGGGGGCGAGGCCGCGTAGCGGGCAAGCCTAGAAATCGAGTGTGCGTAGTGGCGTAGAGAGATGCCTAGTAAAACATATTTCCTTAATTTCTGCTTTAATAAGTTAATTGCAATTGATGAAAGAAATTCAATTACTATCAGTGCAAAAACATAATCAACATATCAATCAATATTTGGCATAAATATGAACTGATAATAATGGTTGATTAATGTTTAATTCCCTCTTGTTATTTATTGTTAAATCAATTAGCTTGTGGTCATAACAAAAAAATATACTTCTACTGGTAATAGCAGTTGTATAAATATAGAAGAAAAAAATCAACTTACTTTGGCATGTGTCTCTTGTTGTCCCACATGATTGTAGCAAACCCTGTGTGCTAAAATTGCCTTTATATTGTTAAGTTAAAAGAAGATCTCCATCCACATGCCATCGTCAGGACAATTTAACCTGAAGCACATCCACAGCCACACCCATCAAAATAAGACAAAACCCAAGCATATGCAAATGATGCCAGCTAGGTGAGGAGCAGGAACAAGCTGACCTGAAACTCTCAGCCCTGGTTTAATGCACGGGCTTACGGGGGCTAAGCCCCAGGGCCCAGGACGTGAAGGGGCCCAGGACGTGAAGGGGCCCAGGACGTGAAGGGGCCCAAGACTCAGAGGGGGAAAAAGAAAAAAAAACATCAGGGGAAAAGATATGCCTCGTTGTGTGTGAGTGTGCGCACGTGCACTCACACTCACATGCGTGCATTATGTGTGAGAGAGATGGATCTTGGCCTACAGTGAGCCTGTACTGAATGTCCAATCAATGTGGAGAGCATCAAAACAAACTAATCTATTTTCCCAGATCTGATGGTTAATCTTTAGGAAGATTTGTCTTTAAGCTTTTTGGGTGTTGTTTATTGATCTGCTTTAGCTTATCCTACTTTTTGTACACAGATATGGTAATAATAATCACTGCAAATTATGTGAAATTGCATGTTTGTATTTTAATTTAAAAACATAAAGTTTTCATGGGGGAGAACCCAAATATGTGCACCTGTCTTCCACAAACCTACGCACTATGGCATTATTGTATGCAAATTGAGCATGGCTGATGTTTGGCGGGGCAATAGTTGAGTCGTAATGGTGTCCGGGGGGATTGAAAAAGTCGTAAGGGGGGCCTTTGAAAAAGTCGTAGCCCCGGGGCCCATGGCTACTTTAATCGGGCCTTGGAAACTCTGCTGCGCTATGTGACCCCACCTTCCTATTTCTGGGCTGAACTAAATGACCTGGTTCTCTCTCATGCAATGTCATTGCAGGCAGCACAACCTGAGTTCAACCATAGCGCCTAATTTTACTGAGATAATAAAATCAACACTTTAGCAAGGTGACGTGTCACGTGACCATCATAGGTCATCATAGGTCATCATAGGTGACGTGACCATCACTGAGGACATCATCGAGTGCTCGAGTGATGTCATCAGTGATGTCATAGACATGATGACATATTTTACCAGAAATTTACATTTGAATAACAAACACATCTATGTGGTGTTGAGCAAGAGAACATTTTCTTAGAGGTTTTTCCTCTTTGTGCTTGATATAATTACGTTTCCAACACACTAGCACCTGAGCCCAACTGGATGGATAAATTACATAAAAATTAATATTAAAAGCTAAAGACGACCCTCGATCCCTGGTCCTCATCCTATAGGATACACCTTAAAGTCGAGCTCAACCCAAAAATGACTTTTATTTTATTTTAGTTCAAATACCTGGGTATGCAGTGCACCTATTTAATAATGTATGGCAAAAAAAATCACTAAAATCGAATTTCTTTAGTTTTTCACACTTTTTCACATCAAAAGTTCCTTTTTCAAGATTTCATTCATAACAGTAATCTACAGTTTGCTGACATCAACTAGTACTATAAAATTTCTACCGCATTTCAACCAATCATATCACGACATGGCAGGGCAGCTGTCAATCAAATCTTCATTTCAGGATAATTTTCTCTTCCAAATGAAGGAGAAAATGGCGCCTAGTGCCTGTCATCTGACAGAATTTCTAGCCCATAAACTAACTACTAACTTGGCCAATTGTATGGAACATACTAAATAAATCAAACGGTAATGTCTGAGAATGCAAAGAAATGTAACTGGCTCGTTAAAACTCGCATTCCATGCATCGGATTGTCTGCTCGTTCCACACAGAAGTAGGTGGCTGCCTGGTACTCGGTGGATCCCACTCGCGTAGCACGACAACACGCTGAATCCCACTAGATTTGGGGGTGGAACACGCCAGGATTGGCCAATGCCAAAGCCAGTCCCCAGAATTGTCAAAGCAAATCATCGACATGCTACTATGACCCGCCTCTCAACCTGTCATCTCAGACAAGTTATGTTTTAAGTCTGAAACGGACTCCGACCCACCCGCCGAATGGGTTCAGTTCGACTTTAAAGGCCTGATTTACACCTGGAGTTAAAAGGCAGCTGGACACATCTTGATTGAATCCAGATTGATTGATTACCTACATTTACAGATAAGTGTAAATGCACTAACGAAGAAAATTGGATTCCAATCCTTGTGCGAGGATACATCGACAACTGTGGACAGGCCAGGACACTTGTTTTTCCATCAAGAGGACCATTTGACTTTTTGACCATGTATTTAGAACAGAGAGGAAATAAAAGAAAATAAGTTGGATACCTGACAGTGACTAAGTAATTTTGCAATGAGATCTAGAGTTTGTATGTAATGAATCTGCCCAGTCAAACGTTGATAAACACTACCTGTGACCTACTCTAGCAGCCACTCTGGCAGGTTACCACCACCCATTGTCTGGAGGTATATTGGATCCTAAAGATCAGATTGGGTTGGTAAGATCATGTGGCTGTTTACAGTTCCTGCAGCTGCTCTTCTGCCCCGAGTTGAACAATGAATGAGGATTTATTTGAACCTGATCATCTAATTGGGGCCAATTCTGGTTAAAGTCAGGCAGTGTGCAGTCCGGCCCTCACTTCCCGCCCCCATCTGGCAGTGTGCATGCAGTGGAGAAAGAAGAAAAAACCTCTAGAGACAAAATGCCGTGTGATCACCATGACGACGCTTTCAGTTTGTTGATGCCAGTGATGTCATCGGAAGACTTGTTCGGAAGACTTGTAATTAATATGATTCAGTCGATGACATCACCAAGTTGACTTGTAAAGTAAAGACTCATTTACACACTTTTGTGATGTAGTGGGTAAGCACTGACCATGTACAGGAAGATATTTTTAAATAATATAGACAAAAGAAACAGTGCAGTTTCATCACTTTATTAAATTAGTCCATATCATACACACACACACACACACACACACGCGCACGCACGCACGCACACACGCACGCACGCACGCACACACACACACACACACACAGAACAGAGACAGATGCTGGTTCGTTTTTCTCCTCTCTCCTCCTCCCTCTATATCCTTGAGTCAAACTATATAAAAATATATAGCATAAACAGCATTGGAATGACAAATTAACAGGAACAAATGTAGTGATACGTTACCATAAAAACATACAATGATCTCCCTTATTATAGGATATAAACAGTTTTCAAAGATGTGTACAATTTCAGACAAATTGAAAGAGTCATGTGCACCAACAACTCTGAGCTTGTTTAGACCACTGAGCGATATAATAGACTCTTACACAGATTCTCTCTCTCTCTCTCTCTCTCTCTCTCTCTCTCTCTCTCTCTCTCTCTCTCTCTCTCTCACACACACACACAGGTGATAGGAGGCTCCTTCTGAAGGTGCTACAGTCTGCCATCTTGTGATCATTATCAGCAATGCTGAATGCCAGACAGCACACAATGACAGTGGAATCTGCTTATACTGTAGTGATCACGGTTATAGTGATCAACCGCTTATATCGATCAAAAATCTTGGTCCTGAATCATTCCTATACACATGCTGTTTAAAATATGTGCTTATACTGATCAATACTCCGCTTACAGTGATCATTTTGGGCCTTGTTCCACCTGAATGGAAAAAATGTTTAAAAACTACAGTCATTTTATTATTATTTTGACTTACAACCTACCAAAAATGAGCCAACGAGATACAGCAGTGATGGCTGCTGTATCTCGTTACTCAGATACTCGGTGCATGTCTGTCTGTATATATGGAGAGATCACAACATCTCTGTCTGTGGAGAGATGGCGTAAGTCTACGCGAGACAGCTGTGTTTGAAACAGCTGGAGGCCTAACGTACTGTATGGATTGTTAAAGTCAATAACATTGTTTTACTTTATATGTACTGTATTCATGTCATACATATACAAATGTCAGTTAGATGGTAATCTGCCTGAGAAATAAAGAAAAAGAGAAAAATCTGTTATAATGATCATCCGCTTATAGTGATCAATTTGCCCCGTCCCAAGGTGATCACTATAAGAGTGGTGCACTTGTATATACTGTAATGACCATGTTAAATACTTCACTGATGATCAAGAGCTTGTTTCCCGTGAATGTTTTTTAAGGTTATATTTCACTCTAGTCAAAACCAAAGCAAAAATAGTATCTTAGTGCTAAAATGCTTTTGGGAAACAAACTGGTCCCTGGTCCCAAAAGGTGCATTGTTTTTGCTTTAGTCTTATGAGGACTGCTGCAACCACAAGAACATTCTGTAAACAGATCCTTGTAGCGTTGTTTCACAGTATTTAGTTGACGCTAGTCAGTTTTCAATATCCATTGAGCAGATTGGTACATATATGGGATCAGTGTGCACTTCAGCAGTATTGTGCACTATCCAAACAGGGAATTGAAGCAGCATCTCTTTAGCTTGAAGGCAGCCTCCGTAACCATCATGCCAGCCTCCTGCTTTCATTATCTTTTAATTAAGTGTTTTAGTGTCAGATGAACTCAAGTCTCTGTCCAGCTGTCCTCTCTTACTAGAGTCATGTTCTGCTGAAGAGCAGCCCTCAGCCCCATTGGATCTACAGTAGAAGATGAGTAGACCATGAGTTAACCATCTGAAGTCATTGTACAGACATGGTATTCCAGTCTGTGACATTTTCAGATCTCAGATTCTACAGCTGAGTCCAAACAATTGAAGAGAAGAAGAACTTTAATTGAGTGTTATGGGGTCAGATTAATGCAAGTCTCTGTCTAAGCTATTCTCTCTTACCTGGAGTTGTGTTCTGCTCAACAGCAGCCATCTCCATTGGATCTGCAGCAGAAGACAAATAGACCAGCAGTTAATAATCTAACTACGACAATTACTTATTAAAGTCCTTGTTATTACAGTTTGTGATATTTCCAGACCTCAGATTGTACAGCTGAGTCCAAACAATTGAAGAACTTTAATTGAGTGCAGGTTCAGTGTCTTCATGGTGAGTCTCACCTGGTACAGCGCTGAGAGTGAGGGCACAGAGAAGAACAGAGGTCCACATTGTTCAACAAAGTCGGGCTATATTTGCGTTAGCTGGCCTCACGAAAGCGAACAACGGCGTTCCCAGATAATCAGTCTCACCTTGCTTATATCAACTGGCTCTGTCAACCCACTATTTAACTTTCCAGCTACTGTATGAGCACGTTCACACGAAAGAGGCGGAGTTTCCAACAAATAACCAATCACATGCAACATAGACAGATCCAGAGCAGGAGATGTATGAGATTAAATTGATCCCCATGGAGAAATTAGGCCATTGCAACGGCATTCAGCTGGGAAAAGAAAAGAAAAATCAGATAAGAACACATCATTCTTATCAATGGCCATCATTGAGAGACAGTGTTCTTTCTTGTCATAATACAATATTGTCACATTGATGCTGTGAGAAGGTTTTATATTCACGAAAGGGCTGCAGTGATACGAGTGGTGCACTTTATTCATGACTGTTGGGGAATGAACAGTAGGCCTACACCCCCCCCCCCTCAGATTTTTTGTCCCCCATTAGTGCTGATTTTAATTGATGTATCCTGGTTGCTGCTCCACCCTCTGTCGATCTGGCTATCGGCATTGCATTAATGTTGTGTGATAGGGCACCAAGAATGCAGGCTCTCTGACTGTATGAATTGGTGGAGGCAAACAAGATCATTTCAGTTTTATCATCGTTCATTTTGAGAAGTCCATCAGTTAATATGGGAGAGGCAGGCACTAAGTTGGGTTAGGCTGCTCTGATTAAAGGATTGTAGCGGGACATATATCGGTAACACTTTACAATATTGGTGCCCGTTCTTTACTTATCGACACTTGAATGTAGGTCGTTTTCACTGAAAACACGCATCTCTCTGATTTCAATTCAGATTCTTTTTCATTAGAACTCCAATTTCCATTGTCAACCAAGGCAATTCATTTTTCCTGGGTTTTGTTTTCTAAATTTGCGTATACTTCTCCATAATGTTTTTGACTGTGTGCATGCCCATGAGGTTATTGCAGCAATTATTCAGCTAATCAGATTTGAATGACTTAGTTCAGTGGTTCTCAACCTTTTTACACCAAGTACCACCTGAGAAATGAGTTGCCTCTCCAAGTACCACCAACGTTAAAATACAGTCTATTCAGCTGCAGAGTTTACACAGGAGGCACATTTATTCCTAATAACATTATTTATTGTTAACCAAGTCTTTATTTGCTGAAACTCAGACTTGACTGAAATCAAGAACCACAAAACTTGAATTTCTTTATTGCTTCAACTTCTTTATTGACCAGGTATACAAACAAATGACAGACAGTATCAACACACTAATAACACGCAGTATCAGCAATAATTACTGTCTCACTCATTCTCCATATTCCAGTGGCTGTTTGGGGCAAGTTGAATTCAGTTCAGCCTTTTGGCGCAGACAAAGGGCCACTGATTTACACAGCTCCTATCGTTCCAGTAGTAGTCCCCTGTAAATTCCAGAAGAGACCGTTTTTAGATCAGATGAAACAAAACAATGTGATGTAACTTTCTATGTGCTTGTTACTCTTGGTACCTGGTAAATTCATCTCAATACAAGGCTGTCTGCCTCCAGCGTTGTTGGGCATTCCACCCTCTTCACTGCTCCAGAGATGAAAGTCAAACTTGGACCCATCGCTCCAGAGCCATGTGCGATCCTGATAACAGAGGAATTAGAATCGCTTGTCATTGTTGGTTAATGTGCACAAAGTTGCAGCTGTTGAAAGTGCCAGATGTATTTTGCATAGCGCTCCTGTACATTTCAACATGATCTCACAAAAACACATGAAATGACCACCACCTCTCAACACTGCATTATGTGGTGGTGGTGGTTACTTCCCAGAGTAACTGCCCTCCTTCCCGCCTGATCGGTGGCCCCGTAGCGAGTTGCGGGTGCCACTGCTACTTCCTGGTTACCGAGCCACCGGCGAGTCGCCGCTACTGGCCCGGTTCGCCACCGGTAATGTGGGAGCCACACGGCTTGACTTTGCCGGTTAAGCTTAGGCAAGTAAAACAACCTGGTTGGGTCTAGGCAACAAAAGCAAATTGGTTGGAGTTATGGTTTGTGTCGGGGTTAAAAACGGTTACAATGGGGATAAAACCTGGACACGCCGGGGCTCAAACCAGTTCTCTTGTGACGACGAAGTTGGAAGTCGGGAACGCTACAGGTCTGCCACTCCTGCCCCTACTCCCTACAGGTCTGCCACTCCTGCCCCTACTCCCTACAGGTCTGCCACTCCTGCCCCTACCCCCTATAGGTCTGCCACTCCTGCCCCTACTCCCTACAGGTCTGCCACTCCTGCCCCTACTCCCTACAGGTCTGCCACTCCTGCCCCTACTCCCTACAGGTCTGCCACTCCTGCCCCCACTCCCTACAGGTCTGCCACTCCTGCCCCTACTCCCTACAGGTCTGCCACTCCTGCCCCTACTCCCTACAGGTCTGCCACTCCTGCCCCTACCCCCTACAGGTCTGCCACTCCTGCCCCTACTCCCTACAGGTCTGCCACTCCTGCCCCTACTCCCTACAGGTCTGCCACTCCTGCCCCTACTCCCTACAGGTCTGCCACTCCTGCCCCTACCCCCTATAGGTCTGCCACTCCTGCCCCTACTCCCTACAGGTCTGCCACTCCTGCCCCTACTCCCTACAGGTCTGCCACTCCTGCCCCTACTCCCTATAGGGCAGCACTGATGCACTTTTGTTTGTTATCAACCCCCCCCCCCCCCCCTGATTTTTTATCGCTCATTAGTGCAAATTTTTTATTTATTTATCCTGGTTGCTGCTCCACCCTCTGCCGATCTGGGGAGAGCCAAAACTGGCTCCATGCTTCCTCCGAGACATGGGCAGTAGCCAGCCGCTTCTTTTCACCTGACAGGGGAAGCTTCACCGGTAGGACATAGCACGTGGGAGGATCACGCTATTCCAACTAGTTCTCCTCCCTCCGAACAGGCGCCCCGAACGACCAGAGGAGGAACCACATTAGCAACCAGGATATTGCATGTTTTGGTGAGGGGTTCCTATACATGTATGCCCCCAGGGGGCACGGGGAGAACATGCAAACTCCCCACAGAAAGGCCCTTTTTGACGACCCCACGCAGGCGGTGGGCACTCGAGGTGGGCACTCGAGGGCATGCGGACGGGCACGCACTCCTTCAGCGCTCACAGCGTCCTAGGTGGGAATCGAACCCAGGACCTTTTAGCTGTGAGGCGACATCGCTTACCACTGCGCCACCGTGCCCCCCGTTATCAACTTTTTGTTGTTTTGGTACACCTCAGACTGTTGTTACGTTCAAGACCACTGCAGACGGTCCGACACTGTCCAGCGGTCCAGGTCATGGTCGCGGCAAGTAATTTGAACACATTTCGTGCCACCATTCCGTGGTGTTAAGAGGTCGTGGTCATTTCACGTATTTCTGTGAGATCAGGTTGGTAAATTTGGGAAGTAATAACTAAGTACAATACAGTACTTCATTACAAGATTTCAGTTTTGTTCTCTTGGGTGACACCTATGGCGATCTGAATACTTTACACTTTAGCTCGCATTCAGCTGGCAAAATATTTGATTGCCATACAGATGTGTTCACTAGAAAGAAAACACACTCAGTACTGGATTGATCTAGGCACACGGATGAGTTTGCTACCTGAACGGCATCAGTGCCACCGAGCCATGTTATGGGGAAGGGGACATCGCTGTTCCACCTCACCATCCCCTGGATGAACTGGTACTCCTCAAAGCTGTGGACGGAGGCAAGGTTGGCACCGAAGTTCAAACAATGTTGCTGTAAAAGAAGAGAGAAACCACTCTTAATGCAGACAGACACAGTTTGGCCTCATCAACAGTCTGCACTTCCAAAACGTTGAATACAAAGTTTTCTAACAAATAATTATTGCACACATTTCTTCAGTGGCTGTAATGCATTTTAATGGAGACAGCATCAGCTGTAAAGTTGGTAGTTCAGGAGGGGTCATCCCTATGTTCCCCGGGTCCTATGTTCCCCGTTTTTCCCAAATGGTGTCCACCCGCTATGCCGACAACCCGCAATGCCGACCTTAGGTTTAGGCGTGGGGGTGGGAGAGGTTAGGTTTTGGGTTAGGGTCTGGGGGAGGTTAGGTTTAGGCATGGGGGGAGGTTAGGTTTGGCGTGGGGGCTGGGAGAGGTTAGTGAAAAACGGGGAATATAGAACCCGGGGAACATAGAACCCGGGGAACATAGACATGATCCCGTTCAGGAGGAGACAACCACCAGTCTGGTATTTATTGCTGATAATGTAACCATTTTAATGCTGAAATATTTTGTATTTCTTTCAGAGTTTTATTCCTGACAGGTTGTTATTATAGGTATGACGGGGTAACAGTTAAAGTGAATAAATAACATTTTGGAGTGAACCCCCACCCTACCTCTGCCTGTATCCACTTCTTTGGGCTCTTGTAGAAGGCGAAGCATCTGGATCCAAATTGTGACCATCCTGGCAGACAGCCGTACCTGCTCTCCACACCGTCACCCATCAGCTCCTCTGCTCCGGCCACCTCCTGAGCCTGAGGCTCCTCTTCCTCCAGCCTCCCTGCCTCCTCAACCAGAAACGCCTCTGGCCTCTCCTCTGGAAGAGAAATGTGTGGACTCATTAACTGATGATCAAGGCCTGGTGATCGCCTGGGAGAGAGGGAGAGAGGGAGACATTGCCAATTGCCAATAGGGCAGGCAAGGCCACGCAGCAGCCGAGATGCAGGAATCAAGCGTGCGTAGCGCGCGAGATGCGTAGTATAATATACCAGCTGTTGTGGCATTTCAACCATCACATGAGTCTTTAAGGCCAAAAGAGGGTGCCAAAGAGCATGGGTCATATACTGTACACATAGGTTACATAGCTACATACCAAAGAATGTGAACCACCCCCCCCCCCCCCATATAATAGCAATAAGTGACATAAATATGTGTGTGTGTGTGTGTGTGTGTGTGTGTGTGTGTGTGTGTGTGTGTGTGTGTGTGTGTGTGTGTGTGTGTGTGTGTGTGTGTGTGTGTGTGTGTGTGTGTGTGTGTGTGTGTGTGTGTGTGTGTGTGTGTGTGTATTCAGGGGCACTTCAGCAGTATTGTGCACTATCCACACAGGGAATTGAACCTGCATCTCTTTACCTTGCTTGCACTTGTAATTGAATGCTTTTGAGTCAGCTGAACTCAAGTCTCTGTGCAGGCTATATTCTCTCTTACCTAGAGGCATGTTCTGCTCAACAGCAGCCGTCTGCTCCATAGGATCTGCAGCAGAAGACAAGAAGACCAGTTAACCAACAATAACTACATTATTAAATCCCTCTGTCCTTCACACATTCTCACGTTACCATCTCAATGCTGAATTAATTTTGCACAAAGAAAGAAAACAATTTTTTTTAGCAGTTAATTTGGGGCTTTTGTAATTGCTCTTTAGAATAAACATGCAATTCCATGTTGTTTATGGTTTAGGCTGACACGAAAAGATTAGCATATCTATGCTGTACTATGGCATATTAGTGGATGGAAAATGTTCAAACCTCTTCAGTGTTTTCTGAAGTAATATACCGGTAACAAACTAAAACGAAAGCCTCATGTGTGATTAAAAGTGGCGGAAGGATTGTAAATACAGTACTAGACAGCGCTCGATTCCTAGGCTCGCCCGCTGCGCGGTCTCGCTAGGCCTTGCCCTATGCATATTGCCCGCCCTGCAGCTCACCCTCTGCACGGGCTCGCCCGCACCTCGGCTGCTGAGTGGCTTCGCCTGCTCTATTGGCATGCTCAATTTTGCCCAATTTCTCAACTTTGCATCACTGATGACATGACTGACATCATCAGTGACATCATTACTGACCAAAATCAAATCTCACAATGTGGGACCAAAATCGCAGACAGACAGACAGACAGACAGACAGACAGACAGACAGACAGACAGACAGACAGACAGACAGACAGACAGACAGAGCCCACTTACTACCGTAAATTCCGGACTATAAGACGCACCGGTCTATAAGCCGCAGCACCAAAATTGACTATTTTTTTCTTCTATAAGCCGCACCGGACTATAAGCCGCGGGTGTTTTGATGTTTAATTACCATATGAAAGGGTTCGTGCACAGAGAGGAATGTCGGGAAAGAGATCGCTGTTTGGGGAAGCTCCCATTTATTAACATTTCAACAAAACAAAACAAAAGTCAGGTCACTAATCCCCAGACAAAATCACACAACAATAGGCTACCGTATATGTGCAGCAAACCTGTAACCAGAGAAGTCAAGTCACTAATCCTCGTCTTCCTCTTCTTCCTGCGTACTGAAACCACCAAAGTCCTCATCTTCAGTGTCGGAAACGAACAGGTTCAGGGTGGCTTCGTCAACCACTCTCCTCTCTCCTTCATTGTCACTCAAAACCAACGAACTCCTCTTCATCACTGTCGGCATCGAACAGCCTCTGAAGCCTCTGACGGCCCTCAGCGCCAGCTGTGGCGGCGTCATCCTTTTCATCCCGCAGCAGTCCAGCGTTTTGGAACCCGTTGGTGATTGTGGATGTTTTCACACTCCTATAATATTCCGTGATCTTCCTTTGTGTGAATTCGCCGAAGTTTGTGATTTTCTCCTGGTAGTCGGGAGGGAGTTGTTCAGTAGTTCTCCCCCGGACGGACAGTCCCTTTCGTCTCATGAATCGGTAGCACCAAGATGGCCCACCTCTGAAATGTTCAATTTTCATCTCGGTGGCGATTGTTTTGGCCTTCAGTCGGATCTGCACCGTGGAAACGCCTCGGCCGTCTCCTCTCTGGGTCAACACCCAGTCCTCAAGGGAATCTTCAAGTTCCGGCCATCTGCTTTTGTGGCCTCTGAAGGACTTTTTTGTCTTATTACACTGAGACAGTTCCTCCTGCTGCTGCTTCCAACGTCTCACCATTGACTCATCGATGCCCAGGGTACGCGCTGCTGCTCTGTTTGTTTCTTTTAGTGCGAGTTCGACTGCTTTCAGCTTGAAAGCTGCGTCGTGTGACTTTCTGCGTACCTTCCCCATGGTAAGTGAGAGAGAGACTGCTCGTCTTGTTGTGATTCCGGGCTGATGAACTTTGCTTACCGTAATTACCATATGTAAGGGTTCACGCACAGAGGGGATTGTTGGCTGTTTGAGGAAGCTCCCATTTACCGTATTACCGTAACATTTCAACAAAACAACATAACACAACACCTTTGTTTATTTCGACAGTGCACACAGTGTCCGCGGTGTGGTGAAAAGAGGGCAACAGAGGAAATTAAAACAGAAGTGGATTTATAGGTAGAAAGAGTGCTAAAAAAGAGAGATTTTATTTGTATTTGAAATTTTTTTTCTGAAAAAATCCATAGATAAGACGCACCGTTATATAAGCCGCAGGGGCCAAAAAACGGGAAAAAAGCCGCGGCTTATAGTCCGGAATTTACGGTACTTAGGTGAATCCGTTGGGCACCTTTTTGTGATTGGCCATGCCCATTGCCACATAACCATTTGGCTAGTGGGTGTGGAAAGTTAATCAGTTCGTCATTGGCCCATGACCACTGATGATGTCACTGATGATATGATCGATGGTGTACCGGAATTTCAAATGGGTCCCTAGATTTTTGTGACGTCAAAATAGGGTCACAAGCCAAAAGAGTCTGGGAACTGGTCTAGGGGGATCGGCTCTGTGTGTCCCTGAGACTGAGCCAGCCGATAGGCTAACTGAAAAAAAGTGCCTGGCTGAGCCACGTGTAATAATAATATAATATAAGTTCAGTGTGCAATAAAGACAATTGGCACGTAAGGTATACTTACTCTACGTATTTGCTTACTTAGACGTATTCCACTTATTTTGCTCCTATCGCATTTAATACTGTTTATTCCATGCTATGTTGTGTTCTTTCTTCTTATTCTGCTTATTTTACTATCGCATTTACTACTGTTTATTTTATTTTATGCTATGTGTGTTATGTGAGCGAGCAACTGTAACTTGTCCCAATTTCCCCCCGGGGATCAATAAAGTCTTTCTGATTCTGATTCTGATTCTGATTGATGAGTCTCACCTGTTGCACTGCTCAGAGCCAACAGAGCACAGAGAAGGAAAATGGTCAGCATGGTTTACAGGGATGAACTGGACTCCTGCAATGAAAATCGAAGAATCATTAACTGGTGTGTAGTAATCGTGTGTGAAAGTAGCAGACTGGATGCAGTTATCCAAACAGACTCCAACAAACAAGTCCCCTCATCAAGATGCAGCATGTAACCCAAAAGTCTTACCTGCTAGAGTGAATATTTCAGCCGAGTGTCTGTAGGTTCTGGAAAGCTGTGGAGAAAAGGGCACTTAAATACAGAAAGAATAAGGAAACACACATGAATTTTAAATAATTATTTACTAGATAGTGATAACAGTTTTCTTACAGGAACTTCAATTCCAGTAACTTTCGTTCAAAGTTTGACCTCTGTAACACTTTATTGCGATATGAGGACAAGTGCTTGATTTCTCGAAAACCTCCTGTTAGGCCGGGGTCAGGTGGATTCATTCGCAGTCACATGACGGCCGTAAAAGGCTTGCAGGCAAGAGTAAACGTGGACTCAGACTGGCCATGGATGATTCTACAATCTGACTGTGTGAGGCTGAGAGCTTCATACTGTCTTACTGTATAAGGGCTGACTCCTATAGCCCTCGAAGGTGACCCGTATGACATCCTAAGTGAAATCACTAAACTTCAACAGTATCATGTCAGGTGTATATATTCAATGATGAACTTATCATCAATTATGACATCATCACTGTTGACATCGTCTTCAATGATGACATCATTAAAACCTTTGACAGTGACCATCATCACTGTGACGTTGTAACCTTCAACAGTGACATCATCAGTGAAATCCGCGGTGACATCATCATTGACAACGGCGCTGACATCATCCATCATCATCATCGGTGACATCATCTCACAGTCGTCGTCATTAGACGAATAGACCCTTTTCACGGAGGCCAACAGGTGCAAGCGAAACACTAATGAGCGTTTCCAAATTCCAATCTGAATTCTCCAACATGTCTGTTAAGGTGGAGTCTTTCAAATTCCTCTGTGCCATCACCACCTGAACAGCTAATCCCCCCCCCCCCCCCCGCCCCCCAGAGCTGTCTCTCTCCTCAATATTGTCTCATTACAGCAGGAGGTTATCCCCCTAGTTGGTCACCTCACCTTTTTAAAGCAATTTATCGTATTCATTCAGTCCCTGTTTTGTTTTGTTTTACGCTAGGCACTGTTGGTTTTACTTAGAAAAACTCGTTGTTTATTGTTAGGCGAGTTTTAGCTGCGTATGTTAATGTTTTGGTAAATTTGACTACGATCAGCACTTGGTCCGGTGTTCTATCAGTGTTTCCCAACCAGGGGTACGTGTACCCCTAAGGGTACTTGAGCAGCTTGCAGGGGGTACTTGGAAAGATTGGGGATTACAATTTATTTACAAAATGATTAAAACATCATTCCAAGTAATTTCATAGCAGGCCCATCTTAGTAAAACTGATGACTTTTTCCAATTGAAAACAGTTAGAATTGTATTAAAGGGGGTAATTCAAATGATTTTCATTTAATAATCAGATGTGTTAGAGAGGCCTACTAAAAGTTTAATATAATTTTAATAAAACAAATTTCAGAAAATCATCAACACACATGAGTGAGGGGGTACTTTGGCATGGCAAAACAGCTCAATGGGTACATAAGACCAAAAAGGTTGGGAACCACTGTTCTATGACTTCCTGAATGTGTCTCGACTGTGTCCTGTTTAACTTACACACGTTTCTTTTATAGCAATCAATTTGTAACGATTGGGTTGCATGGTCGGGTGTACAGTAAGTCTCATTGATAAAGTACTGTTGCAAGGAAACACAGGGACAAATGTGTTATTTGCTTATCAGCCATTCAGATAAGCCTTTATTGCTATAGTGCTAAAATAAAATACCGTACTTTGAACTGTGAACTTTGGTGAATGAATCCGAGTGACTAACAGGGAATAGTGAGCATTTTCTCAGTGTGAGTGGAGACTGAATTGTTCTAATGATGAATAGATCCAGATCAAAGTGATACAAGCATATTAAAATATACTGAAACATGAACTGAAACTAAACAATACGATTTTTACTGATCCACCTGACAAAATGACCGTAATTCTTCTTTCTTTATTACAACGATAAATTGTTTTAAAATGGATGAAGGGAGTGAGTGAGGTGGAAAGGGGGGTCAGAGGGTTTCACCACCACCAGTAGACTGAGAAACACACGTACACCACTGCTTACACTCAGACTGCAAGACAGAGCAGCACACGGGTTAGCAGCACACACACAAAGTAGCATGCAGTAGAAACAAGTTTACATGCCTAAATATTATTATATATAAATTTGGCAATGTGGACTCTGTTTGTTTGTCTGTTTCAAGAATTTTGTCTGGCCATTGTGACATCATTGTGAGGACACACACAGGAGAGAGACTGAGGGAGAGGGAGAGAGGAGAGATAGGGGAAGAGAGACTGAGGGAGAGGGAAAGAGAGGAGAGGGAGAGAGACTGAGGGAGAGGGAGAGAGAGGAGAGGGAGAGAGACAGGGAGACATTGCGTGCGCACCAATAGGGCTGGCGAGGCCACGCAGCAGCTGAGCTGCGGGCGAAGCCGTGCAGCGGCCGAGCTGCAGAGCTAGAAAGTAGCTCAGTGGGTGGAGCAGCCAGTGCACCAGGGTAGATCAACTTTGATTCCTATACATGACACACTGTATGATGCTGCATGGTCAAGATAAACATGTAATCCTGGTCATTTAGAATGCAGTGGGTATGCAAACACTGTTTCCTAGGTCATAACTTCTCAAACAGGAACCTATTTTTACAGAAAATAGACAAAACAAACAGCGTACAGCGATAGTTTCATCTTTGCTTTATTAAATGAGTGCATATCATACACACGGAACAGAGACAGATGATGCGGTGCTTTGTTTTTCTCATCTCTGTCTCCTCCCACAATTCACCTTATGTAGCCCCGCCCACTTGACCCATTGTGTCACGACTTCCTGTTCAAAACGCCGGCTGTTTGATCTCTTATCTGTCTTATTTCTTACGGCCCAAGTTGATGTTGACGTAAAGAAGGTTTTCTGCTCTCCAAGGTACTCCAAGGTCCCCCTCTAGCCCGGATCCTGCCTCCTCAGCCAGAGGCTCCTGTGCTCTCTCATCTGGAAGAGAAAAGTGTGGACTCATTAACTGATGATCAAGGCCTGGCAGTCAAGACCAAAGGAAAACCATTATCTTAGTGTTAAAATGCTTTTGGGAAACTGCGTCCTGGGCTCAAATGTAGTAGGTGTGTTGTTTTTGCTTTAGGCCCCAGACACATCAAGCAGACAGTCGGCCATGTCGGGGCGTCTGTCGCTCTAGTATTTGCGGTGTGTCCTGCACGTTCGATGAATGAATGAATGAATGAAAACTTTATTTAACAGATTGCAGAATGGGTACAATACAGTACGGCTCATTACACACAATTGTTAAGGGGATGCAGACCAGAGAAAGACGTTTGTCTTGTTTACATCAGGGTCCCCCATTTTCAATTCATTGTGACATTTATGACATACACAACATACATGACATCATGACATTTATGGCATAGGGCCCTAATACAATACATACATGACATACAGCATGACCTACATGACATACAGGTATGTAGTACTGTTACATTTGTGACATATACGATATGCAAATATACAGTACTGTTACCCATAGATCCTAACAGAGAATATATACATATGATGGGGAGGAGACTGTACATTAGGAGGGGGTGGGTGGGTGGGAGAAATAATGGGGAGAATATGTAATACATACGGTGGGGAGGAGACTGTCTATTAGGAGAGGGTGGGGGGGGGGGTTTAGGTGGGGGTTTAGGTGAGGGTGGGGGGGGGGGGGTTAGGTTTGGACATTTACGGTGGCCAGTTTTGAATTGCAGCCTCCCGTAGGTGCTCTTTAAGAGCGGTTTTGAATGTGGGTAGGGATGCACATCTTTTTACGGCTGTGGGTAGGGGGACTGCCCCCTAGTCCGACACCTCACGAGACCGAATTTGGGTTAGGGTCTGGGGGAGGTTAGGTTTAGGCGTGGGGGTGGGAGAGGTTAGGTTTTGGGTTAGGGTCTGGGTGAGGTTAGGTTTAGGCGTGGGGGTGGGAGAGGTTAGGTTTTGGGTTAGTGAAAAACGGGGAATATAATGCCTCTTTTTTCGGACTCGTGAGGTGTCGGACTCGTGAGGTATCGGACTCGTGCCATGGCACCGTGGGTAGGGCGTTCCACATTGTTGTGGCATAATTGCGAAATGTGTTTAGTCCCTTGTTTGTGCCGAATCTGGGTTGCACATGATTTGTGGAACTCCCTCTGGTGTTGTGGGCGTGGTACTCACTGACCTTTGGGAAGTATTTCGACATGTACATGGGTACCTGTGTGGTGTAGTGTATCTTGTAGACCAGGCCCATTGCAAGTTGCTGTACTCTGTCGTCTACTCTAAGCCATCCTAGGTAGTCAAAGTGGGCAGGGGTGAGGTGGGTTCTAGGAGTAAGGTCAAGTAGTAGTCTGACCAGTTTGTTTTGTGATGTTTGTAATCTTGTTTTTAGCGCCTTTGGTACCATGAGGTGCAAGCATAGTCGTAGTACCCTTGAATGAGTGCTCCTGCCAGAGTCTTCAGGGTATTTTTGTTTACCAGAGAGGAGATCCGGTACAAGAATCTAGTTCGTTGGTTGACTTTTTTGATTACATTGGATGCCATTTTGTCACAGGAAAGATTTGCCTCTAGGATGGAACCCAGGTATGTAATTTCATCTTTCCTTGTGACAATATTGTCACCCACTGTAACTGAGAAGCCGTCGGTCTTGCTGAGTTTGTTATTTGATCCGAAGAGAATGGACTCTGTTTTACCCAGGTGTAATGATAGTTTATTATCAGCGAGCCAGGTGCAGATTTTGCCTAGTTCTGAGCTGAGGAGTGCTTTGATGGCGGCTTTCCCGGCCGATCCAACATGTTGATAATCGGTGTTGGGTCACTCTGATTGGCTGGCCAGGGGTATCAAAACAGCGCAGAAGAAGAAGAGAGGGCACACACAAAATGCTCTGCTCATTTTGCAACTTCATCTAATCCGATAATTCCAAAATATCTTTACGCCGGCGTGCCTTCGGGATAGTGCCTTGAGCCGGTCGCTGCATGATATCACCCATTTAGTGACGTTTCTCCTAATTTTTCACCCGCGCCTCTTCCTTTTCTTCTCAGGAGATATGAGGTGACGGCTCAGGGGTCAGGCAATTCACCTTATTCACCACGCCCACTTTTTCTCTCTTCCGCGTTAGACGCAATTGTATTTGTTCTTCCGGTTCAGCGCTAGTTGGCGGCCAATTTCAAAACAAAATGTCATATGAATGAAGTTTGGCAACATTCAGAAGCTACACTTCAGTTACATGTTCATAGCGTTACTGCTGCGAGGAGCCGATGGCTGTACCCGGTCGGCTTTTAACGTTAGTCACAAAAGCAGGTCGACACAGTGTTTTCTCACTGGCAGTAGGAGGCGTTGACAGATACTAGCTAGTCCGACTGGTCACACAGTCCTCGCTGCTCGTCAAATATTTCCAAATAGGCATTATTCTGATAAACTGGCCACATATTTGGAACGTTCTCACCCGGAAAAAATATTAAAACTTTAAAACAGTGTTTTTTTTTTGCTTGAAAACAGCTTTTTGGCAAGTCTAAAAATGATTACGGTAGACTTCCGGGTCTAAAACGGAAAGACGATTAGATGGCGTCATGCAGCAGAAGCGTCCTTATACGGGCAAATAATAAGGTGAATAGTTGCCACTAGTCCTTTATAGCTCTCCCGGTGTGTCTGGGGCAACCACAGCATTCTGTAAACACATCTTTTAGTTGATGCTAGTCAGTTTTCAATAACCAGTAATTGTGCACGATCCCTAAATTGAATTGATCCAGCATCTCTTTACCTTGAAGGCAGCCTCCCTAACTATCATGTAGGCCTCCTGCCGCCAGTATGTTTTAATTGAGAGTGAGTTAGTGAGTGAGTGAGTGAGTGAGTGAGGAATTTGAGTCTCGGTCCAAGCTATTCTCTTTTGTGTTCTTATCAGGGAGGTAATTACCAGTAACGGCCACCCATGGCCAATGGCCACTAACGGTCATCATGTTCTCCTTCGTTGGATCTGCAGCAGAAGACAAGTAGACCAGCAGTTAACCATCTACAGTACTATCAGAACTACTTTATTCAACTCTTTGCACAGACATTGTGTTACAGTTTGTGATGATTTTCAGATCTCAGATTGTACAGCTGAGTCCAAACTATTGAAGAGAATGAGAAGTAGTCGTGAGGGCAACATAATAACTTAAATTGAATGTTTTGGGGTTAGATGAATTCAAGTCATTGTCCAGGCTGTTCTCTCTTACCTGGTGCCGTGTCCTCCCCAGCAGCCATCAGCCCAGATGGTTTTTTTGCTGCAGAAGACAAGTAGACCAGCAGTTAACTATCTACCAGAAGTGCTTTATTAAAGTGGCTTTACAGACATTGCAGACAAGGCGAGTGTTAGCAGACATAGCAGCAACAACACCAGTAACAAACAGCAAAAAGTAAACATGTCCCCCCCACATAAATAACACATGATCCCGATACATGAAATTTTTTGGAATACTGAAAACAGTGCATCATCAATAAGTCTGATTATAAGCATACAACTATGAGAACCTGACTGCAGTGTTAATGAATGAAGTTGAGAGTGTATAAAGGGGAGATAGGTTCTTTGTGTTGGCGAGTCTCACCTGTTGCCCCCCGCCCCCCCCGCCCCCCAGAGCTGTCTCTCTCCTCAATATTGTCTCATTACAGCAGGAGGTTGTCCCCCTAGTTGGTCGCCTCACCTTTTTAAAGCACTTTATCGTATTCATTCAGTCCCTGTTTTGTTTTGTTTGACTCTAGGCACTGTTGGTTTTACTTAGAAAAACTCAGAAAAACTCATTGTTTATTGTTAGGCGAGTTTTAGCTGCGTATGTTAATGTTTTGGTAAATTTGACTAGGATCAGCACTTGGTCCGGTGTTCTATGACTTCCTGAATGTGTCTCGACTGTGTCCTGTTTAACTTACACACGTTTCTTTTATAGCAATCAATTTGTAACGATTGGGTTGCATGGTCGGGTGTACAGTAAGTCTCATTGATAAAGTACTGTTGCAAGGAAACACAGGGACAAATGTGTTATTTGCTTATCAGCCATTCAGATAAGCCATTATTGCTAGTGCTAAAATAATATACCGTACTTTGAACTGTGAACTTTGGTGAATGAATCCGAGTGACTAACAGGGAATAGTTAGCATTTTTTCAGTGTGAGTGGAGACTGAATTGTTCTAATGATGAATAGATCCAGATCAAAGTGATACAAGCATATTAAAATATACTGAAACATGAACTGAAACTAAACAATACGATTTTTACTGATCCACCTGACAAAATGACCGTAATTCTTCTTTCTTTTCATTGCTTGTTTCTTTTCATTTCTTTTCATTGCGTGCGCACCAATAGGGCTGGCGTGGCCCGCAGCAGCCGAGCTGCGGGCGAAGCCGTGCAGCGGCCGAGCTGCGGGCGAAGCCGTGCAGCGGCCGAGCTGCGTATGCGAGCTGCAGAGCTAGAAAGTAGCTCAGTGGGTGGAGCAGCCAGTGCACCAGGGTAGATCAACTTTGATTCCTATACATGACACACTGTATGATGCTGCATGGTCAAGATAAACATGTAATCCTGGTCATTTAGAATGCAGTGGGTATGCAAACACTGACTGTTTCCTAGGTCATAACTTCTCAAACAGGAACCTATTTTTACAGAATATAGACAAAACAAACAGCGTACAGCGATAGTTTCATCTTTGCTTTATTAAATGAGTGCATATCATACACATGGAACAGAGACAGATGATGGGGTGCTTTGTTTTTCTCATCTCTGTCTCCTCCCACAATTCACCTTATGTAGCCCCGCCCACTTGACCCATTGTGTCACGACTTCCTGTTCAAAACGCCGGCTGTTTGATCTCTTACGGCCGGAACACACATCTTGCGTGTGCTGTGCGTCTGCGTGGCGTCTGCGTGGCGTCTGCGTGTCGTTTTCATTTCGGCGCCCATGTTAACAGGTTACAGCAGCCACACCACCGGCATCAGACGCGCGTCTCAAGCGCGTGTCTTGCGAGCGTGAGACGCGCGTCATCTAGAGAATAGAAGCGAAGCCTATTTTTTCCTTTTACCGCGCGCGTGTCTCTAGCGTGTCTCTCCACAAATAGACACAAAAATACATTAAAATGATATTTTACAGGGGCAGCCACAGCCAATCAACAAGGCCGGATTAACCATAGGGCAACCGGGGCAGGTGCCCCGGGGCCCTCGGGGTGAAGGGGCCCTCCAAAAAAAAAAAAAAAAAAAAAAAAAATTGTCGGGCTCATGTTGGGCTCCACAGAACTATGACACAAATCTAAGACCAATCAGGACAAAATAAAATGTGTTTCCAAGAAGATTAAGTCTGATGATTTAGTCTCATTGGATGCCTGTGGGCAAGTGGTGACCAGGGGCGCGGGAAGTGGGGGTGCTTGTGGTGCTGCGGCACCCTCTGCTGTTTTGTATTGGAAATGTAATGTCAATTATTTTTTCATCATTGTAAAGCCACAGCACAGTGAAGAGGATATTAATGTGAAGATTAGCCTCTTCCTTTTGCTCTCAGAGTGCATCAGATTCATGCATTTTACTTTAAAAAGTACAAAATTTCTTTGTCCAGGGGCGGCACAGCCCCCCCTAGAAACCCCCCAGTCAGACTAATATCTTTATCCTGCTGGTGCTACCTCTTTGCAAAGCCTAGAATCGCCTATGAGTGAGTGTGAAACTGAATCTCAGAAACGGAATAATAACATAACAGTATAATACTAATGTTAATTTAAAATGAGATATTCCTCTAAATATGGCGAAAAAACATCCAAACATCCGGACGATGGGTAGGGGGGCCCCTGGGAGCTTTAGTGCCCCGGGGCCCCTGGGGGTGTTAATCTGGCTCTGCCAATCAAGGCTCGTTTTGATTTGAGACAAGAGGATGAGCTGAGCTCACAGCTGCAGTTCTCCTGCCCTCTGAAAACCACATGGCTACAACGTGGCTTCGTTCCTCCCCTCCCCACCACACACACACAGACACACACACACACACACACACACACACACACACACACACACACACACACACACACACTGACACACAAATGATACTGCCTCGATTCTGAAGTGAGCCCAAGCGATCTTCAGTTAAAATCATCATTGTATTGTTTATAGCAAATTTAATAAAAGGTAAACTCTATAGGAAGATAGTTGGCAGACAGGCAGCAGCGCAGCAGCTGCACGCACCAGCCACGCTGCCTGTGTGGATGCCGCGGGCGTGCCAGCCGCAGCAAGCACGCCACGCACACGCACACGCCACGCAGTCGCAAGATGTGTGTCCCGGCCGTTATCTGTTTTATTTCTTACGGCCGAAGTTGAAGTTGACGTAGAGAAAGTTTTCTGCTCTCCAAGGTACTCCAAGGTCCCCCTCTAGCCCGGATCCTGCCTCCTCAGCCAGAGGCTCCTGTGGTCTCTCATCTGGAAGAGAAAAGTGTGGACTCATTAACTGATGATCAAGGCCTGGCAGTCAAGACCAAAGGAAAACCATTATCTTAGTGTTAAAATGCTTTTGGGAAACTGCGTCCTGGGCTCAAATGTAGTAGGTGTGTTGTTTTTGCTTTAGGCCCCAGACACATCAAGCAGACAGTCGGCCATGTCGGGGCGTCTGTCGCTCTAGTATTTGCGGTGTGTCCTGCACGTTTGATCTAGCTTTGATGGCGGCTTTCCCGGCCGATCCAACATGTTGATAATCGTGTTGGGTCACTCTGATTGGCTGGCCAGGGGTATCAAAACAGCGCAGAAGAAGAAGAGAGGGCACACACAAAATGCTCTGCTCATTTTGCAACTTCATCTAATCCGACAATTCCAAAATATTTTTACGCCGGCGTGCCTTCGGGATAGTCCCTTGAGCCGGTCGCTGCATGATATCACCCATTTAGTGACGTTTCTCCTCATTTTTCACCCGCGCCTCTTCCTTTTCTTCTCAGGAGATATGAGGTGACGGCTCAGGGGTCAGGCAATTCACCTTATTCACCACGCCCACTTTTTCTCTCTTCCGCGTTAGACGCAATTGTATTTGTTCTTCCGGTTCAGCGCTAGTTGGCGGCCAATTTCAAAACAAAATGTCATATGAATGAAGTTTGGCAACATTCAGAAGCTACACTTCAGTTACATGTTCATAGCGTTACTGCTGTGAGGAGCCGATGGCTGTACCCGGTCGGCTTTTAACGTTAGTTACAAAAGCAGGTCGACACAGTGTTTTCTCACTGGCAGTAGGAGGCGTTGACAGATACTAGCTAGTCCGACTGGTCACACAGTCCTCGCTGCTCGTCAAATATTTCCAAATAGGCATTATTCTGATAAACTGGCCACATATTTGGAACGTTCTCACCCGAAAAAATATTAAAACTTTAAAACAGTGTGTTTTTTTTGCTTGAAAACAGCTTTTTGGCAAGTCTAAAAATGATTACGGTAGACTTCCGGGTCTAAAACGGAAAGACGATTACAAGATGACGTCATGCAGCAGAAGCGTCCTTATACGGGCAAATAATAAGGTGAATAGTTGCCACTAGTCCTTTATAGCTCTCCCGGTGTGTCTGGGGCAACCACAGCATTCTGTAAACACATCTTTTAGTTGATGCTAGTCAGTTTTCAATAACCAGTAATTGTGCACGATCCCTAAATTGAATTGATCCAGCATCTCTTTACCTTGAAGGCAGCCTCCCTAACTATCATGTAGGCCTCCTGCCGTCAGTATGTTTTAATTGAGAGTGAGTGAGTGAGTGAGTGAGGAATTTGAGTCTCGGTCCAAGCTATTCTCTTTTGTATTCTTATCAGGGAGTTAATTACCAGTAGCGGCCACCCATTTCCAAAGGCCACCAACGGTCATCATGTTCTCCTTCGTTGGATCTGCAGCAGAAGACAAGTAGACCAGCAGTTAACCATCTACAGTACTATCAGAACTACTTTATTCAACTCTTTGCACAGACATTGTGTTACAGTTTGTGATGATTTTCAGATCTCAGATTGTACAGCTGAGTCCAAACTATTGAAGAGAATGAGAAGTAGTCGTGAGGGCAACATAAGAACTTTAACTGAATGTTTTGGGGTTAGATGAATTCAAGTCATTGTCCAGGCTGTTCTCTCTTACCTGGTGCCGTGTCCTCCCCAGCAGCCATCAGCCCAGATGGATTTGCTGCAGAAGACAAGTAGACCAGCAGTTAACTATCTACCAGAAGTGCTTTATTAAAGTGGCTTTACAGACATTGCAGACAAGGCGAGTGTTAGCAGACGTAGCAGCAACAACACCAGTAACAACAGCAAAAGGTAAACATAAGTGTAAACATGTGTTTTTTATGTGGGGGGACCCCCACATAAAAAAACACATGATCGCGACACATGAAATTTTGACCTGTCATTTTTTGGAATACTGAAAATAGTGCATCATCAATAAGTCTGATTATAAGCAGACAACTATGAGAACCTGACTGCAGTGTTAATGAATGAAGTTGAGAGTGTATAAAGGGGAGATAGGTTCTTTGTGTTGGCGAGTCTCACCTGTTGCGGCGGCGACAGCGAAGCCACAGAGGATCAAAAAGGTCAACATTGTTGTGGTGAACTATCTTTAGCCGGCTTCACAAAACCGACGGTAACAGCGGCGCTCCTGGATCATCAGTCTCACCTTGCTGGTTATCAACTGGCTCTCTAAGCCAGTATTTAACTTTCAGGCTATGATTATGTTGACATGAAAGAGGCGGGGTTTCTAACAAATGACCAATCATCACATGCAACATGGAGAGATCCAGAGCAGATTGAATAAGATTTGATATTAGGTCATTTCATTGGACAAGGTAATAGGATCAGCTGAGAAAAGATGAATCACACAGGCACATACAATTCTTATCACTGCCCATCATTTAGAGAGCATGTTCTTCCTTCTCATCAACAATGATGATACTGAGACGGTGAAAAGGATCCGTAGCCTATTCACAAAGTCACCCCACGTTGGAAACAGAGGGCTGCAGCGATCGGAATGCTTGCAGTGTATTCATCATTGTTGATTAAGAATGAACTTCCGCACACTTACGGTAATATGCAACATTAGGCCTAAATTTCATTCACTATATTGTGCTATCGTCAAGTAATGTAAGCTACCTGCTTGTTAGATGACCTCTTTTATAGCCAGAGTGGGTCAATGGATTGAAAATGGTACAAACATCTGATTTAGCCTAGTCCAGTAGTCCCCATGCACCCGAAAGATATATTTTTCTAACTGTGGGGGAAAACGGGATGATTGTGAAAATGGTGTTCGTGAGGGCACAGTTGTTTGGAGTCTGGCCAATGTGACGACACCGTGCACTCTGGCCAATGGAAAGACAGTTACTAAACGCACTGAGAATCACAGGTTTGATTCCCGCTGAAGAATGGTTCACTAATATTAAGTCGTCCCTGACCTCTGAACCCTCTGCTGACACGCATGCATGTCGTAGAGGGCAATGCAAATTCATAACATTAACAGTGGAAAATAAATATTGAATAATTTCCTGAACACAAAACAATGTGCAAGTACGACTGCAAAGTCTCAAAAACACACACAGCCAACGTACAGACTGGACTTACTGTTCTATTTGAAAATGAGAACTTCGGGTTTCAGATCTGGCCACAAAGAGGAAGGCGGGCACCAATATCTAGCAAAGATCAAGGACATTTGTTGATTTCACCATCAGCTAACTTGTGGTTTGTTTGATTTCTGATTTTTTTTTTACCATCATTGGGTATAATTCCGTGATTCCAAGGTCAGGTGAGTGGGCCAAATAATGTACAACATTAAAGGGACACTTCACGGAAAAACTATGCGCAAATTCGCAATTCATTTTGCACATGATCTCACAAAACTATTAACAGCTGTGCAGACATTTAGTTTTAGCCATTATTAAGAGTTCATTTGATGGCAGTGATGTCATCGGAAGACTTGCAAAATGATTCAGTGCCTTCGGATGACATGATCATTTACACCCTGTTGTAATGTAGTGGGTAAGGACTGACCGTGTGCAGGAAGGTATTTTGAAATAATATAGACAAGAGAAACGGTGCACAGCGTCTAACCACAGTTTCATCATCACTTTATTAAATGACTTCATACCATATACACACACACAGAACAGAGACAGATGGATGGTTTGTTTGTCTCTCCTCATCCCTCGATCCTTCCATCAGTCAAAATGACAGTAACAGCAAGACAAATTAACAGGAAAAAATGTAGTGATGTTGCCATAAAAACATACAATGATCTCCCTTATAGCCTATATATAAAGTTTTTTGACAAATTCAAAAATGTGTACAATTTCAGACAAATTGAAAGAGTCATGTGCACCAACAAATCTGAGCTTGTTTAGACCACTGAGCGATATAATAGACTCTTACACAGATTCTCTCTCTCTCTCTCTCTCTCTCTCTCTCTCTCTCTCTCTCTCTCTCTCTCTCTCTCTCTCACACACACACACACACACACACACAGACACACAGGTGATAGGAGGCTCCTTCTGCAGGTGCTACAGTCTGCCATCTTGTGATCATCATCAGCAATGCTGATTGCCAGACAGCACACAATGATATACTGTAATGCTCATGTTACAGTAAGTACTTAACTGAGATAAAAATAAAAAAAATCTTTTCAGTCCAACTGAACACTTGAGATTACTCAAGTCAGATAATGCATAAGATAATACACTTTCTATGAAAATGCCAGTGACTTAACAGCACTGGATTTGTCAATACTGCACAGTATAGTAGTACATTGATACTGCACAGTATAGTACATTGCTGCACAGTATAGTACATTGATACTGCACAGTATAGTACAGTGATTCCCAAACTGTGGTCCGGGGACCACTGGTGGTCCGCAAGGCTCCACCTGGTGGTACTCAAGAGCTTTGCTGACTGCCATCAGCCTATCAGCAAGCCCCCATGTATAGCCTAATTGCCTTAATTACCTAGGGCAATTAGGTTGTATTTGTGATGTCATCAGTCACTCAAGCAATTGTGATGCCATCACTGATGTCACTCGAGCAGTTTTGATGTCATAATAGCTCAAAGCCTTGAGTCAATACTGTTTTTGTTATGTATTATGTTTTTTTGTATTGGGTTGCTTTGGGTTGTATTATTTGTGTTGTTGTATATTATGTTAATATTGGTTTGTTATGTATTATGTTTTTGTCTTAGTTTGCTTTAGAATTCTGTTGTAGTTCGGGTTGAATTACTAGTTTTGTTCTGTATTTATTGTAGTTATGGCTTGTATTATTTGTTTTGTTCTGTACTACTTTTGTGTATGTTTTGTTTTGTTTTGTGTTGTTTTAATCTTGTGATGCATTTTGTCAATATGCATTATGTCAATGTAAACTTACTAGTTATTATGTTGTATGCATCATGCCATTTTTTTATTATGCTGTTTTAATATATTTTAGGACCCCAGGAAGACTAGCTTTCACTATTGTGATAGCTAATGGGGATCCAATAAAACAATAAACAATAAATAAATAAACTTGCCCGGCCACGACTCATTGCTGCGCAGCAGCTATAATTATATATAAATTTGGCAATGTGGACTCTGTTTGTCTGTCTGTTTGTTTGTCTGTTTCAAGAATTTTGTCTGGCCATTGTGACATCATTGTGAGGACACACACACAGGAGAGAGACTGAGGGAGAGGGAGAGATAGGGGAAGAGAGACTGAGGGAGAGGGAAAGAGAGGAGAGGGAGAGAGACTGAGGGAGAGGGAGAGAGAGGAGAGGGAGAGAGACAGGGAGACATTGCGTGCGCACCAATAGGGCTGGCGAGGCCACGCAGCAGCCGAGCTGCGGGCGAAGCCGTACAGCGGCCGAGCTGCGTATGCGAGCTGCAGAGCTAGCAAGTAGCTCAGTGGGTGGAGCAGCCAGTGCACCAGGGTAGATCAACTTTGATTCCTATACATGACACACTGTATGATGCTGCATGGTCAAGATAAACATGTAATCCTGGTCATTTAGAATGCAGTGGGTATGCAAACACTGTTTCCTAGGTCATAACTTCTCAAACAGGAACCTATTTTTACAGAATATAGACAAAACAAACAGCGTACAGCGATAGTTTCATCTTTGCTTTATTAAATGAGTGCATATCATACACACGGAACAGAGACAGATGATGGGGTGCTTTGTTTTTCTCATCTCTGTCTCCTCCCACAATTCACCTTATGTATTATTATTATTATAACCTTTATTTAACCAGGTAAAACAAATTGAGATACGAAATCTCTTTTACAATTGCGACCTGGCCAAGAAGGCAGCAAGTTACAGATCAGATCATACACACATTTACATACAAGATACAAAAACTAATTAAAACAGAGCACAGACTACACCAACACTGCATCAGAAGTAATAGTAAGAAGCATACGAAATAAAATCGTATATTACGATTTACATCCTAAAATCATAGTCATAAAATGATGATAAAAGAGGCATAAAGTGCAGAGGCATATTGTGCACAGAGGAGTTTAAATATTGCTACAAGAGGCATAAAGTGCATAAAGAGACAAAGTGCACAGTGGAAGTTTAAATGTTGCCACAGGAGCAGCTCGAGACAAGAACCTCTGACAACTTGTGTTTAAAACTGGACAACGAAATCAAAGAAACCAACTTAAAACGTGTCTGCAGGTCGTTCCAAGACCAGGGACCAAAATAAGATAAGCTTCTTTTACCAGCCTCAGTCCGTACAGGAGGCACTTTAAAGCGCAACCAGTTGGATCTGAGATTATACGAGGTAGTTATGGACACAAATTTAGAGCATAAGTAAGAGGGTAACTTACCCAGAATGGTCTTATACATGAGAATATACCAATGCTGCATCCTACGCATAGTCAGGGAGGACCATCCGACTAGATTGTACAAGATACAGTGATGGGTCCTGTAGCCTGAGGTGGAAATATATCTCAAAGCAGCATGAAAAAGTGGATCAAGTTTGGCCAGGGTAGTAGGACACGCGAATCTATAGATAGTGTCGCCATAGTCTAACTGAGACATGAACAGGCTTGCCACCAGGCGTTTACGAGAAGGCATAGAAAAACACGATTTCAATCTATACAAGGAGCCCAAGGTGAATTTGAGCTTCCTGGACAGAATTGCAATATGGTGTTTAAAATTTAGGTCCTTATCCAGCCAAAAGCCTAAGTAGTCATGTAGCCCCGCCCACTTGACCCATTGTGTCACGACTTCCTGTTCAAAACGCCGGCTGTTTTACCTTCTCAAACTAGTCTGACTCACCTGATTTAACGTAGTTTGACTCACATATGAGTCAGACTCGGTTTATGAGTAACAGGAAGTGTAAACACAATCGGAACTTCCAATTGTGTTTACACTTCCTGTTAGTCTCTCAAGCTAGACTGTCTCTTCTACATAAGGTGAATAGCCTACATTTAAACGCAGTCACAGCTTTCTGCGATGCAAATGTCGAACAGGCTGTGACTGCAGTGGCATTCTCTCCGGCATGGCACGGTAGGAAAGGGGAAGGGGAAGGGGAAGGGGAAGGGGAAATAGTCGTGCCAGGATCCTGCCTCCTCAGCCAGAAGCTCCTGTGCTCTCTCATCTGGAAGAGAAAAGTGTGGACTCATTAACTGATGATCAAGGCCTGGCAGTCAAGACCAAAGGAAAACCATTATCTTAGTGTTAAAATGCTTTTGGGAAACTGCATCCTGGGCTCAAATGTAGTACAGTAGGTGTGTTGTTTTTGCTTTCCTGCACGTTCGATCTAGGTTTGATCTAGCTTTCCCGGCCAATCGAACATGTTGATAATCGGTGTTGGGTCACTCTGATTGGCTGGTCAAGGGTAGTAAAACAGCGCAGAAGAAGAAGAGAGGGCACACACAAAATGCTCTGCTCATTTTGCAACTTCATCTAATCCGATAATTCCAAAATATTTTTACGACGACATGCCTTCGGGATAGTCCCCATGATATCACCCATTTAGTGACGTTTCTCCTAATTTTTCACCTGCGCCTCTTCCTTTTCTTCTCAGGAGACATGAGGTGATGCATCAGTCAGGCTATTCACCTTATTCACCACGCCCACTTTTTCTCTCTTCCGCGTTAGACGCAATTGTATTTGTTCTTCCGGTTCAGCGCTAGTTGGCGGCCAATTTCACAACAAAACGTCACTATGAATGAAGTTTGGCAACATTCAGAAGCTACACTGCGGCCAACTTCAGTTACATGTTCATAGCGTTACTGCTGCGAGGAGCCGATGGCTGTACCCGGTCGGCTTTTAACGTTAGTTACAAAAGCACGTCGACGGAGGAGGGTAGACGGAGGAGAGCAGTAGGAGGGGTTGACAGATACTAGCTAGTCCGACTGGTCACACAGTCCTCGGTGCTCGTTAAATATTTCCAAATAGGCATTATTCTGATAAACTGGCCACATATTTGGAATGTTCTCACCCGAAAACATATTAAAACTTTAAAACAGTTTGTGTTTTTTTGCTTGAAAACAGCTTTTTGGCAAGTCTAAAAATGATTACGGTAGACTTCCTTCGACACTATTCTCTATGCCACTGGTCCCTCCCCTGACACTGTACTAACAACTCTCCAGGATAGCTTCCTCCAGATCCAACGGGCCTCCACCCACCTCAAACTGTCCCTTAACACCTCCAAGACCAAGGTCATGTGGTTCAGCCGTAAGGGCACCACACCCCCTCCAGCCCCCATCATTACCACCTGTGAGGGAGCTATCCTGGAGCAGGTCACAGTGTATAAATACCTGGGAATTTGGTTACACAGCTCACTATCTTTCTCACACCACATCTCAAAACTACAGACCAAGATTAAGGCCAAACTTGGCTTTCTCTATAGAAACCGTCACTCCTTCACCATATCCGCTAAACACACCCTCATTCAAATGACCATTCTCCCCATGCTCGACTACGGTGACACAATCTACAGGTCTGCATGCAAAGGTACACTCTCCACGCTCGACACACTTTATCACTCCGCCATCCGGTTCGCCACTAACGCCCCCTACAGTACCCACCACTTCACTCTTTACTCCCTGGTCAACTGGCCCTCCCTTCACACCCGCCGTCACATGCACTGGCTTACCCTCATCTATAAAACCCTCCTCCACCTATCACCCCCCTATCTGTGTCACCTGCTTCACCCTCTGCCTGTCACTCACAACACCCGATCCTCACTCCACATCCAACTCAAAATTCCCAAATCCACCACTTCCCTTGGCCGTGCATCATTCCAGTTTGCTGCCCCCTCTGACTGGAATGCTCTGCAAAAAACCCTCAAACTGGACAAACTCATCTCCCTCTCTGCCTTCAGACTTACTATTTCAGACTCCCTCACTGATTCTTGTACATGCTTCCCTTCTCTGTAGGGTAACACTTGTATCACTTCCATTACACACCCCCTCTGTCCACCTTTACTTGTTTTCATGCCCCCTTGCGCTCATGTCTGCTCACTCTCTGTTTTTATGCCTCTCTGTGTTTATGTTGCTATCCTTGTTGATGCTTGCTGTTGTATTGTTTGTGTTACATGCCTGTGTTTAATGCTTATTGTTGTTTTGTTGTGTGACAGGGAGAGGCAGCCTCCACTTCTCTGCACTGCGTGCCATATATGGTAACAGGAAAGCCCTTATATGGCAGCCTCCACTTCTCTCCACTGCGTGCCATATATGGTAACAGGAAAGCCCTTATATGGCAACACCAATCATGTAACACCAATCAACCAATTTGATGGGCACCAGGTGCTATAAATAGGAGTTCTCACAGAACCCCCATTCTCCTGGCTGCACTTGGTCGTTACCCTTGGTATGTAGACTGCTACAACTGACAGTTCATGTTTAATGTGTTTTATTGGTGTTTTAATGCTTGTTGTTTCTGCAGCCTCCTGCTGATTGTGCCCATGCTCCTGCCTCGTTGGTAGTACATCCGTTGCAGTGAGGTACTGTTTAATCTCAATATCAATTTGTAATGCAACTGTGACTGTGACTTAGTCATACTACAATGTTTGTATTTTGTTCATTTGTTGTAGTCCTTGGCTGGTGGCCCTCTGCTCGTTTGGCGGTTGCCACTCCCTGTGCGTATGACTGTGGTCAGCTCAGTTATATCTGTTAAGCAGGGTGATTAAGTATCTCGAAGTAAGTTTCCTACTTTCGATCAAACATGGAACTTAACATCGTCCTCTTATACTTTGTAGGTTCTGCCATGCTGCTGTTTTGCCTATATTAGAAATTATCACGGTTACTATATTAATGCATTACATTGTTGTGGCCTTGTTGTAAACCAACTGGTATTTGTCTTTTATGAGCTCTTCCTCTAGTGACCTACAGTGGAGTGAGTGCCAACAAGTTAGGGGTTAGCTTTCCCCTCACTGCATGCTGAACACCCTAGTTTTCTCTGCCGTGGTTGAAGTAAGCTTGCCGTGGGTTGCTGTGTTTTTGCTGTGTTCCCTAGTGTGAGAATTGCACCGCCTGGGCTCTGCCTATTTATCTACCTCTTAACTACATTGGCCCTCACCCACTGCAGCGTTGCACTATTTTATTTATGCTCCGTTCCTTGTGCTAGTTTTTATCCATTGTCCATTGTTAATCCCACTTTGGGAAATGATTAAAAAGAGTTTGTGCTGTAATAAATATAACGTTCTATAATCAGTTTATGACTGTTATTACATGCATAAGTCTTTTTCCACAGCTCCTTTTATTTCTGATCAAATAAATTCTTGGTTTTATGGAGAAACGCGTCTCTGTCTTCCTGGTAACTGAATCTGTGCTATTTGGTTTTAAGTCAGTGGTATTCCTGGGGTGCAACTCCCCAGGTGGCGTTGTCGAGTATATTGACCTGGTCACAGTTGCATCTCATTTAATTGTCGATTTAATTGTAGTTTTATGTGCTTTGTTTTTAACATGTTTTATCCTTTAGCCCTCCTCCCCTTTCCCCTTATGAGGCAGGCCGACATTGTAAATAAGAATTTTGTTAATTGTCTCGCCTGGTAAAATAAAGGTTAAAAAAAAAAAAAAACTTCCAGGTCTAAAACGGAAAGACGATTACAAGATGGCGTCATGCAGCAGTCCTTATACGGGCAAATAATAAGGTGAATAGTTGCCACTAGTCCTTCCTAGCTCTCCCGGTGTGTCTGGGGCAACCACAGCATTCTGTAAACACATCTTTTAGTTGATGCTAGTCAGTTTTCAATAACCAGTAATTGTGCACGATCCCTGAATTGATCCAGCATCTCTTTACCTTGAAGGCAGCCTCCCTAACTATCATGTAGGCCTCCTGCCGTCAGTATGTTTTAATTGAGAGTGAGTGAGGAATTTGAGTCTCGGTCCAAGTTATTCTCTTTTGTATTCTTATCAAGGAGGTAATTACCAGTAACGGCCACCATGGCGGTCGTCATGTTCACAGGCATGTCGTGTTCAACAGCAGCCATCTCCTTCATTGGATCTGCAGCAGACAAGACCAGCAGTTAACCATCTACAGTACTATCAGAACTACTTTATTCAACTCTTTGCACATTGTGTTACAGTTTGTGATGATTTTCAGATCTCAGATTGTACAGCTGAGTCAAAACTATTGAAGAGAATGAGAAGTAGTCGTGAGGGCAACATAAGAACTTTAATTGAATGTTTTGGAGTTAGAGGAATTCAAGTCACTGTCCAGGCTGTTCTCTCTTACCTGGTGTCGTGTTCTCCCTAATAGCAGCCATTAGCCCAGATGGATTTGCTGCAGAAGACAAGTAGACCAGCAGTTAACTATCTACCAGAAGTGCTTTATTAAAGTGGTGTCACAGGGTGACTAGTGTCTATGTGTGTGTGTGTGAGAGATTGAGTGCCACGCCTTCTACTCTTGCCACAGGGGTTTGATTGGCACCAATTGCACACAGGTGCGGGCAGTTTGGTTTCCCCCTGGCTTTCTTATTTAAGCAGCAGCCGAGAGGACAGAGGGAGAGCTGGAGGGAGCAGACATTGAGAGTGTGCCTGGAAGAGACGAGCCAGAAAGCGGTTAAGAGCCAAACCCGACCAGACTGTTGTTGCAGCAGAACCACAAGCACCTGTCCGTGCTCGAGAGGTCCGGGAGACAGTGTGAGCCCTACTACAGCCACAGCGGCCGTCTGCTACACCCAGGAAGCCGTCCGGGAGAGCCAGCCCAGTCACCAGGGAGAACTAGCCAGCCGTTCCCGTTCCAGTGCCATCCGGTGTTCGAGAGAGGAGGCCTTGGACCAAAGTGGAGGGGTGGGGACGCGTTCCGCCCTTCCTCCAGTTAAGTCCCTCTCTTACACCCTTCTCTACAGCACTTTACCAGCGCAGCAAGCTATTTATCGGCGCCCATATTGACGCCTTTTAAACTATAGTTATCCATCAAGTGGGGGTTTTAATACCAGCGCTTTAACGTGGGCTAGGCTATGACAGTTTGGACTGGGTCTTATTTCGTTTGATTTGAAGTGGGTTTATTTGCAGTGCAATCATAACATTTATTTATTTGATTTGTTCCTAAGTTGAACTCTTGGTGTGCCGTGGACTATTTTTATTTTGTTAAATATCTTCCCAGCTAAGCCTTATCGAGTGCCCCGTTTTAGCTTTACAACAGACTGATTTTAAGGAAGACCATCCCCCTGACGAGATATCTGTTTTTATTCTAAGCTGCTGCTGTGATCGGCCGTCCCCGGCAGACGAAGGACTCGTCTGCTGCCTGTCTTCGGGAGCGAGGACAAGGGACAATTGAGGAGGACTGGAACTTCCATGAACTTTGCACCTTTTTTTATCCATTGGATTAATTATATATATATTGTAATAAAGGACACATTATTTTATTCTGCCTCCGCCTTGCATTTTGTTGTTGCTCCCCAACAGAAAAAGGGTTTTTATTAAAGACACCACCCGGTGACATTTTGGCGTTTGTCGGCAGGATTTCTGTTGGGTTGAGCAATAGCACTTTGCAACATGCCTGGAGAGGAACAAGCAGCCGCAGGGCAGGCTACGATGATGCCATTTGTTATGGGAATGCCATGGGTGCAGAGGTTTAGTGGGTCAGGCTCTGAGGTGAAATTGGGAGAATGGAAAACACAGATGGAAACCATGTTAAGCTTCCAACCAATAAGTGACGCTCAAAAAGCAGATTTTTTAATGGGCTTTTTGGATGGCGACGCAAGAAGAGAAATCTTGACATTGGAGAGAGAGGGGAGGAATACTACACGGAAAATATTTTCTGTATTGTCCCAGTTGTATGGTGACACGACTCATGTATCTGTTCTGAGATCCCAATTTTTTAACTGCAGACAAGAACCTAACCAGTCCCTCAGATCCTACTCCCTTCACCTCCGTGAGCTGTTTTACAGGTTAAAGCGGAAAGATGATGCGGGCCTGGAACACGGCGATGCCATTCTACGTGACCAGTTCATTATGGGGCTACGAGAGGGGCCCATCCGACAAGAGCTGAGGCGCCAAGTAAGAAAGACTCCAGCCCTGGCATTTGATGAGGTAAAGTGTGAAGCCCTGGCATTAGAAGAAGAACAAGACGATAAATGGTCGGCACCTTCATGCCTTGCCGTCAATAGGCAGACGCCCCCTGCACAAAATAGTGCTAATGACTGGAAGGAAGAGTTTCGTCGGGAGATACTCAAAGAGGTTAAAGAACAATTGGCAGAAACAGCAAGGGCACTGGTAGATGAGCTGCGGGTGGGGAGTAATGGACCTTGCCCTCCTGCACATGCGTCCCGGCCGAGGGCCTATTCAGATGATTCCTGGAGGGGGAGACAGAGGTTTAGGGCACCTTTAAATGATCGAGGGTTCAAGTGGGACCCGCAAGGCCGCCCCCTTTGCAATCAGTGTGGGGAACCGGGACATATCAAGCGTTACTGCCCACAACAAGAAGCCCCACAGGGTTTTTAGCTCCACCGGCCACTGTGGGTCAAGTGGCCGGACCCCCCAAACATGACCCTATTCACCAATTAGCAAAGGCCACAATTGCTGGAGCTTGCCCTGTAACAGAGGTTAAAGTAGATGATGTGAATGTTAAATGTCTTATAGACACTGGTTCCCAAGTCACATTATTTAGTGAGAACTTATGTAACAAGCTCTTTAGGGGCAAACAGAAAGAATCCAGACACCTTCCGTGGTTGACCTTACGGGCTGCTAATGGCCTTAACATCCCTTATGTTGGATATATGGTTGCTGATTTTAGTATTGGGGGAGTAACTGTGCCATCACGTGGAGTTGTCATTGTAAAAGATGAATGTTTAGGAGAGCATAAAGCCCTTTTAGGGATGAATGTGATTCTGGCCTGCTGGGAGCAACTGTTTAAAAGTCAAGAGACTCTGTGCCATAACCCCCGCACAAAAGACCTTAGGAAAGAGTGGGAAGGTGTGTTTACAGATTGCAGACGGATTCAAGCCATTGTGGCTAAGGAGGAGTGGAAAGGCACCGCCCGGGTCGCCTGCCGCTATGCAGTGACTGTTCCAGCTCAAAGTGAGGCCCTGCTGTGGGCCAGAGTGTCAACCCCGCCAGACCTCAGGAACCGCTCTGCCCTAGTGGAGCCTGCTGGAGGAGACGTGGGGGTTGAGGTATCCAGGACACTGGTAACTATAAAGGGAGGCAGGGTCCCTGTAAGGGTGCGTAACCTTCATCCTTACCCAGTCTCCCTGTACAGGCTCCAGACGCTGGCAACAGTATCTGTTGTGGATGCACTGAGTGTGAGAGAGGCTGCCGACTGTGATGTCTCCCTCACAGAAATAGACGCAGGTGTGGTGGAGGTGGCCGTCGTCCAGGTCGGCCAAGGGCAGAGCCCGGTGGGGGCGGCCAAGCCGAATATTCCCTTACCCCCCACTGACCACCTGAGTGAGGACCAGCAACATCAGTTCCACAAACTTTTGTCTAAGTGGCAACATGTATTCTCTGCACATGAGGAGGATTATGGGCGAACGGACATTGCTAAACATCATATCCCCACAGGTGATGCTGCCCCTATCAGAGAGAGGTTTAGACCTCTGCCCCCTACCCTCTACAAAGAGATGCGCAGTTTGCTACAAGGTATGTTGGAGAAGGGTGTTATCAAGGAGAGCTGCAGCCCTTGGGCGGCGCCAATCGTCCTGGTCCAAAAGAAGTGTGGTGCCTGGCGCTTTTGTGTAGATTATCGTAAGCTTAATAATGTAACGCATAAAGATGCTTTTCCCCTTCCACGCATTGAAGACTCCCTCACCAGCCTGACCAAAGCTGATTGGTACACCACGCTAGATCTTGCCAGCGGCTATTGGCAGGTTGAGGTGGAGGAGAAAGATAAGGAGAAGACAGCCTTTACGACCCCACTTGGCCTCTACCAGTTTGAAAGAATGCCGTTCGGCCTTTGTAACGCACCCGCAACATTCCAGAGACTGATGCAAAGGTGTCTGGGAAACCAATTAACAGATTCTGCCCTTGTTTACCTCGATGATGTAGTAATCTACTCCCCTGATTTTACAACCCATCTGCACCATCTAGAGACAGTTTTTCAATCCCTAGAGCGCTATGGCCTGAAGCTCCGACCAGAAAAGTGCCACTTCTACCAGAAGGAAGTGAAATTCCTGGGACATCTGGTGAGTGGACAAGGCGTCGCACCTGACCCTGAGAAGGTGGCGGCAGTGCAGGACTGGAGCCCCCCAGGGACAGTAAGGCAAGTGCACTCCTTCCTAGGGTTCGTGGGATATTACCGGCGCTTTATTAAAGATTTCTCAAAGATTGCTAAACCTCTAAATGAACTTTTAGCAGGCACAGGGCGAAGGAAAAGAGGTGGTTCGCCGCCCATTAACTGGACTGACAAGTGTGAGACAGCCTTCCAATTTCTAAAAAAAGAACTGCTTAAGGCCCCGATACTGGCTTATGCCGATTTTAGCCTCCCTTTTATTCTTTACACCGACGCTAGCAATCTGGGGTTGGGGGCCGTTTTGGCACAAGAGCAGGATGGCCAAGAAAGAGTCATTGCCTATGCAAGCCGAAGCCTCCGTCCAGCAGAACGAAATGATACAAACTACAGTTCTTTTAAGCTGGAGTTACTCGCAATGAAATGGGCCATGGTGGAAAAGTTTAAAGACTATCTGTGGGGCGCACAAGTGACTGTGGTGACGGACAATAACCCACTTGTACATTTACAGACGGCTAAATTGGGGGCTGTTGAACAGAGGTGGGCTGCTCAGTTGGCTAACTTCAATTATACGACCAAATACCGGCCAGGTAGAGATCACACTAACGCTGACGTACTGTCTAGGCTTCCTACTGCACTTTCAGACCAAGCAGCTGCAGAGCCAGCGGCCGAGGAAGACTTGCTGGTTGCTGTAGTGGTGGCTCCGGGGACCCAAGCAGAGGCTACACCCACCGGCTGGGGATGGGACCCGGTTCGCTGGAGAAGGCTACAGGGAGAGGACGTCACACTTCAAATGGTGAAAAGGTACCTGGACCGAGGTTGGTTACCGAAAGCGCTGGAACGTGCCCAACTCACCATGTCAGTAAAGAAGCTATTGAGCCAGTGGCGGCGGCTGGGGCTGAAAGATGGAGTAATATGTCGAAACGTAAAAGACTCTTTAACCTGTGAGACTCTCCAACAGGTGGTGGTGCCGGCAGACCAGACTAAGGCCCTTTGGGAGGCCTACCACTCCGAAACAGGACACCAAGGTGTGGAAAGGACCGTGTCGCTCTTACGAAGGGGGTTCTACTGGCCAGGTATGGGAAGTACCGTTCTCTCCTGGACTCAAACCTGCCCCCGTTGTGTGTTGCGAAAGGCCAAGCCAGAGAGTAGGGCCCCATTAGTCCCCATCGTGCCCAGAGCCCCATTAGATATTGTGTCAGTAGACTTCCTGACTCTGAGCCGTCCCACTGATCGTTACCAAAACATCTTAGTTATTACCGATCTGTTCACCAAATACGCTTGGGCTATCCCCACTGTCGATCAAACAGCCCTCACTACAGCCCGTGTTCTATGGAACCATGTGATCCAGCCGTTTGGCTGTCCAGAGACTATACACTCAGACCAAGGCCCCAATTTTGAGTCCAAATTGATCTTAGAATTGTGTAACCTTTATGGCTGTCGGAAGAGTCATACCACCCCGTACCACCCCCAGGGGAATGGGGGCTGCGAACGATTCAACCAGACTTTGCTAAATTTGCTTGGGACTCTCGAGACAGACAAACAGAGCAGATGGCCTGAATACCTACCTGGCTTAATCCATGCATACAATAATAGTATTCACAGTTCCACGGGCTACGCACCAACATACTTAATGTTTGGCCGTCATACAAGGCTCCCTATCGATATGGTGAGTGGCACAGTAGGGGCACCAGCACCCGTGAGCACTCCTGAGTGGGTTGTGAGGCACGAAGAACAGTTGGCCTATGCTTACCGCAAGACATCTGAGAACCTCAGAAAGGCAGCTGACAAAAATAAGAGACTGTATGATAGGACTGCTCATGATTCCCCACTGCTGCCAGGAGAACGAGTCCTAGTGGTGGACCACCGGAGGCGAAACAAGGGGAAACTGAGTGACAGATGGGAGAACAAAACGTATGTGGTGGTGGGACGTCACCATGCAGGCCTTCCTGTCTACAAGATCAGACCAGAAGGCAGAGATGGTCCAGAACGCACCCTCCACCGCAACCACCTCCGCCCCTGCCTGCTGTACCCAATGCCTGAATCCCCTCGACCTACCGGTCAACAAACTGCTCCTCGCCCCGTGCCTACATGGGGAGTGATGTTTCCGATGGGCCAAGGCGCAGTAGGAGAGGAGATGGAGCCCGGGCTGGCACCAAGACGCTCCCAGAGGCCAAACATGGGTAACCCCCCTCTTAGGTATAGGTGATGTATGACTGGTTCTCGGGACTAGAACACTTTAGTCTGGGGGGGTGTCACAGGGTGACTAGTGTCTATGTGTGTGTGTGTGAGAGATTGAGTGCCACGCCTTCTACTCTTGCCACAGGGGTTTGATTGGCACCAATTGCACACAGGTGCGGGCAGTTTGGTTTCCCCCTGGCTTTCTTATTTAAGCAGCAGCCGAGAGGACAGAGGGAGAGCTGGAGGGAGCAGACATTGAGAGTGTGCCTGGAAGAGACGAGCCAGAAAGCGGTTAAGAGCCAGACCAGACTGTTGTTGCAGCAGAACCACAAGCACCTGTCCGTGCTCGAGAGGTCCGGGAGACAGTGTGAGCCCTACTACAGCCACAGCGGCCGTCTGCTACACCCAGGAAGCCGTCCGGGAGAGCCAGCCCAGTCACCAGGGAGAACTAGCCAGCCGTTCCCGTTCCAGTGCCATCCGGTGTTCGAGAGAGGAGGCCTTGGACCAAAGTGGAGGGGTGGGGACGCGTTCCGCCCTTCCTCCAGTTAAGTCCCTCTCTTACACCCTTCTCTACAGCACTTTACCAGCGCAGCAAGCTATTTATCGGCGCCCATATTGACGCCTTTTAAACTATAGTTATCCATCAAGTGGGGGTTTTAATACCAGCGCTTTAACGTGGGCTAGGCTATGACAGTTTGGACTGGGTCTTATTTCGTTTGATTTGAAGTGGGTTTATTTGCAGTGCAATCATAACATTTATTTGATTTGTTCCTAAGTTGAACTCTTGGTGTGCCGTGGACTATTTTTATTTTGTTAAATATCTTCCCAGCTAAGCCTTATCGAGTGCCCCGTTTTAGCTTTACAACAGACTGATTTTAAGGAAGACCATCCCCCTGACGAGATATCTGTTTTTATTCTAAGCTGCTGCTGTGATCGGCCGTCCCCGGCAGACGAAGGACTCGTCTGCTGCCTGTCTTCGGGAGCGAGGACAAGGGACAATTGAGGAGGACTGGAACTTCCATGAACTTTGCACCTTTTTTTATCCATTGGATTAATTATATATATATTGTAATAAAGGACACATTATTTTATTCTGCCTCCGCCTTGCATTTTGTTGTTGCTCCCCAACAGAAAAAGGGTTTTTATTAAAGACACCACCCGGTGACAGTGGCTTTACAGACATTGCAGACAAGGCGAGTGTTAGCAGACGTAGCAGCAACAACACCAGTAACAACAGCAAAAGGTAAACATAAGTGTAAACATGTGTTTTTTATGTGGGGGGACCCCCACATAAAAAAAACACATGATCGCGACACATGAAATTTTGACCTGTCATTTTTTGGAATACTGAAAATAGTGCATCATCAATAAGTCTGATTATAAGCAGACAACTGAGAACCTGACTGCAGTGTTAATGAATGAAGTTGAGAGTGTATAAAGGGGAGATAGGTTCTTTGTGTTGGCGAGTCTCACCTGTTGCGGCGGCGACAGCGAAGCCACAGAGGATCAAAAAGGTCAACATTGTTGTGGTGAACTATCTTTAGCCGGCTTCACAAAACCGACGGTAACAGCGGCGCTCCTGGATCATCAGTCTCACCTTGCTGGTTATCAACTGGCTCTCTAAGCCAGTATTTAACTTTCAGGCTATGATTATGTTGACATGAAAGAGGCGGGGTTTCTAACAAATGACCAATCATCACATGCAACATGGAGAGATCCAGAGCAGATTGAATAAGATTTGATATTAGGTCATTTAAGGTAATAGGATCAGCTGAGAAAAGATGAATCACACAGGCACATACAATTCTTATCACTGCCCATCATTTAGAGAGCATGTTCTTCCTTATCAACAATGATGATACTGAGACGGTGAAAAGGATCCGTAGCCTATTCACAAAGTCACCCCACGTTGGAAACAGAGGGCTGCAGCGATGGGAATGCTTGCAGTGTATTCATCATTGTTGATGAAGAATGAACTTCCGCACACTTAATATGCAACATTAGGCCTAAATTTAGGCTATCGTCAAGTAATGTAAGCTACCTGCTTGTTAGATGACCTCTTTTATAGCCAGAGTGGGTCAATGGATTGAAAATCGTACAAACATCTGATTTAGCCTAGTCCAGTAGGACTGCACATGCACCCGAAAGATATATTTTTCTAACTGAGATTTCTGTACTCCTCAAGGTGTCTAATAAACAAATTTTGTTGTTACCCCGTTGAAATCGCGTCCCATGGGTCCGTTTGGCGGCCATCTTTGCGAGCATATTGCAATCTGACGCAAATTGATGAGCACCATAGCTTTTGAACTAGACATCATACAGAGACAAATGACACCACTTTTCTGCATAATTTTGGCATGGGAAATTGATTGAGAGGGTTATTGTCATAGTAGAACTTGAGAAATATGAAAGAATCGGGATAATTTACACTCAAAATCTCACATTGATACCCTACCCCGATGATAACTTGCTTGTTTAGTATATACATATATATGATGCTTGATAGATATACAGTACCATCACGGAAAACAATGTGCAACACTGCCGCCCGGCTGACAGGCTTTCTTCCAATTTGTTCTCCACTCTACAGTTCTTTTTATTGTTTGTCACTTTAATTTGCCTGAAATGTTTCTGGTCATGTGTGGATTCATACGTGGATTTTGTAAGAATGGTGGTGACTCCAGCCAAGGATAATTGCAAAAGATATAATTTCTTAATTTGACATATAATAACCCATCTGTAAATCACATTTATTATAGTCTAGTTTCCAAATATAGGCCTAAACAAGGATATTAGACATTCCAAACATATAAAGATCATAAACAATACACTATTGTTATAGGCTACATATAGATACAGTCAGTCATGTTACGTCCGGTAACGTGTGTGTGTGTGTGTGTCCGTGGCTGTGGGGGAAAACGAGATGATTTATCCTCCAGCCACGTTAACGAGCTGGAAAATGGTGTTCATGAGAGCACAGTTGTTTGGCCTCATCAAGAGTCTGCACTTCCAAAACTTTGAATGCAAACTTCAGTGGCTAAAGCATTTCATGGAGACAGTGTGTGCTTTGAATTCGGGCAGTTTAGGAGAAGGCAACAGTCAGTCAAGCAGATATCTGAGATGTGTGTGAGTTGCATTGTGTTTGACCTTTTGCACCCCCCCAAAATGTGCAGGGATTTATTTTGGAGACATATTGCTAATTTACATACTAACAGTATTAACCGACACAGCAGAGGGATGACAGGACATAAGCTAAATAATGAGGTGTACATCACTTTTCACTGTGCATTCACACAAATATACATTCAGGTTACATTAACAAAAGATGAGTTCACACAGTTCCATGTCATTAATACCTTAATACCTGCATTAACACCGTGCACTCTGGCCAATGTGACGACACCGTGCGTGCACTGACCTCTGAACCCTCTGCTGACACGCATGCATGTCGTAGAGGGCAATGCAAATTCATATTTAACATTAACAGTGGAAAATAAATATTGAATAATTTCCTGAACACAAAACAATGTGCAAGTACGACTGCAAAGTCTCAAAAACACACACAGCCAACGTACAGACTGGACTTACTGTTCTATTTGAAAATGAGAACTTCGGGTTTCAGATCTGGCCACAAAGAGGAAGGCGGGCACCAATATCTAGCAAAGATCAAGGACATTTGTTGATTTCACCATCAGCTAACTTGTGGTTTGTTTGATTTCTGATTTTTTTTTTTTTTAACATCATTGGGTATAATTCCGTGATTCCAAGGTCAAGTGAGTTGGCCGCTGATGTACTATATACAACAAAATAATGTACAACATTAAAGGGACACTTCACGGAAAAACTATGCGCAAATTCGCAATTCATTTTGCACATGATCTCACAAAACTATTAACAGCTGTGCAGACATTTAGTTTTAGCCATTATTAAGAGTTAATTTGATGCCAGTGATGTCATCGGAAGACTTGCAAAATGATTCAGTGCCTTCGGATGACATGATCATTTACACCCTGTTGTAATGTAGTGGGTAAGGACTGACCGTGTGCAGGAAGATATTTTGAAATAATATAGACAAGAGAAACGGTGCACAGCGTCTAACCACAGTTTCATCATCACTTTATTAAATGACTTCATACCATATACACACACACAGAACAGAGACAGATGGGTGGTTTGTTTGTCTCTCCTCATCCCTCGATCCTTCCATCAGTCAAAATGACAGTAACAGCAAGACAAATTAACAGGAAAAAATGTAGTGATGTTGCCATAAAAACATACAATGATCTCCCTTATAGCCTATATATAAAGTTTTTTGACAAATTCAAAAATGTGTACAATTTCAGACAAATTGAAAGAGTCATGTGCACCAACAAATCTGAGCTTGTTTAGACCACTGAGCGATATAATAGACTCTTACGCAGATTCTCTCTCTCTCACACACACACACACGGGTGATAGGAGGCTCCTTCTGCAGGTGCTACAGTCTGCCATCTTGTGATCATCATCAGCAATGCTGATTGCCAGACAGCACACAATGATATACTGTAATGCCCATGTTAAGTACTTAACTGAGATAATAAAAAATAAAAAAACTTTTCAGTCCAACTGAACACTTGAGATTACTCAAGTCAGATAATGCAAAAGATAATACACTTTCTGTGAAAATGCCAGCGACTTAACAGCACTGGATTTGTCAATACTGCACAGTATAGTAGTACATTGATACTGCACAGTATAGTACATTGATACTGCACAGTATAGTACATTGATACTGCACAGTATAGTACATTGATACTGCAGAGTATAGTACAGTGCATTCTCTCACAACACACATCAATCATTTGTAAAATGTGACACCTACTCTTTTCAATTAGCTGATGGTACAAAAATAATTGTAATAATTATGGTATTTTTTAACGACCATAGGTAACTTAAGACCTTATGAAATAACACTTTTACAGACTTGTACATCCTCAAGAAGAAAAAAAAGGTGTTTTACATTTTGCCTTTATAATCAACAGTTGAGACAGGAAAGACCGGGCGGGGAGGGGGAAGGGTTGGGTGTCATAATGTGATAAAGGTCTCAGACCGGATTCAGACCCAGGCTAGATTATGCCCTAGGCAGCTGAGCCACACCATCCCTTTAGATTCTAGATGTTACATGATGGTAATTAAGGTAATGATATTTTTGTAGCATTCAGGAAGAGAACTGATCAAATGTCCAGTAAACAGTCTGGTGTCCTACAGAGGCATGGCTGAGGAGGAGAGACAAGTAATGATGAAGCACATAGCTAGTACAAACCTCACTGGAACAGAAGAGAGGAGGAGAGAAGACAGATCAACTAACATGAGAAGAAAAGGAGTCGATTGATTTTTTCTTTTTTCCACCCACTATTTACATTTTGGATCGTAAAGACACCATGAAACAAAAAGACGTTATTTACAAAACCTGACAAACGAAACAAAGACTGCTTCATTGAACAAATGGGGGAGGAAATGATATAAACAGTGTAATAAAAAGTAAAAAGAGGAGAATAAAAATTCTGTGATTATTTACACGTGCGGTAAGAGGAGACGGGAGGGTATGACGGAGGGAGGAAGGACGGTTTCTGAGACGTTTGATTTGTGTCACTGGACGCAGCAGTGGGGCGGGTTCACACCTTTTCATAGCTTCAGGGCATCTGACAGCTCTAAGTGTAAACCGCAGCGCCGTTACGCGCCTGGACGATCAAAGCGGGCAGGCCTAGTTGGATTCTTCAGACCAGGGGTTTTCAAAGTCTGAGACTGTGGGCCTCCCCCCCAGACAAAGCTTGAAAAAGGCGCCCCCCTCGCTCAATTCCTGGATGCCTAATATGGGATCATGATTATATTATTTGATCCCATAGACACTAAAAAATTGAGCCAAGATAGCCTGATGTTGCTGTTTGACACACTTCAGACTACATCAAATACATCAAAAAGGTCTGTCTGAAGACATGTATTTGTATTTGTTTCGGACTCTGGGAAAGTGGGAAAACCGTAAAATTCTCCAAAACTACTGTATCTCTGAACTATCTCTTTAACCAAATCACACACATTTAGGATATCCTGTGTGTTCTCCTTTGACAACTAATGTCATATTTTTCACTTCCATTCACTGAGCCTCCCATGAAACTGCTAGGAGTTCCCCTGGGGGGGGGGGGGGGCGCCTCCCACTTTGAAAACCCCTGCTTTCTGTGAGAGCAGATCTGGGTCACTGGCGATTGCCAGCCAACAACAGAAAGCAAAATGTGGGCGGAGATAGAAGAAATGTGGGCGGAGACAGAAGAGGACTTGTGACTGGGAAGATGCCAGGTTGAAACCCAGAGGCAACTGGGAAAACCTTAGTGGGAAAAGGGAATCAAAACATCTCCACTCTCCTTCTTTGACTAACGGCTTGTGCACACACAAGCAATTTTGTATTGGATACGTCGCCAAGTATCCCAGCATGCTTTGCAAGGCGATGAGCGGCGGACGGCAGCGACGAGAAGAGGGGCCAATTTGGAATCGACCAATGGGCCTTTTTCACAGCTGCCATTTTGTGTCTAAAAAGGCAGGGTAAACACAGGTGCAAGCAACTCACTAATTAGGGCCCCAGCACTGGAACACCTAAATGGACTCGGAAGGTGGAAACCTAATTAATGTTTTTGTGCACCTGTGCTACTTCCTGCCCTTTAGAACACAAAATGTCTGCTGTGGAAAAGGCCTATTGAAGACAGGAAGACAGCAAGACACCCAATAAAGCTGCAGCACCAAGCGACCAGCCAGGCGCAAAAGAAAATATCGCTTATGTGTGTACAAGCAGTTAGGCGCCTAAACCCCAACGGCTCCAGTGGACCTGCTCAGTGGCGGACCAGTAGCAGGCTTTGACTGTACTGACCAGCAGCAGGCTGTGTCTGTACTGACCAGCAGCAGGCTGTGTCTGTACTGACCAGCAGCAGGCTGTGTCTGTACTGACCAGCAGCATGCTGTGTCTGTACTGACCAGCAGCAGGCTGTGGTTGTACTGACCAGCAGCATGCTGTGTCTGTACTGACCAGCAGCATGCTGTGGTTGTACTGACCAGCAGCAGGCTGTCTGTACTGACCAGCAGCAGGCTGTGGTTGTACTGACCAGCAGCAGGCTGTGTCTGTACTGACCAGCAGCAGGCTGTGACTGTACTGACCAGCAGCAGGCTGTGACTGTACTGACCAGCAGCAGGCTGTGGTTGTACTGACCAGCAGCAGGCTGTGTCTGTACTGACCAGCAGCAGGCTGTGTCTGTACTGACCAGCAGCAGGCTGTGTCTGTACTGACCAGCAGCATGCTGTGGTTGTACTGACCAGCAGCAGGCTGTGACTGTACTGACCAGCAGCAGGCTGTGGTTGTACTGACCAGCAGCAGGCTGTGTGTGTACTGACCAGCAGCAGGCTGTGTCTGTACTGACCAGCAGCAGGCTGTGTCTGTACTGACCAGCAGCAGGCTGCGGTTGTACTGACCAGCAGCAGGCTGAGAATAAAAAATTGAAAACGCATGGGGCCTCAGCAGAACCCTGCACGTTAAAAAAAGGTTCAAAACCAACAGCTGTAGCTAACACAGCAGGTGGAGCAGCATGGTGAAACAGGAAGAAATACTTTTAACTAGAAGCTTTCAAGTGGTTGGTACGGTTTACTAGAATCAACTGATCTAGTCCTAAAACACTGGCTGTTGAGGCTGTGCAATTTGGAGCGGGCACACCCACACACTCTCGTGTCGTTCAAACACAACCCAGGATTAAGGTCAGTCGTTATTAAGTCATGATCTTGATTACTGAAACATTGTGTCGTTTGACTGATAACAGGAGCAAGCACACGCCCCTCGACCAATGGGCTTCATCTTCAGGTTTGTGTTAAATAGTGTTTTTGTCGAGTCCTGGACTCATTTTCAGGACTCGTGACTCGACCTGGACTCAAGCATACATTCGGACTAGGAAGTTGGAGACGAGGACTCGGATGTGCTAATTGATAAGACTTTTTTTTTTGGTTCATTTTTGTAATAGGCCCTAATAATTTGGTATAAGATAATGATAGCTATTTCACATGCAGCCAAATCGGCCATTTTGTGTAGAAAAGGTAGGAAGTAAAGCAGACACAAGCAAGACATTGATTAGAGCCCCGGACGTTCACCCTTCCAGTTGGCTGCTTGTTGGGTTGTTTGCTCTGATCAATAATAATAATAGTAACTAGAAGATCTACATTTCCTACCGAAAATGTAATTGTGCTTGCGGTCCTCGCCATGCACTGCCCGCCTTGCAAGGTCCCTGCCCATGCAGCTGGGGGGACTAAGTAGTTATGGGCGGGCCTATGTGAGTAGAAGCGGGAGGAGCCAAGGAATCCAGGGGCGGAAGAAGTTTGATTGTAGACGCTACAGTTCAAAAGTTATGGACCAAAACGTGAAGAGGGTGGTTATAGTGCCACCATCAGGTCAATAGGAGTATTTTTGTTGCTGATCAGAGCAATTTGTAAAAGTGGGGCGAGCCAAGGAAACCTGTGAAGAAATAATTTTGATTGTAGAAGCTACGGTCCTAAAGTTATGGACCAAAATGTAAAGAGGGCTGGTATAGCGCCACCATCAGGTAAATTGGTGTAATTCTTTCTTGGATAGTAAAAGGCCCCTCTGGGAACCTCCCTACAAGCTTTGGTCGCTCTATGCCATTATGGTTTCTGAGATACAGCTAATTTAATGCAAGCTTTTGCCAGATTTATCGAAACCCAATGCAAGTCAATGGGGAAAAAATGGCGCTTAATGGCGAATAGCGCCCAAACCGCTTGACGAAACCCTTAGCAAAGTCAGAGCACACCTGTCCTCAATGAGCCGCTCATTTTGAGGTCTATGTGGCGCGAAAACTGTGCGCGCCAAACTTTTGGCAGATCGAAAATAGGAAGATCAAAGATTGATGCCTTGCTTTCAGCAAGCACAATAATAATAGTAATAATAATAGCGTCTTGCTGGTGCCTGGCCTGATTTATTTCCTACCTTTTCGACACAATATGGCTGATTTGGCTGCATGTGAATTGAAATAGGCGTATTAACACTGTGACATTATTCAAATTCGTGCAAGGGCAGGCACGCGTGTTCCACCTCCACGTGGACTCACGCTCATGTTCAGTAACTCGGGTAATGCGGACTCGACTTGGACTCGAGATTCAACTCAGACTCGAGATATACTGCAGGGACTTGACTACAACACTGGTTTTGACTGCTATTCACACAACTAGTCAGCCATTCATTTTCCTCTCAGTGTGCATCTCAGCATCACGAAGATACTGAATCACATGTCCATTACCCACCAAGATTTGTATTCAAACATCAGTGTGGTCATGTTGTTTTGTCTTGAAGAAATAAACCGTTTCAAAGCCCTCTCCATTTCCCAACACCCTGCACTGATCTATAATCCACTACCCCTTGTCCAAAGACAAAACAATACATACATGTAAAAGTATGTAAAAGCAGCGGTCATCTTTTACCAATCATAATTGAACATGTCAAATACACAAGGACAAATGGACAGAAGGACCAACATCCATTTATCTCTGGTTCCCCAAACAGAATACTTTAGTAAGAGTACAAAGGTCTTTCTCCAGGACAGGACCACCTTTGTGCTAAAGGGGAATTGCACCAAAACCTAGTCCCGAGACTTTAAATGGGCAGTGTAATAAAAAGTAAAACTGGGCCTAGAAACATGTTACAGCATGGGGGGGGGGGGGGGGGGCGACAAGACCTACATTTGGAGAATCTATTTTCAAACCTTTTCCAGAATTTTGAAGGACCAGCAGGTCTGCTGTTTTTCCAGTTTTGAGTTCTCAGCATAAATGAAAATGTAATCCTGTGACATCAGTAACTGGGGGAAATGTAGATGTTTAACCAGGGCAGGGGATTAAATGGTTGTATAGAAAACTGTCTTTCAACTATCTCATCTAGGATGTCAGGAGAGAGCGTTTTCCTTTTGTCTTGAAAGCTCATAACACAAACCTCAATCAGTTTAGTTTTTTACCCCCCCAAAAAAGCAAATTTTTGTGGAATTCCCATTCAAGAATGGTTGGGAAACTAAGCACTGACTGTGAGCAGTCAGGGCTCACACTTACTGAAGTTAGTTCTACCCTTTTCACTTCCCACCCAATTCACCCATTTTGTCTGTCTAAAAGGCAGGAAGTAACACAGGTGCAAGCAAAACCTTAACAAGGGTTTCCAACTTCCAATCCATTTAGGTGTTCCAGTGCTGGGCCCCTCGTTAAGGTTTTGCTTGCACCTGTGTTACTTCCTGCCTTTTAGACACAAAATGGGTGAATAGAGCACCGTAGGAATGAGTCCCGAAGTAGCGCTTGGGTTTATCAGGGGGAAAAGTCTATAGGGGTTTAACATGGGGATTTCACTTGAATGCATCAAATAAGGTCTGTGTGGTTAACAAGTTTGTGGGGGCGCGAATTTGGGTTCAGCATGATAATCTTCATAAACATGAATGACTTTTATGACTTTTGAAAAACGCTTCAAAAAGGCATAAAAGAGATTAATGTTTGTCGACATCGACAACTGCGGAAACTTGTTTTAAACTAACTTACCATCAAGAGGACCATTTGACTATGTATTTAGAACAGAGGAAAGAAAAGAAAACGGGTAGATACCTGACAGTAGATGGTAATTTCGCAGTGACTGATAATGAATGGGAAATGTAGATGTTTAACCAGGGCAGGGGATTAAATGGTTGTATAGAAAACTGTCTTTCAACTATCTCATCTAGGATGTCAGGAGAGAGCGTTTTCCTTTTGTCTTGAAAGCTCATAACACAAACCTCAATCAGTTTAGTTTTTTACCCCCCCAAAAAAGCAAATTTTTGTGGAATTCCCATTCAAGAATGGTTGGGAAACTAAGCACTGACTGTGAGCAGTCAGGGCTCACACTTACTGAAGTTAGTTCTACCCTTTTCACTTCCCACCCAATTCACCCATTTTGTCTGTCTAAAAGGCAGGAAGTAACACAGGTGCAAGCAAAACCTTAACAAGGGTTTCCAACTTCCAATCCATTTAGGTGTTCCAGTGCTGGGCCCCTCGTTAAGGTTTTGCTTGCACCTGTGTTACTTCCTGCCTTTTAGACACAAAATGGGTGAATAGAGCACCGTAGGAATGAGTCCCGAAGTAGCGCTTGGGTTTATCAGGGGGAAAAGTCTATAGGGGTTTAACATGGGGATTTCACTTGAATGCATCAAATAAGGTCTGTGTGGTTAACAAGTTTGTGGGGGCGCGAATTTGGGTTCAGCATGATAATCTTCATAAACATGAATGACTTTTATGACTTTTGAAAAACGCTTCAAAAAGGCATAAAAGAGATTAATGTTTGTCGACATCGACAACTGCGGAAACTTGTTTTAAACTAACTTACCATCAAGAGGACCATTTGACTATGTATTTAGAACAGAGGAAAGAAAAGAAAACGGGTAGATACCTGACAGTAGATGGTAATTTCGCAGTGACTGATAATGAATGTGCCCAGTCAAACGCTGATAAACACTAGCTGTGAGCTACTCTAGCAGCCACTCTGGCAGGTTACCACCACCCATTGTCTGGAGGTATATTGGATCCTAAAGATCAGATTGGGTTGGTAAGATCATGTGGCTGTTTCCACTTCCTGCAGCTGCTCTTCTTCTTCTTCTGCCCTGAGTTGAACAATGAACAAAGAACTTTTAACTTTTAATCCTTCCATGCTCTTTGCAATGAATGAGGATTTATTTGAACCTGATCACCTGATCAGCCCTCACTACCGCCCCCATCTGGCAGTGTGGAGTCCACCGCTCACTAACACATTTTGTAAAAACACTGAAAACACACAAAGTGGAGAAGAAGAAAAAACCTCTAGAGGAAAAATGCCGTGTGATCACCATGACGACGCTTTCAATTTGTCAAATAAATAAATAAACACAAATAAAAAGAAGAAAAATGTCAATAAAAAAAAGGTTATACTACAGAGGACCCGCCCCCACTAGTGAACCTTCATATACCACCCTAGCAGCACCAAGACAACTGTGTGTGTATGTGTACTGTATGTGTGTGTGTGTGTGTGTGTGTACACAACAATCTCCCGCCATTGCGATGCGTTCTAGTTTCCCTGACAGCTAAAGAAGTCATGTTTGTTCAATTCCTGTACAGTACAAAAACAGATGTCTGTAACCTAAGAGAGCAAGCAGCATGGAGGAATGCAGTACTCTGTGTGTGTGTGTGTGTGTGTGTGTGTGTGTGTGTGTGTGTGTGTGTGTGTGTGTGTGTGTGTGTGTGTGTGTGTGTGTGTGTTTTAAGGGTCAGGCTGGCAGGCAGACTGGTTGAGGGGCTGCTTCAGATGCTGCTAAGAGAACCTGGTACTGAACTGTGTTGAGACGAATCCGAACCGGTACCATCTGGAGGAGAGGAGAGGAGAGGAGAGGAGAGAGGACAGGAGGGGAGGGGAGGGGAGGTTAGAGGAGGGGGAGGGGACAGGAGGGGAGGGGGGAGAGAGCAGTCAGAAATAACAGACTTCAAAATGCATTCAGTGGCCAAGCAGAATTTAGTATTAAACAAAAAGAAAAGTACTGTGAACACTAGAACACTAGACCACGGTGGTCATTTTGACCTTTTGGAGATTTATATGTGTAATACCTTTGTTGAATAAAAAAGTACAATCCTCCTGGTCCATGACTTTTCATAAAAGTGTCTGTATTTTCATTTAATATAGTTTTTATAGAGATGATACAAACGTCAAAGAAAATATATTTTTTACCCAGAACGACCATAAGTGGTCACATTGAGCGACTGTAATTTGAGCCCTGTAACATTAAATCTTTTCCCGTGGTTGAAATATTTCCGCGCGGTTGGATTTTGTCCAATTAGGGCCCCAGCGTATAATTCCGAAAACGGAATTATACCTCTAGGCCTATTTTACTTTTATGAAATAGGTTACTACAATAATTCCGCTTTTTTTTTTTTTTACAATTTAAGCCAAAATGGAAAATTCAGCAATATTCCATGTTTTACAGTTGATTCAATTTTGTTATGACCAAATTCTGTGATTCTGTCCATGTTTTCTGCATTGCTGAAATAATATGGCTCTAATTAGTCTAGATTTGTTTCCTGCCAGCCCCCTGGACGTTCATTTCTGTGTGTGTGCGCGTGTGTGTGTGTGCACAAGTCTCTCTGTGTGTGTGTGTGTACCCGTGGTGCTGAAGTTGAAGAGCATGGGCAGCTCTCGGCCGCTGGGCAGCCGTGCGTTGGGCTGGCGCAGCTCGTCGAAGAAGGCGTGCGAACAGGCCTGGAGCGGGGAGAGGCGCGTGGCTGGAGTGTACTCCAGCAGCCGAGAGCACAGGGCGATGGCCTCCGGAGGGGTGCGGGGCTTAAACACCTGAGGGAGAGCTACATTTAAAACACCACACTTCTGCCAGCTCATCAAGTTAGAAACGGCGCATAGCCAACAACAGGCATACATCCATCATCTACATCCATGTCTGTCCAGACTCATACAAGCACAATGCAAAGCACAATGGTGTGGGCCATTCAGCCTTATGGCACTTTAGGCAACAACACAGCAAATACATTTGAATGGAGGTAAACCTACCCCTAACCGCTAAACCACCCAAACAAACAACAATAGCTTTATAAAGATTACAGTGAAATATGCAACAATTGTAGACTTCCACCCACATAAAAGTGTGTCGTCAAATGTTGGAAAAGTTAGGACAGAACAAGCCCCCCCCCCCCATATGTTTTCAGACTCTCTTATCCAATTAAAGGACTTCAAAACCCCGACACAATCAAATTCATTCAATTGTAACAGCACTTCTCCAGACATCGCAGGCCTGCGTAGCATCACTGACTATCAGGCGACATCCAAGCATTCACCTTGGTCCATGGGTGGGCTTTGATCTGAGGGAACTTGAATTCTGTGTAGTTTGGGTTCATCTCCCGGATCTGTTCCCTCGTCGGGGTTCCCAGCACCTGAAAGTGGAGGAGGGAGGAGGGAGGAGTCTGAGCAGTAATCACACACACAGGACATCTAGGCCCCTGACTGACACTAGTCGTGCTACCAGCCAGTAATAGTAGAAAATATAGTACAAGTCCAGTGAATATCGTAACACACATCTCTCTTACCTTGATCATCTCCGTCGACAACTGCCCAGCAAAACACACTCATCACTTCATTCACAAAGATACCTGTCACACACACACACACACACACACACACACACACACACAAACACACACACACACACACACACACACACACACACACAACCCTATACCTCCACTTGTTTTACCTTGATAATCTCTACTAGCTGGTCCACCCCGCTGTCACCAGGGAATATGGGTTGTCCGAGCAGCAGTTCGGCCAGCACGCAGCCCGCTGACCAGATGTCGATGTTTGCCGTATAGTCTGTGGCGCCAAAAATGAGCTCAGGGGCGCGATAATACCGCGAGCAGATGTACGACACGTTGGGTTCGCCGCGGACCAGCTGCTTGGCGCTGGGGAAACAGAGGAAAGCAGATTAAACGACAAAAAGGTTAACGCAAAGAAGGGCTGGTAGGGGTGTGGATCTTTGGGTAATGTATCTCATGATTCAATATCGATTCTCGATTCAGTACATAGGGGGATCTCAGGATCTACTTCAGTCCGCTGTGTGCTAAGAAATGTGGTGTAGCACATTATGGCATGAAAGCAGAATAAAGTGTATACAATTATGTCGTTTTTTTGGGACACCTCTAATGGCTAAAGTTGGTCAGGGAAAGAAAGAAAAAATGTAATTATTCTAGAGAAAACGGTTTTAAAAGCTTCAGGGTTTATTGTTCTCCTCTTACACTAGAAATACTCTGTGAAAGGCTTGACCTGAGCAAGTCGTCCCGAAAAAACTATCCCCGTCAAGATCAGATCAGAGTTGTTGTCTGCCATATTGGAATACAGAATGCATCAAAGCTGCTTGTAATGTGTTGAAAGCCAGTGTTGTATGCTGTGATTGGCTACTTAGGTTCTAGATAACCCTGAGTGGTTTGGATTTTAAAATGAGGGAGAAGGGGGGGGGGGGGGGGGGCTGAGAGGTCATTCTAGGGAGTTTAACAAGATAATTTACAATTTTTTTTGTGGTGAAAAACCTTCAGACACAAATTATTATTCAAAGTAGAGTATTTTATATACACCATAAAACATGGAGAAGGATGATTTCCCAATGACCTCAAATGAATGGCGTGAGTCGACACTGTTCAGAAACGACAGCAGATCATCGGTACTTGGTATCAATCTTACTTAAAGTTTGTTCCTCTGAATCAGCAGTGGAGACGTGGTACTGGCACCCCCCCCCCCCCCCCTTCAGTCTGTGTGGAGGAACAACATCCCTTTATGCAGCTTACCTTCCAAAGTCGCACAGCTTGAGGATGGCCGTTTCTGGGTCGACGAGCAGGTTCTGGGGTTTGATGTCTCTGTGACACACACCCTGGGAATGGATATAAGCCAGACTGCGGAACAGCTGGTACATGTACACCTGAGGAGGTCACAACACCAGGTCAGCTATCCACACTCACACTGTCAACATCAAGAACAACTGGTACATGAGGCTGGTCAGTAACTTACCAACTTTCCCTGGGACTTTTGGGATTGATCGGGTTAAGTCTTTTATTTTATGCCAAACTAGGTGTTCAACCTAACTCTTTTTCTCTTGAAAAGGTTACAGTGGCTAAGAAACTTTCAGAGCTGAATTGCTCCAAGTCAACTGGTCTGGACGGGATCTCTCCTCTCTTTCTGACGCGTGATTTCTAACCCCACATAGGATAAGCAATAACCACGCCCTGTGGCGCTGGGATTGGCCAGGAGCATTGAAGCTTGGGACTAAAGCACCTGGGGTTTTTCATCTTTTAAAATAAAGATGTTTAAAAAACTATTGCTTGTTACATTTTCAGTGCTGTACCTTTTCTCTGGGTAAGAATTGAGCTTGAAATTAACGATATGATACATTATATTATATGAGCTATGAACGTGAACACAACACTGTTTATATTATTGCATGTTTTTGTAGATTGTGTACATTGTGTAGATTACAATTATTATGCTTATTATTATTATTACTATGCTAAGGTGACCATAATTAATTCATTTCAATGTCCGCTCTCAATGTCCGCTCTCGAAATCGCTGTCCGTTCTCAAGAGCTATTCAGTTGGTTCATGAAATCGCTGGGCTGCGTACAGTACCCTCCAGTGTTGCTCCTGGCCAATCCCGGCGCCACAGGGCGTGGTTATTGCTTATCCTATGTGGGGTTAGAAATCACGCCTTTCTGACAGACTCTGCAGTTCTCATAGCCCCTCCCATCACACACACGTTTAACCTTTCTGTTGATTTTTCCATTTGATTTGATAAAAGGCCAAAGTGATTCCCCTTTTCAAAAAAGGCGACTGGCTTCCGAATTAATTCAGTACATGGATGAAAAAACTAACTGCACAAATGTGCAGCAAAAGGAAAAAGCTACGGTGGCTGGGGGTTGTGTTAAAGAGGGATATTACCTTAACATATACGATAGGAATGATGCTCTTGGCCTTGTTAAAATGTCTGGCGACCCTGTAGACGGTCTCAGGGACGAAGTCCAGCACCAGGTTGAGGTACACCTCATCTTTCTGCACGGGACAAACAGAAATAAGAGTGAAAGAATTAGAAAAAAACAGTGGACTAAGTGCTTGAACATCATCTTTCCTAAGAATGGATGTTGACATGTAGGCCTTTTGCATTGTAGAGTGATACCAAGGGCTGAAGGGTCACACAGACACACATGCACATACTAATAATAATAATAATAATACATTCAATTTATATAGCGCTTTTCTAAGTACTCAAAGTCGCTTTACACACAGAGTAAAATCATTTATACATTTGTAATTGTAATAGGAAAATAAATAGAAATAAGAAATAAGAGATGGGGTTAGCAGGTGAAGGCGAGTGTGAAGAGGTGGGTTTTGAGGGCCTGTTTGAAAGATGGTAGGGTGTTTGCTTGACGGATGTGGATGGGGATAGTGTTCCAGAGGGAGGGTGCAGCGACTGAGAAGGCCCTGTCGCCCCAGGTCCGGAGCTTGGTCCAGGGGATCCTCAAGCAGTTTGTGTCTCCAGACCTGAGGCTGCGAGTGGGGGCGTGGCGGGGGAGGAGATCAGAGAGGTAGGGGGGGGCAGGTTGTTTAGGGCTTTGTAAGTGATGAGTAGTATTTTAAAGTTGATCCTATGTTTGACTGGGAGCCAGTGGAGGTCATGAAGGACAGGGGGGATATGCATCCAGGATTTTATGTCGGTAAGGCAGGCGGAGAGGGTGGAGTGGGTGGCTGGAGTGATGGTTTTGGAGGAGAGGTATAGTTGAGTGTCGTCGGCGTAGCAGTGGAAACGGAGGCCGTGGCGGCGGAGGATGTGACCAAGGGGGAGGATGTACAGGATGAAGAGTAGGGGACCGAGCACTGAACCTTGGGGGACACCGTGGATGACTGGGGCGGTGGAGGATTGGCAGTTGTTGATGGAGATGTATTGGTGACGGTCAGAGAGGTATGAGGTGAGCCAGGAGAGGACGGTGTCGGTGATGCCAATGGAGTGCTGAAGACGGGAGAGGAGGATGGAGTGGTTTATGGTGTCAAAAGCAGCTGTGAGGTCTAGGAGGATGAGGATGGTGAGGGAGCCGGAGTCAGCAGAGAGGAGTATGTCGTTGGTGATTTTCAGAAGGGCAGTTTCAGTACTGTGTTTTGAGCGGAAGCCAGATTGGAAGGGTTCGTACAGGTTGTTGGAGTCAAGATGGGATTTGATTTGTGAGGCGACAACTCGCTCGAGGATTTTGGACAGAAAGGGGAGGTTGGAGATGGGACGGAAGTTGTTGGGGATGTTGTGATCAAGGCCGGGTTTTTTCAGTATGGGAGTGATGGTAGCAAGCTTGAGGGAGTGGGGGACGAGGCCGGTGGACAGGGAGGAATTGATTATGTTGGTAATGAGTGGGGAGAGTGAAGGGAGGCACGCCTTAACAAGGGAGGAGGGGATGGGGTCGAGGGCGCAGGTTGTGGGTTTCATGCTGTTGACTATGGAGCATAAGTCAGGTTCAGAGATAGGGTTGAAAGATGAGAGTGAGTGGTCTGTACACACATGGCCAGCCATAAGTCCCATCTCAAAAACAGAAGGAAAACACTATTGGATCTTGCTTCCAGTAAGCTTTACGTGTGCAACATTTCAACCCAAAGAGGGTCTATTCACCTTATGTTGCCACGCCCACTTTTTCTCTTCCGTGTAAGACGCAATTGTATTTGTTCTTCCGGTTCAGCGTTAGCCGGCCGGCCGGTAAACATCGATAAACTGTAAACTATGAATGAAGTTTGGCAAAATTCAGAAGCTACACTGTGGCTTCAGACATACTGCTGGGAGGAGCCGATGGCTGTATCCTGTCGGCATTTAACGTTAGTTACAAAAGCATGTAGACAGTAGCGGTTGACAGATACTAGCTAGTCCGACCGGTCACACAGCCAGCGCTCCTCGCTGCTCCTTAAAAATGTCCAAATAGGCGTTATTCTGACAAACTGGTCACATATTTGGAATGTTACGTTCTCGTCCGAAAAAATATTAAAACTTTAGTTTTTTTTTTGTGTTTGAAAACAGCTTTTTGGCAAGTCTAACAATAAAAATGATAAAGGTGGGAGTAATCTACTTCCGGGTCTAAAACGGAAGAACGATTACAAAATGACGTAATGCAGAAGCGTCCTGATATGGGCAAATGATAAGGTGAATAGCAGCCAATAAAAGGCAATGGAGGACTCCTTCCCTTTTTCAGTGTTGACATTTTTGACTCTGCATCTGGACTGGTGCATTATTCCATATCGTTCTCTTCCACAGTACTAATCTCCTTTAACAATGACAGACAACAGCTCCGTTTTCTCTTCATGTAGAACCTGAGCATCATTGTAAAGGGCAGCTTATTCTACAGCGATTTATGGTGGTTGCCACCGACCATGATCATATTCCATCGTCAGTGGCAACGATATATGTTTATACTTCCAGCGACGGGCGATATGGCATCTTTGCCATGATGGTTGCGACCATCATCAAGACTTCATTTGGATTCAACTTTGACCCCATCGCTGGCTCAAGAGAGTAGTGCTCGCTGTTGTTTTTCTACCTTCATGTCTTGAGAGATAATGAAAACGAAGCAAATTAAATGAAACTCTGCGACGCGTTCTCCTATCGCCTAGTGTTTATACTTTTTATGAGCGACCAGCGATAATTAACGTTCAGCGTTGCTCGTCGGGCGATCATTAATCACTGTACTCTAGTCTAAACTGCCCTTAACGTGTTGTGCTGTCTTACTCATATATTTTTTTAAATGTGGGCTTTAACAGACTACAAGTCATTTCCCCCCCCACTCACTAGAACAATCAAGTCAGAAAGTGCTACTTAAAATGAAGTCCTGTACCTTCTCGCCGCTGGAGTAGAAAAAGTAGCGTAGTCTGACAATGTTGCAGTGGTCCAGCTTCCTCATGATCTGTAGTTCCCGATTCTACACAGACAAGAAAGGACAAGAAATCGTAGGCGAGAAATCAAGTAAAAAAATAACAGAAGAACTTTGAGAGACAGGAAAATACATCTCACCATACATAACAAAATGTAGTCAAGTAACATTTTGGCCAAGAACTACCTTCATTGGAATATTAAAAACAGATAAATTCTCTCACAAAGGTTACCTCAAAAGAAACCAATATGGGGGGAAATTCCCAAAAAGTCACACATGTAGTGATGAGTTCATCTTTTTTAAGGCGCTCATAAGAAAGTGAGTAGACAGATGAGCAGACAATTATAATGATATTATTATGACATAGACTTACTTTGAACCTCTTGTCCTGCAGGACCTTCTTGATGGCCACCATCTCTTGGCTGTCGATGAGACGAGCTTGGTACACAACGCCAAACGAGCCGTTACCAATCACCTAAGAGGTTTTCATGGAAGGAGGAGCAGTGAGAGACGCCGCAGGCCTCAGGAAAACAAACACCATCTCATCAGGTGAAGCTGTGGTCCTGCTGCCACCGTCATCGGACGCCGCTTCACGTGAGGCTTCAGGAGGAATTTAAAGGACGTCTTATTTCTCTAGCCGCACATTTCCTCGTTTCATTTCTCCTTGCACAGGGCTTTTCCTGGCATAGAGAATTCGGAGGTGGACACCTCCGTCAGATTTCACGCCACCTCCAGCTCTTGACAAACCTCAGGACAGGTGTCTTCATGGAAAACACTATTTTCTAACAAGCGTTGGATTTCTGTAATTGCGCCATTACACCGATGTGTTGACAATTTAATGTTCTTATTATTATTTTTGTGCATGTTTTTAGCGGGGGGGGGAGGAAACCCCAGGGGAGCACGGGGAGAACATGCAAACTCCACACAGAAAGGCCCTTTAGACGAGATAGCCCACCTGGGCCGTAGGCACCGAGGACATGGGAATGGGGACACACCCTCAGCGCCCCAGGCGGGAATCGAACCCAGGACCTTCTTGCTGTGAGGCGACAGCGCTATCACTGCGCCACTGTGCTCCCACGATTCTTTAATGTATTAATATATTTATTCATTAATAAAGTTATTTGTTTAAAAAAGCAGCCTTCCGAGTACATTTGCATAGTCAAATCGGTGCACAATCTAAATAGAAAACGTCTATTTTCATTCCAACTAAAAAAACAACAACATTATATTGGCCGCGTAAGGTGAACATTCCCCCACCAAAATCGGTATCGGTCTTAAAAATCCCATATCGGTCGGGTTCTAATACCACCTCCATCTCACTTTGAGCCAGGAAGAACCGTGTTTACAGGTTGTCAGACTCTTTGTGCTGCTGCAGACTTTCCTCCATCCCTCCTCGGTGGGAGGGGCTAAGAGGGGAGGACAGAAGTGCGGTGAAAAGTGGATGCAATTAAGAGAAATGAGATGGACCCCAGGGCCCCGTTCCAATACCCATACTTCCATACTATTTAGTAGGCAAAAAAAGATTTAGTATGTCCCAATACATAGTATGTCAGATGCAGTATGCCAAGAGTACCAGGATGTTGTACTACATCAGCTCCTATTTTGGAGTATGCATCGATGCATGCTTCACCAGCCAATCTTCCCCACAATCCTTTGCGCAGCAGGAAGTTATGTCTTCTTCTTCTTCTAATGTTTTATGGCGGTTGGCAAACAACTTTTTGTGCATTACCGCCACCTACTGGAGTTACGTCGCACTGACTGAGCTGCGTGTTCATGAATGAGATAATTAACTTTAAGAAAGCCTTGAAATATGTTAAAACCAAACAAGCATGGTGTGTACCAAAACATGCATATATTGATTCCTGTTTAGAACTCTGACTTAATGTTTTTGCTTTATTTATTTTATTTATTTGATTGTCTGTTCCAATTTTGTAAATGTTTAGTCTGAATTTTTTGTATAATGTACTGTTTGTTACTGCCAGACTTTGTTTATTGAATTAAAAAAAAAAAAAAAAAAAAAAAAAAACTCAAATGTGGCGCTGCGGACGTCGGCGGAAGTGAGCAAGAGGTCGGAGTTCAGGAAGCTCACGTGACGACAGATGTAGTGTGTCCCAATAGTATGCATTTTGCATGCATGCTGCACACTACAATCCATACTTTGTGAGGGCAGCGGCAGTACATAGTACAAGAAAGAAGTACAAGTATGGGTATTGGAACGGGGCCCAGGTTTTCTTTCCCTGCTCACCTTGATGTCGGTGTAAGAGACTTCCTGGGGGCGGTCCGGTCCCTGCCCGGGTGTGGCCACAACCGTCGTCACCTTCCCACTGTCTCCTAGGCAACAAGAAAGAACAAAGTCAATAATAAGGTCGGGGAATGTACTGTAATTATGGATGTAACTAATAATCATTTTCATTATTGATTATTTTTTTAATTAAGTGATTAATCGTTTATTCTCTATAAAAAAAAATGTTTTTACCAGAACCCAAAAAGATTCTTAAGTCTTACTTAAGTCTGACCTGACCAGCAGAACAAAACAACAACAAAGTATTAATTTTCTAATGATATGAAATGGAGAAAAGCAGGAAATCTTAGCAGTCCCTCCTCTGGTCGGTCGGGCGCCTGTTTGGGATGGAAGGGAACTGGTGGGAATAGCGTGATCCTCCCACGTGCTACGCCCTGAAGCTCCCCGCTGTCAGGTGAAAAGAAGCAGCTGGCGCATGTGTCGCAGGAAGCATGGTGCTGGTCTTCATGGAAAACACTATTTTCTAAAAAGCGTCGCACTCGGTGCATAGATTTGCATTGCAAAGTTGATTTCTTTGTCCATATGTAGCAGGGTTTGAAATTAACACCAGCCAGGTGCTGGTTAATTGTGGTTGTGGATTTTCTATTTTAACAACCGCCTTACAAGTTAACCAACCACCATCTGGGGATTTCTATCCTTTGGGCTAGCTAAGGAAGGAGTGAAAGAGGCTAGTGATTAGTGATTAGTGAATTCGGGGATCTCTTAGCCAATGTGGCCTGCGGCTGGAAAAGTCAGAATCCTACACTGAGTGCTTAAATAATGGAGCAGCCTTTTGCTAGGCTAGCTGTCATCATGCTGTATCACCATCGTCCTGTCCATGTTCACATAAGCAGCCTAGCATGACAGCTAACGCTTTGTTTACCCACAATGCAACAATGCACTTATTGATTTGGCACTCTTACAACCAGAGCTGCATGGCCTGGCGTTAATGTGTGTGTGTGTGTGTGTGTGTGTGTGTTGTGTGTTCATATATCCAATACACACACAGTAAAGCCTTATTCATGGTAGGGCGCTCGACATATTTTATTTATACTTTCGGCAAAAGCCGTCTCCATGGCAACAGCGAGCCGGCCCCTCCCGCAGCAATGGCGTCTCTCCCCTCGGCTGCACTCTGAGCACGAACGGTTTGTTAACTGCTGTAAAATGTCCACCTTCCTCTGAGTTAAAATCAGTTTAAAAACATCTCCACAGCGAGCCCTGTGTCTCTTTCCACCGGGGAGGACAGCTGCTGGCCGGGCAGCGTGTATACTTTTCCCAACCAAGTTCAGATGAAACCACGCCCCAAACTCATTTGATTGGTCAGCGCAACTGCTTCTTCCTGAAAATGTAAAAAAAGATGTGGTTAAGATTAGGGCTGGGGTTTTCTTATTTAACCACGACCACCATACCCTAACCAAATTGTTGTACTTGCATAACCCTAATGTTTTAAAATAAGAGAAATGCTTGTTAAAAATGTGTGAGGTTTGACCAGGGAAATTAACCATTTAACTTCGGATATATTCAAACAAATTGCGGGTCAATTAAAAGTTCTTTCGAACTTTATTTTTGGAAAAAGTGACAGCTCTAGTTCAGCTTAGGTTGAGCGTTGTATGGTGTGAACGGCCAGTAAGCCACGACTAGCCCAAGCACAACCTGAGCTGAGCTTTTTTCACTCCCTAACCCTGATCTTAACCACAGTTTTTTTACTTGCCGCACGTTTTCAGGAAGAAGTAGTTGCGGCAACCAACGGAACTGTCTCGCTCGAGCCAATCACAGTGCGCGACAAAATATGACATAACATTCAAACAAACAAAGAAAAGTGTAGAGACACTTTTTTTTCTGTCGCCAAAGATGTCATATCTGTCGAGAGAAGGTTTCAAAAGTGTGGAGAGACAAAGCATAAAATAGTCATAAAAGATATTCACGTTTGTGAAGATTATCCTGCTGAACCGAAATTTGCGCTCCCATAAACTTTTAACCACAGACCTTATTTTATGCATTTAAGTGAAATCCCCATTCACTTTTCCCCCGATGAACCCAAGCGCTACTTCCGGACTCCTTCCTGCAGTGCTCGATTGATGATCAATATTAAAAATTTGAAACGGATACTCATTTGCAACAATATGGATACCAGCAGTGCTTCTCTTAATGAAAAATCAAACCTAGCACTGATTTTCCCTCCCTATCATTGGTGGGTATCTGTTGCTTCAACAAGCTAAAGTGTTCTGATAGGCTGGTGACTAGAGCAGGGGTAATGTGCCGTGTAACTGCAACATTTTTCTCAGGTCTAGATTATGGTTTATTAGATTATGGAGAAGCCTGTCTCTGTCCATCTCGCTGTCTTCCTTTATTTGTATGCCTCCTGGTGTGTTGACATTTTTTTCTGCACACAGTCAAGTTGGAGATATCAGGCTGGTTTTCCAAAGGAAACATTCGGGCTTCAAAGGCCTCGGGCAGGGTCTGCTGCTCTGCTGCAAGGGAGAGGGTAGACTACACTCTCTACACTCCTTTGAACTGACTGCTCTGCTGCAAGGGAGAGGGTAGACTACACTCTCTACACTCCTTTGAACTGACGATGACCTCCCATCGGCTCTGGGCTTTAATAACAAAGTCACACACCACTACCTGCTGCTAATGGATGATACGGTTAGGATGAAGAATACACACACGCGCGGTTCCCTGCTTACACCTGTCACCATGGTTCAGACGGCATCCAAGCCAGCAGTGCATCACTTCACCCTTCAGGCGTCAGCCACCTGCAGCTGAGCCTTGCCCCACTACTAGTGACAACTTTCCGCCCAGAGCCCTCACCAGGCAAGCCAGGTAGCGTTAGCTGCTGCCTGCCTGCTGCAGTGCACTCACAAAGCAACACTGGATGCAGTGCTCATTCAAGTTGTATTTGAGTCTAGCTTAGCTACAAGGAACAACAGAGAGCACATGTCATTGCAGACTCGCATTTAGCACACTGGCAGACAGTCAAATCAAAGTGACACTTAATAACCCCAGTCAGGTTATCCGTCAAATTGGCGAACGTTACACAGGGGCAACAGTGATCGGGTAGCGGTGGATCAGGAGCCAGAACACATACAAAAGTGGCTATAGCTAGCTAGCACGCTAACGTTAGCTAGTTGGTTAGCCAGCAAAAGGAGTGCAGTAAGGACTTTCCTTTATGTTGTAATAAATAACACTGGCATTGTTGTGGGGGTTAAACTGACGGGTAGCTGGAAAGACAGGGTGCAGCAACAGCAAACTGACGGGTAGTAGAACCTACTGGGAAGCTTGAGGTTGGAGCATCCTCCTGACGAGCTGCTGCCCGAGGCCTGCTGTGGGACCCCGGCCTTTCCTGTGCTGCTCCCCACGGCAGCGGCTGGCCCGGCGCTGGACACTGCGGCGGCGGCGGACGAGACACCTGGCGGCTCAGCAAACGAGCTGGTCCTGGGCCGCCCGCTGCCGCTCATATCTCTGTGCAGGGTCAGGGGGCGGCGGGGGTGGCTTCACTATTTTCGGCCAAAGTGACTATCGATTATGAATAAGTGACAGCGAGTTATCTTGGAAAGGAAAACAGAGAGAGAGATAGCGCTCCCGATGCCGCTGACTGCTGCTGCTGCTGGTGATGATGATGATGATAGCTTCTTCTTCTTCTACTGAGTTTCATGGCGGTGGTTGGCAAACCGTTTTAGTGCATTACCGCCACCTTCTGAATTCTAGTAGTTCACACACTACACATTATTTACAGTGGGGGGAAAAGAAGAAGAAAATTAACTGTCCTCCCAAAGTACTCCAATTCATAATATTGACCATACTGTCACCCAGACTCGCTTATCAAAAGCTTCAGTGTAATATATTTTCCAGTTACAGCCATCACATGATCCAGGAACCTCCTGCATGGCAGAATCAGAATCACTCTTATTGCCACAGTATGCAAGTTACATACAAGGGATTTGTCTTAGTGTCTGTATGCAGCGTAGCGGTCAGGTCAATATACAGAGATAAAGAAGTAGGAAAGATAACTAGAGACAATCACAGTGTTGCAAGTGCAATCAAATCAATGTAGCCTATATATACAATGTACATGAGTCCAGCAGCACCATCTCAAATCAGCTGTCTTCCTGTCATATCAACAGCACAGTTTAGGTGATGATAGCTGCTAAGTGGAACTGACATGATTGTGAAAAGTGTCTGCGCTGTCATTGGTTCATGACTAAACCTAAGGGCGGGGTGGGTGGGGACTGGGGGTTGATATAAAAGTAGCCTATATACATGTGTGAAGTATATAAATAGTATAAAAGTATGAGAGGGAAGGAGCCCCATGTAGGCATGTACCACAGGTTGAGAACCACTGATCTATCATAATCCAAACAATATTAAAATAAAAAAATATGTTTATGCTACCATAATGGGGGGGGGGGGTAATACTGAAACGTATCGGAAAGCTCTCAATCCTGGGACCACCCACAGCACCCATGAGGTGACCCAGACTCACTCAAATCTGACCCAACAGCCACCACAGGCTCACAGTCCAACAAGTCAGCAGTAAGCTTTTCAACTTGGTCAGCCCCAAAATAAGAACATCTGTGCCATTTAAATCATTTATTTGATTATAAGAAAACATGGAGAAAACAAAGACAAGCACCACCACCACCACCACCACCACCACCACCACTGATTGACAACAGTAGGACTGTTCACTCTGACACTCCAAGTGAACTTATATCTGATGATGATACCCTTATGAGGGCGGCTGCAGGAGAGATCTGCCTCTCTGCCATCCATCTGTTGCCTTGTCTAAACATGTGTGGCCTATTATTGCACATCAGTAGTTGAGTCGTTAACACATCACAAAGCACAACGCATTGAAACTGTTGGACCCAGGTTATTGATTTTTCCATCTAAAATCTATTTAAAAAAAAGATGTGAAGGTGTATATTACAGGCACATTTACAATCAGGTTTGGCCTGCAGGTGTGATTAAAAAACACTTCTGTTGAATAGGCCTACATCTATCACTAGATATTGTTTTCTATATTCATTGTTAGGTGGGATAAGTATCCCACCCCCCTTCTTATCCCCAGTGGTGTTAATGGCCAGGTTTTACTCTGGGAACCCTACTTACGCAGGGTGGGGGTCCCTGGACGCGGCGTGGCCCGAGCGGGGGGCATAGGATATTATTTCTGAATGCTTGACTGTTTTGTTTTTTACTCATTATACCATTACAGCTACGTAAAACATACCTTACAAAAGTGTGTGTGTGTGTGTGTGTGTGTGTGAGAGAGAGTGAGAGAGAGAGAGAGAGAGAGAGAGAGAGAGAGAGAGAGAGAGAGAGAGAGAGAGAGAGAGAGAGAGAGCGAGCGAGAGCGAGAGAGAAATCCATTCTAAATAGTTAATTTCCACAAGCCACTTACAAGGCTTTGGAACTTTATTTTGAAATGTTGCACTTAAAGTAAGGGGGATAAGGGTGGAGAGAGATTGATTGTAAGTTTGTATTTAACGCTCCTCTTCCTGGAATGTAGCAAAGCCTGATAACCGCTCCCTCTTCTCCCCTCCCTCAAACGCAACCAGTTCTATTCTCTCCACATATTTCCTGTTCCTCCCCTTTCACAGATCTGCCAGTTTAAAGATGGGTGTAAACATGATGTGAAGTGCAAGAGCTGACCAGCCCATTCAATGCAGATCAGCACATGAACATGAAGACAACAACAAGAGGTTTGGTTTGGAGCAGAGCCCAGCTTGTTTCAGTTCAGAGGAAGTTAAACTATCTGACTCACTGTCACTGAGAAGTGAAATGGCGCAGCAAGGAATTCAGCTGGAAGAGGCAAAATTCTGCTGTTCGATCTGTCTGGATCTACTGAAGGATCCGGTGACTGTTCCCTGTGGGCACAGCTACTGCATGAGCTGTATTAAAGACTGCTGGGATGCAGAGGATCCGAGGAAAATCCCCAGCTGCCCCCAGTGCAGACAGACCTTCACACCGAGGCCTGCACTGGTGAAAAACATCATGTTTGCAGAGTTGGTGGAGGAACTAAAGAAGACAGGACTCCAAGCTGCTCCTCCTGATCGCTGCTATGCTGGACCTGGAGATGTGGGCTGTGATTTCTGCACTGGGAGAAAGCTGAAAGCCCTCAAGTCCTGTCTGGTGTGTCTGGCCTCTTACTGTGAGCAGCACCTCCAGCCTCACTATGATGTAGCTCCATTAAAGAAACACAGGCTGGTGGAAGCCACCGTGAAGCTTCAGGAGAACATCTGCTCTCATCACGACGAGGTGATGAAGATGTTCTGCCGTACTGATCAGCAATGTATCTGTTATCTCTGCTCCGTGGACGAACATAAGGGCCACGACACAGTCTCAGCTGCTGCAGAAAGGGCCGAGAGGCAGAAAGAGCTCGGGGTGAATCGACAAAAAATCCAGAAGAGACTCCAGGGCAGAGAGAAAGACGTGAAGGTGCTTCAACGGGAGGTGAAGGCTATGAATCTCTCTGCTGATAAAGCAGTGACGGACAGTGAGAACATCTTCATTGAGCTGGTCCGTCTCATTGAGAAGAGAAGCTCTGAGGTGAAGCAGCAGATCAGATCCCAGCAGAAAGAGAAAGTGAGTCGGGCTGAAGAACTTCAGGAAAAACTGAAGCAGGAGATCTCTGAGCTGAGGAGGAAACACACTGAGCTGGAGCAGCTCTCACACACAGAGGATCACATCCACTTCCTCCACAGTTACCCCTCGCTGTCACATCTCAGTCAATCTACAGACTCACCCAGGATCCATACCCGTCCTCTGCACTACTTTGAGGATGTGACTGCAGCTGTGTCAGAGGTCAGAGATAAACTACAGGACATTCTGACAGAGAAACAGCCTAAGATCTCACTGACAGTGACTAAGGTGGATGTTTTACTGCCACAACCAGAGCCCAAGACCAGAGCTGACTTCTTACAATATTCACATCAGATCACACTGGATCCAAACACAGCACACAAAATGCTGTTATTATTTGAGGGGAACAGAAAAGCAACACTGATGTGGGAAGAACGGTCATATTGTGGTCACCCAGACAAATTCACTGACCTCTGTCAGGTCCTGAGTAGAGAGAGTCTGACTGGACGTTGTTACTGGGAGGTGGAGTGAAGCGGGTATGTTTTGATAGCAGTCTCATATAAAGATATTAGCAGAACAGGGGATGAAAGTGGATTTGGAAACAATGATAAGTCTTGGGCATTAATGTGTTACGGCGGTCAGAATCAGAATCACAAAGACCTTTTTATCAGTTCAGATACTTATCAGTTCATACATAATAAGAGTATCAAAACTCCCTTCTTATTTCCTATGTCCCTTCCTCTGTCCCCCAGAGTAGTAGGAGTGTACCTGGATCACAGAGCAGGTATTCTGTCCTTCTACAACGTCTCTGAAACCATGATTCTCGTCCACAGAGTCCAGACCACATTCACTCAGCCTCTCCATCCTGGACTGGGGTGTTATGGCACTGGAGCTGCTGAGCTGTGTAAGCTCAAGTAGACAGGACTTATTAAAGTAGCTAAACTAATTCACGCCTTCATTTATAGTAGGTTAGACTACTGCAATAGCCTTTTTTCTTAGGCAAGAACTTAGGCAACTTCAACTCATTCAGAATGCTGCTGCTAGAGTTCTAACGAAGACTAAGAAAGCTGATCATATCACTCCAGTTCTTAAGTCCTTACACTGGTTACCAGTGTGTCATAGAATAGATTTTAAAATACTGTTATTAGTCTATAAATCACTTAATGGCATAGGCCCAAAATACATAGCTGAATTGCTCCCACGCTACGAACCGTCCAGAACTCTTAGGTCAACAGGGTCCAGCTTATTAACTGTCCCTAGGATCAAATCAAATCATGGGAAGGCTGCATTTACCCACTATGCTTCTGCTAGCTGGAACAAATTGCCTGAAGACCTCAGATCTGCCCCAACCTTACTTACTTTTAAAAATAGACTAAAGACTTTTATGTTTACCGTCGCTTTTAACTGCTGACAGCTACTATGCAAACCCAATGAGTCCTCTATAAGTTTTTAGCTCTTTCTGCAACTGCTGCGGCTGTTGCTTAATGCACTTTTTATACTTTTTTTTTTTAAGTTTTGTTGTGATGCTTTTAAATGTCCATTTTATTGTCTTCTTTTATTTTATTTTCCTGTCAACCATTTTATGTGAAGCACTTTGAATTGCCTCTGTGTATGAAATGTGCTATACAAATAAACTTGACTTGACTTGACTTGACTAGCTGTGTGTGTGTGTGTGTGTGTGTGTGTGTGTGTGTGTGTGTGTGTGTGTGTGTGTGTGTGTGTGTGTGTGTGTGTGTGTGTGTGTGTGTGTGTGTGTGTGTGTGTGTGTGTGTGTGTGTGTGTGTGTGTGTGTGTGTGTGGATAGATATTTAGTTTATTTAGTTGGGAAGATTGGAGCAGTCTTTTACCAGTCTTTAGTGATTTAATGTGTGATCAAGTGAATGTTTGCAAATATCAATTAATAAAATCCCAAAGAATGAATAAAATATTTCTTCTGATTCATTCCAGGAAGTACATACATAACACTTGCATGAATGTAGAAAATAACGACTTTAACATCGGGGGTTGATATGTTCCAGTTGTCACCTTTACAGACACACGTCTTTACAGATGTTCTCTTTTGAAACACCAAAAAAGTTTAGGAAATAAGTTTAAACTCATGTTGAAACAGATTATTTACTTGTTAAGATTATCAGAGAAATTATTAAACTTGCACTTTCAAAATGTATCTGTGTTTTCCTGTGAACATTATTCAAGCCTTTAAATGGTAAATGGACTGCATTTATATAGCGCTTTTATCCAAAGCGCTTTACAATGTGCCTACATTCACCCATTCACACACCGAGGGGGGCCAGCTGCCACGCAGGGTGCTGGCACAGCCATCAGGAGCAATTTGGGGTTCAGTGTCTTGCCCAAGGACACTTCGACATGCGGACTGGAGGAGCTGGGGATCGAACCACCAACCTTCCGATTAGTGGAGGACCTGCTCTACCTCCTGAGCCACAGCCGCCCTATTAAATATGAAACTGTGGTCACGTGACCTCGAGCAGTCTATTTAAATATGAAACTGTGGTCACGTGACCTTGAACAGTCTATTAAATATGAAACTGTGGTCATGTGACCTCGAGCAGTCTATTTAAATATGAAACTGTGGTCACGTGCCCTCGAGCAGTCTATTTAAATATGAAACTGTGGTCACGTGACCTCGAGCAGTCTATTTAAATATGAAACTGTGGTCACGTGACCTTGAGCAGTCTATTTAAATATGAAACTGTGGTCACGTGACCTCGAGCAGTCATGGCTAACAACAACATTGTCATTTTCACACCCTGGAAAATAGATGTGTGTCGTTGCTTTTCTTGTGAGGATGGTCTGCACTGTGTGAGGATGGTCTACACTGTATGAGGATGGTCTGCACTGTGTGAGGATGGTCTGCACTGTGTGAGGATGGTCTACACTGTGTGAGGATGGTCTACACTGTGTGAGGATGGTCTGCACTGTGTGAGGATGGTCTACACTGTGTGAGGATGGTCTGCACTGTGTGAGGATGGTCTGCACCGTGTGAGGATGGTCTGCACTGTGTGAGGATGGTCTACACTGTGTGAGGATGGTCTGCACTGTGTGAGGATGGTCTGCACTGTGTGAGGATGGTCTACACTGTGTGAGGATGGTCTGCACTGTGTGAGGATGGTCTGCACCGTGTGAGGATGGTCTGCACTGTGTGAGGATGGTCTGCACTGTCCGAGGATGGTCTGCACTGTGTGAGGATGGTCTGCACTGTGTGAGGATGGTCTGCACTGTGTGAGGATGGTCTGCACTGTGTGAGGATGGTCTGCACTGTGTGAGGATGGTCTGCACTGTGTGAGGATGGTCTACACTGTGTGAGGATGGTCTACACTGTGTGAGGATGGTCTGCACTGTGTGAGGATGGTCTGCACTGTGTGAGGATGGTCTACACTGTGTGAGGATGGTCTGCACTGTGTGAGGATAGTCTACACTGTGTGAGGATGGTCTACACTGTGTGAGGATGATCTGCACTGTGTGAGGATGGTCTGCACTGTGTGAGGAGGGTCTGCACTGTGTGAAGATGGTCTGCACTGTGTGAAGATGGTCTGCACTGTGTGAAGATGGTCTGCACTGTGTGAAGATGGTCTGCACTGTGTGAAGATGGTCTGCACTGTGTGAAGATGGTCTGCACTGTGTGAGGATGGTCTGCACTGTGTGAGGATGGTCTGCACTGTGTGAAGATGGTCTGCACTGTGTGAGGATGGTCTGCACTGTGTGAGGATGGTCTGCACTGTGTGAGGATGGTCTGCACTGTGTGAGGAACTGTTGTCCTTGTACCTTGTGTCAGTGTGTACCATCCTTCTCCATGTGTATCAAGTTTAATAAAACACAATGTTATACCTCTATACTATAGCTACATTAGGTTATACCTATACTACAGCTACATTATGTTATACCTATACTATAGCTACATTATGTTATACCTATACTATAGCTACATTATGTTATACCTATACTATAGCTACATTATGTTATACCTATACTAGTGTCCTCTAGTAAGAGAGTGGCGTCAGCGGAGGACCAAAATGCGAGACTCATTAGCCAATGAACAGCCAGGAATGGGTCTCGCGCTACTTTTGCATGCTAAAATAAAGCCGATAATGTACAATTTGATCCATTTCAAGGGATGAAAAACCCTTTCAGAGTACAACACTGTCTATTTTGCTGTAACTCCACAGTGCTGCTTTTTTTACTCAAGAGTTCCACTTTCTACTTCCTGGAAAAAAACTGGTCCATTGGAGTGAATGGAGATGTCAGAACTCTTCTATTATACGGCTCTGACCTATACTATAGCTACATTATGTTATACCTATACTATAGCTACATTATGTTATACCTATACTATAGCTACATTATGTTATACCTATACTATAGCTACATTATGGGGAGCTGTCTGAGTTATTCTCCTTAGATGAAACATATTGAAATGGAGTATTGATAGTTGATAGAAAACAGCTAAGCTGTCCATAGTGCTGCCTTACCTGCATCAATAGCTTGGCTGTATTTCACCTCTGCATCCCCAAACTGTTCGTGCTTGAAGATGTGGTTTCCCTCATTCTTGAGCCGGGCCAGGTGAGGAGGAAGGGCACCGGTCGGGGCATCCAGATCTCCTGTCCTCCAGGATGGCTCTCTTCCCTCTGACTACTGTTGGTCTCCCCCTTCTCTGATGGAGACCCCTTACACTGCCCCGGGCTCGCCGCCTGCTCCCTGGTGTCGAGTAAATATTGTCAATTTCAGAATCAGAATCACTTTTATTGCCACAATATGCAAGATCACATATGAGGAATTTGTCTCAGTGTAAGTACACCTGTGTGCAGCGTAGCGGTCAATATTCAGAAATAAAAAGACAATATCTAAAAGATGAAATCACAGAAAAATGCAAGAGTAAATGGTTGTGGCAGGAGAAGCAGCTATAATACTTGAATGTAACAAGTGTAGTTCAGCTGCTGTTACTGTAAAGTGACGTATTCAACTGTGCTCAGGAGGTAGTGGGGGTGGTGGTGGTGGTAGAGTCCTTGGTAGGGGGGGCTCTCTGAATTACTGAATTATTTTTCAATAAAATGCTCGTTAGTAATTGTGTAGAATTAAAATGCTCAGTATGTACACTGCTATAATCACCCTTTTAGTTCATCCCTGGACATGTTACAATGAAAGTGGAACATTGTTAGTTAGTTCTCTGGCATTGTTGCCATGAGCTGTGGACCTCCAATATGGCCACTAGAGGGCAGCATCCACCAGCTGAAAGCCCAGCAGTGATAGCACATAATAGAGCCATGGCATGGACCCCTATTCGATTAGATATAAACAAACAAACACAGAACACAATAAGCTCAAACTAGCTCATTCTTGGTAATAGGTAGCTGCTTTATTAATCTCCTCTATTGGGGGTTGGTTAGCCCTGATTTGTTTGGATGTAAATGGAAATTGGAACTACAGTATAACAAATACTTCAATATTACCAACACATCAGTAACCGTGGAAACATACCATTGTGATGTACATATGATTAATTGTGCAGCTCTGGATTGTCAGATATCGATGGCCATATTATAAAAAGGCACAGAGTGAATGAAGATCAGGGTAGGGTTAGGCAGCCTACCTTCAGAGTTCTCTGTCTGGAAGGAATCCCATCAAGCACTGCAATAGCATCTTTGTCCAGTTTCAGGATGGTGTAGCACTCAGCTATCTTGTATTTCCCTTCAATCTCTGAGGGGAAACTCTGAAAGACAACAATACAAGAGAGCTTAAACGACAGTAAATGATGGACAGAGCCATAGCTTCTTAGCCACTTGGAACTATAACTGTCTTTGCCATCTTGTGCTATTATTACTGCTCGGGACATACTGTGTCCCAACTGAGGATGATATGGTTCCACAAGTTGCAAGGCACTGTACGAACACCACAAAGAGAATTTCAATGGGAGAGATTAGGGGCCGGGGGCACAACAGGTAATAAATCGACCTTTGCTTATAGGGAGGACATTTACAACAGAGCGGGATGATTTACAGAGGAATTTAACAATCTTTGTACGCATAATATATTATATGGGTGTGTAGCCTATATTTATATAATTATTATTAGGCTATATTAATAGATCAACCACTATACCATGAAGAAGAAGCATATACACAGAGCCTACATACAGTACATACATACAGGTCATATCCAAAACACATAGCTACCTGTCTGCATTTATCAGTCCTCCTAGCCTAGGCCTGTTGAATGCAGACATGTGGATCTACGTCAATGCTGCAAGTTGTCTGAAGAGTGGGCTATAGTATACTGTACTGTACTGTGGACAACCTATAGGTGTGTGTGAATCATGTGAGAAGCTGCATTATGTGTGCAATGCATACATTTAAATGAGCTTGATAGCTGGCCTGACAACATTTAGCCTATTTGAATGACGTCGGGTGAAAGCAGTATGCACACTGCAGCAATTATTAATTGAGAAGGGATCGTGATGTATGCATGGCTGCCATGTAGGCTAATCCGAGAACCATAGTGCTATCCATTTAAGACAAAAAATGATGAAAACATCTCTAATTAAATCATGCACAACTTATATCAATCAACACAGAACCAGACACAGGCTGGAGGACATTAATAACCGGAAGGCTACATTTTAGGACCAAGGAGGTTGGACCATGGGTTGGATTTGGGCAGCTGCGTCAAGCCAGCTAGAATATGCCATGCTAGTATCGGAAGTTAGGTGATTTTGCCTTCAAAATTAAAGTTGACTCACGAAAGGGTGTACACAGAATAACACAAACACAAATACGCCATTATAAAGTGAGTTTCTTGCTGTAAAATAAATATATTAGGCTGCACAGATGAAGTTATGTTCAATAATATTTCCTGATTAAAGAACGTTTTATTTTTATTATTATTATTGTTATTGTTATCATTTATCTTTTTTTTTTTAATGGCGATGATGGCGATGATTATAATTAGCACAAGGGCTGATTAACAAGCAAATCATTTTTGGGAAAGCTTTGCAACAGATGTTTTTGTTGTTGTGAGCGGATATATTGCTGTTTATTGTGGCTAACTTGACTCTGGGCTAGAGAGCTGGAGGAGGAAAAAAAGGAGGAAAAAAATCGAAGGAAAAAAAGGAATATCTTTGAGGGTTTTAGGGGCGGATTTGGACAAAGTTTCTCAACTGTCCCGACCCGAGGAAGCTCCGGGGGGTTGACGAGGAGTCGCCTTCACCGGTAATTACCGTATGAGTTATTAGTCGGTTGTTATAAACGAACGGTCATTTTTTCAGTGTGTCTGTCTGCGTCTGCGAGCACCGCCGTCCGTCCCAGCCGCCGGAAGTCTGCATGATGAAGCTAGCGCGCGAGGCAGCGGCGTCTACGTTTTTTTTTCTCTCTCTCCGTTTTTTTTTATTCGAGACTTTTTTTTCTTCTCTTTTTTTATTTTCTCAGCAGCAGCGAGATGAGCAGAGAGAGAGAGGCGCGGAGGCGTAGGGCGCATTGAGCAAGCTGTTTATGTTTACAACGCGGAGGTCTACTTCTTCACCACATGAACCTACAGGCCTCCTTGTATAACGTTAGCAAGCCAGCGAACAAAAGCTGAACATAAATGGAGGCAAGTTAGCTAGCTGCCCTTGTCTGGTTCAGTTTACCAGCTAACGCTGTGTTTGTTTACGCTACACCCCAGATCTCGCCAGGCTGGAGGTATACAGCGTTAAGCTCTGGCTAGGTGTGCTGTGTGTGCAGGGGAGTTCAGGTTCTCCTAGGTCCTCTGACAAATTCGGCCCAATATTTTATTAAAGATGTCATTATTCACTGCTAGCTCGCTATTAGCAAGCTATGAACCAGCGTGTGTCGAAAATTGCTATCACTGAGATGATGAAACAGAGATGTGAAACATTTGACAGTAACAACCTCCACATGTTTGACGCAGAGCTGTCAGCTTGTCGCCTGTGAGAAATTAGTTTAGCCATAGTAGTACAGCCTGTGCGGCTGCAGAGGGGCGTGAAGGCTAATCCTAACAATCATAATAAAACCATAATGCATTGAATATTTTGCATGCACTTGAATTTCAGTTATTTTTCTTCATATAGGCCTATATGGGCACATTTAACCTGTGGACTTTTCAATGATGTCAAGTGTCCGTTTCTGCTTCATATATGCTTTTGTAAAATGTGAATGCAGCCAACATAGAACAGTGAAACATGAACCGTCCCTGTCTGCCCAGTGGTTGAGCTGGTTTGATGATGAAAAGTTGAGAAGTCGTTTTTTTTTTAAACTGAGTGTTGGAGTGATGTGCAGTTTATCAGCACATACTTGCATCTGGTTTAGGAGAACACACGTCTGTGTTACAACAGCCAACTTCATGAACATATTGTTGGAGTGCCCGAAATTAAATCAAATGTGCGTTGTCCAAAGCTAACCACGTGGACATGTTGCACATGAAACTGCCGCTTTAAAATGGTCTAATATTTGTCAAAGCAACACATACTGTGTAAGATAGTCCTCAAAATAATGGTTGTTATCTGCCAAAGTGTGTGGTAGAGTACACCAGATTACCAGCCACTGTAAACATTGACTAGCTAAGGCTGCTGCCTAGACGTGTTTACCACACCCTGATCCTCCTGACACAATTTAACACTCCACCTGTCCTAAAGCCATTGGTGCTCATGGAGGAGAGGGTGCAATGCAAGGAAACAAACAGATGATTTGAAACGCATGGTCTCGTTTCAGTTTCACATGAAAATAATACCACAAAAGAAGAGCAAAGCGAGGAGGAGGAGGAGGAGGAGGAGGAGGGGGGCGAGTGTATTCTAAGTGTGTTGCTTTTTAATTACAGAAATAATGGAAGAATCCCATTTCAACTCATACTTTTGGTCTCCCGTCCCCACTGTGCAAGGACAGGTAGAGACAACCTCATTGTTGGAATTGACTTGAAATACACACATGTTATATATATATGTGCTATGTAAAGAGATGCCTGGAGGTAAATGTCACTTTAGTCGACTCGTAATATTAATAATAATAACAACACTGGCTTAGTCGGTGCAGTTGGCTAAACCTCACATAGACGTTATTTGAATCTGGGCTCTTGAATGGGTGAGGGTTCCCTGATCAAGTGATCACCCCTGGTCCTCTCCTGTCCCGTGTCTTCAACCCCTCTCTCACCCCCCATTTTCTAACCCATCCTTCACATCTTCTCACCTTTCACCTCCGCATCATCTTCCTCCCTCCTCATCCTGCTCCTTTCATCTCGTACTTACACACCTCTCCTCCGTTGTCTTCCCTCCTTATTCCTCCTCTCCTCTCCACATAAACTCATCTCGTCCCTGACTCCTCTCCGCCTCTGTCATCCCACCTTGCTCTTTGATGCCTGCTCCTTCTCCATCTCCTCACCACCACCACCATCTTCTCTTCTCTCCTCTCCTTATCTCTCCTCTCCCTCACGCACCGATGTCTGACCTCTCTCCTTCGTTGTCATCCCTCCCCCAAACGTTCTCCTCTCTCCCCACCTGTCTCATACAATCCTAACCTTTACCTCCTCCCCCATCCTCGCTCCTTTTCACCCTCATCCTCCCTCCCTCCTTTTCGCCACCGGCCCCTCCTTCTACCCCCCCCCCCCCCCCTTTCCTCCTAGATCGAGAACGCCATGTTCCTGAACAAGATGAAGGAGCAGCTGGGTCCCGACAAGGCCAACCCTCCCTCCTTCGCCCACGCCTCCGCCTCCTTGGGCCACTACCCCACGGCCGTGCTGGCCGTCCCCGGTCCGATGGAGGCTGCGGGGGGCGGGCTGCGAGTGGTCCCCAAACAGGAAGCGGGTAACGTGGGAGGGGCCGGCGGCGGCGGCCCCTCCTTGAATGTCGGGGGCCACCACCATCCGCACACCTCCCAGAACATCACCGTGGTGCCCGTTTCCTCCACGGGCATCATGACCGCAGGTGAGTGAGTGGGCTGCTGTGTCCTTTTTCCCAGCTGCCACAAGCGTTTTCTGAAAATCGCGTAAAGTAGAAGGCATTTATTTACCCATCAAAAGTCATACAAGTGGTCCTCCATTTTGTGAAGATGATCTAACACAAACGTTGCTGTTTCATCAACTTTTGTTAACCACAGACCCTATTTCATAACCTGACGCTGCCAGATGGATGTAGGTTGGTTCACATTTGTTTCACAACCTGTGAATTTGTGGAGGGACTTCTGGGTAAGCCTGCAAAAAGATGTCATCCCTGCAGCACTCTATTGTAGCGGGGACGTTTTGAGTACTTTAGGTGTTTACATGTCTGTGGACATTTTGTTTTGAACGCGATAGCGTCAAAACCATTTAAGGTTTTGGCAGTCACGAAACTTTACAGGTGTGTAGTTGACATACAAATGAACTAAATTAACACAAACACACACAGCTCGTAAACCATGTCAGTAATGGACACTAATAGTCAGTACAGCAGCATACTGTATCACCCACGCCACAACAACAAACACAATATTGATTCACCTCAATCAGGAATGAGTGGGAAATTGATCTTCTGATCATATTTCACCTTTCCATATTTTCCCACATTTATTTATTATTATGATTCCCCCCCAATCTAAGGAAATAAAGAATGTCTCTTATCCAGTGGGTATGAGAGGGAGGGACAGTTGATTTCCAAATGGTCAATCTTGACAAGAGCGATGCCTTATTGGATGTAGGAAAGACAATTTGGTTCTTCTTCCCTCCCCAATTACCTCTGATAGGCTATTCAAAATCTCTGTCCAATAATTATGGATGGATGGCCAAAGCCAGAACGTATGCGCGTTGGAGTGTTGTGTGTTAGTGTTGGAGTACTCGAGAACGGTGGTCTCGTCTCGTCTTGGACTCGGTCTCGGACAAGCAGCAAAAATGTTTATCTAACCCATTTATCTCTATGAACCTATCCACACCAAATCAGAAACGTCCACATTTTGCGGTGCAGATGTATTTAGTTATTTATTTATGATTTGGTGGGGATAGTCCCATAGAGATATTTGGTTTCCTCTTTTTTTTTTTATTATTATTATTATTATTATTGCCGTGCGATTTATTCGCAAGGAGTATTTGCATTTGGTCAGAAAAGACCTTAAATCATGACATCCTCCACTACATTTGTCATTTTTTGTATTGTTTTGTATTATCTAGTTGGCCAATATCATTCTGAGATGGGAATCAGTTTGTTAATTTTGCCATGCAAATGGTGTAACGTACAGTTCATGTTTGGAGTTGGACAGTACAGAGTCAGCTTAAAATGAAAAATGAAAAATGTTTTGTGTTGATCAATCAGCCAGTCAGATGACAGTCTCTCTCTCTCTCTCTCTCTCTCTCTCTCTCTCTCTCTCTCTCTCTCTCTCTCTCTCTCTCTCTCTCTCTCTCTCTCTCTCTCTCTCTCTCTCTCTCTCTCTCTCTCTCTCTCTCTCTCTCTCTCTCTCTCTCTCTCTCTCTCTCTCTCTCTCTCTCTCTCTCTCTCTCTCTCTTAGCGGGGTTAGTGATCACCACCCCCCAAGGCACGCTGGTCCCCACAGCCTCCACGCAATCATTTGTAGCCGGATACCCCACTGCCACCACCATGATCGTGTCGGCAGTGCACCCCTCAAACACAGGTAAAACCAGCATGATCGTGTCGGCAGTGCACCCCTCAAACACAGGTAAAACCAGCATGATCGTGTCGGCAGTGCACCCCTCAAACACAGGTAAAACCAGCATGATCGTGTCGGCAGTGCACCCCTCAAACACAGGTAAAACCACCATGATCGTGTCGGCAGTGCACCCCTCAAACACAGGTAAAACCACCATGATCGTGTTGGCAGTGCACCCCTCAAACACAAGTAAAACCAGCATGATCGTGTCGGCAGTGCACCCCTCAAACACAGGTAAAACCAGCATGATCGTGTCGGCAGTGCACCCCTCAAACACAGGTAAAACCAGCATGATCGTGTCGGCAGTGCACCCCTCAAACACAGGTAAAACCACCATGATCGTGTCGGCAGTGCACCCCTCAAACACAGGTAAAACCAGCATGATCGTGTCGGCAGTGCACCCCTCAAACATGTCGGCAGTGCACCCCTCAAACACAGGTAAAACCAGCATGATCGTGTCAGCAGTGCACCCCTCAAACACAGGTAAAACCACCATGATCGTGTCGGCAGTGCACCCCTCAAACACAGGTAAAACCACCATGATCGTGTCGGCAGTGTACCCCTCAAACACAGGTAAAACCAGCATGCATCACGGGGTGGGGGGATGACATCACATCAAGAGGCATGAAAATAAACAGAGACAGACGGACGGACAGACAGAGGCACACTTCTCCCTAATCTAGGCCCAATAAAACTCATTAAAAACTTTGCACTTACACAGCTGATTACCTCTGCTCTAGTCATCAGCCTATCAGAACACGTTGAGCTTGTTGAAGCAACAGTTAACCACCAATGATCGGGAGGGAAAAATCAAGAGTATTTTTTATTTTTTTCATTAAGAGAAAGGACTATTGCTGTTGGTATCGATACTGTTGCAAATGAGTGTTGTAACCTTTTCAGATTTTTGATACTATTTATACTTTTGACAACCTTACCCTCTTGTTCCAGATAAGAAGGCAGACATTGGTGGCCATCCTGCGGTCGTCATGCAGATGCCAGGGAAGCGAGGCAGGAAGAGGAAACCGATGATGGGCAGAATGACACTTCCTGGTGGAGTCCTCCCACCAGGAAGTGATGCGTTAATACTGGCGCACCTCGCTGCCGGGGGACAGGTAGGGAAGACTTCTCTTTTTATCTTTTATCTACCTTCTCTTCTCTGCTCTCCTCCTCTCCTCTCCTCTCTTCTCCTCTCCTCTCCTCTGCTCCCTTCCTCTCCTCTTCTCTCCTCTCCTCTCTCCTCCTCTCCTCTCTTCTCCTCTCCCCTCCCCTCCTCTTCTCCTCTCCTCTCTCCTCCTCTCCTCTCTTCTCCTCTCCCCTCCCCTCCTCTTCTCCTCTCCTCTCTTCTGCTCTCCTCTACTCCTCTCCCCTCTCATCCTCTTCTCTCCTCTCCTCTCTTTCCTCTCCTCTCCTCTCTTCTCCTCTCCTCTACTCCTCCCCCCCTCCTCTTCTCCTCTCCTCTCCTCCCATCCTCTTCTCCTCTCCTCTCCTCTCCTCTCTTCTCTTCTCCTCTCCTCTCCTCTACTCCTCTCCCCCCTCCTCTTCTCCTCTCCTCTCCTCCTCTCCCCTCCTCTCCTCTCCTCTGCTCCTCTCCTCTGCTCTCCCCTCCTCCCCCCTAGCCTCTCCCCTCCTCTCCTGGTGGTGTTTCATTAGAGTTATTTCGTATAGCTGTTGGATACTGACATCCCACAGACAGTGTAAGATGCCCTGGCTTGTGCCTCTTCTGCCCTCCCTCCTCATATCCTTCCCCTTGTGTTGCAGCAGCACACTGCCGACCCGTACGACCTGTCCAATGATGAGGATGATCACAGCAACAAAGATGGCCCTAAGTCCTACAGGTAGAACACAGATAACTAGATGGGGTGGGGATCAGATATGGGGACTTGTAGCCTGGTAAACTTAGCTAGAAAAAAGTCCTCTGAGACATGTTTGTGTATTAGGACCAGGGTGGGAATTCCATCAGTTTGGGGGCAAGGCCATTTGGCCTTCGGTGTCTAAATTTTTTGTATGGCACAAGGCCACATGCCAGGGCACAAAGGTCAGCCTCTATATTGGCATAGTGCAGAGCGATTTCTCTGAAATGTGTGTTAGAATGAGCCAACCAGTGCCCTTTGCACAGGGCAGGTTACATTAAACTGAGACCACTGATTAGTGTTCATTTCGTCGACGGAAACTATGACGAGAAATGTTAGTCGACTACCTTTTCCCCCAAGACGAAGACGAGACTAAAATGTTCAGACTTTTAGTTTCATTGACTAAGACGAGACTAAAATACTCAAACTTTTAGTCGACTAAAACTTGACTAAACAAAAAGAGGAGGAGGTTGACTAAATATGATAAAAACTAACAAGGGCATTTGACACAGGACTAAGACTACGACTAAATTTAAAAATAGATGACAGAATTAACACTAATTCTACACTGTTTCCCCCCCTCAATGCAGCAGTTCAGGTTCCTGTGCTGCAGCATCATAGATGTAGCTGACATTTAGCCGTCTTAAAAACATTTGCAGTAGTTACAACAGAACCCGCCGGTTCTGCATCAGTGGCACTGATGCTTTTAAAGCAACTGACAGTAGCAGGCTGGTAGCATCAGGGCACTGCCAAGGTGGCCTTAGGGATCCCAGGGCATCACGGCCAGTGGGAGGGGCAACGCAGGCCATGGCAATTCCCACCCTGATTAGGGCTATTCAAATAAACGTGACTTGACTTGAAACTGCAAAGTATTTGAGTGCTGACAGAATATATCGACTAGTATGACTGTGTTTATTTTCAGCTTTAATGTTAGATTGTACAGTTGTGGAAAGTGGGGCAGAGTTTCTCCTCCATCTGTGTACTGTACATGTAATCTGATTGGAAGCGCTTCAGCAGGTCAACAATAAACTTGGTCAAAGTTCAAATAATTGGAATTGTGCCATCGCTCTCTCCACAGGTAAACAGTGGCTCTGCCAATACAAAGCCAAACGCCTTTATTTATCCAGTTCAAAATGTCATAAAAGGGGGTGAAGTCATGTAAAATGGAGATGATCAAATTAACACATAATAATCATCGAAATAAATCATTCATGCCCAAATCTTTCACGTCTTCAGTCAGTCAGTCTGTCAGTCTCACTCTCCCTCAGTTCCAAAATCTCCTTTCATTGCTTTGTGCACCGTGACAGTTTCCCCCTCTCTCTCTCTCTCTCTCTCTCTCTCCCGCTTGCCCAGGTGCCGGATGTGCTCGGTGACGTTCTTCAGCAAGTCGGACATGCAGATCCACGCCAAGTCCCACACCGAGGCCAAGCCCCACAAGTGCCCCCACTGCTCCAAGTCGTTTGCTAACTCCAGCTACCTGTCGCAGCACATCCGCATCCACAGCGGGGCCAAGCCCTACACCTGCTCCTACTGCCAGAAGACCTTCAGACAGCTCAGTCACCTACAGCAGCACACACGGTACTGCTCAGGGGTGTGTGTGTGTGTGTGAGTGTGTGTGTGTGTGTGTGGGGTGGGTGATATGGACAAAAAACAAACATACTGTATCTTGGTATTTTTAGGTTGAATGGCGATACATTATATCAGGGTATCCGCAGGGTCTTAAAAGTTTATGAATTAATTTAGGGAAAATTAAGGCTATTAAAAAGTATTAAAAAGTCTTAATCGCTATTTGAGAGGTGATACATTTTGTAGCTATTATGCTGATGGTGTTAAATGAGCATATGATATCGTCTCATGTCGATCACAGACCCCTGAATTGAATCGAAATCGTATCGTGGCAGACTTTGTGATATCAGCAAATATCGCATTGTTGTCCAACGAATCAATATAATATATAATATCGTATTTTGATTAAACTATTATTTATGACGTGTGCTAAATGCTCAGTTGTGAGTCAAAGACACATGTGAGATGTCACAAGCACTTTTATTAAAACAAGACTATTATTACTATCGATAGAGCTGAACAGTCACATGACTTTCCCATTCATTTTCTGCGTAGACATTTTCCAGAGAAAAGAGGATTCCCCACACACTGTCCTTTACTTGCAATAAAGTTTATTATAACACGTTTGGGTCCTCAGACCTTCATCAGGTCAAATGAAGAACAGAAAAGCAACACAGGTATAGTAGGGAGCCAAAAGGAACGTCACTTCCTACTTCAGCATGTGTACCAAGGGATTTCATCTGCCATTTTATTTTCCATTGACTTTTTGTAAAATGCTAAAACAAAATGCTAAAACCCAGCAATTCAGCTATAGTTAGAATCCGGAGAGACCACCGAACATTTCACTCGGGGCCAAAACTAACAACATTGAAAAGATATTTTCTTTAAATCCGCAATTCTTTTACATTTTGGTCCGAGTTTTAAGGCTGGAACCAAGCCAACCCGTGACCTACTGAATTGTGAGTGACAAATCAAATTTATGACCCCCCCCCTAACCCTAACCCTAACCCCCCCATCTTTATAATTTTGTTGTTTTTTCTCCAATTGAAATGTTTTATGTCACTCACAATTCAGTAGCTCACGGGTTGGCTTGGTTCCAGCCATGAAACTCACTGTATAAAGATTTTTCAAAATGGAGAAAATGAATGGGGAACTCACTTCCGGGGCAAGAGACGTCACGTGACTGTTCAGCTCTATAGTGGGGATTGGTGCTTTCACAAAATATTGACACAATGACATTTTTGGATAAATAATCACCGGTAATGTGGATATAATGACTAAGTGGGTAAAGACAATTAATAGAACAGTCTGGTAAGTTCATAAAATGACATTACTTTACTGTAATACACCCTTTAAAACCAGGAAAAGACAACACTTATGCCACATCACGATATTACCTATGCAAAAATCTTCTCATATCACGATTTCGATATAATATCGATATATTGCCCAGCCGTGCGTGTGTGTGTGTGCACGTGTCGTGCATGTGTGCGTGCGCACGCGTGCGTGTGTGTGCTTGGAGTTGGGTGCGAGGTTTGAGGACTTTGCTGGATATTTGTTTGTGAGCGGTGATTTGACAGTGTACAGCAGCTCTTTCAGCACAGTCAAACTATAACCTTTACAAGGTGCCACACTTTCACCAAACATTTATCAAACCATGGTGCTACGATTTTTATCGTTATGTTATTCATTTAACACTGATGCTTAGGGCAGAAAGCCTAACATTTTAATTGACAAATTCAACACCTTGACTATTTAACGAGCTAAAAAGCTCTGAGAATAGAACAGAGCCTGGTACTTGATGTGCTGCGGTGTTTAGTAGGGAAAGGTCAACTCATTAAGCAGGCGGTTCGTGTTGCTTTCTCACGGTCACAGCAGGTCACATGATGATGTCACGGTCACTGGTCACATGATGATATGTCACATTTTTCGGAGACCTCGTACCGTCACTGGAAACAGGCGGAATCATCCGGTTCCAGTAGAATTTCATGTTGAAGCAGAGAAAATATTCTCCCCAATTGTACTTGGCCAATTCCCAGCAGAATTCTGATTTATAATCTGAGAATTCTGACTTTAATCTGTGAATTCTAACTTGAATCTGTGAATTCCGACTTTAATCTCAAAACTGACTTTATTCTCAGAATCCTGATTTAAAGTTATAATCTCAAAGATTTTCATCTAAACAATAAATAAATTAAGAGTCACTCACAATGTTGATTGAGGCTATGGTCCATTGATGGAAGCCTTTGCAGTATATAGTGACATTATGTGACATTAGTACAGTAACTGTTTGGATGTCACCTGCAATTACCACTCATCGCCATAGGTGTCACCCAAGAGAACAAAGCTGAAATCTTAGAGAGTATCACTTTAAACTCAGAACTAAAAAATAAAAAAGTAAAAATAAAAGAAAATCGCAAGTGACCCTAATCATCTTCGGTAGTATTAAATTGGGTCTGGTGTCAAAAGAAAAGGAAAAAAACGTTTTTTGTTTTTGTTTATTATGATTTCAGGCGACCCTATTTGAATTCCAGGCGACCCCACTTAGGGTCATGACCCTAAGGTTGGGAACCACTGCTGTAACTGTATGTATGATGATGTGAGAGATGAAAGCAATACACCCCCTCCTCTTTCCACCCCCTCACCACTGTTACATGTTTTAATTTGACATTTAACTTCATTCTCCTTCATTGCCATGCACTGGTTTCTCTTTGTTGTTTTCAGGCCATTAAGTTTTTTAACAGAAAGATGCGCTCCTCCTCAATTTACATTTCAATTTGACTGCAGCAGAGCAGGACAAAGACACACACACACACACACACACACACACACACACACACACACACACACACACACACACACACACACACACACACAGACAGACAGACAGACAGACAGACAGACACGAATCTGAGACTCAAATCAGGGCACACTGGTCGGGGAGAGAGCAATCTGGGAACCCAGAGTAATTTTCTTATTTTTTATTTTTCAAATAAAAATAGACTCTGGGTTTCCAGATTGGGGAGAGAGAGACTGCGAGAGAGAGAGAGAGAGAGAGAGAGAGAAGGGTGACTGTGCTTGCTGTATGGTTTTGTTCTGTGTTTTCACAACAGACGCAGCACAAAGAGCACACTGTCATTATGTATTGATCTGTGATCAACATGATCACATGACCTTTGATTTAAGTAATGTTAAGCCATTTTGGTCTTGGGATCATCGTTAAGTTTGATCGTACTGTAGCCTGAAAATCTCTCTCTCTCTCTCTTTTTCTCTCTCTCCACTCTCCCCCCCCAATCCCTGCATCCCGTGTTAGAAACCACACTGAGGCCAAGCCCCACAAGTGCCCCCACTGCTCCAAGTCGTTTTCTAACTCCAGCTACCTGTCGCAGCACATCCGCATCCACAGCGGGGCCAAGCCCTACACCTGCTCCTACTGCCAGATGACCTTCAGACAGCTCAGTCACCTACAGCAGCACACACGGTACTGCTCAGGGCTGTGTGAGTGTGTGAGTGTGTGTGTGCGCATGCGTACGTGTGTAACTGACTTGGCCCGAACTTGTCCCCTATAGCAAGGGTTCCCAAGCTTTTCAGCCCCTGACCCCCAAAATAACAGTGCCAGACGCTGGCGACCCCCACTATCCCCAGAGGTGGTTTGTTGCCACATGAGAATTCCGTAAACAAAACAAACACAACTGAACAATTATGGTTAAAATGTGCTCTTTTTAATAGTTTTTAAATGATTAAACATGTAGTTCACACATTCTTTAGGCCAATTCCACACATTCTGGAAATCATCTTGTGACCCACCCAGTGGTGTCCCGTGACCCCACGGGAGGGGGGGGGTTCCGACCCTCACTTTTGGAATCACTGCCCTATATATAGTGCCTAAGCCACGCCCTCTTCCAGGTTCAGCATGGGGCCATTCCCCATTCATTTTCCCATTGACGATTCTTAAAATCCTTATAAACTTACTTGGACAAAAAAAAGCGATTAAGCTATATTCAGAATCACGAGAGACCATAGAACATTTCACTCCGACCGAAACAAACAGCATCATGATCAATTCTGTGCATTATGGAACACATTTGTGTGCAGTGAAGAAACGTGTTGGACAAAACAAAACAAATAAACTCTGAGCTGGAGAGATTGCTTTAGCGTGTGTGCGTTTTGGGTGCAACAGCATTGGCGCACTGGCTGCTGCAGTCTTCACCTCAGAATTTTCATCATTTTGATTTAGTGATGCATTAATCCCAATTGTATAATATCATGTGCTTTGCTCCACGCTGGTCACCACCAGGCCATCTCTGTTCCTCTGCTCTCTCTCCTCTCTCTCCCCTTGTGTGTAGCTACTCGTCTCTTTTCTTTTGGAGAGAAAAAGTGGCACTATACCCCTGAATAAAGGCATTGATGAAAGGGACGCAACTTGATGGCTGTATTTTCATTTCCAATGAGCTGGTAGGAGAAACCTAAGGACATGTGTGAGCGTGAGCGGGCAGGGCACGTGCCCAATGGGTTTGAACTAGCATGGCGCTGCTGTACTTATGTCGCTGTCTCGATAAGAGAAAACATACTAAGTGCTTAACAACACACAACACTGTCATCTCCATTCTCTGTACGCCAAGTGCAACTGATTGTGTGTGTGTGTGTGTGTGTGTGTGTGTGTTTGTGGGATTTTCTAGGATTCACACTGGTGACCGACCGTACAAGTGTATCCACCCTGGATGTGAGAAGGCCTTCACTCAGCTGTCCAACCTACAGGTAACAGCTAGCTATGACAGCTTTGATCCTACAGGTAACTCTTAGCTATGACAGCTTTGATCCTACAGGTAACCACTAGCTATGACAGCTTTGATCATACACGTAACAGCTAGCTATGACAACTTTGATCCTACAGGTAACCACTAGCTATGACAACTTTGATCCTACAGGTAACCACTAGCTATGACAGCTTTCATCATACACGTAACAGCTAGCTATGACAACTTTGATCATACACGTAACAGCTAGCTATGACAGATTTGATCATACACGTAACAGCTAGCTATGACAACTTTGATCCTACAGGTAACAGCTAGCTATGACAGCTTTGATCCTACAGGTAACCACTAGCTATGACAGCTTTGATCATACACGTAACAGCTAGCTATGACAACTTTGATCATACACGTAACAGCTAGCTATGACAACTTTGATCCTACAGGTAACCACTAGCTATGACAGCTTTGATCATACACGTAACAGCTAGCTATGACAACTTTGATCATACACGTAACAGCTAGCTATGACAGCTTTGATCCTACAGGTAACCACTAGCTATGACAGCTTTGATCCTACAGGTAACCACTAGCTATGACAGCTTTGATCATACACGTAACAGCTAGCTATGACAACTTTGATCCTACAGGTGCTAGCTATGCCAGCTTTGATCCTACAGGTAACAGCTAGCTATGTCAACTTTGATCCTACAGGTAACAGCTAGCTATGACAGCTTTGATCCTACAGGTAACTGCTAGCTATGTCAACTTTGATCCTACAGGTAACAGCTAGCTATGTCAACTTTGATCCTACAGGTAACCACTAGCTATGACAGCTTTGATCATACACGTAACAGCTAGCTATGACAACTTTGATCCTACAGGTGCTAGCTATGCCAGCTTTGATCCTACAGGTAACAGCTAGCTATGTCAACTTTGATCCTACAGGTAACAGCTAGCTATGACAGCTTTGATCCTACAGGTAACTGCTAGCTATGTCAACTTTGATCCTACAGGTAACAGCTAGCTATGTCAACTTTGATCCTACAGGTAACCACTAGCTATGACAGCTTTGAGCCTACAGGTAACCGTTAGCTATGACAGCTTTGATCCTACAGGGTAACTGCTAGCTATGACAGCTTTGATCCTACAGGGTAACTGCTAGCTATGACAGCTTTGATCCTACAGGGTAACCGCTAGCTATGACGGCTTTGATCCTTGCAACTGCAATGTGTCCTATTGACATTTCCTTGAGCAAGGCATTGAACCTCCTACCTGCTTGCTCATTGAATATTGGCTTAATGCCTAAAATGTAAATAGTAAGTCCCATTTTAACGAAAGAAGACAGTCTGTGAATGTAGTGTGAACATTTCGATTTTTCAAACAAGTTTAGCGCTAGAAGCAGTTGGAATTTTCTCACTACCCCACTTTTTTGTTGTTGAATGAATATGAAATTGAAGGGCTTGTCAAGATTGTCAAACCTTGAAGCTGTGTATATTCTGAAATCATCCCATAATGATCAAATTAATACGTTAACCTTTAAAAAAAAGCTAATATAAAACAACACTTCAAGTCAACAAGTCTCAGCCTTGACAAATGTTCATCTAATGTCCTAATCCTTAATTTGAGTCTTAAAAACACACTCATGTGCTGGATGTTTATTGTGTAATTTATTGACGTTTCTCCTCTCCTCTCCCCCGCAGTCTCACCGTCGGCAGCACAACAAAGACAAGCCGTACAAGTGCCACAACTGTAACCGTGGTTACACGGACGCTGCCAGCCTGGAGGTTCACCTGACCACGCACACGGTCAAACACGCCAAGCTCTTCTCCTGTGGCCTCTGTAACCGATCCTACACCTCGGTAGGCCCTCACACGGTCACACCTGTCAAGCAAACCAGTCAGTTACCATTAAAGGCCATGTCCTCACATACACTATTCATAGAATGTTCAGACTAAAGGGCAGTTTAGACTACAGCAGTTTAAGGGGAAAACATACTTGCGCGACAGCCTCGACTTGGAGCCTTTGCCGGCGGCAGCTAGACCAAATACTCGGGTCGTCAGCTTGACGGGGGGTCGCAGGGGAGTCCCCAGCAAAATGAATACATTGTGTGATTTCACTAGGATTTCAATGACTAGAAGTTAGCCCAAAGAGACAATGTAGTGCATATAGTTCATAGCTTTCACTCCTCTACATGTACTTCTACTGTCTAATGTACTTCTACATGATATTATACTCGCGCTGTTGGCGTCAGCTGCGTCGAGTCACATTTTCGAGGAGCTGCACGCAGGCTCGCCGGGCCGCCGCGCAGCCCTCGGTGCATTCGGCGAGGGCTTTGACGCACAAGTATGCAAAGTTTGTAAACGCATTTATGATCGCCCGACGAGCATCGATGAACGTCACGTTATGTTCCATTATCGCTGGACGCTGATTTTGGACGCCGTCGCTCGTAAAAAGTATAAATGCTAGGCGATTGGAGAACGTTTCGCAGAGGCGCAGTTTCATTTCATTTGCTTCATTTTCTCTCAAGACATGGAGGTAGAAAAACAAGGGCTAGCAGCACCTTCTTGAGCCAGCGATGGGGTCAAAGTTGAATCCAATTGAAGTCTTGGCGATGGGCACAACCATCATCGCAAAGATGCCATATCGCCCGTCGCTGGGTATCGTTGCCACCGACGATGGAATATGATCATGGTCGGTCACAACCACCATAAATCGCTGTCCTATAAACTGCCCTTAAGGTGACATCCCATATTACCATGACAGAGAGGGTACATGAAGGAGAGAGTTGACAGGAACTCTAAGCCTGGCGAATGTACTGTACATACGGTAGTTCTGTTTGAAGTTTGAAAATGCATGATGGCATGTGTGAGGATCCATAAACTCATCAATGAATATTATTTTCTCCATCTGCTTTGTGTGTATTTGTGATTGGCTCATTTTGGTTGAAGACTGTCCTGACAGTAGAACGGAGCGCTGCTGACATTGATTTATCTTGTATCCCCACTTCAAATGGGAAATCTTGCCCTTTTTTTATCTTGTTTTTTTACTTTAATTTAGCAGAATTTAGCCAGCAGCTAATGCTAATTTATCATCTCACTAGCTAATGCTAATTTATCATCTCACTTGCATTTTTATTCCATGGACATGTAATCCCTCTCTGGCCTCTCTCCGCCCTCCTCCAGGAGACCTACCTGATGAAACACATGAGGAAGCACAACCCCGACCCGCTGAGCGTGGCAGCAGCGGTGGCGGCCCAGCAGGCCCAGGGCCTCACCCCGGGAGGAGGGGGCCGAGGGCGGGGCCGCGGCCGGGGGAGAGGGGGAGGCGCGGGCAGAGCCAGCCGGGTCCACAACCAGCCCAACCCAAACAACCCCAACCAGAACCCCAACGCCGGACTCCCCGCAGGCTACCAGCAGCAGCAGCAGCAGCCCACGGAAGCTGTGGTTCAGTGTCCGTTCGACCTGCACCAGTACAAAACAGTGGCGACCAACGAGATCCAGTACAAACAGGTCAGCGTGGCCGACCTGTCGATGGCCCATAAAGACCTCTGTCTCACTGTCTCCACGTCGGCCATCCAGGTGGAACACATGAACTCGTAGGCTGCGTCTTCCCGTCCCGGTCAGAGGAAGCTCAAGTTTGTGTCGGCACTGCAAAAAGATCCACATCAACAAGTCATTGAACTGTATTCGGTGCCGAGTCTTACTTTCCATAACAAGACGGAAAGGTTGGCTAATAGAGTGGGAAAATTTCACTCGTCTCGAATGCAAATCAGCTTGTTTTGAGAATTTCCTTAAACTCCTGGAGGAGTGGATTTGAATATCCTTTTTTCCCCTCTAATGTCAAAGTTGAGTATCTTCTTACCAATTCACCATAGTTTGAAAGACCAGAAGGTTTCTTTTCTCCCTCAAGGATACTCTTATTGGTGGGGCGGGACATTCAGTCCTGTTTTGGTCATCGAGGAACAGGCAGAATATGACAAATACATTGCTACATGTGCAGCTGTATGCAACAATACGCAGTGAGAGTGCACAACGTGAGAGGACTTTATCAACAGTTAGTTGATATGAGGGGAGGATGATGATCGCCTCTGAATGCGTGGAGGGTGAGTTTTTCCTTTGTCTTAAGAAGCTGAAATGATCACGCTGAATACAAGGTTAGATGACTTGTTAGGAAGCAGACATGTTTGCAGTAATGCTCCTTGATTCCTGAGCCCACATTTGCCAAGACGATCTCTGAGTGGAAACGCTGGTCTAGAACCCTGATATACAGTACGCACCTTTATTTGTAAAGATCAGCCTGATGCCAGTTGTCATCACTGAGAGTGCTATTCTCACAGCCATTGGCTTGATCTAGTCTTACGTCTGGCAGGTTGGACATGCTGGTGAGGAGCTTGTAGTCTGACAGATGTAATGTTATTAACCCATTGATACCTGATGCAGCATTTGTGTGTGTATCCCTTTAAGATGCGGTTTGCGGTCTTAAAGGGATACACACACAAATGAGGGATATACACGCAAATGCTGCATCAGGTATCAATGGGTTAACACGAGAGCCAATCCCAGCTCAGCTTTCTGGGTCCAGGACTGCACACAGGAGTGAATCATCTTCTCCTGCCTGATTTTTAACCATAAGACAATTTAATGTGGAATTTGAATACGCAAAACCCCAAATCTAATGCCGACCAAATCACCTATTCATGCTTTACCGGTATTAAATTTGCATTAGTGCGCGTTGGGTCGAGGAAAATCACACCCATGTTGACAATAAGTGCAATGGTCCTTTAATCCATTGCGTGTGAATGGAGCAATGGTGTAATCTAAAGATGCTTTGTGAAACACTGATCCTAGATCAGCAGTCCTGCTCAGAGAGTCTGGATAAATGAGGCCCACTGGTGTCCTATCTCCCTCTCCTCCTCCCCAGAGCCCACAGGAGGGTTAGGGTCCTATTTTGCCTTGTAAATTGACCTCTGACCTCTTGGGGAAAAAGTAACCATTTAGTTTTGGGCTGAACGAGAGGAGAGAGGGAGGGGACACAAGGACTCAAGGAAGAAAGACTGTGGAGATCACAATTGATAGTATTCTGTTACATCACCACACGGCCATTTTGGTAGGAAAACAGCAGGTGATTGTGATCAATTAACGGGTGATTACAATCAAGTGACACTTACAGCCAATGAGCTGTGTGTATTGTAGCACCATATTGGTAGGAAAAAGACCTGTGACATCATCGGAATACTATGAATCGTAGTATTTGAAGTGTTGAGACAGGAGAAGGGCGGGTGGTGTACTGGTGTAGGGTCAACCTGATCACACAGAAATCACGTGAAATGACCACGACCTCTTAACACTACACTCCATGCTGGTGTCACACTGAATGCGTTAAAAATGCCTGCAGGGACTACGACCAGTCTGGACTGTCTGGAGGCCGCAGCGGGTCTTGAACGTAACGACAGTGAGGTAGTAGGTCAGGAGAAGGGGTTGGAGTGGTGGATCCGTAGCATTCCCAACTGCACCCCAAACCATAACCCTAAAAACAACTAAGTTGATTTTCTTGCCTAAACTTAACCAAGTTGTTTTACTTGCCTCAACTTAACCGGCTTTCCTAAACTTAACTGGCTCTCGGGTCACGTCACCGGACCGGTAGCCGCGAGTCTCGGGAGCCGACAACTCGCTATCGGACCGAGTAGCCCCCAGACCAGGTCGGTAACCAGGAAGTAGTGGTGGCAACGGAGGCGGGTACTTGCCAGTGGGCAAGCGAGTAACCAGGAAGAGCCGGTGTCTGTGCTGGAGGAACGTGCTATCTAATTCTAACACATTCGGCGACACCACCACGGAATGCGTGTTAAGAAGTTCTGGTCATTTCATGTATTTTTGTGAGATCATGTTGCATAGGGCATTGATGGGAAAGTAGGGATGAAACACAGAGCACTAATGTCTAAATAAAGGTTTACTGCCAAGGGGTGGCGCTGTTGAGCTGCAGTGGACAGCAGAAGTTAGTTGGAAAAGACCCACTCAGAGCCTGAGAAGACCCCAGAGAAAGAAGAAGAAAAGGACCCTGCTGGATCGTGGGATAAATCCTGGGGCTGAATCTCAAAAGTGTTTCCTCATTTCCTCGAATCAACCTGTCCTTACTTGCTGCCCCCCCTTCCCTATTTTTTCCTTGGGGAATTGAGGAAGCATTCTGCAAAGTATTGAACACGAGAGACAGATCATGGTTCAAGGATGCACCAAAACAAGAGCAGGCCGCAGTGGATCAAGATGGAACTGGGGGAAAGAGAGAGAGAAACATGGGGGGGTGGGGAGGGGTCCTATAGAAAGCACTTAATGAAGCTTGTACTTCACCTGCCTAAGTTTGTCATCGTTGTACTTCTTTTTGTTATATATCATATGTATTTTTCTACCAACAGAGGAACGCGTGGACGAACTCGGAGGGAAAGCAAAGTGAACGCATGAATGTGAAGGGAACAGAGATAGAGAGAATTCCCCAAGAGAGCCGTTTGTTGTTTTGTTAATATTGTTCAATATTGTTCCATTTTCTATATTCCAACTAGTGACGCTAACTCGGACATTGACAGGGTGGCTAAAGAGGAAATCATGATTGTGTGAAATGAAAATGGCTGACAGGTACTGTTATCAATCCCCCCCCCCCCCCCTAAAAGAACCTTTCATACATACTATTACTATTTTCATGATTATAACTGTATGCAAATGTTATCTACATTAATCAATCTGAGGCATTATTGTATCGCGGTATGCTGTACATAAACTAGATAGAGAAGACTTTTTCATTCACGAAAGGGAAGTATATGTCCTCTGTCAAGCATATATGGAAACGAGAGGAATACAAATTGATGAGTAACCAAATCATTGGCACTGTTCCAGGCTACCTTCAGCATTGACCGTATCTTCTGTTCTGATATATATATATATAAAGTATTATCATATATCATTATCATATTTTCCAAAAGGTTGCACAAAGCTAAAAGCTTTTAATCCAATCAAGTGATGGTCAAACCCAGATGTTTTCAAAGTGGGAGGCGGGCCTCCCCACCTGACCCAGGGGGGCTGCAAGCAGTTTCAGGGGAGGCTCAACGAATGGAAGTGAAAAATATGACATTAGTTATTAAAAGGAGATATCATGGAATAGCCTAAATGTGTGTGATTTTGTTAAAGAAATAGTTCAGACATACAGTAGTTTGGGGGAATTTGACAGTTTTTTCCACTTTCCCAGAGTCAGAAACAAAGATGACTACAGAGCTTTTTAGGTATTTGGTGTAGTCTGAAGTATGTCAAACAGCAATATCAGGCTATCTTGGCTGAGTGTCTATGGTATCATATAACATAAATTACATAATCATGATCCCATAGGCATCCAGGAATTGAGCGAGGGGGTCTCCTTATTCCAAGCTTTGCCTGGGGGGAGGCCCACAGTCTCAGACTTTGAAAGCCCCTGATCTAACCTTTCATTTCCCATCATGTGGTGCCTACATTAGAAAGATGCTATTTAGGTTGTAAAATTGATAAAAACAAAACACGTTTCCATTCTGCAACCTTCCATCGTGAACTCTACTCTCTCATAACACTTGTGCTTTTTTTTCCAAAGAAGGAATATGTGTCAATGATTGAATAACATAAAAAGAGGTGACCTGGGACACTACCACCATGTTTTTGTGCACAAGCTATCTACCCAAACAGCAACTCTCAAGGAGCCAGTGTGATTGGCTGGCTCTCTTCATGTATACTCCTTATATTTCATTGTGTCTTTTTATGAAAAAAATAACACATTCTCAATATTCTTGTTAATGTTGTTATTACTGATGCTCCTGATAATAATACAGTTATTAACTACCCTCTTATGATACACTCTTGCATCCTGTATGCAGTTACACTTCTTGCTCATCTGAAGAGGCTGTTTCTTCCCTTAAGTTCAATAAAGTCGGGGAACAGTTTAAGATGAAAATCCTCACTGTGTTGTTATGTTTTCTTGTATTCATTTTCTGCATGGCATACTGTGTGCAGTGGAGGAAATTAGATGCTCAGAATTTGCTCAGAAAAACAAAATATTTTCTCCGACATGTAATTTGACTTGTGCAGCACACAAACATCTTGTTTACGCAGCTCTATATGACTACAGTCATATTTATTTTCCCAGGATGGGAATTGGGAAGGCATGACCCGCCCTACTCTGCCTCTGATTGGCTGAGCCCGATATTTTACCCTAACCTTAACCACTCATCACTCTGTATGCCCAAAACTAACCAATCATCACTCCCCATGCCTAAAACCTAACCAATCATCACTCGCCATGCCTAAATCTAACCAATCATCACGCCCCATGCCTAAACTTGACCCAATCAGAGGGCAGGCAGAGTAGGGCGGGTCATGTCTTTGCCATCCTGTGACTAGAAGGTCGTCAGTTCGAACTCCACAACCAGCTGGGAATATTAGGGAAATAACTGATTCCCTCCTCTGCATCCACCTGTGAATATGAATATGCGTCTAATCCCATGCAAGACACAGAGAAATGTTAACAAAAACGAATCAAGTAAGCCGGATGTAGGAATAGAATTGTACATATAGGATGGCGATGTTCAGGTTTCAGGAATAGCAAAGCACAGGGATGTTTCACTATTGCAATTTAATGACAAGAATACTTTATACAGAATTGTAGAACTGTTAAAACACACAAATGTATTGAAGTGCACAAACATCAATTAAGAAAGTGACAAGAGGCACCTTCCATATTGGCAAAGTCCTCAACAACGCAAAACAAACGACAGCATCAGGTCAGGTGACACAGCACAGTAAACTCACTAGTCACTAGAGACTCTAACCTAAAACATGGTGTTACTGGGTTTGCTGTTAGTACGAGTTAGTAGTTATCAAACAGCGACTTGTGAAGCAAATAGTCTTTACATAATCCATTATACTATATCCATATAGAGTGGTGCCACTTGTCAGTTACACTTGTTAGAGACACACCCGTTACATGAAGTACAAAGACTACACTTTCTATGGCTAACTCCGACAGTTTGGTACCAAGGTTTTTTTTTTCATCTGTCATTTCTGGATCACTCCCAAGTTTAGCAATAGCCTAGATAAATCTGCATTTGCAAAAATTAAAATACACTTAAATTATGACCGGTTTCAGTACATGCACATTACAATATAGTGCTCATCTTAAAATAAATCAAATCTAGCTTCAGAGGAACATTTCAAGACATTTGGCTGTACCATAATCAGCAGTGCAGAGTACAAGTCTAAGCCTAATAAGACTAATATAGTGAGGTGATCGGGGCTGGGTGTCATATTATGCCTTCTCGGTGAAATTTGGTTTCATTATGCAGATGTGTACATTTTTGGTGTCACCTTTAGTTCATCTGCTGTTTAATACAATTGATTTTCTCAGAGAAAATGGCCGCTGTGAGGAGGAGAATTCTTTTTTGAACACCCAGCCCCAGAGCTTCTGGTGAGGTAGAGGGGTGACAGTGTGATGGGGCTCTGATATAAGGCAAGTTAGGGCACTTCTTTTGATAGGTACTAGATGATCCGACAATGAAGAGTCGGCAGCACCTACACTTTTCACTGGCATATGATCCTAGCTGACCGATGCTTCGATTGTAATTTGACAAATGAGCAAGCGATGTACCTTCCTGAAAAAAAAAAAAAATGCGTGGAGTTTGGTTAACGACTTGGTATGGAAACACATACGTAAACAAATACCGTACATGATCCAGCCATCTTCACTGAGACTGGAGAACATACATGTACAGGAAAATTATGAACAAAGTGATCAACAGAAATGAACTTGTGATCCTCCATCTATCGTCCTGTCCTTTCAGCATTCCCAGACTTTACTTTTTTTTTTTTTTTCCCCTTTTCAACAAATACAAGCTGCCGTCTGAAGTCATTTCACAATTAGTAACTGTTTTCAGCATCCTCTTCCATATCTCTTCACATTCGGGAAAAGAAAACATGAATAACATTCTTACAGTAGCTTACAGTGCAATTATATAGCAAGATATATTTCCCTTGCTACAACAGAACAGTAGAGCTACGCTTTACACCACGTTTAGCTTTTGTTGTACAGGTCACACTTTCTTTGTGAGAACAGCTACATAATCGGCTCTACTAAAGCAGATCCATAACCCTAGCATGTTATCCTACAGCAGGTGACTGGTGCAGTGACTGCCGTGACAAGTTTAAGTCATTTATCATTTAAGAGCCATTTTAAATTGACATTGTAGGTATTTAGCTGCTGTTATCCAGAGCGACTTACAGTGAGGTCAACAGTAAATTAAGCTTGAATTCCTACACTGAAAAATAATTATTACATAAAACATCACAAAAAAAATACAGAAGTGCTTGGTAAAGAACTAAGAGACAGAGGGGGGAAAAGGGAGAAGCATTGTGAAAACCTTGAGAATATCTTTGCATAAAAAGACGCTCCTCATAAGACATTAACACCTTAAGTAAAGGGAGGCCAACACTTCTATTTTTCAACATATTTTGTGAGGAGGTTAAAATATTAAAACCTAACCGCTTCACAACATCAGTATATAGACACAAAGTAGAAAATAGAAAACTCGTGACAGATTTAAAAAAAGAAGTAATACCGGTAGAGATAAATACTGGAGGCATCCAGGAGGGGTCTGATACGTTTTGATTCATTATCCGATCATTTGCAATCATTCTCGATAACTTAAAGCATTTGAAAGGTGATGAAATGATTTCCGGTGATCACAAGACTCTCTTGATAAATAAAAGGTGGATTTTGTCAGAATAAAAACAAAGAAAGAAACATGATGAGAGTGAGTGGAGCCTAAAGTTGTCTTCTTAGCGTTAGTAGCATATCTTTTAGTGACAACTGGATGTAAGGTTTTGAATGCATGGTTGCATTAAACCGGCATGTTAAGATGCACTTAGGGTTTGGCAGCAAGGCAGCGGACACAGGCAGTTATGGAGGAGATTTTAAAGACAAATGCAGACAGAGTGGAGAGACTCAGACGGGGGGGGGGGGGGTGGGGGGGGGAGGGGTTCGTTGATTTGCACATACAAAATTAGCTCAAAACTAAAAGAAAAATCTTTGTTGGTCACACAGAAACAAAAAAGGCTTAAAAGAATTCTCATTCCAAGATTAGGGAAATGAATCAAACAAACAAAATTGAAACTGCCTTGAAAATAAGTGCAACGGTAGACAGAGAAAACAGGGTGACATCAGAACAGGGTGACATCACCACTGACATCACAGTAGGGTGTCAGGTTGGTGAAGACACAGGGGGGTGGGTGGGGATAGGGGGCTGTGTTAGTAGATTCATGCAGAGAGGCCAGGCAGGCGGGTCGGACAGCGGGAGCCTGGATCTGCCGGGTCACTGGACCACTCAGCTCTCTTCATCCGGTGCGGGTAGTCACCTAAAGCATGGAGGGGTTGGGTGATGAGAGAGGAAGAGAGAGAGAGAGAGAGAGAGAGAGAGAGAGAGAGAGAGAGAGAGAGAGAGAGAGAGAGAGAGAGAGAGAGGTCTTTATCAATATGCCTTCTTTTGAATCTTGAATGAATCCTGATGTCAAATAATTAAAATAAATGTTCTTGAGTCAGAGGTTCGGCTTACTTGAAATTAATAATTACTTGAAATTCTCTAGTCCTATTTTACAATTATGAAATCATTTAGGTTACTACGATCATTAGATCTACTTCTTATTTTGATAATTAGGCCAACTTTGATCAATTTCAGACAAATTATGGAAAATTCTGCAATAGTCCATGTTTTACAGTTGATTCCATTTGTATTACCAAATTCCATGATTCCGTCCGTTTTTTCCATTTTGCAGAAATCATTTGGCCCTACAGGACATCAGGACAGCTCGTAAGGAAGACGAGGAATCGCAATTGAAAAATGAATGCAACCAAAATTGAAAAAGGGGCTTGCTGGCCATTATTGAAATGAAGGGTTGTGTCAATATGATGTTAGAACTTTTAAACTTCTGCCAAAATTCTAGAGAACCAGTTTCTGTAACACCTACCTGGAACTTCTGTAGTACACTTGACTGGATTTACCTGCCTTACTACATGACACCTGCACATACATGATAAACTGATAGTGTACCTCTCATACTGTATCTCATATGTCACACTACACGCTTGGTCCCGCAATGGCACACGAGCAGTAAGGTCTTTCAAACAGTTGTAGACGGTTAGTGTTACCTGGGTGATGCTGACACCGGTCAGTTTCTCCACCATCTCTGGGAGGCGGGTCATGATGTCCAGCACCTCCCCGGTCAGTTTGGCCGCGCCCACCTCCCCGCCGCCGCTGGAAATCATGGTAACCTTGCGGGCTTGCGACAGAGGCTTGCTGATCTCCTCTGCGATCTGGTGGAGGACAGAGGGAGTTGTTATGGGGAGGGGGGGGGGGGATCAAATATAATCAAACCTTTATTTCAATATAAATGATTCCATATGCAAATAAATCATACAGGACAACTTACAGCAACTAAGTAAGTCACTATGGGTACCTGGAACATCCATTATTGGTGGCAGAGTTTTTATGAACAAATGTAGCATGCTCAAGAGCAAAACAGTTTACTAAATAAATTACCACAAAATGTATCTTGACTACAACCACTTTATATTATGGTTTTTTTTGTTGTTGCTAGGATTGAGAATTTAAAAAGAACATTTTCAGTAAAAAAAAAAGCATGTTTCTTTGCATTTTTTCCCTCTCTCTCTTAACCTATTTTTCTTAGTTTTACCTCCCACATTGTTTATGAAAACTACTATACATAAAACGTTTTAACTCAGACCATAACTGGGAGCCAAATGCGCTGTTACATCAAATGACAGACAGAGGCCCCCCTGTACTGTACATGATATCTAAAGTGTGGTGATGTCTGACCAGAGGCAGCTTCTCCAGCAGCATGTCCACCATGGCTCCCTCCTTGTACTGCTGGAAGGCCTCGGCCTTCTTGGCCATCTGCTCTGCCTCGGCACGACCCTTCGCCTCCACCGCGTACGCCTCCGCCTCACCCTTCATCTGAGAGAGAGGCACAGGACAAGAGTTACTTTACCAGAAAACGCTGTGCTGCAAAGACTAAGAGCAGAGCAGTGACCGGCTGAGATAGAGACACTGCATGAAATAGGCCACTCCCATCACAGGGGAAAGCGCTCCATTCACTCCCACACACTGGCGTCATTTTCCTTGAAGTAAACATAGCTAAAAGCTGTTGTGTGTGTGTGTTGAGGGCTGCGCAGACAACAAATATTTAAAAAAATCGTCAATTAAAGTTTTTTTGTACCCCCGAGCAAAACAAGGAAGCCGTTGAGAATTGGCGAGAAGAAAGATGTGGATCTAGCTGTCAAGGAAGTAAGTTGGAGTGTTCATCTTCCGTATATATGATCTTTGTTTGCAACACGTGACATAGGAGAACACCAGGATTGGGGGGGTGTTTTTGTTTCCCCCCGTTTTGGGCGTGGTTTCTGAATGATGACGCGCTCCACAGTGTCTCTATAGTGATTGAGAATAGGAGAATTGTGGATAGTACCTTACTGAATAGTATGATTGGTAGTAGTTTCATGACGATGATTGATTTCGTATGATTCATATTGATATAAAATCAAGGAGATATTTTGTTGAATTAAGTTCAGACACACATCAATAAAGCTCAACAGCAAATGCATCCTAGAATTGATTGATGAGCCTCCTAGAGAGAATACCGTGGTCCTAAGATCAATGTTATATGAATTGATTTGTCTAAATATTAAGAAAATGCATTGAACTGTTTGAGACAAGCTGGGAGTGTAGTGTTAGCGATCTGTGACTCACCCTGATGGACTCAGCTTCAGCCTCTGCCTCCATGATCAACTTAAGACTGCACAGAAAAACAAGCAAAGGAATGAGTCCGGAAAACATAGATGCTAACACTTCCCGGTTCTTCACTGTTTTCGCCTATGGGGTTTTTGAATGGGTTTTTGGCACGATGCTTCAAATAAGGTCTGTGGTTAATGCAAGCTTATTCAAACGCGAACCAGTGTTCAGCAGGATAATCTTCACACATGAGGACCACTTTTATGAGTTTTTAAGCTTTTACGTGCCGTTAAAAGGGCGGCTAGCTAGCAAACGGCTAAATGAGATTACACTGTTGAGTCGACGGGGATGTTATACGTCAATAACGTCATCACTTCAAAGGACGAACACGGAAATTATCTTTCCCTCACCTGGTTCTGCCCGGGGTAATCAATGCACAGCAGCGCACACATCAACAACACTCCAGGTTGAGTGGTGATGTGACGTGGAAGCCTATGCGACACTGTGTGTAGTTCTGGATTAGCTTAGCATGAGCTTTTTACTTCTAGGGCTCGCATTTACGCTTCAAAAGTCATGAAAGTGGTCCTCATGTGTGAAGATTATCCCGCTGAACACTAGTTTGCGTTTGATTAAGCGTGCATTGCCCAGAGACGTTGTTTGAAGCATCACGCCAAAAACCCATTCAAAAATCCCATAGGCAGAAACAGTGAAGAACCATGAAGTCTGGGACTTCCGCGTTCCGACTACAGAAATACGTCATCCCTGCGGCTCTCAATAGTGAATCAAATTAGCAGTTGAGAATTCGGACAATAGTACAAAAAAAGATGCACTTTTTAAGTGCATCTGTGTGAACTGAAACAGAAGCATGTCCGCTAAAGATAACATCGTACATAAAGTGATAGTTAAAGCTTTGAAGGACAGCCTCCCTTCTCACCGCCCAGTCACACTGGGAGCGAGCCCTGGACTCACTCACCGCTGGGCCTCGGCCAGTCTCTCCAGGCGGAACCTCTCAGCGTCTGCGGGCTTCTTCACCTTGGCCTCCAGCTCCTTCTCCCTGCGGGTGATCTCCTGCTCCTGCAGCAGGATCTGTTGGGCGCGCTCCACCACCTGCACCTGCATCTTCTCCTCCTCGATGCGCTGCTTGGTCTTCGCCACCTGGCAGGAGAAGAAGAAGTAAAGAAAGACACGTCAGTTTGAGTTTCTGTGACTGTGCTCCCTGCCCTGGTGATCTCCATCAGTGTTATTAACTAGTGTGGTGTACCTGCAGCTGGTAGGCCATCTCTGACTCCGCCTTCTTGGTGTTGACTTCGATGTCATAGTCTGCCTTCTTCAGCTCATAGTCCCTCTGGGCCTTGGCCATCTCTATCTCATTCTTATACTGAGCCGAGATCTTCATCTGCATCGCATGGGCCTCCTGCAGAGAGGGAGAGAGACAGACAGACAGAGAGAGAGAAAGAGAGAGAGAGTGAAGGGAATAGAGAAATGAGGCAATATGAGTCAGTGTGAATACATGAAATCAGGATAAAGAGCTACGGATACTAAGAATAGTGACAGGGATTCAGATAGATTAATCAGAAGTTATGTAACTGACTACCGGTACTCTCAATAGAAAGAAGGCAAAAACAACATGAACAGAAACATTGTAAAAAGGATATCCTACCAGAACAAAAGCAAAGAATGATGACTTTGTCTTGATTTCATAATGTGGGAATATATGAATTGCACATTTATATTTATTTTGATGAACCATGGAGATTTAGTGCAATAACCTTCCTATAAATCACATTTTGGTTACATTTAGTTAACTATTCTAATCTATTGATGACAAGTCTGCATTTTTAAATCAATATATGTGTCAAATTAATTGTGATATGCTGGTATAAGTACCACAAACAAATGAGACAAATGAGTGGTTCTCCAACTTTTTCACGTCAAGGACCCCTAAACTGACAAAAAATAGACCACGGACCCCCATTTGTTACGATTCTTGCTTTTAGATGTTTTACTACAGAAGCCCATGACCAAAACAGTCCTACATTCTGTCGTTGTGTTACTTAAGGATGGTGAAAATAATTACCCCCCTTTTTGCTCCCCCTGGAACCCCCTCAAGGACCCCTGGGCGTCCCCGGACCCCACTTTGAGAACCACTGCTCTGTCTCACACCCGTGCTACTGTTTCTCAAAGTTGAGACTACATTTCCCATGAACACTGTTATTTCCTGTTGCAAAAAGGATGCTGCTACCCCCCTTTGGGTGTTTTCCTATGTTTATTTTCATGTTGGAAGTGATTTTTCCCCCCCATCGTCTCCTGCCACTATCTGCCGTTGGTGAGAAACTCTGAACGTTTTCTCTGGAAGGACAGTGGCCTCTTCCTGTTTAGTGCTTTCTAAGCACCTCATGACAATAAAGCAGACGAGCGGGAAGCGACATCTCACCCTGATAACAGCATCTCTCTTGAACTGGGCCTCTCCGATGCGAGCGTCTTTCTGAACCTGGGCAGTACGAGCCTTCCCCAGGGAGTGGAGGTAGTCCTGGTGCCAGAGGAGGGGGAGAGCCATGCACAGTATTCAAACAGAATTACAACTGCGCTTCTTTTGTGCGCAATTTTGATGTTCTTGTTTTTCTCTCTTGAATTAGGAATTTACATTATGTGTAAAGTAAGTTGCATGACCCTTGAAACCCACTAAAAACACCAATGTATAATATTAAAAAAATATGTGTCTAAAATGTTTTTTGTAGACATCTGCAACACATTACCTGGTCGTCGTGAACGTCTTTGAGCGTGTAGCTGACCACGCTGATGCCCATGTTGACCAGGTCGGAGGAGGCCACCTTGAAAACCTGCTCTGAGAACTTCTTACGGTCCTTGTAGATCTCCTGGAAGAGGAAGGACGGCATGGAATATGGAATATGAAGTATGGCTTGAGTGTGCTGGCCTGTTTGGTTTGGGCCACCACTCTGTGAGATGCACGGCACGCTTCTATGTCTGTGTCTCTACTTCCACAGTCAGGTGGTCTATGTTAGTCTGGGTGAACCCAGCCTTCAACGTGACGTCACAGACTATGTCTGTAGCGTAAGTTTAGTCTTATGTGACTGATAGTAGATGGAGGTCACGTGGAGGCTGGGTTTACCCAGGCTAGGTCTATGTGACATAAACAAACCATTAACATCTATAAAATATACTGTATACAAAATAAAACTTAATAATAGCCTGGACGTTTATTTTCCAAAATGTGTAGCCAGACCCCGCGTGTCTATTTGGGACATGCGTCAATTTGGGACCTGTGTTTCATTCTTCTTGCACAAAATTCTTGCTCAGCAAAGATTGGAAAAAGTATCAAATTGTTTATTTAAACCAGTATGAATATTACTTTGATAAAAAAATACAGAATAGAGATCTGGTTTGACCGTGCCACCTGCTATTTGGTGTGTGTTTTTCATTACAGTAATTGTCACATGCCACTGCCAAACAGCCATGTTTCAAACAAGTAACATTAGCCTACCGCTCACATTCAGCTGTTTGTGTTTCATTGGAAAGCAGCAGTTTGATTAGCTAGCGAGTAATGGTGGCTAAGCTAGCTCACAGTTAGTTTGACTGACTGACTCGACAGTGGAGTTAGCCAAGCTAGCTTGCCTTGCAGCACGGGGCATCCAAATTAGCCAGGCAACATTTTAAGTTAGCGACTTGGCGTAGAAACAGGTCAAACAACATGAAACACACAGGGAGTAGTCGGAAAGAACTGAGTTGTTTGTGACATCTAGTATGGATTAGCATACGGAAAAATGAACAAATGACAAGCTGCACAAAGCTGGTTTATTTTGTTTATTTACTAACCCGCCTGTTACTACTACGGAGAGTCAGGAGGGACAGAAAAAGAGGAAACGCGCTTCTCTCTAGGTCCTGTGATGTCGTCTGTCTGATACCGGCGTTTATTTAGCAAAACATTTTGCCAGACCCCGCGTCTATTTGGGACCTGCGTCAATTTGCGACTTTTATTTTTTGAAGTTTTACGGTATGTGCAATTTACGGGCATTTGTCAGCCTCTGTGTCAAAAACCCCATCGATTTGAAAACAACGAAATGTTCCCAATAGGACAAATAAACAAAACTACGTGTGGTGTTTCAAAGGTGTTTGACGTACTGTAAATACAAACTCGGGCTTTGAGACCCGGAGTACAAATCCAAAAAAACGAATCGACCACCAGTCACTATACCTCGACAGTCAGGTGGGCGATGATGGCCCTCTGGTGTCCCTCCAGCGTCTCCAGGGCGATGTGAGAGATCTCTGCCTCCGACTTCCCCATGAACATCTGGCAGGCTGCAGCCAGCATCTGCTTGTTCTGACCCTGGATCTTCATCTGTCGGGGGGAAAAAACACAACAACTTGAGTGAAAGGGTGGCGTGCACGGCTGCACGCTGACAATTACCCCTCAGTTACCTTAATATGAGTCATTAGACCAACTGTAGAGTTAGAATACTATTTCTCAGAACACTTTAACATCACCGATGTTGACGTTTTACACTCTGATGCTGTGTGACCAGCAGCTGCTTGATGCTCATTCATTAAGGTCACATGTAGAAGAAGCTTTATATAAATGGAAAGAATTGTGTGATATTACAGAGATACATGGCAGGAACTTTACAACCTGCGGGATCCCTGTATTTTACCAGACAACTAAGGGTTTTCACCAAAATAGGAAACAAACACACTTTTCCTCTACACCCATTTTACCCAATTCATCACAATTTGGCTGCTGCTTGTTGACGATGGCTTCCGTACTGATGAAACACAGACCCTAGTGGTCAATGGTCATTGGTGTCTACCTTTCCTTCAGTGCACCGATCCCTGCTTTAGTAGTGGAGTAGAAACCACAGACGAGGTGTTTGCAGTGAGTGTACATGTCTGCACAGTCACACAGACCTGGGCGATACCGGTGACAGAGATGGGCACTCCGTGGCGGGTGTAGACTTTATCACTCTTCACATTCAGAGTCAGAGTGTTCAGGGAGATCCTGGAGAGGAGGGAGGGAGGGAGGGAAGCAGAGAGCAAACCATCATTATTGATTTGCTAGCATTAAGTTACCAGTATAGAGTGCAGGCTTGTTTGGTTTGGTTTATTTCGGATCAAGAATACATGAAAGCATTACAAATTTACATTAATACAGTAGTAAAAAAAGTACACAATATGTAAATCAAAGAGTAAAATGATCCAAGGATAGCCCAGTAAAGCAGCTTAAAGTTACAAACTAGAAGCCTGCTTATTTCCACTGGGGTCCTTCAAATATCAAAACCTTAGTATTACACAATTGTACTTTATAAAAGAAAAACAGAAAAAAGAAGTCCATCGATGACACAAAATATATGGTACCGGTATATACAAATGGGATCTCAGCGAAGGTGTTGCAATTACTCTCTAGTCAACATCTCATTTTTTAGATGAGTCTTGAGAAAAAGACATTGACAGTGTTTATGCCTTGCACTGAAGCAGGTCAATTATTCCAAAAGTTGATAGCAGTGTTACAAAATGACGTTTGGGTTTGGCTTCCTGCAATAGGTTTCTGAATTGAATATTGGGCAGATCTGGTATTATAGGAATGAATTTCACTTGTTCTTACAACACCCTCCCTGAGATAACCAGGGCTAAGGCCGTTTAAAATGCGATATATGTGACACAATTTATGTTGCTTCACCCTTAAATCAATCGGTAACCAACCGAGTTTATTAAACTCAGTAGCGCCAATATGAAACCTATTGTGAAGATTAAGCACACATCTTATGGTTTTGTTTTGTGCAGTTTGGAGTTTCTGTTTAAGATTTGCCTTTGTACAAGTATAGCATCCAGCCCAGGCCAGCTAAGACAAACAGACACACATGTAAATGTTTATGTTTACAGGCCCATAGAAATCCAATAGAAAACCAAGTGCTCTTGTTAGCTGGTCATCCACACCTCAGAATAGACGTGGCTTCATTCATGTGAGTGTTGGCCTACCTCTGTAACTGAATGTGTAGGTCGTGACTGCTCTCTGAGTGTTGGCCTACCTCTGGAACTGAATGTGTAGGCCATGAGCGCTCTGTGAGTGTTGGCCTACCTCTGTAACTGAATGTGTAGGTCATGACTGCTCTGTGAGTGTTGGCCTACCTCTGTAACTGAATGTGTAGGTCATGACTGCTCTGTGAGTGTTGGCCTACCTCTATAACTGAATGTGTAGGTCATGAGTGCTCTGTGAGTGTTGGCCTACATGAATGTGTAGGTCATGAGTGCTCTGTGAGTGTTGGCCTACATGAATGTGTAGGTCATGAGTGCTCTGTGAGTGTTGGCCTACATGAATGTGTAGGTCATGAGTGCTCTGTGAGTGTTGGCCTACATGAATGTGTAGGTCATGAGTGCTCTGTGAGTGTTGGCCTACCTCTGTAACTGAATGTGTAGGTCATGACTGCTCTGTGAGTGTTGGCCTACCTCTGTAACTGAATGTGTAGGTCATGACTGCTCTGTGAGTGTTGGCCTACCTCTGTAACTGAATGTGTAGGTCATGACTGCTCTGTGAGTGTTGGCCTACCTCTGGAACTGAATGTGTAGGTCATGAGTGCTCTAGGAGTGTTGGCCTACCTCTGTAACTGAATGTGTAGGTCATGTCTGCTCTGTGAGTGTTGGCCTACCTCTGTAACTGCTGGATGCATGGGAAGACAAACACTCTGCCTCCAGCTATCATCAAGGGAGGAGACCGACAGACGCCTGGGAGAGAAGAGAGACAGCTTTTAAACATGACTAGGACTGGACGATACGGCAAAAATAGCATTATAACAAAATGTTCCTTATTTTTGACTGTCGAACAGTATTCTCCAATAAACTAAATCTTGAGAATACTGCTTCAAAATGAGCTATCCTCCACCAACTAAAAAATGTGACAGCTACTACTGCAAAATGCAAAATTTCATCTTGGAGTAACATTAGCATTAACACCTAGACGGTTTTCACGGAATGGTCAGTCCTGCACTTGAATGTTTTTTTTTCGTTTATGTCCATAGCAAACACTGCAACAGGAAGTGAGCGGGGGTTCAATTTAGAATGTTTTTGTTGTCAAGTTAAAACCGTCTATATCTTCATATCCCTGTTTACAAAATGGTTACATTAGGAAGAATGTGCATCTACACTTTTTTGAAATATCTGTCATTAGTTCGGTTTTTATAAACAGCATTTTGAAATTTAAAAAGTTTAAAGTCTTCATATTTCATATTTGTTTGATGTATGGTAAAGAAAAAAGCACACGTAGTATGGCCATTATACAGGTGGTGTCATCTATCTAGATCAGGATGAAGTGATTACCTGACACCACCATAGCTTCGTTGGGACCACAGGTGTAGAACATGTTTGGGTGATTCTCCCTCTGACTGAAAATCAAATCAATAAATTAGTAGGATTATAGCACATAGCATCCAAACCCCGCCTTTAAAATCCCTGTCTGACGCACTGCTGCTGCCCCTGGTAGAGGAACGCTCTGGAAAACCCTATGGTGCCAAACGCAGCAGGACACAGACAGATACAGATAGATAGATCTGTTAAAACAAAGACCCACCATAATAATCCAACGCCCCCCCCCCCCCCCCCCCCCCGTCCCTCCCACCTCCCAGAACTAAAGGGGAGGGGCGTGGCTGGTGATGGAACCTGAGATCAGACAGACAGCAGGCCGCCGCCGGGTTGAACTAATGTAATTACGAGGTTGCGCAGCAACATCATCAGCAAGAAAACCTCACATAAGATGAATAGCAAACACACACATAATAACCAGCCCGTTTAACTCAACTCACAAACATAACGGGAAACTGTGGCGGTGCTAGCTAGCGGCTATTAGCTGTCTATATATCAATTGATTTGATCCAAGTCCATCGTGTTTACAGGCAGCGTTCTTTAATAATATAGCCATGGTTTACACAGTCGTGAGATGCAGACAGAGGCGTTCATTTACAGGAGATGCACTTACCGGTGCTTAAATAAAGGCCGTGGTTTAGAAAGAGGGGCGTCAGGATGGAAACAGCTGAAAGAATAGCGGTCTGCTGTTGCTAGGATTGATGTATTTTTATTCCACTTGACGTCACGTGTGTTGTTCCCGTTAAGCAGCCTGGGAAGCAGTGAGCGCGCCGCCGACGCTGCGGCGCTGTTTTGTGCACGCGCCCGTCATTAAAGTGTATGTTTCCGCCATCTAGTGGCGAAATGGAAGAAGGGAACTGCAACTGCGACAGAGTTCACCAGTAGCCTCATGCAGGCAACAGAGAAAACAAATTTAACAACAAATTTAACAATCAAATAAATGTAGCCTATTATATTATTGATTTTCCATGTAGAAAATAAACCAGATCACAAATGATGTGTTGCATCGACGTTGACAACATAAAAAGCATCCCTTCTATACCTGTCGCAATCTGTCAAATAAGGAATAAAGCAAACGTAATTAAAAATCTTCAAGTAAAAATAAAACCATGAGGATGTAGCCAAAGATGACACATGTGTACCGGTACAGATAGGCTACATTTGAGTTGGTAATACAGGTAGGCTACAGTATTACAGGAACAGATGAGAAAGAGAGGGGAAAACAAACAAATAAAATAAATAAAGTAGGCTACAGATGCACGAAGAGTCAGCACCTGCGTTAATAAAAAGGGATGAGGGGACAGAATTCATCAACCCTCAGAGGGTGGAAATAGGTTATATGATCCTCAAATACATTTGAGATTTTCTGTGTGGTTTGTTATTAGCCTACAGATTCATGAAAACAGTAGTAGCCTAACCATGTGTATTCTATTATATTCTATTCTATTCTATTATTCTATTTCACAAGTTGAAAAGTTGACAGTGATATAAGCTATTTTGTAAAAGCAGCCATTACTCATTATTCAATATGCATTAATAGGCCTACTTTACTTCAAAGCGAATTTACAATGTATATTCTATTCTATTCTATTCTATTCTATTCTATTCTATTCTATTCTATTCTATTCTATTCTATTCTATTCTATTCTAGTCTATCAGTCGGGCTGGGCTGGGCTCGCTCCAGCGGGGCAGTGATGACAGAGCACCGGCACTCCCTCTCCTCTTCCGGTCCTTGCCTTTGTGCCATGGAAACCCCTTTGGAAATAAATAAATTAATAAATCAAATCACACCAGTTTAGCCAATGAGCAGCGGAGCAGCGGCGGCCGCAGCCAATGGCCGCGTCCCAAATCTGTTAGTCCCGCCTCCTGGAGCTGGCATCAGTAGCCGGGTCTGCAGTGTGGTCAGTGCGTGGGTCAGCAAGCAAGCAGGTAGCAGCGATACAGGGTTCAGCTTTCCACACTCTACTGTTCTACTGTCACCACTCCACATCATGAGGGAAATCGTGCACCTCCAGGCCGGGCAGTGCGGGAACCAGATCGGTGCAAAGGTGAGAAAGCGTGGTACTAGCTAACTAGCTAAATGACGTTTGTCTGGTTTGGAAATGAGTTCTTTTGTCGTTCCGTCTTCCGTTTAAAAAGGTTGGCGTTGAAAGTCGTTCTGAATCTTATTCTGCGTCTCTCCTCGATACATTTGTCTTGTTGTAGCCTATCTCCTGATAGTTAACATTACACAAAATGACAGTACGCAGTTTAATGTCTGAATCATAGGCGCCAAGTTCTCTACACAAAACGCCAAATACCTACCGAAGATTCTCCTGTCGTATGGCTCATTTAGCTGGGCTATTGTCTCCCACTAGTATTTCACTATTCAGAGAGCGACCAGAGCTTAAAAATCACATATTTTAACTATTATCTTTGGCCCCGATTCTAGAGCTGTAATCGAACACATTTACATATAACCTAAATACAATATGGAGGGCTAAATTTCGGGTGTTGTCTTGCCTTATAGCGCTAAGGCCCCCACCACACACACACACACACACACACACACCCTTTTTTGCTGTTACATCTAGCCTACATAAAATAAGAATACTTCTATAATCCCATAGGCTGCAACAGACGTTACAAGATTGCTGTACATAAGTCGTTTAGTTAGTATAGTGATCTTTATTTTGGCTATATAAGCATAATTCACATCTGTTCAACATGAATCTGCACAATGTAACTGTGATTGTGACTGTTGCAGAGTAAAAGCTCAGTCATCGTCAGTCATTGATCCATTGTTAATGAAGTTGGCCAGACTTCAGCAGTCTTCGGGGCCAGCTGCTGCCATGGCTCCCCCTGGTGAGCCGGTGGACTCTTTGTTACTCTGAGAGAGAGAGAGAGAGAGAGTGATAAAAAGAGGAAAGAATGAAAAGAAAAGCTAAATGTGCTGAGGCAGAGGAGAGGAACGCAGGCGGAGGAGGACAGAGGGAGGGGAGGGGAGGGGAGGGGAGGGGGGGGAGGAGATAACAAGGTGCTCTGTGTCTGGTCTGAAAGCACAGATGATGTCATTTTAATGGCTGCTTTTCCAGTCAGTGGATCACATGTATGCGGATGACCCGGGCCCCCAAAAACGACCAAAACCCACCAGGGGCCGAGAGGCCCCGAGTACATGTGTAGAATCTGCGTCTTTTTGTGGGTGTGGCTATTTTGGCAGCACGTTTGGTGCTGAGCGCAGTGAGCGGCCATTGCTGTGATGTCTTTGCAGTGGTTGCATTGCTTTTAGCAAGTAGCACCCTTTTCCTTGGACCCCCCCGTCCCCGTCCCCGCAATACCGTATCGATATTTCAGAGAAAATCTCGTGATATATTTCGCCATATCCATTTTTTGCACAGCCATGTGTTCAGTGACACAATAAGCATCGTTTTTACTTCAGTGCGTTCAGTAACACACTCAATTTGACTCAACTTGTCCACTATGTTATCAATATAAAGTGATGTACATATTATTACACTACCTGGGTGGTACACAGTGAGTTGTATTTTCAGCTCTATTTTTTGAGTTTTCAGTAAATTAGGAGTATTGCAATATACCGCAGTATGTATTGTATCGCAATGTATCTTGATACGATCGTATTGTGACCCATGTATTGTGATGCGTAGCGTATCGTGAGTGACCGTCCTTGCCAATACGCAGCCTTATAAAACACAGCACTTCCTCTTCCTGTATGACAAGGTTTTTTCTTGTGCAAGACCTACTAGCAGACACCAGGTGCTTTGAACAGCAAAATGGAAAAGCTTTCAGGAAGTAGGTATATGGTGAATCAATATTGTGGTGTGTGTGTGTGGTTGTATGGGGTGAGTCAGAATCGGTAACATTGGCCTGATCAGTGAAGACAAGAGTTTATACAGAGACTTAGCGAGGCTGATGTCATCTCCCTGAATGGATTCACTTAATTGTGACGTCACTCCAGGTCCATTATGTTGATGAGCAGGTTTGCTAATTAACTTATGGAAATGAGCCAATGGGAGCTCAGATGGGGGTAATAAATGAAGGTTTACAGCGGCCATTTCTGTGCTGTCTGTCTGGGTGTGGCCAGTGACTCTGACCTCTGCACTAGTTTCTGCACTGTCATCATGCAGACATCATGCACACAGCTTATCATAATGTTGTTGTTGTGGTTGTGGTGATAGAAGAATAGACGTTGTTTATTCTATTTGCTGCACTCACGGAATTACTCTATTGTTAAATGTCTAATTTCTTTCTTCTTATGATGAGTGATGCTGCAATCCATTGTACTCAGAACTTGGAAAAAACGACCTCCGTGCAAAGTCAGAATTACAACTCGGATTCGGATACTCGGGCACGATCTACTATCCGTCCGAGTTTGCCGACATAAATGCATACCTGTGTGCGCACATGGTGATCAGTCATTTTTTACTTCATGTAGTGTTTGTGTTGTGAAACGACTTCCTCAAACATGGACTCCCGGCCCACAAATCTTCTGAGCTTCAACTTGAAAATAATTTGAGGCTGCTGGCGGGCCACACATGGGCCTCGAGTGGTTAAGAAACACTGGATTATTAAACGCCAAGATTTCTTGCACGCCCATCTCCTCCCCTCTTTTTATGTCGCACACAGACACACACACACACACACACACACAGATAGATATACACCCAGTCACCCACACTGGGCCTCACACAGTCCCTGGCACAGATTAGGGTCAATTGATTGAGTCAGTGTGACAGTCTGCGCTCATATCTCTCTCAGCCTGCCAGCTGACTCTGAATGTGTGTTGTCATATTGTTGTCAGTGATGTCATAAGAGGCGTTTGTGACATCATCATCAGGCATTGCAACATCATCAGCGATGTCATAAGAGGCATTGTGACATGCAGCGGGCGAGCCTAGGAATCGAGCGCGCGCCTAGTATTACAAATGTAATCAAACCCAATGATTATAACCAAAGATATAAACTTAACCTCAGAAAGCTAACTGATTACTTAAACTACTACGATTTTAAAATTAATCACCGTCTACTGGCTGGGTTAGGGTTCAGGCATGGCCCCCCCCCATGGCCCCCCCTCCCCCCCCCCCCACACACCACATGATTTGGTGCGGCCATGAAGTGGAGCTTGAAATGTGCATGGAGGAGATGGAGAACATGGACACAGTTCAGCACAGGGGCGACTGTTTACTGCAGAATAGCTTCTTTCACACACGCACATTATTTAAAGATGGAGGCGAGGGCCCGGCGAGCCGTGCGGCTGTATTTAGGCGGCGTCTTGTGACCGCAAAAAGCCAATTAGCTGTCAGTCTGCCTGGCTCTGGGAGGAGGAGAGCACTGAGGACTGATTGTGAACCAGCAGTGTTATCCAACCTTCCCCCCAGAGTCAATCAGCCTGTGGTAATGGCATATATATAGATATAGATATAAGATATATATGCATTTTCTACGGTACGTCTCTCTGTGTGCTAACTGTTAAAGGAACACTCTGCCCATTTTCAACCAGCTTTGTATCATTAGAACATCAGTAGTATATCAGAAAACTGTTTTGAAGTCTGTCATTTAATTTGACAGTTATTGAGTGTTAAAAGTGTGGACCAGTGACATCACTGGTCCACACTAACTCAAATTAATAAGTCATTAACTCAAATCAACTCTCAATAACTGTCAAACTATTCATCATTCATCTAGTTTGACAGTTATTGAGAGTTGATTTGAGTTAATGAGTTATTAATTTGAGTTAGTGTGGACCAGTGATGTCACTGGTCCACACTTTTAACACTCGATAACTGTCAAATTAAATGACAGACTTCAAAACAGTTTACAGTTTTCTGATATACTACTGATGTTCTAATGATACAAAGCTGGTTGAAAATGGGCGGAGTGTTCCTTTAAACACAAATGAGTAAACAAGAGACGTGTCTGGACATAGAGCTTTTTTTTTCTTTTAATTAGTGTGTAAATCTCCCAATACTAAGAATTGTTTTCAACGCTATTTAATAAACCGCCAGCTATAATGGTGGGAAGACTTCTACTTCTGTCTTCTTTAAGGCCGTGTCAGCAGGAAATAACACTAGAGGCATAACTGCGTGACTTGAATTACTACTGTAAGTGTTACTGTTGTGTCAGCTAGATTTAGCCAGACATATTCTCTGTGAAGTCCTCTTGAGACATGCCTGTGTATTAGGGCTATATAAATAAACTTGACTTGAATTCAACATACAGAGTGGCACATATTTGTAGCAGTACCGATTGTATTGCAGTACAAGGTGTTTATACTAACGTATTGATTTGTGTGTGCGTGCAGTTCTGGGAGGTGATCAGCGACGAGCACGGCATCGACCCAACAGGAACCTACCATGGAGACAGCGACCTGCAGCTGGATCGGATCAGTGTGTACTACAATGAGGCCTCTGGTACGTACACGCTACCACACGGATGTCAGATCACATGAGAGGAACCATACTGTCTGTGCTGTGGCCTGCTTCGGGTGGCTTCCTGTACTTTTTGTGATGTTATACTCCATCTAGTGGTCACACAGAGGCACTACACTCCTTCACCAGCTGTAGGCGAGTCTTAACCTTGCCAAACACAGCCCACTATAGTGGCCTGTTTAATGAACTTACCTTTTCAGTAATGTCCTTTCCAACGTTCTTGCCTGTGGTTAGACGAATAACATTGAACATATTCTTGGTTTCTTAAAAGTGTACCATTACATGCAATGTGAAACTTATGTGTACGTGTGTGTGCGTGTGCCTGTGTGTGTTTAGGTGGAAAGTACGTGCCCAGAGCCATCCTGGTGGACCTGGAGCCAGGCACCATGGACTCAGTCCGCTCCGGTCCCTTCGGACAAATCTTCAGACCCGACAACTTTGTGTTTGGTAAGGACACACACTACTGGGTTTACAGCTGCTTTCTCTACAGGGAGGTCACAGGCTCAGATATAGAACAGCACTCCTGAGCCGGTAGGGAATCCGCCTCTTGCTCAAGGACACTTGGGCAGGGCGGAGAGACTTGCCCCGACACACAGGCTCGAACCCGGGGCTCTCCTGTTGGAGGACAGAAGCACTACATGTGGGTCACCCTGCTGCCCTACTTTGTGGTTTCAGGCACTTCCTTTCCACCGGACAAATAGAGCACAACGGACTGTCCTCCTGTATCTGCCAGGGCTCTTCAGCGTGGGAGGCGGGGCTCCAAACAGTTTCAGGGGAGGCTCAGTGAACGGAAGTGAACAAAATGACATTAGTTATTACATTAGTTATCAAAAGGAGATCACATAGAATAGGCTAATCTCTCGAGACAGACTTTCGACTTTGTATCAAAAATCTGTCTGCAAGTTCAGTGAAAAGCCGAATAACAGCGCTCGCAGGGGGCAGGCTCGCATGGCTTGAGTGGACGTGGAGTGGTCGTCAAAACGGACCATTTTCAGCGTGTAGCAAGTTGCTACTTGCTACTAGCAATGAGCTAGAGTTGTTGTTGTTGTTTCATAGCGACGGAGGGGTTTGAGAACAACACGCAGGGAGCGGAAAATAAATGCGTTAATGGGCGGAGCCGGTCGGTTGGAGCCAATGGCAGAGCTTGCAGGGAGCGGAAAGGGATTTTCTTCCGCTGCCAACGGAGCCTCTTGAGTTCCGTTTATTCAGACATTGAAACTAGTGTCCTCTAGAGAGAGAGTGGCGTCAGCGGAGGACCAAAATGCGAGACTCATTAGCCAATGAACAGCCAGGAATGGGTCTCGCGCTACTTTTGCATGCTAAAATAAAGCTGATAATGTACAATTTGATTCAAGGGGGGGGGGGGGGGGGGACCCTTTCAGAGTACAACACAAACTGTCCATTTTGCTGCAACTCGACAGTGCTGCTTAATCCAGGACCTTACTTCCTGGAACTCTTGAGAGTAAAAAAAACTGGTCCATTGGCCCTGGTATTTGCCACAGACACTTTTACTCTTGTCAGAAGATCCCAGCATCAAACCAAATGTGGCTTCTGCTCACTGACTGATATCTAGTGAGTTGCTGGATGCTGTCAGACATTAAAAAAGATAAAAAATTAATTTCTGAGGATTTCTGAGTGGTTTTATGCCTTATATCTGTCTATCTTTTTCACGACCAATGACTTTGCATCCCTGTTTATCAGCACAGATAAGAAATGTTCCAGAGGTGGAGAGATAGAGAAGTGGTGTCATGTCTCCAGGCTGTTGATCTTAATATGAATGTGTTCTCTGTTAGCTTCCACGCCTCGTGAATAGATGCTGTTAGATCCAGCGGGTCTTTTTGATCCAGCAAGGCTGCACAAAATGAGCTGTTATGTAGGTTTACTTTAGGGTCAAATGATGTCCGCTCTCCTCCATTTCTGTTCTTTCTTTCTTAACTCAAATTAACTCTCAATAATGAATGTCTGAAAAACTGTTAACAGTTTTCGATTATATTACTGACTGTAATAATACAAACCTGGTTGAAAATGGGCATATCACATTTGGCAGACACTTATCCAAACGTGTCTTAACAAAACCATAATGGGGCACGGTGGCGCAGTGGTAGCGCTGTCGCCTCACAGCAAGAAGGTCCTGGGTTCGATTCCTGCCCGGGACGCTGTGGGCGCTGACGGTGTGTCCCTATTCCCATGTCCTCAGTGCCTACGGCCCACGGGGGCTATCTCATCAAAAGGGGCTTTCTGTGTGGAGTTTGCATGTTCTCCGCGTGCTCCCCTGGGGTTTCCTCCAGATAAGAACCCTGTGCTAAAAACATCAACACAAAAAAACCAACACCACCAGAAGTGCATGCATTTCCAGAAAGAGTTAGAATCAAACCCAAACTTTTGCAGTGTTGCATGAGAAATAATCCCAACTCTTTCTTTTTTCCCCGTTTCCCCCTCAGGCCAAAGTGGAGCAGGTAACAACTGGGCCAAGGGTCACTACACAGAGGGGGCGGAGCTAGTGGACTCTGTGCTGGACGTGGTGAGGAAGGAGGCGGAGAGCTGCGAGTGCCTGCAGGGCTTCCAGCTCACACACTCGCTGGGCGGCGGCACCGGCTCGGGCATGGGCACCCTGCTCATCAGCAAGATCCGTGAAGAGTACCCTGACCGCATCATGAGCACCTTCAGCGTGGTGCCCTCCCCTAAGGTAACGCATCATGAGCACCTTCAGCGTGGTGCCCTCCCCTAAGGTAACGCATCATGAGCACCTTCAGCGTGGTGCCCTCCCCTAAGGTAACGCATCATGAGCACCTTCAGCGTGGTGCCCTCCCCTAAGGTAACGCATCATGAGCACCTTCAGCGTGGTGCCCTCCCCTAAGGTAACGCATCATGAGCACCTTCAGTGTGGTGCCCTCCCCTAAGGTAACGCATCATGAGCACCTTCAGTGTGGTGCCCTCCCCTAAGGTAACGCATCATGAGCACCTTCAGCGTGGTGCCCTCCCCTAAGGTAACGCATCATGAGCACCTTCAGTGTGGTGCCCTCCCCTAAGGTAACGCATCATGAGCACCTTCAGTGTGGTGCCCTCCCCTAAGGTAACGCATCATGAGCACCTTCAGCGTGGTGCCCTCCCCTAAGGTAACTCATCATGAGCACCTTCAGTGTGGTGCCCTCCCCTAAGGTAACGCATCATGAGCACCTTCAGCGTGGTGCCCTCCCCTAAGGTAACTCATCATGAGCACCTTCAGTGTGGTGCCCTCCCCTAAGGTAACGCACGCACAAGCCCAAAAGAACTATCATCCCATCTCTCATCACACCTTATTTTTGAATGCCCCACTGTACAAATAATTGTGGGTACAAGTTCCGGTTTAACGTGACTTATTGTTGCAGCTTGCCATTTCCTTTGTTATACTCTGGCTGCAGACCCGAATTATAAACCGGAAACTGGAGTACGTTATAAAAGTTATAAATATAGTCAACGTTATAAACAACTAACCAACGCTGGGGGTCCGTATGGAAACGGTGTTACTCGAAATGGTTAAAAGTTAAATCAATTTGGTCATTTAGTGGCGTTTTACTGCCATGTAACATAGCTAGCTAGCCGCTAACATTAGCCACAGTAGGCTGCGCACTGCGCCCTTAAAGGGATATTTATCGACGAGATTTTTGCCAAGCTGGACCTGATTAGTGATTTGCTCCGTTCGCCCAGACGGGTGTCAAGCTGTCAGCAACAAGGCTGGGAGGATCACACCGGAAGAAAAACGCAGAGGCATCATGGCCGCTAGAAATAAGGTGGATACATTCCGTATAGAGCAGAACAGTCACGTGACATTTCTTGCCCCCCGGAAGTGGGTTTCCCATTCATTTTCTCCATAGACATTTAGAAAAATCCTTATATAATAAGGCTTGAGCCAAGCCAACCCGTGACATACTGTATCGTGAGTGACCATAAAACATTTCACTTGGGGCAAAAACAAAGACGTGTGTGGGGGGGGGGGGGGGTCTAAAATTTATTTTCTCCCCCGATATTTTTTGTTTTTGCTCCAACTGAAATGTTTTATGGTCACTCACGATTCAGTAGGTCACGGGTTGGCTTGGTTCCAGCCTTAAAACTCATCGTTATATAAGGATTTTTCGTAATGTTTATGGAGAAAATGAATGGGAAGCTCACCCCCTGCAGATTATTGATTATTGTCATTTTGTGCTATGCAGCAGTAAAAATGTTACTTATTGAACCTTTTGTCATATGTATCATTTATATCAGAATATGTATAATGTATATCAATTCCTCTCTCCCCCTTTTCCTTTCTCCCTCTTCCTCTCTCTCTCTCTCTCTCTCTCTCTCCCTCCAGGTTTCAGACACCGTGGTCGAGCCCTACAACGCCACCCTGTCCGTCCACCAGCTGGTAGAAAACACCGACGAGACGTACTGCATCGACAACGAGGCCCTCTACGACATCTGCTTCCGCACGCTCAAGCTGACCACGCCCACCTACGGCGACCTCAACCACCTGGTGTCGGCCACCATGAGCGGCGTCACCACCTGCCTGCGCTTCCCCGGCCAGCTCAACGCTGACCTGAGGAAGCTGGCCGTCAACATGGTGCCCTTCCCCCGCCTGCACTTCTTCATGCCCGGCTTCGCCCCGCTGACCAGCAGGGGGAGCCAGCAGTACCGCGCGCTGACGGTGCCCGAGCTCACCCAGCAGGTCAGGGACGCAAACAACTCTCTTTTTGGCAAATGTCCACTTGTGTGAACCGTCAATTTTTTAAAAGATGTTTAGCCGCTTCTATAAGATACTTTGTGTGTGTATGGCGAGATTTGGGGAAGACTCACCGAGTTTTGGGGAAGACTGGCTCGAGGCGACCGGGATGGGGGTGTGGCCCCGACCCCAGCTCCCCAGTCTGGACAGACAGAGAGACAGACAGAGGCACAGGGCAGGCATAGAGAGAGATATGAGTAATGTCTCGAGGAGTGCACTCCTCTTATCGTGATCACCTTGGGCTGGGTCAAATGGATCACTAAGCCGATTCCACTGGCATGAAACAATGTAAAGATACAGGTGACAGCACAGAGAGATGTAAAGATACAGGTGACAGCACAGAGAGATGTAAAGATACAGGTGACAGCACAGAGAGATGTAAAGATACAGGTGACAGCACAGAGAGATGTAAAGATACAGGTGACAGCACAGAGAGATGTAAAGATACAGGTGACAGCACAGAGAGATGTAAAGATACAGGTGACAGCACAGAGAGATGTAAAGATACAGGTGACAGCACAGAGAGATGTAAAGATACAGGTGACAGCACAGAGAGATGTAAAGATACAGGTGACAGCACAGAGAGATGTAAAGATACAGGTGACAGCACAGAGAGATGTAAAGATACAGGTGACAGCACAGAGAGATGTAAAGATACAGGTGACAGCACAGAGAGATGTAAAGATACAGGTGACAGCACAGAGAGATGTAAAGATACAGGTGACAGCACAGAGAGATGTAAAGATACAGGTGACAGCACAGAGAGATGTAAAGATACAGGTGACAGCACAGAGAGATGTAAAGATACAGGTGACAGCACAGATGTAAAGATACAGGTGACAGCACAGAGAGATGTAAAGATACAGGTGACAGCACAGAGAGATGTAAAGATACAGGTGACAGCACAGAGAGATGTCAAGATACAGGTGACAGCACAGAGAGATGTCAAGATACAGGTGACAGCACAGAGAGATGTAAAGATACAGGGCCTAAAAAATATATAAGTTTGGTTCCTGTTGGTTGTCAGTTGAGGTGAGGGTAGGTAGGGAATTTATTTTATTTTATTTTTTTATTTTATTTTCAGTGGCAGCAAGGGATAGATAGGAAATATATAGATATATTTTTTTCCTTAAAATTACAGCAGCGATGGATACTTTTTTCATAACATAGCCTACATGTACTGTACCACTGTGCTCTACACACGTTTTTATATGAACAAAATATTTAAGTCAATATGAATGCTTCAATGTTATTAAAACGTGCTGATTTTAAATGTTCTTTTTTCTACTCCTAAAAACCAGTTCTGGACCATTGGCCACTTCCAACTCACGGCTTCCTCATAGCTACACACACACACGCACACAAACACACACGTCACACACACACAAACACACGCACGCGCATGCACGCATACGCACAGATGCACGCACACGCGCACACACACGCTCTGGTTTGTGCTCTCTGGAAGAGAAAAGCCCACTCCCCGGGTCCGCAGGCTCTCCAGAATGTCATTTTTTAGCTCCTCTTTTTTCGTCTGTGCAACCTTCGGCGGGGGCAAATGAGTACGTTGCTGTGCACGAAACAGTATCTCGAAGGCGGACGGAGCGGTACTTTGAGCTGTCGAGGGCTGAGGTTCTGCCGTGCACTTCAGTGCTAAATACCTGAATTGAAACGTAGCCATGAAGCCACTGACGAGCGAACCAAGCTGCTGAGTGGGGGTCGACACCACATCGCTGGAGATATCCGTCCATTTGTCAGCTCTGTCCACTTTGCCGGCTGCTGATACGAATATACAAGCGCACTGTTTAACTTCCTGAAGCACGTTTTCAAACGATTTTAACCCCAATCTCACAATTCTGGTTGGCACGCTGCTGCATGGGCAGAGAAGCGACACAAAGCACATGTCCATCATGCTCCCTCCATGCCATTTTCGTTTTAAAGTATCCGTAGTGAAAAGCACCTTCGCGCAGTGGCAAACCCCGCCCCTTAGCGCCACCTCAAATCAACAAGCTCATAAAATAAATTGGGTCGCACGTAAATTGACAGGGTCGGTCGGCAACCGGAACCAAACTTAATTTTTTTTTAGGCCCAGGTGACAGCACAGAGAGATGTAAAGATACAGGTGACAGCACAGAGAGATGTCAAGATACAGGTGACAGCACAGGCCCACAGTCTTAGACTTTGAAAACCCCTGATATACTGTAGAGCAGGGATACTCAACTTGCTTTGCCCGGGGGCCACTTTCGTGAAATGATAGAAGGCCAGGGGCCAGTTAATAAACAAACAATATAAATTTTTCTGTAGCGGATTGTAGGTTTTTGGGGTGTCAGCCGGAGTTTAGTCTGACAATGTTGTGCACACCGGATAGTTAGTTAGGTTAAGTACATACATACTGTAAGTGCCTGGGTAGCGAGCAGACGGCGGTATTTGACAATTTAGCAGCTAAATCATAGATTATTGAAAGATATTCCATATTCCAGACTGAAATGCTATAACAGAAGTGGAGAATTGGCCAGAATGACATGAACATTTGGACACTTAAGTTATTCAGCGGGTATCTTGCATGTTGCGTTCAGGTGCACTGTAAATTATTATTTTTTTGGTTGCAATTCCATGTGGCCAAGTTGAGTATCACTGCTGTAGAGGCTTGTAGGCTTAACCATAAATTGCCGCCATGTTGGTTCTTTGGGGGGAAAGGCTATGGGATTTTGGTTAAATGCATGAAATAAGGTCAGTGGTTAACAAAGGTTTATGGGAGTGTGTTCAACAGGACCACCTTTATGACTTTTGAAACGTTTTCTGAAAATTGTGTTAACAAAAATGCATTTACGCTTCAAAAGTCATAAAAGTGGTCCACGTTTGTCAAGATTGTCCTGCAAAACACAAATTGCCACTCCCATAAGCTTTTGTTAACCACAGACCTTATTTCACGCGTTTAACCTAAATCCCCATTCATTTCCCCCTTATGAACCAAAGTGCTACTTCCTGACTCATGCCTGTGGTACTCTATTGGCCTACAAAACAAGGCCCCCCCTTCCCCTTTGCCAACCCACTACCACCATGCATAGCTCTTTTCTTCACCATACGTGTGTTTGCATCCCTGGCAGGTGTTCGACGCCAAAAACATGATGGCGGCCTGCGACCCGCGCCACGGCCGCTACCTGACCGTCGCCGCCGTGTTCCGCGGCCGCATGTCCATGAAGGAGGTGGACGAGCAGATGCTGAACGTGCAGAACAAGAACAGCAGCTACTTCGTGGAATGGATCCCCAACAACATCAAGACGGCCGTGTGCGACATCCCGCCGCGCGGCCTCAAGATGGCCGTCACCTTCATCGGCAACAGCACCGCCATCCAGGAGCTGTTCAAGCGCATCTCCGAGCAGTTCACCGCCATGTTCCGCCGCAAGGCCTTCCTCCACTGGTACACCGGCGAGGGCATGGACGAGATGGAGTTCACCGAGGCCGAGAGCAACATGAACGACCTGGTGTCCGAGTACCAGCAGTACCAGGACGCCACCGCCGAGGAGGAGGGCGAGTTCGAGGAGGAGGCGGAGGAAGACGACGCCTAAAGCAAGCCACCCAAACAAAAACGAAGAAAATGTGAGCCGAGAGAGAGGTGAACGGCTACAAATTGCATACCCCCCAATCCCCCCCCACCCCCCAAAAAATCTAAAATAATAAAAAAACAAAACCAACAAAAATGTTTGTTGTGATGTGAAATGAAGGAATGTAGCAGAAAGGATGAGGAAGTGTTGGTGTGAGAGAAATGACAGGAAGGAGTAAGAACGAAGGATGAATATAGAAAGATGAGGGAAGAGAAGCTGGATAAAACAAATACATGACCAAATATGTTCAACAGTTTGCAGTTTTCTTGTGAAATATGTTCAACATTTTGCAGTTTATTGTGAAATATGTTCCACCGTTTGTAGTTCATTGTGTGACCATGCGGGCCTGTTTTCCCGAGCCAGGCTACACAACATGCGCTTTGTGTCGCATCTTTTTTCCAAATGAACAAATCATAAGCTCTTTTCACGCTTCACTTTCTTAGCTTATTAGGGTTGATCTTTTTCTGCGTTCCAGAGATGTCAGAAAGTCGGAAATGCCAACTTCCAACTACGAAAAATGCAACAGAACCACCCTTCCAAGTCGCGTTTTCTTACATGGTAAACGCCACACAGAATTACTTTCATGTTTATAATCCTCCAAATTAAATTCACTTACATTTTCAGCATTCGACGCTCAAAAGTTGCGGTGACGGGACGGTTAAACGTCGAAATCGCCTAATCGCATTGACATAACATAGGCGCAGGGGTTGTATTGTAATTCCCAGATAAAACTACAATACCACTTGGGAATTTCCGACTTCCGACTTTGAATGCAATGCAGAATGTTACCCCGGGGTGGTAGCTAACCCCTGTTCACACATACTGGCTAAAATGCTCGTTAACCCAGTTAATCTTGGGTTAAAGCAGTTAAACTTTGGGTTAAGTCAAAGAAAGAGCAATGTTAAAAGCCCTGTAACTTGGATGCTGTGGGGATCCAGAAATGACTAAAGCAAGTTGAATAAGCTATAGGGCCAAGAAGTCCAGCTTTTATCAGTGTTAATTACTTTGGCCATTTTTGCATCAAGAACACCTCTTAATGGGTCAAATGTGAATTTGTGTAGTAGGCAGACAAATACCATCAGTATTACTCATTGAGACAGTACACTCTTAAAATGGATGGATCATTTTCAACACATCTGACTGTCTAGTTTGGGACAACTCCTTTTCTTGTCATTTTTTCCACTGTTGATGAGCAAAGTCACTTTTATGGGCGCACATGCTTATGAAAAAGGAAATGTTGATATTTATAATTTGACTGGCTGTCACATAGCCCCCAATTCAGATGTCTTCCCCCTATTCTTTTCTCACTTGATTCAGAAATTTGCCATGTTCTCTCTGAGGAGTGATTTTGATTCAGTAGAAGAGGTACAACACAACAAATAAAATGTTCTAACAAGACATTTTTGTGTGTGTCAGTGGGCTTCTCTGCAGGGCATTGAGATCATTCAAAGAATCAAAACATATTGCATCATTTCAATCAGACAAAATAGTTTTTTTTTTTTTAACTGAACTTCTGAAAAACTGGCCTTTTCGGAAGATACAAGGTTTTCACAGTGATTTTTCTTCCAGACGCCAGCCAACGTCCTGAGGAGGAACAAACTCTGCCGAAACACATTCGCATTACCTGCATCTATTTCCCATGGCATATTTGCACCTTTGCTGAGAAAACCATGTATCTGCCTGCTAAGTCATTTTTTCAGCAGGAAGACCTTTATGTATGAAAATATAGTGTTTGTTTTACAGGGTCGTCAAACTCACTCCACACATAAATGAGCATGTAAACTTCTGATTCAAACAAGGAGAAAGTACACCAACATTGTAGTCTCACAGTGGGTAATCTCTGTGAAACAGTGAGTGAGTCTACTCCAAGTCAATTAGACACATTGATCCAAATGTAATAATATTGATAATAACACATTTGTTTCTACATCTGCTTCTCGCTCTTAGTGGACAAAAACATGTCAAAGTATTGGAAATAAAGAGTACCGCAGGGATACTGTATTTTTGTAGGCGGAAGTCCCGGACTTCCTGGATTTTACGGGGAAAAGTCAATGGGGTTTTAGAATGGGGATTTCACTTGAATGCATAAAATAAGGTCTGTGGTTAACAAACGTTTATGGGAGTGGTAAATGCAGGCTTTGTGAAACACACCAAACATGTAAAAGACCATCGCTTTAAGAAAGAAAAGAAATGCACCAAAATTTGCAGTTTCATGTTTTGCTGGTGCTAAACTCACATTCTGCTAACTGTTTACACTCTGAGCCGCTACAGTATACAATGAGATCCAACAGAAGGCCTTTTCAATTCAATTTGTGATCCTCCAAGCCAAGTCATCTCTGTTTTATTGTTTGTTACCCTTTTTTTTACTACTACTCCTGTTGACGTGTTTGACTTGGGATCCCAGTGATTGTGAAAAGTTTCTGAAAAATTAAAAGGCATTTCTAAAAAAAAAAAAAAAAAGTTTGACTGTTATTAGCAGGAGATGATGATGGGCTATTAGTGGATTTGGGGACACACTTATTTTGATTCCTAATGAGATTCCAGGAAGTCATGACTTTTTCTGATGTCAACAAATGGAGTGAGAGCTGTATGAGTAAACACACTTTCCAATATGGCGTCTTACATAATACAATACAATACATAAAACAAAAAGGTCACATTTCAGTAGTGTGATGATTGATTATTTTCTTCTCAGCGGTAGGTCAGGGCTGGTACTGTATCCGGCTGCTGTACTTTGTACAGGCTGCCAGTGCTTTTACTTACACATTAACATGATTAATTATAATATTAAAATGGGATATATATATATACACTAATAGAATACAATAGAATTATATTCGGGACATTCAAATATTCCAAAGACCCGGATGAGCGTGATCCCATGAGGAAAAACGTGAACCCAGTGCATGTACCAATATTAGCATGTAAACACCATTATCCTGTAGAATACTGGTGTGCATGTAAACCATTGACAGTAAATATACTTATATATACTTTATACTTGTATAAAGGTCCCCCTCCCCCCACCCCCGACTGCTTTCAATATCCGCATAGAGACAGTCCGCATATCTGGGAACGCCCACAAAATGTTAAACGGCTGGCGCGCGAGTGGGGTAAAACCGCCCATATATCTCATGGGCTGACTCACCAAAAGACGGTGCTGCGGCTCTAAACTACATGTTTGGGGGTTCTAGAGCAGAACACAAGACGTCTGCTCAGATGTGTGTTTACTGCGGTGGTTAAATCCCTGATCGTGTCTGCCTGGGCTGAGCTATCAGCTAAATTCTAACTTTGCTGAATGGATAGAACGTTTTTTTTTTTTACCCCACCCTGACCACGCTCCCACCCAGGCTGAGCCAGCTAAACCAGCGTCTATGACGAGACGTGGCCTCAACCTATTGCAGCCTCGCTTAATCCCGGCGCTTGACTGCTGCGTAGGCGGCCACAGGGCGTGGTTTTTGCGTAACCTATGTGCGATTCGAAATAACGCTGCTCGCGTCGGCTCGGTAGCGCAAGGCATTCTGGGTATGGTGGTGGTCACGTGTGAGCTCCCATGTAAACAAACGTTCTTGAACTAACGAGTTAGCGTTAGCATTAGTTGATTATTTCCAGGTTATACTTGAAGTTTAATTTACAAGCAGAAGACTCGTATGTGCGCATATTATCACGAATATAAGTGGAACCGGGGCTCCGTTAGAGGAAGAAGAAGACTGGACTCGGTTTGAAGGTGTGTGAAAATGAACATGTCTAAAGTCCGGAAGCTGAGAGCTGTGGTGAAGCTGTGTCGGGTGCAGTGGCCGTTACACAGAGAAGCCTTGCCTCCAGACCTCCAGCAGCTGTTGGTCATTAAAGAAGATGTTACCGCTGAGCTGCAGGAGTCGAGTCCCAGTCTGCACCAAGAGGACCCAGAGCCCGCACACACTAAAGAGGAACAGGAGGACCCAGAGCTCCCACACATTAAAGAGGAACAGGAGGACCCAGAGCTCCCTCACATTAAAGAGGAACAGGAGGACCCAGAGCTCCCACACATGAAAGAGGAACAGGAGGACCCAGAGCTCCCACACATTAAAGAGGAACAGGAGGACCCAGAGCATCCACACATTAAAGAGGAACAGGAGGACCCAGAGCTCCCACACATTAAAGAGGAACAGGAGGACCCAGAGCATCCACACATTAAAGAGGAACAGGAGGACCCAGAGCTCCCACACATTAAAGAGGAACAGGAGGACCCAGAGCATCCACACATTAAAGAGGAACAGGAGGACCCAGAGCTCCCACACATTGAAGAGGAACAGGAGGACCCAGAGGTCCCACACATTAAAGAGGAACAGGAGGACCCAGAGTGCCCACACATTAAAGAGGAACAGGAGGACCCAGAGCTCCCACACATTGAAGAGGAACAGGAGGACCCAGAGTGCCCACACATTAAAGAGGAACAGGAGGACCCAGAGCTCCCACACATTAAAGAGGAACAGGAGGACCCAGAGCTCCCACACATTAAAGAGGAACAGGAGGACCCAGAGCTCCCTCACATGAAAAAGGAGCAGGAGGAACTATGGACCAGTCAGGAGGCAGATCAGCGTCAACGGCTGGAGGAGGCCAATAGCACCAAGTTCCCATTCACTGCTGTCCCTGTGAAGAGACACATGATAATCCACACAGGTGAGAAACAATTTAACTGCTTACTATGTGGTAAAGGTTTTGGTCATAAAGGAAACTTGAAGGAACACATGATAGTCCACACAGGAGATAAACAATTTATTTGCTCAGTCTGTGGTAAAGGTTTTGCTCGTAAACGAGATTTGAAGCCACACGTGATAGTCCACACAGGAGATAAACAATTTAATTGCTCAGTCTGTGGTAAAGGTTTTGGTCGTAAAGACTCCTTGACGACACACATGATAATCCACACAGGAGATAAACAATTTAATTGCTCAGTCTGTGGTAAAGGTTTTGGTCGTAAAGGAAACTTGAAGGAACACATGATAGTCCACACAGGAGATAAACAATTTATTTGCTCAGTCTGTGGTAAAGGTTTTGCTCGTAAACGAGAGTTGAAGTCACACGTGATAGTCCACACAGGAGATAAACAATTTAATTGCTCAGTCTGTGGTAAAGGTTTTGGTCGTAAAGACTCCTTGACGACACACATGATAATCCACACAGGAGATAAACAATTTAATTGCTCAGTCTGTGGTAAAGGTTTTGGTCGTAAAGGACGGTTGAAGTCACACATGATAGTCCACACAGGAGATAAACAATGTATTTGCTCAGTCTGTAGTAAATGTTTTGGTCATACAGCAGACTTGAACAAACACATGATAGTCCACACAGGAGAGACAGAATTTAATTGCTCAGTCTGTGGTAAAGGTTTTGGTCGTAAAGACAGCTTGAAGACACACATGATAATCCACACAGGAGATAAAGAATTTAATTGCTCAGTCTGTGGTAAAGGTTTTGGTCGTAAAGACTCCTTGACGACACACATGATAATCCACACAGGAGATAAAGAATTTAATTGCTCAGTCTGTGGTAAAGGTTTTGGTCGTAAAGGACAGTTGAAGTCACACATGATAGTCCACACAGGAGATAAACAATTTATTTGCTCAGTCTGTAGTAAATGTTTTGGTCATAAAGCAGACTTGAACAAACACATGATAGTCCACACAGGAGATAAACAATTTAATTGCTCAGTCTGTGGTAAAGGTTTTGGTCATAAAGGACAGTTGAAGTCACACATGATAGTCCACACAAGAGAGTAAACTCAGTGGTTAACACTGTTGCCTCACAGCAAGAAGGTCCCGGGTTTGAACCCCGGTCCGTCCCAGGTCCTTTCTGTGTGGAGTTTGCATGTTCTCCCCGTGTCCGTGTGGGTTTTCTCCGGGTGCTCCGGTTTCCTCCCACCATCAAGAAAGACATGTATGTTAGGGTTAATACTCCTGTCAGTGCCCCTGACCAAGGCACTGGCAAAAAGAACTGGAGTAGTTGGTCCCCGGTCGCTGCACAGTGGCTGCCCACTGCTCCTAGTTCTAGGAAGGTTCCTAGTAGAGGATGGGTCAAATGCAGAGGATGAATTTCCCCAAGGGGATAAATAAAGGATAACTTAACTTAACTTAAACATTTAATTCAGGGTTCCATGGAAAACCTGGAAAAGTCATGGGATTTCAAAATCTTGTTGAAAGCCAACCAGACATGTAATCACTTATAGTATGTTTTCTGTGGTTTTTGTATTTTTGACTGTACCTTACTATCTATGTTCTTTTTGAGTGTGTTCTATTAATGATGTATGTAGCTCTTACTGTTTGATATTCCTCTGTTTTGATGTTTGAGGACTGCGGATGGAATCTAGCCTCGTGCTAAATCCACCACTTTTGACACTTTTACCATGTTTCACGTGACTGTATCTGTTTCATGTTTTATGTGTTAATTAATTGTGCATTGTCCCGTCTTAATAAACAAATAAAGTAAAAGTAAGTAAGTCAAGTTTACCAGGCCTGGAAAAGTCATGGAATTAGTCAAATCCTTGAAAGTTTAGGAAAAGTCCTGTAACTGTAACTCTGTAATGAAGTTGTTACAGTAATCTTCCTGTGGATCTTCCATGTAACATAACGGCAAATGTATTCTCTGTAGCTGTTGATGTAACGTCTAATATGTGTCGATTTTAGTGCTTGTATTTGTATTATTGGCAGGAAAAACTGTACGTGACTCAGCAAGAATAATATTGTTGATGTAGCCTATTTGTATTTAAAAAAACACAACTAGTAGGCTACTCTTTTTTTTTTAGTAGGCTACTTTTTTCTATTAGTAGTGCTGTGTGATGAAAGAATACGAGAGGAAATGACTGTAGAGAGAGTTTCAACTTGCTGAAATACATTTGATCTTGCTGCCAGATTCATGGGTTGATAGTGCCTTCAACTCTCCACTCATTACATGTCATGTTACATAAGATGAATAAACATACAGAAATGTGTTTATGTTGAATCTATGTTTTTTAAACATATGGCCACAACATGCTGTGATTGGATGTTTCTTTCTCTCATTCAAGTTAAATAAAAGATAACTGTATATGATCTTCTCATCTGTGTATTACTAGTGTCAATAGTTTGCATGCTTGTGTAAAAAGTGATAAGTGATGGCAAAGCCGGTCTAGCTCAATACCAGCAAGCATCTGAGTTCACTATCAGTGCCTGAGCTTCTGGGTGTGGGTTTGGATCCCAAGTGTCATTGGTGTTAGGGAACCAGTTTGCCAGTCAACATTAAGACATCCCACCCATAGGAGCCGGGGTGTGTGTATGAGAGTGCATAATCACACACTCATACTGCCACCTACAGGCGGCTCTGAAGAAATGCATGACTTCAGACAGGCTGCTACAGACTCAATACTGACTAGCTGCTATTGACAGTTACATAGAAAATAATAGATCCAACTTTGCATTTCCAGCCATGGCTTTATATACCACACTCCATGCACCTGTCTGGAGGGCCAGAGACGGACAACAGCCTCTGTTGACTCGTAGATTCTGAGAATGTTTTGAAGCCAAACATCCTGGGGACACATTACGAGCTCTCAGAGGGAGACTGGCTATTGTTAAAGGGCCCCGGGGGTGATGTCATCAACACAGGCCCAAAAGGAGTCTGTTGATGCAGGGCGACTGGTTCAGTTACCTTTTTATTACTGGAATTTATGATCAGATAAATAAGCTAAAAAAATAATCAGAAACTAAATAACTAGTAACTAAATAAGAGTCCCAGCGAGCATTTTCAGGTTGAAAAGGCGTTTAAAAAACGTTTAGGGTCAACGTTGAAAAAACATGCAAGAAAGGTTCAAAAGTGAATGTTTTTTCACCCACTATTGGCAGACGTTGATTAAACGTTCACATTTAGACCATATTTCACCAGGATCTCAAATTAAAAATGTAGCGCCTCACACATATATACATAATATACTCTATCTCTATGTCGTACACAACCTGTACACAATTGTACATTACCACAGGCTAAACAATCATGGGACAGGTATTTTATATCATGTGTACCAGACTATTATAACTAAAATGATGTTGACTGTGTGTGTGCGTCTATACGAGGGATCAGCCGAGCAGCATTTTGGTAAACAAACCGCTTCACTGGGTGGCAACGGCAATGGAACCCTATGGAGCCCAAGTGGCGCGAGGCGTGAGTGTCTGCGCTCGAGCCGGCTTGACTCTGTTTACATTTTAAAAACTGCGACAGTTCACACAACTTTAACACGACATGCATGTATTATACATCAAACTCTTGGGCTACTTCTGCTCTCACTCAGAATGTCAAAATATAAGCGATGTCATGTACAGTTTTTGAGATATTAACGTTTGTTTGGCACAACTCGTACTATTAACTGCCACGGGGTTCCGCATTTCTCTCATTGAACCGAATGGTAATGTTAGGTGTGACAAATGAAACAAATATTCAAATAATATTCCTATCATACCAAATTGTATCTGAGAGACTCTTGTGGATTAATGAGCCCAATTGTATTCATGTGTGATGATCTTAGTCCCATAGCCAGGCCCATTTCAGTGAAACCATCGAAACTTGACCAAACGGTAGCTAAAATGACCTATTGACCTGTAGTAGGATACTGCCTAAACTTTATAAGCACAAACTAGTCTAGAGACCACTCAGCAAAGAGCATCACCAGTTTAATTATACAATTGGTGGAGCCTGGGGTGCCGTATCTCTAGTAGCCTAATACTGAAAAATCTCTTATAGATAGCTGAAGAATTGTCTCTCAAAAACATGAAAGGTAGCCTGGAAATATTAAAGGGCATTCTGGGAAATGTAGGAAATCTAAGTAGGAAAAAAGCTCAAGTAGCATGTTGAGGGGAAGTGGTAGGTAGGCTACAACAATAGCCTATAGCCTGCATTACAGACTAGCCTTATAGCAGCCAGGCAACCTCCATCAATGTATGAGAGGATTTCCACGCACGCAAGCTGGATGAATGAGCGCGCACGCAGCTGGGGGTGCACCACTAGAGAGACCTGCGTCTCTCGCGCTGCGTGGCTCCGTGCCAGATCTCGCGGTTTCTGACGGAGCTTCCCGAGGATTGCCGAGCCCAATTGGTCCACAAGCCCGACAGCGACCGAAAGTCTCCAGCTCATCACGAACGATCCAGCCCAGTGATCCAGCCCCATTGAAGTGTGTTGTCGGCTTGGGGGGGCGAGGGGCGGAAGACATTAATAAAAAACACAGAGAGAAAAAAATAAAGAACGAAGAGAGACGATTTTCCCGAAAATCCCAGTGTCTGAGCCCCGCCCGCTCCGAGGTGTTGTTTTGGATCCAAGGCTTGACTAAAGGTAAACCACCATCCGATTATGATAGCCTTATAATTGTAACGTTAATTTAGAATTTTCCCGTTATTTCGTTCAACCAAGGACTTAATGGGTTAATGTAGCAGTTTTGCTTTCCTCTTTTAGCCTATTGTTGATCGTATGTTGAAGCGTTCCACACGGCAGTTAGTGGTTTAGGGCGTGTAACCATCATTTAACGCAGCCGAGGCGCGCAGCATGGCAGCTATATTCTAAACATGTTGGCACAGAGAGGTGTGACATGTGTCGCCAGGCTATAAGGAATGAAATCCACTGTTTCACATAATGATGCGCTGGTCGTGCACCGCATGCGCCCCCCCTCCCCATACCCGCCCCCCCTACTTCAGCTCAAAACGCTGCAATTCACCACACCATCCATCTGTCTTATTAGCTCAATTAAGTTATTACACGGTAGGCTAATTCATAATTATAATTGATTGACCGACATCAGTGCATAACTAATAAATTATGATGGTCAATATGATATCGGTTCACCATGGGGTTTGACGCATGGTGTGTTAGTTATCATCACAATTTTCTATGTGTCCTGGGCTGTGCTGCATCATATGCACGAATTCTTCTGCCTGTGTGGGATAGACTAGTGTGGGATAGACTAGAGGCTATTCCCGTCTGAATTAGGAGGGGGGTTTTCTCTGCCATCTCGGTGGAAATGAACGCAATTGTGATCATTGGCACTATAGGGCATAGCATAACGCTAGCTGCTGACTAAGTATGTGTCACCGAGAGAGAGAGAGAGAGAGAGAGAGAGAGAGAGAGAGAGAGAGAGAGAGAGAGAGAGAGAGAGACAGAGAGAGAGAGAGAGAGACAGAGAGAGAGAGAGAGAGAGAGAGAGAGAGAGATGGGGAGAAAATGGGGGGCAATCAGAAAAAAAAAACTATAGGTCACCAAACTGAGCAGGGAACACTCCTCCTGAATGCTCACCTGATGTGATTTAGTTTTATATGCCGTACACATTGATATATATAGCCTACATTTTTCATATATTTTTTAAATCTTTACTCTGCATTATCATGCATGCTAGAAAACTGCAGGATGATCACTTATGAGGCTATAGGGTGAGTGCCTACCACATACCTGATGTCCATGAGAATCAGAGAGGAAGGGAGTGATGGTGAGGCAGAGGGAGAGAGAGAGGCAGAGGCGGAGAGAGAGAGAGAGGCATAGGGGGAGAGAGGCAGAGAGAGAGAGAGGCAGAGGCAGAGGGGGAGAAAGAGAGAGAGAGAGAGACAGGGAGAGAGGCAGAGAGAGAGAGAGGCGGAGAGAGAGATGCAGAGAGAGAGAGAGAGAGGCAGAGGGGGAGAGAGAGAGAGACATAGAGAGAGGCAGAGAGAGAGAGAGATGCAGAGAGACAGAGGGAGAGAGGCAGAGAGAGAGGCAGAGGGGGAGAGAGAGGCAGAGAGAAAGAGAGAGAGGCAGAGGGGGGGGGGAGAAAGAGAGAGGCAGAGGGGGGGAGAGAGAGGCAGAGAGAGGGGGAGAGAGGCAGAGAGAGAGAGGCAAAGAGAGAGAGAGAGAGGCAGACTGGGAGAGAGGTAGAGAGAGAGAGCGAGAGAGAGGGGGGGAGAGATGCAGAGAGAGAGAGGCAGAAGGGGAGAGAGAGGGAGAAAGCGAATGCATTCCATCTTGATTTCCCTGTGAGAATTAAAACCAAAATATGCACATTCACTATAAGAGTGTCTGTCTGAAAGAGATTCATCTTACACTGTCTCTAACCATCACTCCCTCCCTCCTCTCTCTCTCTCCCCCCCCCCCCCCTCTCTCCCTCTCCCCCTCTCTCTCTCATTCTGTATCTTCATCTCGTCTCGTTAATTGCCTGTACTGCGGTTTCTCCGGTCTCATCTCCATCTTCTCCTGTTTGGAACAGCTCGCTAACGGGACAGCCCCGTTCATGCCGGTCGTGACACACCATCGGTGCGCAGGCAGGCAGCACTATAGCCTCGCTTTATGGGCTCTGCGTAAGGGTGGGAGGGGGAGTAGAGGGGGAGAAAGGGGACAGACAGAGGAGGAGAGGGTGGAATCAGGGAGATCCAAAGAGGAGAGGAGATGAGTGGAGAGAGGAGATGAGAGGAGAGGAGAAGAGAGGAGAGGAGAGGAGAGTAGAGTAGAGTAGAGTAGAGGGGGGTAGAGGAGAGGGGGTGAGAGGAGAGGAGAGGAGAGAGGAGAGGAGAGGAGAGGAGAGGAGAGGGGGGTAGAGGAGAGGGGGTGAGAGGAGAGGAGAGAGGAGAGGAGAGGAGAGGGGGTGAGAGGAGAGGAGAGGAGAGGGCCTGGAAATGCCATCCATTTCTTCCCCTCAGAAACTCTGGGATCCATTAGGACACAAGGAGAATAAAATGTCATTGCAGGTTCCACAGACTGTTTAGTGTAGCTGTGGTCATGGAGGAACCTCAAGCTCCAACATATCTGCAGTAGACGACACACTGACTGACTGACTGGCTGACTGACTGACTGACTGACTGACTGACTGGCTGACTGACTGGCTGACTGACTGACTGGCTGGCTGGCTGATATCTGACAGTTATTAAAAGCCAAAACCGGCTAAAACAGACAAGAATCACAAAGGATAATTAAACATTAACTACTATACAATACAATAATAATAATAAGTGTATGAAAGAGCGTCTATTTTGAAAGTGTTTGTATGAAAGGGATATATGTACAGTATATATGGATATATGTATATATATATGGTTCTAGGCAGTTATTGATATAGGCAGTTATTAATACAGTTCTTTACATGTAAAATAATATAAATAAGCTACATGACAATCAAGTCAGGTAATGCACAGTTATTTACGTGTATAAATAAGCTACATGTAGTCTGGGCACCTTTCACCCCGCTTTTTGTCATGGGGGGCATAAACCAAGGAACCGGAAATAAGTGCGCCAAAAAACGTCTTTGTTGCCGTTAGCTTGACTAGTTAACTATTCCATCAACTGGCCATTTGTTTGAAAAGTAAAGCTTCTGTATTGGCTTAAAATATGTGAGCTTGTGAATCTGCATTGTTTCTACAAGAACTTACGTACTATACGTACGTCCATCTTTTGTTTTGTTGTTTGCGGTTTTATTTTCCGATTCGTTGTGTCTAATTGTCAAGTTAACGAGCTATCTCCGCTGTTACTTCCTGTCTAGGGCGGGCTCTAGGCCGGAACCAGGCAGGGTGACAAAATCACTTGTGAACGGAGGCCAGGCTCTTTCTCGCCGAGAAGAGCCTGGTGACGCGAGGTTAAGCTACACGTATAAACAATTAGGTCAGGTGTTGCACCGTTATTTACCGTTCAATGTGAACAAGGCTTTGCGTCAGATATTGCAAAGATATTTCCCAGTAAAACTGCACATTGAGTGTTCAAGCTGGCAAGGTGTTCATAGTGATCAAGAGTGAAGTCAAGTGATTCCAGTTTTTGCAAAAGTGTTCAAGTGAAAGATTTTAAGTGTTAATCAGGGTGATGGCCCGTGGGTAGAAGCTGTTCTTGTGTCTGTTAGGGCCCATTCACATACAATACGACGCTCGCATTGCCCC
>NC_139643.1:45225649-45293149 GCF_964638095.1 Poromitra crassiceps | reverse complement strand
AGTGCAGTCGAGTCGAGGCAGAGGACAGTGATCAGTGTTGGGAGGAACCGTTGAGCCATCTGGAGGTGCCACGGGCCAAATTCAACCAAATCGCTATGGTGATGATGAGTTTCCACTTTATAAGTCCAATATAACTCACACCCAGCATGCTTTCCTCTCACAGCCACGCCAGGTATCTAACGGCGTGTTTGCGTCATGTCATATCCTGTTTGTTTCTACTTCCTTTTGGACCGAAGAGCCAGACTTGGCTGGCCTGGCCTGGCCTGGCCTGGCAAGGATCAGAGTGCTTCCTGTACCCGCCTGCTGCGCTGAAGTTTTGTCATCAACGTTGTCGTCATTGACTGTTGCTGTTGTTGATGATCTGGTGTTGACGATGTTCCTGTACTGAGGACTGCTGTAAATATTGGCATCCATGCTTATGGATAGCCTTGACGGGGCTCTGCTCTCCCCTTATTCTGCACTTCTTCACATAGCGTTGTCCTATATGTATGGTGGCACTCCGTTTCCCCCTGGGGGATTAATAGATTATTTTCTATCGTATCGTTCCAGAAGGCCTTTCAGCTGTTTTGTATGCAAATCGTTCTCTCTCCCTCTCTCTATCGATCTATCTGTCCATCCGTTTACGGTATCTGTCTGTGTTCTCTCTTGTCTAATCCAGTGCAGTGGAGGTAGAGGTGAAAGACTTGCCCGGTGCCAGCTGGCTCTGGTCCAGCCCAGCGTCCCAAAGGGGTGACTGTACTCTCGCATGTAACTCCCCCTCTGTTTCTAATGGTAAATGCTGTTGTGCTCGCAGGAGCTGGTTTGGTTATGAAATATGATTATTAATAATTATGAATTATTAATATTCATAAATTTATTAGATTTGACAGAAAATATTGTATTCTCTGTAAGATTCGGGGCACCACTGTAGTTAAGGCTACAGACCTGTCTAAAAGTCAAGTTATGACTTGTTTAGACACCAAACCAAATTGTCATATCAGTCTCATAGTGATACAGTGTACATTGTACAGTTAATTGAAGGTCAAAGTTCGTAAGCTTCTGTCACAGATTTCCACAGATAAAATACCTCATGAATAACCACCAAGATTCATAGCATTATGTAATAAAAAGATTTAATAAATCACAATATCAATTGACATTAACATAATGATTAAAATATCAGTTCATCACATTTTACTTTTATGACTAATACTCTACCACATCTATAGCTAATACCTAAGGTGAACAAACATTATCAATTGTGTGTGTGTGTGTGTGTGTGTGTGCTTTAAGTCTGCCTGGCTGGCAGGCCTGAATGTGTGTGTGTGTGTGTTAATTAGTACTTGTGTGTGTGTGTGTGTGTGTGTGTGTGTGTGTGTGTGAGAGGGAGAAGGAGGGAGGAGAGGGCGGAGTGGCTCGTTCTGGCTGTCTCTGTGATGTAATCACAGGATTGGCTGAGAGGCGGGCTGATCGTGTGTAGACCGCCTCCTTTTCAAAATGGCGGTTTTGCCAAAGTTGAGGAAGGATTGACTCGGTCAGACAGAGGTGGCTGGGGGGCGGTCTGGAACCGCCTCCTTTCCAAAATGGCGGTTCTGCCGAATTTAGGAAGGGATCACTCTGCCTGCCTAGCCTGGGTCACTCTGTGTGAGTGACTAATCAAACTCTCTAATTCAGCTTAACTGTATTTTTGCGGGCGGCGGACATTCTGACCCTCTCTAGACCGTTCCAAGCTTAGCCCTCCCGGTTGAACGGGCTCAGCTGGGAGGCCGAGAGAGTGGGGGAGGGAGAGAGGGAGAGGGAGAGAGGAAGAGTGGCCCAAATGTGGCCGCTAAGTTCTTGCTGAACTTAGCGCTCACCTTCAGGCGTCTAGATCATTCAACAGTGTGCAAACGTGGTACATCAACATACAGGATACTGTAATCAACACATATGATAATGCAATTTAACCCTAACTGCCCAAAACCATTAAACCATGAATGAACTCTCACGTGTGTTCCACGCTGTGGAGCGGGATCCTGTTGGTTGGGGAGAGTTGTCCTACGCGCAGTAGGGAGGATGGCTTTGGGTTGTGGGAGCGATGGCCTGCAGCGCGGTTCACCCTGGCCTGGAAAAGCGGGCAGCGGACGTCTGCTGGGGGTGCAGATGATGCCGGGCGTTGACGTGCAGTCTCTCTGCTCGTTGAGTCGAGGGTCGTGCTGTGCTCTGTGGTCCTTCTTTGTGGCTGGTTGCAGGCCACGGTCTGTCTTGGGCGTCTTTCGTCTGCAGCAGTTGGTTGGATCTGCTGCGGTGTGGCTCTTCTGCTTCTTCTGCTCCTCTTGGTCTGCTGAGCGGTCTGCTCGCGGTACGGTCTTGTTGTCGGCTTTTGCGGTCCAGCTGGGCTTCTCTGGGCAAGGAGAGCGGCTGGTGGCCTTGGTAGGCGATCCCTGGGCCTGCTGCGCGGTTCACCCTGGCCTCTGGTGGCTGTGGTCAGGCCTGGTTAGGCCTTTGTTCAGGGGGTGCAGCGAGCGGGGGAGGGGAGCCGGCTTCTCTGGCCCCTCCAACCCCTGGTTCAAGCTTAGTTGAGACTCTTACTGTAGACTGCAAGTTAAAACTGCTTTCGACCAGTTTTGTTACTGGTCCCATATTAAAATGAGCATGCATGGTGGGCCAATCACATCGTTCGGTGAGTTGGGCTATGCCCATTCTGTAACGTGAGGCAAGGGAAAAGGGGGTTTTATGGCTGGATTACCCTTAGAGATAAAACAATGGCCGGAATCCTTTGAGGCTCTGAGAGGTGTTAAACGTCCTGGGGGTAACCACAAAAGCCATTTGTCTCCTCTGAATAGAGGTTTCTTAGCTAGAGAGGACAACATGTTAAATCATAATATGTTCATTCATATTTCTCATGATACAGTACAGTCCATAATGTGTCGATCACAACATCCCCCCTCCTCGTCTGTGGACTGCGGTCGACCTGCTGTCCGCGGGCGAGGATGAAGGGCTGTACAGACAGTTTGCTGTAACTTTTGGTCCATGTCCATCTGTTCTGTGGGATCAAAGTGTCATACTCAGGCCGTTCATAGTTCAGGTTTGGTTCTGGGCAGACTCCTAACCATACCTAGACTCATTACCATATAGATAATACACCCTTAAGGTCACATACACAACATCATTTCAAAATCAACATGGTAAACAGGGAAGGGCAGGAGGAGAGAAGGAGAGAGAGGGTGACAGGGTGTGATTTTGAATGTGTGCTGCATTCCAGCAGTGTTGTGCTATGTGTCTATGTGTAGCCATGTGCCAAGCTTTGTCCTATTTTGATGTGGTCTGCCTGCCATAAAGGTGTTATGTTTCACAGCACAGCGTTGACAATGCATCTAGCCTACCTAGAGATAAGGGTGAGAGCCGAGTGACAGGTGACTGTCAGGGGTGACAGGGTGGCTGCGTCCAGTCACCCGCCCTTCACCGAGTTTGATGTCACTTCCTCTGGTGGAAATGACATCCTCTGGTGTCTTGAATGCCGACCCTGCCCGTCAGGCGTCTGGCGCCCGTTCGGAGGTCTAATTGGGTGGAGGGCCTAGTGTGCTGAGGAGACTCACGCCGTTCGCGCCCTGTGGCGCGACTGTGATGTCTCTTTGGGCAGCAGCTACCCCCCTTGGCTCTGTCCGGCAGAACCAGGTGGTCTGGCCTGCGTGGTGAGCGTGTGTGTGGTACCGTCTCTGGGTCCACACACACGCGGTTGGTGGGTTGAAACTGGCCATTTCTGCTTTTTGCTTCGGTTTCCACCTCCCACGCTATTGAGGCGGTTTTGAGAACCGTGCGCATGTTTCGGTCATACCAACGTGCGTCTAGGGCTACGGATGGGCGCACCGAGTCATGCAGACCATCTAGGTAAAGTTCCTTGAGACGTGGCACGTCTCCTTGATCCGGGCCATTTCTACCTTGATTATAAATTATTTTCAAACGTCTGAAGTAATCCCTAGGATGTTCCTGGTAATTCTGTTTGACGTGTAAAGCCGCGTTCCTCCCCGCCGCTGACGACTGGGTAAGGATGTACTCTTCGCCCAAGGCTTCGCGAAGCTTGTCAAAGTCATCTCTGATATGGGAAGGTTGCGTTTGGATAAACGCACGCACGTGCTTTGAGCTCGTGCTCCATATCAGTTGAGCTTTCTCTCGCGGCGAGGCGTGTGGCAGAGCCTGCGAACCACGTTCGACTTCGTTGAGATAATCTGTCAAGTGTACCTCGTGACTGGCGGGATCGAACAAGTCAATGTCGTTTGCGATTGACTTCAGTAAGTGATAGCGTGACTCTGCTTCTCGGAGAGAGAGTCCTGAATCACTCTGTTTTGGCAGTAGAGGCTGCAAGAAGGAGTGGCCGTTTGCCCGATTGGGCACCAAAGAGCGACTAATGTCATCATGCCCGGGGTCCCGCCTTTCGGGGGGAGGGGTGGAAGAGCTGACTTCCTGTTTCCTTGGTGGACAGGAGCTAGAAAGTGAGTAAGGCTGGATAGCCTCTGGTGAAAAAGACCTATCAGCGCACCCGTTGGTGGCCTGAGCAAATGACGGTTTATAATGCACAGGGCGGTAGTCGATCGACTCGCCACGGGCGTGATAAATGGAAAGTCGGTAAGACACACGTTCCTCCCTGCAGGGGGTTGCAGTGTGGATCGTTTTGTCATAACCGGAAGTGGCGCTGTCACGTCGTTTGACTGTCAGCGGTTTGTGCTCTGAGGTGGAAGTCAGAGCTGGATGAAAGCGTGAATAACGTCTGATTCTACACGTGGGTTGCTCGGATGAATGACTGACTGGTATGTCATAAGCATGAAAGTCGAGCTCTGAGTCGGACGACGACTGTTGGGCTGAATAGCCTGAATCAGTTTGCTCGTTGTGAGAGCGGTCTCCCCCCTTTCGCGGTGTGGTGTCGCGATGTCTAGCAGCGCGGCTGCTTGCCAGCGCGGGCGCTAAGTGGTGTGCGGGGGTCTGATTCGAGTCGGGGGTTGGTCTAGCCCTAGGAGGCGTGTCAGCCTCCGGTGCCGGCGGGGCTATGGCCCTTACGGCCTTCTGGTGCTCTTGCTGCTTGGCCGTTCTCGCGTTTAGTCGTGCGATCACTGCTCGGGTGGTTGGTGGAGCAGTGCGACCCGAGAGGGGGACCGTTCTGGGTCCGAGGGCCGCCGTGGATCCGGTCGGCATGCCCTTTTGGCTCTGTTGCAGCCGGGAAACTTCGGTACGCAGTCGGGCTAATTCTGTTTGGCAGACCTGGGCTTGTCGATGCAGACCCAGATTGGCCTGCAGCGTAGCTTGACAGCTGTTGCGCAGTCTGCCTATCTGCGTCTGGTAGACAGTGGTCTGCCGCTGATGCGCAGCGTCCTGCACCTGGAATCTGCGATTTTGCAGAAAGAAAATAATTCCCAATGGAATTATTAGGACCGCTAGTGTTAGCATTACAATGCTAAATTCATCTGCTCCTCCTGTGGGCGGGCAGATGAGAGAGGCGGCTACCGCTTGCAAGTCGGTGGCGGCCATCTTAAAGAAAGTTTCAGCGCTGACCATCTTGTGGCAGCGCAGACTCATTGCGATGAGTCAAGCAGCTGTTTTACTGCTGTCAATTTTAAGCAAAAGGTGTGTGCACTCACCGTGTTTGCTATGGCGTCACGTTGTCGTGAGCGTCAATGCCCACAGTTACTAATTCTAATTAAAGAATGGCCCAAATGTGACAGTCTCTCTGTGAGTTAGCTGCCAATTGCATGCAGTTAGTTTGACATCTGTCAGCTGTCACTCGGCTGGTGTCTGCTGTCAGTGTCATCAAGTGCAGGGTGTGCCTGCCTTTGTTTCGCATGCAAATTCACTGTGACTGGTGGTCACAGGGCTTTGTTTACACTTTGTCTCTGGCTCTGGAGGAGACAGGGTGAATGTTTTTGAATGCTAATGTGAGGGGGGGGGGCAGCCTGACTTCCCCGCACCCTTGCCGGTGTGGCTTTCAAATTAGCATCAAAGGTCCCACTTTAAAATGCGCAGCACTGTTTGTTTCTGTTAAAGATCACTCTCTGATAGATGGAACATTGCTATCTCTCATAATTTTAGGTTGAAGGCACAGTGGAAAACAGTTTGTTAACTGTGGTTTCTAACATAAAAATGGAATCAAGGATTTTAAACTGAGCTGTTGTCTTTGGGACGGTTTTGCTCAGAAATTTTCAATACAAATCCTAACTTGTGTTAAGATTATGGGAAGATTCCATATTTTATGATTAGAGTTCCTTTAGTGTCTTCTGACGCATGTGATTTGCTTGGCAAAGCGCTATAGAAAACCTGATTTTGGAAAAATTTGAAAATTTTCGATTTTTCAAAAATTTATGAATTTTTATTATTCATGCATATCATATCTGTGGAAATACTGATATTAGAAGCCTCACACTGGGCACCATTTATGTTGTGCTCGCAGGAGCTGGTTTGGTTATGAAATATGATTATTAATAATTATGAATTATTAATATTCATAAATTTATTAGATTTGACAGAAAATATTGTATTCTCTGTAAGATTCGGGGCACCACTGTAGTTAAGGCTACAGACCTGTCTAAAAGTCAAGTTATGACTTGTTTAGACACCAAACCAAATTGTCATATCAGTCTCATAGTGATACAGTGTACATTGTACAGTTAATTGAAGGTCAAAGTTCGTAAGCTTCTGTCACAGATTTCCACAGATAAAATACCTCATGAATAACCACCAAGATTCATAGCATTATGTAATAAAAAGATTTAATAAATCACAATATCAATTGACATTAACATAATGATTAAAATATCAGTTCATCACATTTTACTTTTATGACTAATACTCTACCACATCTATAGCTAATACCTAAGGTGAACAAACATTATCAATTGTGTGTGTGTGTGTGTGTGTGTGTGCTTTAAGTCTGCCTGGCTGGCAGGCCTGAATGTGTGTGTGTGTGTGTGTTAATTAGTACTTGTGTGTGTGTGTGTGTGTGTGTGTGTGTGTGTGTGTGTGTGTGTGTGTGTGTGTGAGAGGGAGAAGGAGGGAGGAGAGGGCGGAGTGGCTCGTTCTGGCTGTCTCTGTGATGTAATCACAGGATTGGCTGAGAGGCGGGCTGATCGTGTGTAGACCGCCTCCTTTTCAAAATGGCGGTTTTGCCAAAGTTGAGGAAGGATTGACTCGGTCAGACAGAGGTGGCTGGGGGGCGGTCTGGAACCGCCTCCTTTCCAAAATGGCGGTTCTGCCGAATTTAGGAAGGGATCACTCTGCCTGCCTAGCCTGGGTCACTCTGTGTGAGTGACTAATCAAACTCTCTAATTCAGCTTAACTGTATTTTTGCGGGCGGCGGACATTCTGACCCTCTCTAGACCGTTCCAAGCTTAGCCCTCCCGGTTGAACGGGCTCAGCTGGGAGGCCGAGAGAGTGGGGGAGGGAGAGAGGGAGAGGGAGAGAGGAAGAGTGGCCCAAATGTGGCCGCTAAGTTCTTGCTGAACTTAGCGCTCACCTTCAGGCGTCTAGATCATTCAACAGTGTGCAAACGTGGTACATCAACATACAGGATACTGTAATCAACACATATGATAATGCAATTTAACCCTAACTGCCCAAAACCATTAAACCATGAATGAACTCTCACGTGTGTTCCACGCTGTGGAGCGGGATCCTGTTGGTTGGGGAGAGTTGTCCTACGCGCAGTAGGGAGGATGGCTTTGGGTTGTGGGAGCGATGGCCTGCAGCGCGGTTCACCCTGGCCTGGAAAAGCGGGCAGCGGACGTCTGCTGGGGGTGCAGATGATGCCGGGCGTTGACGTGCAGTCTCTCTGCTCGTTGAGTCGAGGGTCGTGCTGTGCTCTGTGGTCCTTCTTTGTGGCTGGTTGCAGGCCACGGTCTGTCTTGGGCGTCTTTCGTCTGCAGCAGTTGGTTGGATCTGCTGCGGTGTGGCTCTTCTGCTTCTTCTGCTCCTCTTGGTCTGCTGAGCGGTCTGCTCGCGGTACGGTCTTGTTGTCGGCTTTTGCGGTCCAGCTGGGCTTCTCTGGGCAAGGAGAGCGGCTGGTGGCCTTGGTAGGCGATCCCTGGGCCTGCTGCGCGGTTCACCCTGGCCTCTGGTGGCTGTGGTCAGGCCTGGTTAGGCCTTTGTTCAGGGGGTGCAGCGAGCGGGGGAGGGGAGCCGGCTTCTCTGGCCCCTCCAACCCCTGGTTCAAGCTTAGTTGAGACTCTTACTGTAGACTGCAAGTTAAAACTGCTTTCGACCAGTTTTGTTACTGGTCCCATATTAAAATGAGCATGCATGGTGGGCCAATCACATCGTTCGGTGAGTTGGGCTATGCCCATTCTGTAACGTGAGGCAAGGGAAAAGGGGGTTTTATGGCTGGATTACCCTTAGAGATAAAACAATGGCCGGAATCCTTTGAGGCTCTGAGAGGTGTTAAACGTCCTGGGGGTAACCACAAAAGCCATTTGTCTCCTCTGAATAGAGGTTTCTTAGCTAGAGAGGACAACATGTTAAATCATAATATGTTCATTCATATTTCTCATGATACAGTACAGTCCATAATGTGTCGATCACAACAATGCTAAATGACCTACATTTATATAGCGCTTTTATCCAAAGCGCTTTACAGTCAGTAGGTACATTCACCCATTCATACACCGATGACGGCAGGTTACCACGCAGGGTGCTGGCACACCATCAGGAGCAATTTGGCCTTTGGGGTTCAGTATCTTGCCCAAGGACACTTCAACATGCAGACTGGAGGAGGTGGGAATCGAACCACCGACCTCTTTTATCCAAAGCGATTAGTGGACGACCCGCTCTACCTCCTGAGCTACAGCTGCCCCATGGTGAAATGTTTCTCTCTGTTTCTCTCTCTCTCTCTCTCTCTCTCTCTCTCTCGCTCTCTCTCTCTCTCTCCTCCCTCTGTCTTCACCTGTCTTTCAACCCAGCTCTCTTTCTTTTCTCTCTCTCTCTCTCTCTCTCTCTCTCTCTCTCTCTCTCTCTGCTTCGTTCTGTTCTCTCGTCTTCTCTCTCTCTCCTGCCTGGTGTCTTCTGTCAGCTCTGTGGTCACTCTGCAGGCAGCGGTTGGTGTCGTTAGTGGAGGGATGACTGACTGGTCACACCATGGGTGAAATGGAGAGCCTCTCTTTAGCTGGCCCCACAGTGTGTGTGTGTGTGTGTGTGTGAGTGTGTGTGTGTGTGTGTGTGCGCGCGCGTGTGTGTGTGTGTGTGTGAGAGATGTCTCAAAGTCTGGCAGGCCTCTCCTCTGCCTTCAAGACAGTTTAGCTGTAAAAGGGAATCAGCGACTTTGGCTTAACAGTGTATTTAACTTTACAGCAGCAGCGTTAAGGAGACTTGGCAGTTTGCTCCCTTGAGCCCATTTCTGAAGTGCTGTTTAGAGAGAGTGCTGTTTAGAGAGAGTGCTGTTTAGAGAGAGTGCTGTAGCAGCGGCCTTCTGCTGGACGATCCGGACCCGAGCTCCCATCTGACCTGCTGATGTGTCCTTGAGCAAGTCTCAATCGCTAACAGCTCCAGGGGAATACGCATTTTAGTAAGAAAACCTTATACCTGCAGCTCACATGTACCATTTTAAACATCACTATATGATTGTCAGATTAATTATGATACCTTGGTATATACCATAAACAAATAAGTTAGTAACCACGGTGGAGACGATTGTTAGCCTTTATCCAACGCCAGTGGTGTTTCGAATGCAACTGTTTCTCAAAATTAAGACCACATTTCCCATGAGCCTCGTTGCTTGCTGTTGCATGGAGGCATGGAGGATGGTGCTACTCGCCCCCCCCCCCCCCCCCCCTTGACAGCGCTCCATGAGTGTTTGTTTTCTCTTTGGCTTTACTCTAGCCATTCCCAACTGCAGTCAATGTTCCCAACCTGGGGCTGGGGGCCCACTGGTGGGCCGCAAAGGTATTGCAACTGGGCCACCAAATCATTTGCAGAACATTACGATCTAATCATGTAATTATTAGTATATTATGTATGAGAATGCATTTCTCCATTGTTGAATGATACCATTATTTAATGTGTAATCAATTATTCATTAATTAGCCTCGTACAGAGTACAGACAGCCCCTCACTTTTAGATTCTGGTTTCTGTGTGGTGCTGATGGATACATATGATACGTATGATGCATACATAAGTATGTATACTTTTTTTGATTCACATTGTAATTGTTTTCTGTCCACCAATAACATACATTTCCTATTATTCCTTAGAAAAACATTTTTATGCTGTCACTTTTCCACCTGCAGTCGAACAAACTATTAATTTGATGCTAAGCATATTGCCATGCTATAAAAAGCATGCTATTGTGTGTGTGTGTGTGTGTGTGTGTGTGTGTGTGTGTGTGTGTGTGTGTGTGTGTGTGTGTGTGTGTGTGTGGGTGTGTGTGTGTGTGTGTGTGTGTGTGTTCTTTTCAGAGACCTACCAGTCAAGATGAAAGCAATCAGCGCTGCAGTGTTTAGCGCCCTGTTCTGCACTGGTAAGCACAAAATAGTGTATCATCTCAAATCAAACACTCTGCTCTACTGTATCATAGAAAGTGTATAATCAGTCAGTTGGGATGTGGTGGGATGAACTGGCTGAAACAGACCTCCTGCAAAACACAATTAGCTTTAGCCAAATGATTAGCACAGACTATCTGCAACTGCACTACAATGGAGCTCGTCTAATTGCTATTCTAATTTAGCATGTATTATTAATTCATGATGAGGATGATTGTATTTATGGCCGGCCTATTTAAAGTTGTTATTGTGTGAGGCATTTACATTTCAAATGCTTTTATGCTTTTTTTGGGGGGGGGGGGGGGGGTTGTGTAGTTTTTCTGTAAGAACAAAAGAACTCTGACTTATTTAGAGGTGTTAGTTTGTACAAATCAGCGGAGAACGAAAAAGAAAAATGCATTTTAAAATAAATGTGTCTCTATCTCTTGCTTCACAGTTCTGTCCTCTTTGAAAGGTAAAAAAACGCATGCTTGTTTGGATTGTAGCGCATGACTAGGAATGCTGTTTAAGAATGAGCTAATACAGGGGTTCCCAAACTGTTCAGACCAAGTACCGCTATGTACCAAACACCTGCCAACATTAGGCTGTGAAAAAGAGGACCCCTTTGAAAATGTTTTTTTTTCCCCTCGCCAAAATTTTGGCAAAATTTGGAGGGTTATTTAGCTACCTCGCTGACACCCTGACAGGCTAGCATGACATGGGTGGTACCACTCGATCTATCGATCTAACATTATCTAACTATGTGTGCATCTTTTAAAATTTGTTCTCAGCAGGCAAACAAGAGCCGAGGACAGCGTTCTTCGGCGAGGACGTTCACATCGATGTCCCGCTGGAGAACTTTGGCGAGGTCGTGTTCAAATCCCGCTCCAAACCGTTGTCTGAGGTGGTTCTCCTGCGTGCGGGCAAGGCGCTCACCCCGCGGGCGAGGCTCACCCAGCCGGGTCACCTGGTGCTGGAGGACGTGCAGGAGGAGGACGAGGGGCTGTACGTCATCAAGAATAACAGCAACCCGGCCGACGTCAAGAACTTCACCCTCATCGTCAGGGGTAAGCCTGATATGCAGAGGTGCTGTCTAGACACGGTACCTTCCGTCCAGATGTAGTCTCTGAACAGAAGTACTTCTCTACAAAAAAAAATGTCCAGTCCCACAGGCGAATGTGGCGATAACATAAAAATCTATTTAATTAGCAATTTATTTTAATGTGAAATCAGCTTTGCTCGCTAGTTGTCAGCTTCCTGCCTTCATCTCTTCTATCATGGAGAACACAGTGACGTATCTAGTAAGCTGGCTAGCTAGCTAAGATTCCTAATCAACAGTATGGCTGCTTAGCTAAGCTAGCAACTGAGCCATTCGTAAGCATAACCTATAGCATACATATTTCATACATAGAGGCACTGCTTGTACAACAATGTGCTTCATTATAAAACGCCAGAGTATGTATGTGTTGCCTTATGATCATAAACTATACCACAGTATATACTGTACATCACTATATTGCAACAGTCCAGGTAGACTAATAGAAAACGGTCCCAGGAGTAAGTTATTCTGTTGTGTTACGTAGCCTATGAAGAGCATTCTCAGAGATTAAAATTGCAACTCAGGTGTAATTATAATTTAGTTAAAGTGACATTTTTACAATAACGCAATAACTCTTCTTCATTTAATTAATTAGATGTTGCTCGATAAATCCGAGAGATGATTTGTACAAAATGACTTTGACCATGACAAAGTTTCACAGAACCCGGGTACAGAGCAGTTTGTCACCTGGCGTTCTCCTCATTCCGCCTTCCTGTTGGTCAGACTGTGCCCTGGAGCAGGTGGTGAAGTACGGAGACACCTACAACATGGTCCTCAACAACATCCAGGGACCGATCACACTGGAGTTCAGGTAGGGACACAGAGACAGACAGAGGGGACAAAACAAAGGACACGTTAGTAGCCCGTCTCCAACACGCTGCATTGCATTCAACATGTTTGTTGCATCAGTATAGACCTTATTCGATTGACGTCACTCACGTACGGGCACGCCCACTGCCGCCATATTGTCGACATAACGCAGCAGCGGTGAAGTGACAGCCTATGTGAGAGCAGCGTTTATAGGAAGCTAGCCGCCGTTAGCGTTACCTGTATCGTTCCAATTGTGTTCGGATGGTGACCTGCGTTAGGCATGGCTGTAGTAATGACAGCAATAAAGTCCCCGTGGTTTGTTTCTATCTCTACCGTCCACAGACGTGAAGGGAGCGAGACTGGGGATACGTCAGCAGCACAGGAGAGGTGTGTGGATAGTTAGTTGAGACAGGTGAAACTTTCTGACAGCTCCTCACAGCAAAGTCTGTTCACCTCGTTCTTTTGTTTATTTATTACAGGCATTAACGGCTGCCGTCGGCAGCATACAAATAACAACTGTGGGGTTTTTATTGGTGTCATTACCATCGCTATTTTGTAATGGAACAGAAACGACAATAAGGCTGTTACTAGTTGTCAGCTGCAGCGCTGTGTGCGCGCAGGACGGTATGTCAACAATATGGTGCCGTCCAGGGTTAGCGAATAAGGTCTATAGTCTACTTTGATATTATCAGTGTACTTCATCAATACTTATTGCTTGTGTGTTACTTGCTCTGTCCTCTTGGAGAAAATAAATATTTTCTATTAAATTCTATTCACGACGACATCAAGGTCCAGCCTCGCCCAGCCCAACGAGACGGACATGAACCAGGCTACAGAGCCTCCTCCGGTGGTGCTGTACAGCCAGGAGGCGGGGCTGGCAGAGGAGTACCAGGGTCGCCTCAGCGTGTCGGACAAGCGGGTGACGCTGCACGCCGTCAGGATGGCGGACGAAGGGAGCTTCACAGTGCTGGACCAAGACGGCAAAGTCAGGAAGAGGAACTGCCTGAACGTCAGAGGTGAGGCGCAGTCTCTGGTTAGCAGCATCCTCCCAGTGTTCTGCCCTCTGCAGAGTGAGCGCGTCGTCAGCATAGAGGCACTGCATGAAATAGGCCACGCCCATCACAGGGGAAAGCCCTCCATTCACTTCCATACACCAGCGTCATTTTCCTTGAATTCAACATAGCTAAAAGCTGTTGTGTGTGTGGTGGGCTGCGCAGACAACAAATGTAAAAGATCGCCAATGACAGTTTTTTTGTACTCCCGAGCAAAAGAAGGAAGCCATTGAGAATTGGCGAGAAGAAAAATGTGGATCTCGCTGTCAAGGAAGTAAGTTGGAGTGTTCATCTTCTGATTATGATCTTTGTTTGCAACACGTGACATAGGAGAACGCCAGGATTGGGGGGAGCTTTTGTTTCCCCCCGATTTGGACGTGGTTTCTGAATGATGACGCGCTCCGCAGTGCCTCTATAGTGGGCAGGTTGGACTGGTTCACAATCAGCAACAGTGAATGTTCTACTTTTTCTTTTAACTGCGTTAGCACTTTTTGGGGGGTAATTACTGGCATTGCCATTCCTGTTGATTACTGGCATTACCATTCCTGTTGATTGTACATCTTTGGAACATATTGAAGGTAAGGAGTTGCTATTTTTAAGCGGTGGAGCCACTTCTATACGTGACTTTGCGTGTTTGAGCACGGGGATGTGTGTGGGCGAGATGTATGGATGAGATTTATTGTGCATTCCTTTATAACTGGGAACTGGTAATCTTACGACTTCAAAGTTCATGAGCTGGGACGGTGACGTCACCAGAGCTGGTATTTCCCATTCCAAACTCGTAGGAGCCTCAGCAGCCCCGACCTCAAAAATCCAAGATGGCTGCGCCGCGCAACAACAGTAGTTATAATCGTAGTAATGTTGTTTAGCACTTCTGCTTTGTTTGTGTCTTGTTAAATCAGCTGTACACACAGCACTGCCTAACCTCTATCTGCGTGGACATGTTGCTGCAGTGTTTGTATGCTCAAAATGCCGTGAAATGCCATGTTATCAACTGTTATTGCTAACAATGGCTAGCCTGGCTAGCGACTGGATCTGACCAATGAACAGTGAACTTCGCAGCTCAAGTTTTCTGCAAATGGAACGCTAACAAAACGGATGTGATGTCATTTAGCCTCCACATCCCAGTTATTTTGCGAGAAAGGAACGCACGATTAGCCTGGCCCCTCCCCCCGGTCCTAACATACGAGGAAGTGAGAGTGGAGACAGAAGGTGCCATGGCTCCAAGCCGGTGAAACACGCACACACATGCGCACGCACACGTCTGACCTGCCAAACCTGCTCGACTTACTTCAACACCTGGGTGTGTATATTTTGTGAAGTATAAGTCCATAAATGGGCAGGTCTGTTACAATTCAAGCTTTTGAATGGACCTTGGTGTGGTAAGAGGGCCTACAAAACAAAACAACAACAAAAACACACAGTCTTGGCCTACTCCTCTGCATTGCGTGCACCATGGCATGGCTGTTTACTTTGTTTTACTCACTACCGATCGGGAACCTCTGCTGATATTTATGCTTCAGTAAAGCAGAAATGCTACAGATTTAACCTTTAACACAGTCCCTTGTTCCTATTTCTCCCGTTGGTTCTCCTCCACAGAGCACCAGAACTTCCCGCGTCTTGCCTATGGGGAAACATTGAAGATCAACCTGTACATGGACTATTCCCAGGTCACCATCGTCTACACGGCCACCGCGGACAACCGGGAGCGGCTCATCGTGGACCAGGGGGTCCTGGTGGTGCCGCTGGACTCTCTGCTGGAGGGCAGGCTGACCGTGGTGGGCTCAGAGCTCATCGTGAAGAAGGTCCGCATGACTGACATGGGTGTCTTCAAAGTGACAGACCTGGCTGGCTTTCTTGTGTCTATTAACTACATCGAGGTAGATGGTAAGAGACAAAAACACGCCTAAACGGATCATCGTAGGGTCAGAGAAATATTTGTTGCATCTGAAGCTCTGACTTTGCACTCTTCAGTCTCAGTTGCTTATAATGTTGGTGATCCAATGCAAGCTTATTCCGCAGCTGCACTCGGTTGTTGTAAGCCACACACTGGCTTCCAGGAAAACCACCTGTTTTAACCGTTATAGCCCGTTAATGACACAATTATTTTGAAAATCACCATAAGGACACACATTTAGAAGAAGTGAAATGAGCTACTCAGACCACCTCTCATTAAAAAAGATATATTGTTTATATTTTGAGTGAAGAGTTGGGTCGTGGTCTCACTGAATTGCACGGAGTCTGCCCCTAGTGGACCTTTCACCACTTGAATATGTAAAATAAGAGAAAGATATCGCTTTCGTAGAGTGAAGACATGGATAAAAGTAGTTTATAATGATAAGAGATGCACAAATTCACAATAACAATCATGGCATGAACATATCACTGCTATCACACAGTTAAGATCTCCTGCCACATAGCCTGGATTTGGGGGGGGGGGGGTGTCGCGTTACTCGCTCGAGTTTGACTGTGCAAATTGTTCGCCAAAGTTGCTTTTTTGTGTGTGCAAATGAGGCGAATTCCATTCGCGCCGTGAAATTTCGCTTCATTTGCCTCATTCACGCCGCCCGATGTCTGCTGGCACGTCTCCACACTGATCTTCTCTGCTTCTCTGTCCTCCTCCTCTCAGCCTACAAGCTGTCCACGCTGACCGTCGCCGTCCTCGCCATGATGGGCCTGATCGCCCTCCTGCTCCTGGTGTGCCTGCTGTCCTGCCTGTACAAGGTGCACAGCAGGAACGAGAAGAACAAGAAGCTCACCCTCATCGCTCAGCAGGCCGGCAAGGGAGACGGGGATGCCTTCAGACAGGTAACGCGCACCTCGCGCTTCAGTCATCTTCACTAGCATACGGCCCACCAAAACTACTGTGGAAGATCTGGCAGAACGCTCACTTTACAGTCCACATACCTGCGTGTTTCGTAGACTTGGGGGGGACACAATAATATCCGTTACATCTGTCGTCTGGCAGTTGTGTCTTCGCACAGTCTTTACTAGTGGTTGCTTGTAACATTGGTGATCTAGGAATTTAAGAATATATCCTCTTCTTGTATCCAGTGTAATTCATTGTCGATAACAGCATCAGTTAAATGCCAAAAAATTAATCTAATGTATGAATGAAGACAACACATTTATTTACTTGATATTCAAATTCAAAAGTAACCCATGACCCAGAAAAGTTTCCCTGTGTGACTTCAACTCCTACAAATCCTTTTAATACTCATATTGCTTAGTAACACGATATGATATATTGATATGATATGATATGATATGATATGCAATATGCTGGATTGTTCTGTCTTTGTTTGTCTTTGTTTTGGACACCAGCTATGTGCTTAAATAGGGTTAGAGTTTCACTGCATAGGGCACTCGCAGTCACAATAATAATAAAAGCATTTGACAAATGAAAATTCCTCATATTCTATCTATCCATTTTGGACAAACAAATCACTAATGTTCACTAATGAATAGTACAACATGTACTACAATATAGACAGTCTGTAGCCTACTGTCACCTGAAGATGAACACAACGTGGTTTAGTTTGCATAATTGTACACGATTTGTTTTAATTTTGTGCTATCGCTCTATACATTCTTTAACGATGGATTCAGCGTGAGGCCTTTATAAGTTTATGTAAACCACAGGAACATAATCGAAGCCTTTTATTGTTTTCCTGTTTTGCATTTAATATCTATCCTCTCCTCCTGTTAACCCGATCAATAATGGATGATCGATTGAATTATTGGATCATTTGAAGTATCTGACAGTTAACCCCTCCCATCCCACAGTCCCACACCCATAATCCCGGATAGGTGATTTGTTAAATGACTGGATTTATGGGCCAATTAAAAAGCCATTGCAGATAAATGACTCGCCCAAAGCAAATGAATAATTGAGATTAATGGCATTGCAGAGAGATAATACTTCAATATAAGGTCCAACAGAAATATTAATATTAATTAAATTAACTGTATCAAAGTGCTGAACAACAATTCCTTTTGCTGTAAGAGGTGAGAATCTGCATTTGTTGTATTTATGTTATACTGTCTCCAGTTTTTAATACAACTGACGACCTGAAGTTCATGATTTGATACTTCTGCAATTTAGAGTGTACGTATTAGCGTTTTGTCCAACTCGAGACTTAGTTAGCTGCTAATGTTTTATCTAAAAACCTGACCACTTAGTTTTAATCTGGCACAGTATGTTTTAACCCTTAGCTACCAGATCATTTTGAAGACAGGTATCACTTACTGTACCCACCCCAAAAAAGTATGAGTCATGATTGATTGAATTAATGCATCATTTAAAAATATCTGACAGTTACCCCCCCCACCCCCCACCCCCCACACACACACACACACACACACACACACACACACACAGCATCCCCAATAGGTGATTAACTCATTAACTGAATTTATGGGCCAATTAAAAAGCCATTGCAGAGCAGACAGATGACTCACCCAGAGCAAACACCTCGGCTGCAGCCTCAGAGATCGATGGCGTTGCGATGGACTATTTTAGATGATAATCCAGTATATTGGGGAATTTGACAATTATCATTCATTTGGAATTATAAGGTTCCATCGGCGTTCAGAGTCATTTTGAGAGAATGAGTGGAGACATGTTTTGTGTCTTGTGTATCAAAACCAGTATAACTGTATTTTTACCTGCTTACATTTTTAACTCCACTCCAGCCACATTGGCCAGCATTTGTAGAGCACGAAGAACTCGTTTTGACCAAATTGCCAAATGGAACCTTTTACTTCTAAAGTCACCCTGCAGTAGCCTATAATGCCGATTTATACGTTTTTCACAACTGAATGCTTATTTGTTGTCTGTGATGTCAGACTTACTCTTTTTAGAGTATACTGTATGTTAATCATGTTTGTCTCTCTCTGTTCTTCTCTCCTTTCTCCTATCAATGTAAGCGTGTGTCGCTCTTGCTATTTGTGTATTTGTGATGCTGTCCTTAAAAGCCACATGTAGGCTACTACACACAGGCCGTCCGGGTGTTTAAGTCGAGCTGCGATATTATTGGCAATAATAAAGATTGTCCATAGCCTATAGCGTGCATCACAACAGTAGTAGGACAGAGCTGGACTGTATTTGTTCTCATGGGAAGAGTTTCCTAATGTTCAAAATGGCTGCCGTGGAAACAAGGTGCACTATAAGCGTAAGCTCTGACGTCTTTATTTGGTTAGCGATAGCTAACGCCTGTGCGTTGCATTGTTTCTCCTTCTTACTTTTAAGGAGCCTCAAACGGAGCCTCTTCTCGGTGAGAGAATTGTGTGCTGGCCTGTGTCTCCCGCTCCTCTTCTTCTCCATATTATTGTAATAGTGTAGAAATACGCTGATTTTGTGGCAAATGCGTTCGGCGATCAACTTGCTGTCGGCCGCTTCAGTGTGTTGAGGATTTCGCGGTGCTTTTTGAGATAGTGCACCGTAGCCGACTAAAAAAAAATCCTGGACTCACAGAGGAGAAGCTGCTGTCAGTCAGTCTTCTTTTTGTACAAGGAGAAGTTGATCAAAGACTTCATTTGCCAAAAAGTCAACGAGTCTCATCTTTAAGTGGATCTGTCATCACGACTTGTAAACTGCCTCCGAGATCCTTAGAGACTTTTCATTATTCATTTGATTGAGCCTGTCTGCACTGGATTATTGCCTTTCTTTCTGTACAATTGAATAATTAAACTTGTGTATTTGTATGAGGCAGGGTCAGGGTCAATTAATTTTATATTCAGTCCTTTCATGAAGTAGACTTTCTTCATTATGGAAGTCTCTTGCAATAACAGGGGTTCCCATATCCAATGCTCTGTTGTTGTTATTGTTTTTATTATTTAATTTGCATCATTTCAGTGAATTGGAATTGAATTGACCCAAAGTCATAAAGAAGAGTTAATGATTCATATTCCAGCCCAATTTGCAATTTCCCCATAAATGTTTATTTTTTGTTTATTTTTTTGTATCTTTTTGATTTATGACTTGCATAGTAAACAGTATAGAGTGGCTGGAGAGATGGGGAACAACTAAAGTGAATGTGAGGCTAATTGTTGGTCAGCCTCACTCTGAAAGGTTATGGTCACAGATATATAGGCAAGCTCAATCAATCACAGAGTATCATTCTGACAGGATCTTGGGTGCAGTTTGGACCCAGGTCGGGGTGCACTCGTATCAAGATGGCGTCATGCATTGGAACCCAGTGAAATGACCTCGCTCCACTGTCAGAGCTTTTCACTTCTTTGAAGAAAGTCGATCTTCAGATTGACTTCCAGACTAAACTAACTGACTTGTTCAGGTCGCTCATTGTGTTCCAGTGTTTTCTATCTCCTCTGTGTTGGTGTGTGTTACTGAGTGAAGCTGAGCGGTGATGTCAGAGGAGCAACATCAGTCACTATACACATCCCCTCGCTCTCTACATCTATCTATCTATCTATCTATCTATCTATCTATCTATCTATCTATCTATCTAACTATCTATCTAGCTATCTATCTATCTATCTATATATCTATCTATCTATCTATCTATCTATCTATCTACCTATCTATCTATCTATATATATATCTATCTATCTATCTATCTATCTAACTATCTATCTATCTATCTATCTATCTGTCTGTCTGTCTGTCTATCTATAAATCTATCTATCTATCTATCTATAAATCTATCTATTTATCTGTCTGTCTATCTATAAATCTATCTATCTATCTATCTATCTATCTATCTATCTATCTATCTATAAATATATCTATCTATCTATCTATCTATCTATCTATTTTCCTTCCTTCCTTCCCTCCCTCCCCTGCTGGCAGATGACTCTGACTAGGACTTATTAAGTGAAATTAAATGAAGAGGTCAGTTCACCATTTTGAACATTATGTCCATATATTGGTCCTCACTAGCACCTGCTCACTAGCACCTGCTCACTAGCACCTGCTAGAGACGGCACCATGCACGTCTACTTGCTCTGTGTCTGGGAGAAGGGGTGTGCCCGCAGAGACTACAACCACTGTAATCCACAAGGAGAGCGGTTGTACAAGTGAATGTCGGGACGTCCCACGGCCCATCTCTGGGACACGGGTGTGACGACCAATATATATGGAGATAGGGTAAAAAAAGAAAAATGGCGAAGTGTTCCTTTAAGTTAACTGTTAAGTTATTAACAGATGCGGCAATTCAAGCTGTTTAATTATGCGCACACGCATGCACATATATTTAAGTTTTTCCCCCATGGGGTGAGTTCCAAGGTAAATATGTATCCTAAGTGTATGTGTGTGTCTTTGCTGGTGTTGTGTGTATCTGACGTTGTGGTGTGTGTGTGGTATCTCAGGGGCAGTAGTGATTAGCATCTAGAGTACATTCAACTTTTTATCATGTTTATTTCTTGATTTCTACAGAATTGCTACTGTACCGCTTAATCAGCTACTCGCCTGAGCAAAGTGTCTGTAGATGTTGTGACATTGTTTGTGTGTGTGTGTGTGTGTGTGTCTATAGATATGTGTGTGTTTGTGTGGTTTCTGTGTACCAAAATATGTGTTGATATTCTAGTTTTTAAAGTGTTGTAAAGCAATAGATTATCGCTTGTATATAATGTGACATGATATGGAGAGACTCGCCCTTTAATCTCTCACACACACAGCTCTGTGTGTGTGTGTGTGTGTGTGTGTGTGTGTGTGTGTGTGTGTGTGTGTGTGTGTGTGTGTGTGTGTGTGTGTGTGTGTGTGTGTGTGCGCTTATATGTATGTATACATATGTGTGTCCAGATGCTTATAAAGTGTGTGCGTTTGTATTCTCGTTTGTTTCCAGGGTATTAAAACAATAAATGCTGCCGTTGACCGCGACCACTAGAGGTCGCCACACTCTCATTAAATAGGCTCAAAAAAGTATGGGAGCTAGGGTGGGGTGGGGTGTGGTCTGCGGTAGTGCCCTCGTCTTTGAACTTTGTCGTCGCGAGAGCGCTGGCCGGCCTCCCGGGGCTGTTCCGTACTGAACCCTGACCTAAACCATCACCTGTTGTTTTCGTTACCTAACCTTAACCGCTGACTTGCGAGCGGGCCGGGCCGCCACGGTGACGGCCGGTCGGTGGTGCGAGAGCGTGTGAGACTGGTGCTACGACAGCGCTGTAACCAGGAAGTAGCGCGCGTGTCTAGTTTCGCCGATGCCGTTTGCGTTTTGCGCATAAATGTCGTTTTGGTGTCGTCGTCGGTGGAAATAGACCTATTCTGTCGTTTTGGTATGAGGACATGTTGGTATGGGAGCTTGTGTGTGTGTGTGTGTGTGTGTGTGTGTGTGTGTGTGTGTGTGTGTGTGTGTGTGTGTGTGTGTGTGTGTGTCTGTGTGTCTGTGTGTGCGTGTCTGTGCATCTGTTTGTGTATGGAGTGTGCAGGCTGAGACGACAGCCCTCGGCCTTGAGGCCAGTTGTTGTGACAGTGTTATGGATTCGCCTGTAGATCAGAGAACACAGAGGAACACACCATGGACAACCTGTCTGATGGGACTTGGCTGTGCTCTCAGCACTTTCCCCCACCAGGACCTGACATGAAAATGACATGAAAATCAATGGTCATCATCTACTCCTCCTCACTCTCTCCCTCTCTCTCCATGTCTCCACCTTCCTCTCTTCATCATGTTGTCCTCTTTCCACCCTCTCCATCTCCCTATATGCTCCTTGTCAGTCTTTGCCATTTCACTCCCTCGCCTCTTCCTTATTCACCTTTATGTAGCCCCGCCCACTCGACCCATTGTATCACGACTTCCTGTTCAAAACGCAGACTGTTTTACCTGCTCAAACTAGTCTGACTCACCTGGTCAAACCTAGTTTGACTCACATTACAAGCAGTGTTGGGGGTAACTCATTACAAAAGTAACATATTACATGTAATATATTACTTTTAGCAGTAACTCAGTAATACAACTTATTACTTTCAGTAATATTATACCAGTTACTTTGTCAAGTAACTCAAGTTACAAATTTAGTTACATTTTATTAAATCAAAGCACATATTTAAAAAAGATACAATAATTTCCTAATAGAACTGTGTGTTATAGATGACAATAACAAAGGAAAAGAATACCATTTAGAATTTTGGATTGTTTACACTGACTTCAAGGCGGTTGAAATTATGTTTTTGGGATGGTTCCGGGGTGGCGATGTCATTCTGCTGCTGCTGTTGTTTTGGTAAGTAATGCAAAAGTAGTGTAATAAGTAACGAGTTACTCTACACAGAAAGTAATATTGTAAAGTAACGAGTTACTTTCAAATGAAAGTAACTAGTAATATGTAGTATATTACATTTTGAAAGTAACTTGCCCAACACTGATTATAAGTCAGACTAGGTTTATGAGTCACAGGAAGTGTAAATACAATTGGAACTTCCGATTGTGTTTACACTTCCTGTTAGTCTCTCAAGCCAGACATCTCTTCTGCACAAGGTGGATAGACCCCTTATATGTTTCTAAACAGTCATTTTGTGGGCGGAGCTGAACTGGTTGCAGAAAGTGACAGCTACTGGTTCAGCTGTCATAGAAATATGGAAGATCCAGACGCCTCTTCCACGTATTGTAAAGCTTCGCCAGCAACAGACAGGTTACCTTAAGGTTACAAATAAGCTATAACTCTTTCAATGGGGTGAGGTTTCTTGACCTGTACTCAGTGTCAGGATGGGTCTAGGATCCAACTACATGGCCAAAGTCACAGTGCCGCACACATCGTCATATTCCTAGCGGGAATGTCCAGCTTGTGTCTATACGGCACAAGACGTCTTTTCCCCGTATTCCTGGGATCTCTCTAGTATCAGTTTCACTCGTTTCCTCAGATGTTCTGCTACCACGACGTAAACCTGTGAGCTCCACTCCAAATTGGTCTATTATTAGCCCTGTTCAAAACCGTTCCCCATCACAGAAATACAGTAGGGGAAGATATAGTAGTGTGTTGTGTTCGCCACTTTTTACTAGTGTCCGAATTCTCAACTGTTGATTTGATTCACTATATAGTCCACTATAAAATACCCACAATGCACTGCAATTTCTAGTGAACAGTGAATGTGCTCTATCTCCCGCATACCACAATGCAATGCAGTTGTGTTTACCAACGGAGAAGAGGAGTCAGGTAGTGTCTGAAACTAATGTGATCGTTCCCCATATAGTTCACTATATTACTACTATATATACTATATTATGATAAACACTACATGGGGAATGGGGAATAGTGAGTGAGTGAACCATCCCGAACACGGCTATTGTGTCTCCCACTCTCTCCCATCTATCTTACTGTTTCCCTCCTCCTCTCATCAAAGTATAGTATAATGCAATCTGGGAACTCAGAGTCTATTTCAGCCCGTAAATAGACTCTGGGACAGCCGTCCCTTTTTTTGAGGCTTCCTGTACAGCGCGGATCTTCCGCCAGGCTTCTTCTCCCTGCCTCTCTTTCAACATCTCTCATCTGCCTCTCCCTCTCTCTCACTTCCTGTCTCCCGTGTGTCTCACCTCCTCCCATCCATTCATCTTGCTTTCTCCTCCTCTCATGCTGTCTTCCAGCCGCTTTAAAGTGACGTCTATATTTCCGAAAGACCACAGTCGCTTCAGCTTCTGTTTCCTCTCGACCACTGACCCCCCCCCACCATGAAGACAAATCAAAACCCCGTCTCTCAGTCGTGTCACACTATACACAGCAGCCTCTTCAATATCTAATACATCTTGTGTGTCTAAAGAGCTTTCTGTGCCGTTACATGTGCTTTTTGTGTGTGTTTACCAGTGTCTATGTATTTTTGATGACTAGCTGTGTATGTACTGTGTGAAAAGAGAGCTATGTTGAAGCCAAATGTTGTTGTGGCTGAGTTTTGAAATATCTCCTGTGTGTGTGTGTGTGTGCGTGTGTGTGTGTGTGTGTGTGTGTGTGTGTGTGTGTGTGTGTGTGTGTGTGTGTGTGTGTGTGTGCGCGTGTGTGTGTGTGCGTGCATGTGCGTGCGTGTGCACTTCTGTCTGTAGGTGGTGCATGACGCGTACTCCAGGTTCACGGAGGAGTCTCAGATGCAGTCGACGTGGGATGAAAACCCCACAGAGAGCACAGAGGTCACTATCAAGGTCGGTGGAGAGGAACCAGGAAGTTGAAGTTCATGCGTGTCTATTTGCCACATACACACAGCAGCACACACAGGGTAGAGACAGTGCAGTGATCAAGATGCTTGGATGCGGGGTCTTCTCAGTAGAAAGAGAATGGAAACACACACTGGAACAAAATGGGCTCCCCCCACGTTCTTACAAAACGTACAGTTTTGTGACTTCAAATTCATTATGCAACTTTTAGATTATGGCTCGGTTTTTGATGACCATGCCAATTAACCATAATTGACTGCTACTCATATTATAATTATTATTATGAGCAAATAATAATTAATCACTCAAATTATGATAATTTGCACTGATAATTTGCACTGATGACATCATCAGTGATATCACAATGCAATGCGTGTATAATTCACTCTCTAATCTATTCAAAGTTAAATAAAGAATCGAAATAAAGAATCCAGTTCAAACAGAACTTAAAGGGGGGGATAAGAAAGCATGAGAACATGATGTTGCAGTGTGAGTGGTCATGTGATCATGGCAGATCGGGAGTTAAAAGCAGAAGGTGTGCGCATTGGCCGGGAATTGAACCCGGGCCTCCGAGAGCTCTACCACTGAACCACCGATGGTTGCTTGGGAAGAGCTGCAGCAGAGCCAGGCAGTGACTTTAAAAGTAGAACTACACTCAAGATAGGATTTTTCTGAAATGCAGAAAGAGCTGCATTTTGAAATCTAAGTTTCTCTACACGAATCAAGCCATGCTTGTTGGCCCTTGAGTAGAAATCAGGCAAAATAAGTAATCAGACAGACAGACAGACAGACAGACAGACAGTCAGACAGACAGACAGACAGACAGACAGTCAGACAGACAGACAGACAGCATCCTGGTTGCATGATGGTTTTATCCTATTCTATTTGACAGATACAGGAATCAATAAATTATTGATTCCTGTATCTGTCAAATAGAATCGGATATGACTGCATTATTGACAATGATGCAGTTCTATCCGAGAGAGCTCTCTTTATTGTGAATATGACGCACAGCTGAGCACTGTGGCCACAGTCTCAGTAAAGAACGTCCTCAGTGGGTCTTGGCTGTCATCTGTACTCAGGACAGTAGTGGTCCATGCTTAGGGAGTTATATACAGTAGCTTACTAGAAGATATATGCCAGAGTATCATTTATTTCCTCCATCTTGAACAGCTTCAGGCAGATTTAGCCTCACATAGGTACATAAGCTCTGCTTTTATCATCTCTGTCTCCAGTAGAAAACAGATTTATTGCCCCACACTTATGCTCATTCCAGCAGATTGCCTTGTAGAACATAGAGAAAAACCCAAGCGGTGCCTGAGAGGGAGGTGGGAGGTGGGAGGTGGGAGAGGAAGGTCCATCTATAAATATGGCCCTAGAAACATGGTACATGAATTATTCATGATGCTTTTTCACTGACCTCAATTTCTACCACTTCCCTCTCCTCCTCCCCTCTCCTCTCCTCTCCTCTCCTCTCCTCTCCTCTCCTCTCCTCTCCTCTCCTCTCCTCTCCTCTCCTCTCCTCTCCTCTCCTCTCCTCTCCTCTCCTCTCCTCCCCTCTCCCTCTCCTCCTCCTCTCCTCTCCTCTCCTCTCCTCTCCTCTCATCCCCTCTTCTCTCCTGTCCTCCCCTCTCCTCCTCTCTCCTCTCCTCTCCTCTCCTCCCCTCTTCTCTCCTGTCCTCCCCTCTCCTCCTCTCTCATCTCCTCTTCTATCCTGCTCCTCTCCTCTCTGCCTCTCCTCCTCTCCTCTTATCTCCTCTCCTCTCATCTCCTCTTCTCCCCTGTCCTCCCCTCTCCTCTCTCATCTCCTCCTCTCCTCTCATCTCCTCTTCTCCCCTCTCCTCCTCCCCTCCCCTCTCCTCTCCTCTCTGTAGGGTCTCGAGGTTTCCAAACCGGGCCGCTACCAGGCCCTCAACTCCGACCAGAACTTCCTGGAGATGAGTGACTCGGGGGTCGAGTTCTCCCACTCTGGCCTCCCGTTGGACAGCGACACCGACGTTCCGACCTACGCCTCCCTCAAGCCCCTCCTCGACGCCGGCTCGCCCATGGCCGAGACCGCGGGAGTCCTCCCCGACAGCCCGGAGGCCACCGTGGTCCCCGACGGCGACTTCAGCGCCAGCCGAACCCCCGACTCCGCCACGAGCGCCAGCCCCGCATCGCCGGGAGCGGCCTCTAGGGGCGCCGCCGGCGGGTCCGATCCGGCCCATACACCGGAGGCAGAAGCTGGGCAGAAGGTTCAGAGCACCTGAGAGGATGCCCTGGCTTTGTTTTTTTTTATGTTCACGTCCCCGTTATACAGCGAAGACACGTACACGGTATCCCCCGCCGCCATCCGGCTCCTCTGTTCTCCCGCCTAAAAGAACCTCATCGTACCCAGACACCGCCAAGTCCCGGATCACTGCGTCTGAGACTTCAACTCCGACAAAAACATTTCATTGCTTGGATGCCAATATCGCCTAAAAGCTCAAGAAAAGGCAGTTGCACAAACGCACAGTTCAAGATGAACTGACGATATGCGCTGAGAAATGAGAGGCAAAAGAGAAACCCTGAGCTCTATCAAAAGAAGAACAAAGTCATCCTGTGCGTATTGGAAATGCATGCATTTAAATGAGACATTACAGTTCATCTGGCCTCCTTGGCTTGGGGGGGTGGGGGTGGGGGGGTGTTAGCGTTAGCGTTAGCGTTAGAATAGACTGGCTGCATAGTGCATGCAAACTTCAACGGGCCAAAGAACCAGAGACTGAAAAGGACAAAATGTTGACGTTCTCGTGATGTAAAAAAGAAAAAAAGGGTAAAGTACTTTCAGCACTTTTCAGAAAACACTTAAAAATGGTATAAAAGGGTTTTTATTTTCCGTTGTCAAAATGCCGGAATACATCTCGACAGTCCGATAGTTAGAGTCACTTTTTCTCCTAAGAACTAACAACGACTAACAACGACGGCGTGTATCGTTCCTCCTGACAGCGCGTTTGCCTGAGCTCTCGCAGCATCAGTCAAACACTGCAACGGTTGCGTTTCATTGATTCCGCCCACACACACACACACGGACTCCATTACTAAGTACACGCACGTCAGAAAAGCCCCTGCCTGCCTGCGCCCCTCAGACAGAAGTGCCGTCTCAGCACTCACTCACCACTGCGGCGCGGCGGAGAACAACCTGCTCAACATCCCCTTTCTCCTCAAACCTGCAAAACTGAAACAAGTCCGGCAGATTGAATATCACCACGCTACGCAAGAAGTGCTGCTGCCGCCGGGCTGTTTCCTCGGGTGTCGGATCGCTGCCACTTTTGACGGCAACTTCCAGGACTTTGGGAACAGCGCCGGGGAACGTAATTGGATTCTCGGAGTCCTTTTTTCGGGGCCGATAAAGGAGGCGACAGAGATGGAGTAGGGTGCTATTCGGGGAAGGGATAAATGACTTGCATGATTTAAAGCTTCCTCTCTTCATCTCAACCCCCCATCCATCTGACTGAGGCCCGACTCGTGTCGGTTCTGTTGTTTGCCAGAACCAAGTGACTCCAAAGGCACCGTTGGATCAATCAGTGGTAACGATCCGTCCTACAGCCCCCGACACAATGAGACTGAGTAAACAGTGATTATACGCAGGGGGAGCCAGGTGGGGTGACGCATACAAATCAAGCAACATTACCGACATTCAGCGCGCGGGATGGTTCAAGTCCATACATTTACTGGGGGTACTTTCTGAATCCAAACCCATTTATTCAGAGACATTAATAATACCACTACTACTGATAATACGACTACGGTACTAATAATATCACCACCTTATTTGCTTAGGGTCAGCATCCACGTCACCATTGGGACTAAAGGAGGTCAACTAAACATTTCATTGCGAACATGCCCCGACCATTCTCTGAGGTTAGGCCCTTTATCTATTTGGGGGGCGTTCAGTTCTGATGCGTTGCAGCTTCGTTTTACCGCAACAGAGCTCAAAAAGGCCCAGATATAGGGACGTGGGACGGATGTAGTCGGGCAGTTTCTAAATGTGATCCTGGGATGGAACCAACAACCTACTCGACCCTAGTATTGTTATTCCAGGAGATTCATTTTCCACGGTCCTAGCAGCTAAGAGTGATCACTTCCTCACGTTCCCTCGCCTTGTCGGTGATCCTAACACAGAGAGAGCGTAGTGCGCCCCTTGGTGGACGCACCGTGCATTACAATAACAAGACTGCGCACAGCTTTAGCACGAGGCAGTCACAAGGTCGACCCATCCCAAGGATCCCATTTAGACATCAACTGTTGTTGTTGCTATTGACAACCGTTAGCAATATGGCTACCTCACGCTGTAACCGACTTGATGTCAATCTGGGAAGTGGACTAGGTGGTGGTGAACTAATACCTCTGTGGGGTACTGAAAGCAGTCAGACAGACACAGAGGGCGGATGTTTGTAAAAAAAAAAGCAAAAAAAAAGCACAAATTTTCGTTTGAGCCCGAGAAAAGGCTCAAAAGAAAGAATTTAAGTAGCAGCTATTGTAAATACAGTATGTTCATCAACAAAAGAAGAAGACTAGACTAGCTAGTTCCTTTCTTATTCAGGAAAATGCAGTTTGGATTGACTCATTTACTCACTTACTAAAACGATTAACCTGCCCTACTTACACGCCATCATCGGTCATTCTCATTGATTTTGTATGGCTGTTTTATAGAGTAGCGTTTGCTCCTGCAGGGATTTCGTCGCCTAAGTCGGACGTGTAAACATTTCAAGGCAATGGTGAAGCCCTCAAATCTTACTCAGTATTTTCTGTGGAAACGTCTCTTATCAGGTCAATTCAAGTTCTAACAAGGAGCACTCGCCTCCTTTGGGTTCAAAGTAGGGATGCACGATATGGATTCTTTTTTTCAGCCGATACCAACAACTGATCATTTACCTGCTTCTCGTGGCCGATAGGATAACCGATAACTTCACATTTTTGTATTTTAAAAATAAGTTTGTATTAACCTGTAGTGTCTATGCACAGCTGAGGGTGAAGGCTAAAGCCCAGTTGAGATCAATAATTCGCAAACGCAACAAGTTGGAACTTGCAACTGCTTGCAATGCTCCAACTCTGGCCACTAAAGCTTAATTTATATTTATTAGAAAGTGTCTCTCAGCACATGGTCGCAGACAAAAAAGAAAGTGTTGCATTTATATTTCAGTGAATGTTCGCCTGAATCGCCTCGGTTTAACGGTCACGTGACACCCGAACGCTATCAGTGCAGACAGCCAAGAGGGAACGCACAGTGAAACCACCTCGGAGGCAAGATGTAACTTGGCTGCAGCCGCATATAAACAGCACACAACCACACAACTCACATCCTCTCTCTCTGGGAAATTGGCCACGATGTTCTTTGTGATTTTCACGAAGTCATACATCAAGGACATGCTGATAAAAATAGCGGGGACACGTTCATTCATTTCATTTCAGCGAAAACTAAAACAAGGAAGTCAAGCGCGTGCCCGTCTATATAGCCAATCAGATTTGCGCGACATTATGTGACGTAGTCACTAGTCAGCGACACTAGACATTTCACTAGGTAGCAGACACCTCTCGCCGACACTTGAAAGTGTCGACTCAAGTCCTCATTTCTGTCGGCGACCGTTTCAAAAGTGTCGGCAGACAAACCATAAATTGGGCTTAAGGCCTCGTTTACACCATACGCCAATCCCACGCTGAAGCCAGGCTGCAGCTACGCAGCGCTATGGCATTTTCATTTCAGCGTCATTGTTAACAGGCGAGACCGTTCACACAAGCGCTGAAGCGATAGTTTTCGGCTTCTGTTCTATTTTTCAAGCGTGCTGCGCTCTGCACCCGAGCTGCCAGGCATGAAGTCAATGCAAGTTGTGGGCGGGGGGAGGGCAGCGCCGAGCGAGGCGCTGAGGAAAAGAGAGTGCTTCTGGTGTGACCGGTTTAGCGTGACACTCGGCTTCTGTTCAGCGCTGCTTCTGAACAGCGCCCGGTGTGAACCAAGGCTAATACTAATAGGCTGGAGTCGAGAGGAGACGGGTCTGTTCAGGCCGCTGCAACTTTGCTCTAGAACAGTTTTGTTGCGTTGCGAATCATTGGTGTGAACTGGGCTTTTAAAATGTAGTGCGCCAAGATGGATGATGTAATATTCCATAGCTCTGACCTCGCCAAATCTAACTGCTGAAAGAACACTTGTGACTCTTCAAATGTTCATCTATTTATTTATTTTTCTAGTAAAGTAGATAGACAAACAATTCACAAACATACTTTGGCTTTCATAGAGCATTTTGCCTCAGAATCCAAATTAAATGCTTTGACATAATCTGTCAAATCAGACATCTCAATGCATTAAATACAGGTTAGTGCATAAGGCTTTTATAGAAGCGAAAGCCTATGGCCACTTAGTCTGCAGATAAAACACAATGAAAAAAGGCATTTTATGCTTACATTTATCAACAAGGAGTTTTCCTTGTAAACAGCTCGTTTTGTTTAGATATCATTATAGCCGATATATACGATATAATATCGGCTATAGCCAATACCGATAATAGCCGATAAAGATACATTTCCCATTATCGTCCAATAATTTATTGGTTTGATTATATATCGTGCATCCCTAGTTTTTTTTTTTTTTTTTTTTTTTACGATTTGCATCCCTAGTTAAAAGCAAATGGATGCAAATTCAATCTTAAGCAATAGTAATGATATAATTATCACTGAGACATCACACTCACAGGGTATAAAAGAGGAATGGAACCTAGCACATCTCGACATCCCCCATCTGACATAGTCTCTTGTACTGTTGTAAATATAAAGATACGTAATCTGCATGTGTATAGCGTGGAAATACTAATGTTTTCTTACTGCAAGGCTTATGCAAAAAATGTATACTGTCAAAAGCTGCATCTGTCCTTTAGCGACATGTGGACACTAGGAGGTAGTCAAAGTGAACGTATTGCACTGGAGACGCCTGAGCTGGGGCGACTACAGTCACATATACTGTACTGTATGTGGGTCAGAGTGAAATCCTTTCATCAGAGTTCGCTTTAGCAGGGACAACTGCTGCTCAATTCAACAAGTGCAGCATCCCATTGAGAGGAAGAATGTGTTTTTCAAGGAAGATAGGAAGGAAACAATATTGCAATGATTTAAAAAGGCTTAACGGTCAAAAGCATAAACGATAATGAGCAGAGTCACATTTAGCTATGCTCAAACAGACAGAAGTCCAATTACAGACCAGCAGGCCCAAACCGATTTCAATCTTGATTATCTTGCCAGTTGGGATGCTAGACATTAGATCGTATTTTAAAAGAATGATTAGTGATTTAATCATTTAACAGATGGGTAAGGTTTACAGCAGTTTACAGCAGATGGGTAAGGTTTACAGCAGGGGTGCCCAATAGGTATAGTAGATCAGGATCTATACCTGTAGATTTTGGACCATCAATGAGTAGCTTGCCAAAGAAATCCAAAATGTATTTTCTTATTTTTTTAATGCATAAACTAAATCCCACTCATGTATAGCTAACTCAGTATCTACAGTATTTAACATGATAACATTATTAAATCATGTTAAATATATAATATAATGTGCTAAATATGTAGTTGGGGGGACAAGGGGAAAAGAAGTAGCTCGCGACTAGTTTTATTTTTTGTAAGTAGCTCTCATCCTAAAAAAACGTTTGGGCACAGTACTGTATCAGATACAGGTCAGATGAAGACTAATTCATATGAGTTGTTACAGAAACGTGGAGTTGACACATTTATAAACAGGGTCTCTTAATCCTAACCCTAAGACAAAAAGTTATTTTTGTGTAGATCTTCCTCCTTATTTCGAGTGATGATGTTGAAGAAAATGTTTCATGCATAAAATACTATATAGAGCCAAAGTGAAACGTCACTTCCTGCTTCAGCACTGTACCAGAGATTTTCGTCCGCCATTTATTTCCCCTTAGACATTATATATATATTTAGAAACATTTCTAACATTTCACTCGGACCAAAACGTAAAAAACTGCAGATTTAAAGAAAATATTTTTTCTGTGTTTTCTTTGTTTAAAGTTTTGGTCCGAGTGAAATATTCTATATGGTCTCTCCCGATTCTAAATATATCTGAAACGTTTGGTTTGACCAATAAGTAAAACTATTTTTATAAGCATTTTTCGAAATGTCTATGGGAAAATAAATGGCGGAAGAAAATCTCTGCTACAGTGCTGAAGCAGGAAGTAGGCGGTCACTTTGCCTCTCTATAACAGGTTGCAGGGAAATCACAGTGAAAGCATGACTGATGCCGGCTTTATGAAAGGATTTCACAGTCTGTCATTCAGCCTCGGCCTGATGTTCTCGGTTTCATTACCCGTGGGGAGGCTGCTAGCCACAAAGCCTCTCAGAATAGGAGTGCTGATCTGATCAAATAGCCTTTAAATTCCCCTGGAGACTCACTTTTCTTATCATTCCAAAGAATATGATGAAAAACGGCGAAACGATATCTGTGTGGTAATATTGCAGATATTGCTTGCTAATACCTCGGATCATGATAGAAGTTTGTCGTAGGTTTTGTTTTATCATAAAATATTGGAAACGACCAACGAAGACACTAAGGTCAGTTAATTTCAATTCAATGGAGCTGATGTTACTGTGATTAAATTTTGTCTTCCTTTTGAATCATGACAGGAAATTTGGAGAAAGACAAGGAGGAACGATTTCTGCACACTGAATATATAAGCTCCTAAAATATTTATCGCTGCGACATCTTTTTTATTTTTTATTATTGTTTTCTTTAGAAATCGGAGAAACTCTTGATTTCAGCTACACCGAGGTACATTTCAAGAACAATATCTTATGGTGAGAACCTTTTAAAGAATGATGATCATTTTCAAACCAGGCCCCAGCTCTGTATTCTCTCCACCCCCCCCCCCCCCTCTCTCTCTCTCTCTCTCTCTCTCTCTCTCTCTCATTACCAAAAAAGAAGACAGTGATCCTGGTTCAGCAGCACTCCTACTCTGGGCCACATTGTGACTTACTGAATAATGCATTGCGTACCCGTTTGTCACTTTTGAAGGATCCAGTGCAGTCACGCATCACTTCCCCACCGCAATACGCCCAGCACCTGAGAATGTTTTTTTATACTCGAAAAAAAGAAATAATGAAAACACTATTCTTGAAAACGATGGATCATTTTCATCACAATCGGTGTTTACTTTGGGACAAAATACATCTGTGTGGCACATTACATTATGTATTGCTATAGTAAAATGACATGAGTTACAGGAGTAATTGGCTCTCAAATTGTCCATCGTCCCAAACTAGACGCGCTGATTTTTCTGAAAATGACGCGTCCTTTTGAAGAGTTGGACACGCTTGAATACATCTCATCTTCAGAGCTTTTTTGTAGCACCACATTCAGCAGCACAACTAGCTGTCTTGCTAATAACATGCTTTGTACTTCTTACTCTGATAACTTTGTATTTCTCCCTCCTCTGGTACTACAGCCTATAACTGCTGTCCTGCTGTATACCTAAGAGTTACTGTACCTGCAGCATGCTGACCTGTAGATTGCTTGTGGAACAGCAGGCGTGATGATGATAGCTAATAATAATAACGATATATAATAATATTATAATTGCACTGCTGTAGAACTGGCCTCCTGAGTCCATCCTGGTCTCAGGAACATCTCACCTGTCTTTGGGTTTGTCTGTTCAGGCCCTGGTTTCCCCTGATCCTTCTGGCTCTGAGATCGTTTTTGGTATTGGGTTGGGAGTGGTAATTGAAGGAGAATACCGGAGTTTTTAACTTTGTGCCGATGGTCCAGGTTGGTCCAGGTTGGTCCAGGTCCAGGTCTCCTTTACATTATGCCTGCTTTTCTTTCTGCACACAGTCAGCGTAGTTTGGAGACAACAGGTTGCTTTTCCTCCCTTCAGAAGTCATTCAGTCATTTGCTGACATTCATTCTTATATTCTTTATATTATTTTTTCTATTACATTTCTTCTGATTTCCCCCCATTTTCTCCCCAATTGTACTTGGCCAATTCCCCCTGTTGTCCTGGTCGCTGCTCCACCACCTCTGCAGATCTTGGGAGAGCTGTAGAGTAGCACCATGCTTCCTCCAATACATGTGCAGTTGCCAGCCGCTTCTTTTCACCTGACAACGAGGTGTTTCACCGGCAGGACATAGCACGTGGGAGGATCACGCTACTCCCCCCCCTAAACAGAGGAGGCACTAGTGCAGCGACCAGGACACATACCCTGAATCCGGCTTCCCACCCGCAGACACGGACAATTGTGCCTGTATGGACACTGAACCAAGCCGGAGGTAACACGGGGGCTCGAACCTGCGACCCTCGTGTTGGTTGGCAGGGAATCTACCACTGCACTACCCGGACACCCATATTCTTATATTCTTCTTAAATAACTTCCAAAGAGCGAGAGAAGAATCCATCAAAGTAAACAACAAGCCTTCATTTGGTTTTGTCAAAAGTTAATTTCATCTTTGTTGCACAATGATTGGTGGAAATGTAAACTAAACGTATAGACAGAAGAAAATGGACTGTAGCTCTAAACACCGGTATTCTCCGTTCTGGTATAATGACATAGACTCTCATTGTAAACGATGATGAAGTTGGTCTAAAAGTTGATCTCTCTGTAGAACATCTGGATGATCTGAGCAGTGAAATGGTTTTCGGGGGGAAAGCTGGAGGCAGGATGGCTCTGGAGGCTGAACTAGATCCTACTGGTTGTTCAGTCCATGATGCAGTCAGGAGAGGTGTTGTCACTGTCAATGTCACTGGGAAAAGTTTATTCTTTATACACGTTTACACTTTGTCTCACGTCTGCAAATGAATGTGCTGATTTTCTATGCAGGACAATTTCGGTTTCATTCAGTTTCATCTTTGATGATGATGATGATGATGATGATCAAATGATGATGGTGGTTATGGTGGTTAGGAGTATTTTTCCTCTCTCAGTAGTGCTTCACAATATGAGAATGGAAGGAATGTCTGTACAGAGTAAAGGACAATAATAGCTCTACTATCAATTGCCAATTTAACATGGAGTGGTTGGTCACTTCTGTTAAGCCCATATAGTCTTTGGTAAAGAATGTATGTGGGTCTGTTTGTTATAATATCTTCATGAATGATATAAGGATACTAGAAGCCTTTAAAAACGGACAAAAACAATAGACACAAGAAAGGAAACTCCATATTTTGGGCTAATTGTACCTATTCCTTATTTGTGAATTTGATCCCCCCAAAAAATGAAACGAGCTGTGTGACCTCTCTAGATAGTTAGATATTCAGGAAACGCACGCGAGTCTCTGTTTTTCACTTTCATCCTGACAGGATTGAACGGATAAAACTTCAGAGTTCAGATTTCATGTGATGGGTATTCATTGACTTTTATAACGCTTCACTGTTCTGCCATGAGAAAACAACCACACACCCCTGTCTGCTCGAAGAATTAATAATCACTGACTATTTATATACTCTGTAAGACCTTTGGGCATCCTGCACAACTTTTGTAAAGCTTCTCTTTTTCTGTAATGAATGAATAATGCCAATTAAATGAATTTTCAAGAGAAAGAGAATCAAAAGGATTGTTTTTTGTCTTATTACTTTTGCTGTCGTCCCCCCCCCCCCATTGCAGTTCTGATAAACTGCAACTAATTTGCATTTGAATAACAAACACAGCATGTTTTTAGAAAATGAGAGAGGGCCTTATCCTCCAATAAAATTGCCTAGGCGGGCGGTGTCGGTGCTGATTCTGGTCACATTTTGAGTCACGTTAATGACACGATCAGTGTCTGTGACATCAATGATGATGTCACAATTTTGGTCACATGTTATCAGTGTGATAACATGAACATCACTGATGATGTCACAAGGTTGATGTCACTCGATATGGACGGGTGATGTGAATCACGATTTTGGTCATGATTTGAATCACTGTCACATTTATGACGTCACATCAGTGTCACTGACATCACTGATGTCCACGATTTTGGTCATGTTCATGACATCAGTGTCTGTGACATCATGATGTCACGATTTTGGTCACATTCATGCAGTGTCTGAGACATATCAATGTCATTCTTGATATTGTGACATAATGGGCTGAACTTTCGTGGGGCGCCGCTTCAGCGGTTCATCAGCTCCAGAGTCTCCACTTTAGGATTAAGCGTGCATAGCGTGCAAAAATTCTAGTTTCAATAAGCCACAGTAGGTCTGTGAAAGTCCTTAACTATTTCTCAGATAGCCCAGGACTTATGGAGTAAAAGGTAGAATATTTCCCTCTACAATGTAGTGTGTACTAGGCTAAAGTAGCAAAAAATTGAAATAGCCTACTATTAATAACGTTCCTTCAAAATTGTAGAGAAGTAGGCTACTACTAATGTAGGCTATAGTACACGTTTCCACCACTGATATTAAGTTATAATGCCTAAATGTAATGTAAATGTAAATACCCAATCTTATATCAGTTTGATCAATATCCAATACTATTTGACGATGCATACTGTGAAAGGTGGTGTGTGTGACGTGTACTAACAGGGTAACTGAGTTCACATGAAAAGAGTCTGTCTGCTCTCTACCGGCTGCTGACAGATTTGGTCCCCAGGCCTCCCTCCTCCTCCACGGGCCTGTCCCACGCCACTCGGCCTCCCTCCCTCCTCCTCTCCGCGGCTGAAGGCGCCCTGGCGTCCAGCCAATCCGGGAGGAGCAGGAAGTGACGCGACTTCTAGAGCAAGGAAGCCCCTGGTACTGGCGCGCCAAATTTCAAAGGACTTCCTGGGAGGAAAGAGGGCGAGAAAAAGAGAAGAGAAGCCGTCCTGGAAGAAAGAAAAACTATCATTAAAAATAGCAAAATTTACCCGAAGCCGAGGAGCTCAATCCAGCGGCTGGACAGTCGACGGTGTCCCCGGGAGGTTTTGGGGAAGTAATCCACAGCACAGCGGAGCTCGAGCAGTGCTTTTTGTGTAAGTGGCAGCGAGCTTTTGACTTTCATTATGTCCTACAGGGAACTAACGCTAGCTAGCTAATCCGCTGTCGGTGCGGCTGCTGGCATATACGCTATAAATCAGGAGTTATTGGACTGAACGTTATATTCTGGACGGTAACGTTAATCAATGCATGGACACGGTTAATATCTTGTTCGGATGAGGTTATGCAAAGTTATTGTGCCCAAAATGTGATTTTACTTGACAAGCAGTTCAGTCGTGTGGGTTATTGTTTCATTGCTTTGTGATGTGATCCCACGAGTTGTCAAGTGGGTCAGTCAGTGTCTGCAGGCGGTGCGGGACGGGACGTGCACAGGCATACTAACTAAGTCCGTTTTTCCTCATAACCTTTGTAACTTTACATTTCTCCAATCAATTGCAAAAGTGTAAGTGCATTTCATGAAACAATTCGAACTTCCAGCAGCACACACACTAGATTCCCTGCAAAAGTAACGTGCTCAAAACCCTGTTTATCTCTCAAAAGTAAATGTGTATCAATCAGCATGTCAATGCTATCAGAATGACAAGTCCTTGTGTCATTGTTTACAAACAAGATAGTCAAATGCTTAGCCATATTGTCAATATAACAATAAATACACATTTTCTGATGTATATGCAGTAACCCATGGGCCCATGGCTAAGGTTTTGATGACAATGACTGAAGGCTGCACCTTTTCAGTATGGCATATATCAATTTGAACAGTACAAAGTAAGTTACACATTATTGTATGTTAGGAGATTGATTGCAAGTGATTGGACAGGATTCACATTTACAACGAGTGACTATGATGTGGAGATTGAACAAGTACGTTTGAGAATTTCCGTTCTGATCTGAGAAATGACTCACGAAAACGACTCACTGAGAGGAAATATATAAGGTTCATATAATGAATGATGTTTACAATTGAACTTGTCTGTTGTAAGTTCACCTCCTGTGTGCTCCTGCCACAGCCTGACAGAGAGTTTAAGCTGAGCCTGTAACAAAATGACAAGACGACACAATGCTATTTTATGCTTTAATGTGCTGCGATATGTGTCAAAATATATTATATTTATGAAGTCTCTAGACTGCCTTGCAATTTTAGTCCGTAAGTGCGGCAATTAAGCAACAGTCATTTTTTGTGTCATTTTCCTGAGTGTTTCTTTTTTCTTTCTCCAGATCAGACAATCCACCACAGCTGTTCCAGCCTGTCAGCTTCCCCCAACCTGGGGAAGACAGTTGATGTCAACTGATGTCAAAAGCCCGGGATTTTAATATCACACACATACGCACAGGCTCAGCCGACAACCGCTAAAGCATTAGCATATTAGCTGTCATAATTAAAGCTGTTTTAACAACAACAAAAAAGTCACGGCTGTCAGATTCGGTGCAGTTGTACGTTTCAGACTTTTAATGTTTTCTGCACACTTAGATTCCAAATGAGCATTACCACAAAGCCAGCAGTTTATGCCGTACAATTCACACTGGATCTAGTGTCTTTGAGCGTGGGCTGATAACACAGTGACACAGATCATTTCCACAGTACGTCGACGTAGACGGTACTTTATATCACCTCTATTTATTCATATATTCAGCGACAGGACATAGTAAAAGACAGTTTCCATACTAATAGAAACACCTGTTGCTACTAGCCTTGAAGCTCCCACAGTACATTGCATCCAAGCCTGTGGTGAGGCAGTCAAATACACATCGGCTTATGTTTCGCAGTCAAAGCTACACACCTCTTCAATTTCACTTGTCTCCACTAGCATAGAGTCTTGTCCAACAATGGATCCCAACCTCCTGTGAGTCGTGACCTGTCGCAGATCGGGGGGGGGGGCGGCCTCGGGAGGTGGGGGTGGGCGCGTATCGGCTATCAGACGATCCCATCGGCAGCCATGCTGTCGGGGGTGCAGCCGTGCTTCCAGCTGCTGCGGATCGGCTCGTCGGAGGGCGACTCGGCGCGGGACCTGTACACGTTCCGGCCGGCGCTCAGCCACTCGGTGTTCCGGCTGGGCCGCGCGGCCGAGCTGTGCGACGTCACGCTGGACTCCGCCTCCGTGTCCCGCATCCACGCCGAGCTGCACGCCCAGAGGGAGGGCAGCGGCGCCGCGGGCGACGACGACACGCCGCCGCCGCCGCCGCCGCACCCGCACGAGGAGGGCTGGAGGGTGCACGTCAAAGACCGGAGCAGCCACGGTGAGAGGCTGAGTCACACACACACGCACTTTTGCTACAGTCTAGGGAGGCACGATGTATCGGCGATCATACCGGTATCGGCTGATGTTAGTCATTTTTTTTATCAGATCGGCGTCGGTCCGATGTTGCAATGTTAATATCGGTATCGGCCAAAATGTTCACAATGAGGGGAAACAAATTTGTGGGCTTTTCGAAGTGTTTTTTGAAATAAAGAACTGCATTACTTTTTCAAATTCACAGTGTTCACATGTTTTTTAGTTTGTTACAAAATTTGATTATCATAGAAATGTGTTTTTATACAGATCATATCGACATCGGTAAAGATCGGTTATCGGGCATACCAGCAATGTTAATATTGGTTATCGGTATCGGCCAAAATGTTAAAATCGGTGCATCCCTACTCCAGTGGTAGGGATGCACGTAGTGGGAAGACACCCAGAGATTTCTGAACTTTCTCAAGCCTCCAGTTTGGCCGTCGCCATCTTGATTTTTGGGACCCAGAAGTGACCTTATTTGCACGAGAGGGGTTTCCCACAGCAGTAATACACAGCTGATCGGCAAGCTGCGCGGTCACTGGACAGGCCACCTGTCAATCACACCCTAAACAGTCTTTTTTTATCATCTATTTTACTCTAAACGGACAAGTTATATAAATCCACCCCCAAACAGTTGTCATGAAGGGTGAAATTAGCTATAGACCAAAATCGTTTTTTCTACTAGGCTGTAAACATATTTCTGCTGTAAACGCGGGTATTTTAAAGGAGGGTCAATGGGGATTTACTCTCTTTTAAAGCCAGCCTCAAGTGGCCATTTGAGGAAGTGGCATTTTTCACAACCGAAACTCCCCATTCGAGCTTCCCCCAACCCCCCCCCAACAAACTCTCTCTCTCTCACCCACTCCCAGTTACTGACGAAGACAAATACTGAATCATGTAGCATGTAGACAGGGAAAACACAAGCGCGCGCGTGTGTGTGTGTGTGTGTGTGTGTGTGTGTGTGTGTGTGTGTGTGTGTGAGAGAGAGAGAGAGAGAGAGAGAGACTGTGTGTGTCACACACACCTGCATGCACTGTTTGCTAACATAAATACTAACACCTGCTGTCTGACAGGAACTAAACTCCACAAACAAACACGCAGCTTGTAACCGGCCACACAGCTGTAGACGTGCAGACATATCAGATCTCTCTCTCACACACACACACACACACACACACACACACACACACACACACACACACACACACTTGCATAGTGAACAAATTGTAAAATATAAAATTTTCAGGATCTACATAAAACAGTCTTGTTCGTAGCTTGAGCGCAATGCATTTCTCAGTTCATCCAATGGCGTTTGTGAAGGTTTTTTTCATCAGTTCAAAGGTTGTAGAAGTTTATCAACCCATAGAAATCCACCATGCAAATCAGCAGAACTGGAGTGACAAGGTGTTCACTTAGGCCAGCATGCTTCTGTACATACCAAACATTCTGCCAGACGCCTGCAGGTGAAAATATCACACTCATAAAACGCAAGATTGAAATGTGTAGCAGGAGTAAGAAAGTCAATCAATCAAAATGTCTTTGTATTAGGGGTGGGACAAAATATCGATACTCACGGTATTGCGATATTTCCACTTGCGATACGTTATCGATACACTGGCACCAAGTATCGATATGTTTATGCAACCAAATGCAGCTGAAAGTGCTTCACAACACCAATGAAATGCAATAGAATAAAACAACCAGTAAAGAGAAGTAAAATAAATAAATAGACAATGTATATAATGAATAGAATAACATAGGACGAATCAGCGTGACGTCACTTGACACCCAGAAATGCGGAACCCCGCGGCAGTTAATAGTATGAGTTGTGCCAAACAAACGTTAATATCTCAAAAACTATACATCACAATGATCACATCGCTTATATTTTGACATTCTGAGTGAGAGCAGAAGTAGCTCAAGAGTTTGATGTATAATATATGCATGTCGTGTTAAAGTTGTGTGAACTGTCGCAGTTTTTAAAATGTAAACGGAGTTAGCCGGCTAGTGTCGGACACACAAGCCTCGCGCCACTTGGGCTCCATAGGGTTCCGTTGCCGTTGCCACCCAGTGACGTGGCTTGTTTACCAAAATGCTGCTCGGCTGATCCCTCGTATAGGAAGATTTTGAAATCAAAAATAAACAGTGTTAGTATGTACTGTATATAAGATTCAAATATACAAAATTACAAAAGTTTTCATAAAGTGGATCCGCTGAAAAGTTAAGAGGGATAAAAGCAGAGTAAAAAGCAAACCACAAAATAATAAAATGGTTAGAGTGAAAAGCAGGTAAGAAACGGCCTTGCATGAAATGTGTACGGTATATTATAGGGAGTAATTGATTTGAGTACCGGTATATTTATTTATGTCTTACCCGCCTCAGCCTGCAAACACCATCCTTCAGTAAAGGCTGCACTGCACTGCACACAGTGGTGAAGGTGTTCAGGGAGGAGATGGAGAGCCGGGTCTCCACTTAAGTTCAGGCAGAGTACAGTATTATGTGTGAGAGCACTCAGGGAATCTAAATCGCACTCTCTTCCTGCCTAATTTCTCAAAGTAAATTCACGGCCTGTTTCACGCATTCCTCATTTTCTGCTGTAAAACATTACAGTTAGTATTCAAAGTGCATTTGTCGTCTGTGCGCCGTGGCCGCCTGACTGCTTGTTTTACACTTCCCCTCGCTTTCAGAAGCTGTGAACATCTTGATAGTCAACACATGACTTTATTTTAGGGACGCACAATATATCGGCAATCATATCGGTATTGGCAGATGTTAGTAATTTTTTTTTACATATCGGTGTTGCAATGTTAATATCGGTTACCGGTATCAGCCAAAATGTTCCCATTGAGAGGAAACATTGTGATAAATCCTCACACAGTAAATTCAGTAAGTACATTCACAGTGTTTTACATGTGTTTTTCAGTATGTACAAAATGTTATTATCATAGAAATGTGTTTTTATACACATCGTATCGACATCGGTCAATATCGGTTATCGGCCATAACAGCGATGATAATATCGGTTATCGGTATCGCGGCCAACATTTTCACATCGGTGCATCCCTACTTTATTTCAAGGCTCTGCTCACTTGGTTTGTTCCATCTTGTTTTTCAGCAGTTTGTTCTTCATATATTAAAAGCTTTTGTGATGATCTGGCCCCAGGTGACATTGTTCTCAACCGCAGACGGTTTGTTTGTTTGTTTGTTTGTTTGTGTGCATTCATTGGGACTGTTCATTTTGGACTTCAGGACCGATGATTCATGAGCTGTTTTATTTTGCTCACATCTTAATGCCAACCATGCCAGCCAATCACCATCTGAAATCATCTTGTTTTGTGATGTGAATAAAATACCAGCGCACAACCCGGGAGCCGTGCCAGGTGCCATCGATGTGTAACAAACAAACACACTGCAGATATATAACCAATAAACCTCTCCTCCTCCGCTCGTGTGTTTTGCTAGGCACCTGGGTCAACGAGGTCCGCCTTCAGCCCGGCATCCAATGGGAGCTCTCCGATGGCGACACGCTGACCTTTGGTGGCCAATCGGCCCCTGGGAGCCCAGAGTTCTACTTCCTGTTCCAGAAGGTCAAAGTTCGCCCGCTGGACTTTGACGCCATCACAATCCCAAAGGTGATCTTTGATGTTGCGTGTAAAGGAGAACTACCCCCCCCCCCCCCCTAACTGACAGAAGTGGCAGAGCCTGTGTTTTTTTTAAATGCATCTTTCTGGGAAGACCTTTTGGAGGGAGGGGTGTAATTGAATGGATGCTAGCGTATGCGCGAGGTCATTCAGCAGTAAAATAAGCTTTTAAGCTTAATTTCAGATTGAGAACAGGCAAAGACCAAAACTCAGTTTATAAACCGAGGCCTTCAAGTGTTTCCATCTCAAACCAGGTGACAAATACACATTTTCCCGGGATTTGACTGGTATTAATTTGGTATTAACCCTGACAATATGAAGTTGGAAGTCATAAAGGAACTCATAATCACTGCATTGTTAGCATAGCTTCCTGTCCGTTGAGATGGCCCAGGGAATAGACAGAATACCTTTTCTTCATGCTTTTCATTGTAGCTGAGTGTTGTTTTATTGCCGTAACATACAGTTTCATACTAAGAGCCATGCTCTTTAAAGAGACAGGCGCTGGTAAAAACAAAGAAAATATATGTTTTATGATAAAAAAAATTATTAGTCGTATTACCACTTTTGATTTTCTATAACTTAATGACTATTTGCAAAAATCATGACCCATCCCTAGAATTCATGCGGTTTTGCTTTCTAGGCGGGCACCTTCTCCTCCGACCTGAAGAACCGGATCCGGACCAGCCTGGACCGGAAGGCGGCGCCCAACCTGGACCTGTCCAAGCTGTCCATCAACCGCGCCACGGTCATCCTCAACTCCATCGGCAGCCTGAGCAAGATGCGGGGCAGCGCCTGGACCTTCAAGAGGAGCGACGGCCAGGGGGGGAACGTGTCGGACCCCGGCTCGTCCTCGCCCCCTCCCCTGGCCGTGGGCCTGTCCTCCCTGCTGCCCCCCTCCACCCCGCCCTCCTTCTCCCCGGCCACCGCGCCCTGCCTCAAGGCCCTGCCCGCGTCCTCCAGGAGCAGGAGGAAGTCTGCTCACACCGTGCTGCTGGAGGACGACAGCTCCGACGAGCCGCGCGCCAGAGGAGGCCAGAAATGTAATTATTGGCTCACTGTGAATTTTCTACATCGCAAAAAAACGCCGCGTGTGTTCTTCTGATCCCTGCTCACGACAATTCAGAATAGGACCCAGGTCACAAACCGGGAGAGATGCATAGCAATTAGCATAGCTTATTAGCATAACAAATAGCAACGTGGATGGTGCACACTGAAACCGACCCTGGTCCAAGGTGGGTCACCAAGACGGGGCAGGCAACCCCGGGTTAACCCTTTCATACCCCAAATCAACCTGGGAATAACCCTGGTTGCACCCTTGGGGTGAAAGGGGTATAGGGGAAAGGTGCTCTCTTCCGCTTCTACATAAGTTCTTGTAAGGTGCAGGCACCCTGACCAGCAAGCCAAAGAAAACTTTTCTATTTCAATCAAACTGACAAACGTCTAATAAGCATTTGATTCACAACACTTTTCTTTGAAAAGAAATCTCATTTTGCTACAAGAGAATGACTTTCAGTTGAAGCAGGAAAAGAGTAATGAGTAACCGAAAAAGGAGAATCCGTTGCAAATGAGGGGCGGCAGTTAGCTATTCAGCAGTTCAAAGAAAGCACAACACAAATGCAGATTTCTGAAAGAAGTGCTGAAAAATCCATTTCACAGGAAAATAAACTGGATGTATGACAGTTCCTATTAGGGCTGAACAATCATCATCATCAGTTTATAAATGGGAGCTGGGGCTCTTTTTGTTTCTCTGTCCCACTGTTATTGTCTCACTGCGATGTCATAAATCCCACTGTGACATCCGTGATGTCATAATAAATCCCACTGTGACATCATCAGTGATGTCATAAATCCCAGTGATGACATCAGTGATTTCATAAATCTGACATCATCAGTCACGCTGGTCTCATTGGCCACACAGCAGCCGAGTTGCGGCAAGGGCGCGCAGCGCCCGAGCTGCGTGTGCGAGCTGCAGGGGCAGATATGCACCACTTCTGCACTATATTCTGCACACTAACAGTAGTATCATGTTGTCTTTGCTCGGTGCTATATTCTGCACACTAACAGTAGTATGTTGTCTTTGCTTGGTGCAGCCCTGGCCGGAGGGCTGGACGACGAGCAGAGAGCCAAGGGGCGGAAGAGGCGTCGGCTCTACAAGTCTGAGTCGGAGGGCTTCAGCTCGCCGCCCGCTCTGCCGCTGCATCCCAAGGGTCACGGCGAGGTGCGGCGCCCCCTGGAGGCCAAGCCCTTCCCCGTGGGCACCCGGACCATCGGCAGCTTCCACGGCGCCATGACCAACAGCAAGCTGCAGCACCACCTGCACCAGGCGGCGTTCGCCAACCCCCCCGCCGCGCGCACGCACGTGCTGGAGACGCACTGCATCCGCACGGGCCCGCACGGCGCCACAGTCTCCGCCTTCCGCCCACAGAAAAACGCCTTCTCCTCGGCCTCCTCGTCGGTGGCGGCGAGGGGGAGGCGGCGGGCTCACAGCTCCCCGGTGTACTCCCCCCTGGTGGTGGGAGGGGAGAACTACAGCCTGGCCTCGCCCTCCCTCAGGATCTGTGCAGATGAGAGAGGCAGGGTGCAGTTCAACAGATTTCACCTTCCTACCAGGTACCAGCAGCATGATGCAATACACCAGTGTTGTTCGTCAAGTCACTATACCTCATGTCGAGTCTTCAGTGTTGTTCCTAAAGTCACTATACCTCATGTCGAGTCTCCAGTGTTGTTCATCAAGTCACTATACCTCATGTCGAGTCTCCAGTGTTGGGTGTCCAAGTCACCAAAGAAGAGTCAGTTGAGTCCCCAATACCTGAGTCCGAGTTACTGAACGTCTACCAGCCACTCTTAACTGCTACAACACTGCAATACAGTACACACATTGGACATAGTACACACAATACAGTACACACATTGGACATAGTACACACAATACAGTACACACATTGGACATAGTACACACAATACAGTACACACATTGGACATAGTACACACAATACAGTACACACATTGGACATAGTACACACAATACAGTACACACATTGGACATAGTACACACAATACAGTACACACATTGGACATAGTACACACAATACAGTACACACATTAGACATAGTACACACAATACAGTCCACACATTAGACATAGTACACACAATACAGTCCACACATTAGACATAGTACACACAATACAGTACACACATTATTAGACTCTTCTACCAGCCACTCTTAACTGCTAACCAACCAGACTTATCGTTATTTTAAAAACTTTGTCGTCTGGTGAAATTGTGGCAGTGGAGTTTTGGGGTTTTCCAGCCACTGACTAGTGGATCAAAAAGGGGGATATAAAAAGGAAGATTTGGGATTTGACTCAGAAGTGATAGATTGATTGATTGATTGATTGATTGATTGATAGATTGATTGATTGATATTGTAGGTATGTTAATTGTCATAGCAGCATCCAGCTTGAGACACAGTGAACATTGCTGGCCCCATCATTCTCTCTTGCTCTTGTGATCTCTACCAGCCCAGTTTGTGATGCCTGACAATTGTAGATAACTCCGGCTCAAATCCGTATCTGTTTAGATTACGTTGTCTACGTTCACATTCGTTGTCCTTGTTGTGTCAATGTTATGTAAATTCTTCAGCTGAATTTTACTAATTTCAGTCAATTCATTAAAAAAAAAAATCAGGGGCAATTGACAGCACCAAATCATATCGTACTTTCATTTTTCCGCGATTACTAATTGTGTAATTGGGCGATATTGACGTGTTTGGGCAATGATGGTGGGGTGAGATATCTGCATCACACAACAGACCGAGGAAACAATGTGTGCACTGCAAATCCCACATATAGCTTTTATCTCAAGAGCAAGGTAAAGACTGACTGGAGTCAGTACTTCACCAGTCAATATTGACCAAAGGAAAATGACCACGTACTGTGTTCCTGCTACTGTATCGTATGGCTTTTCTTTACTTGAATAATAATATAATAAAACTAAGGACTTTATTCAGGTGTACTGACTCAATGATACAGCCGCATTGTGTTGAAATGCAGCATACGTGTAGCCAACTAAGAGATAGATTGGCTTTTAGAGCACTCCTTCTGTCTTTATTCAGCGTCGTCCTGCACAGTTAACTTGGTTCCACTTCCTGTTCCTTCACTTTCTGAACTGTTCAGCGTCGTCCTCCACAGAGAACTTGGCTCCACTTCCTGTTCCTTCACTTTCTGAACTGTTCAGTGTCGTCCTCCACAGAGAACGTGGCTCCACTTCCTGTTCCTTCACTTTCTGAACTGTTCAGCGTCGTCCTCCAGAGAACCTGGCTTCACTTCCTGTTCCTTCACTTTCTGAACTGTTCAGTGTCGTCCTCCACAGAGAACTTGGTTCCACTTCCTGTTCCTTCACTTTCTGAACTGTTCAGCGTCGTCCTCCACAGAGAACTTGGCTCCACTTCCTGTTCCTTCACTTTCTGAACTGTTCAGCGTCGTCCTCCACAGAGAACTTGGCTCCACTTCCTGTTCCTTCACTTTCTGAACTGTTCAGCGTCGTCCTCCACAGAGAACGTGGCTCCACTTCCTGTTCCTTCACTTTCTGAACTGTTCAGCGTCGTCCTCCAGAGAACCTGGCTTCACTTCCTGTTCCTTCACTTTCTGAACTGTTCAGTGTCGTCCTCCACAGAGAACTTGGCTCCACTTCCTGTTCCTTCACTTTCTGAACTGTTCAGCGTCGTCCTCCACAGAGAACTTGGCTCTACTTCCTGTTCCTTCACTTTCTGAACTGTTCAGCGTCGTCCTCCACAGAGAACTTGGCTCCACTTCATTACGTCATTTGGCAGACGCTTTTATCCAAAGCGACTTACAATAACACATTTTTTGTCTGCAATAGAACAATCAACTATGGAGCACAGTCTATGACAACTACAGCTTCTGAAGGAACAGTGGTACAAGTTTAGGTTAGTGGTACAAGGTTGGTTAGGTTTTTTTTTTTTTTTTTTTTTATATAAGGAAAGAGAGAGACGAGGTTAGATCAAGAAGGGCCCAGATGGAGCCTGAAAAGGTGTGTCTTTAGTCTTTTCCGAAAGATCGGCAGTGATTCAGCAGTCCTGACCGAAGGTGGAAGCTCGTTCCACCATTGAGGTGCCAGGGAGGAGAAGAGTCGAGATCGGGATGAGCGACTTTTGAGCCCCCGTAGCGAAGGAGGGGCGAGGCGACCTGCACTGGTGGAGGAGCGAAGGGAGCGGTGAGAGGTTTGGAACCTGACCATGGATTGCAGGTACCGGGGAGCTGTCTGGTGTACTGCCCTGTAGGCCAGTACCAGTGTCTTGAATTTGATGCGGGCCGAGATGGGAAGCCAGTGGAGCTCCTGGAAGAGGGGAGTGACGTGAGAGAATTTGGGTTGGTTGAATATCAGACGGGCTGCAGCGTTCTGAATGAGCTGAAGCGGTCGGATGTCGGTGGCAGGTAGGCCGGCCAGAAGCACGTTGCAGTAGTCCAGGCGGGAGGAGACGAGACTGGACCAGGAGTTGAGTCGCTTCTCTTGTGAGAAAGGGACGGATTTTGCGGATGTTGTAGAGAGAGAACCTACAGGAGCGCGCTGTAGCAGCTATGTTGGCAGAGCAAGACAGCTGGTTGTCAAGGATCACCCCGAGGTTCTTGGCTGTTTGGGAGGGGAGTACAGTGGTGTTGTCAATGGAGATGGAGAGATCTGCAAGAGGGCAGTCTTTTCCTGGGAGGAAGAGTAGCTCGGTCTTACCAAGGTTGAGCTTGAGGTGGTGGGCAGACATCCAGTCGCCAATGTCTTTGAGGCATGCAGAGATGCGAGCCTCGATTTGAGTGTCAGAGGGGGGGAAAGAAAGGAAAAGCTGGGTGTCATCAGCATAGCAGTGATAAGAAAAGCCATGAGAAGAGATCACATAGGCAAGAGATCTGACATAGAGAAGGAAAAGTAAGGCCCAGGACTGAGCCCTGGGGGACACCGGTGGTAAGAGGACAGGATCTGGAGAGGGACCCTCGCCATGAGACCTGGTATGAGCGGTTAGAGAGGTAAGAAGCAAACCAGGAGAGTGCAGAGTCTGAAATGCCGAGGTCGGACAGAGTGGAAAGAAGGATTTGGTGGTTGACTGTATCGAAGGCAGCAGACAGGTCAAGGAGGACAAGAACAGAAGAGAGGGATGAGGCCTTAGCAGTGTGAAGGGCCTCTGTGACAGCAAGAAGAGCTGTCTCAGTGGAGTGAGAGGCCTTGAAACCGGACTGCAGAGGGTCCAGGAGGTCATTGTGGGAGAGATAGAGAGAAAGTTGTTCGGATGCTGCTCGTTCGAGGGTTTTGGAAAGGAATGAGAGAAGAGAGACAGGTCTGTAGTTGTGAATAGCAGTAGGGTCAAGGGAGGGTTTCTTAAGCAGAGGCTTGACTCTTGCAGTCTTTAGAGCAGGGGGGACAAGACCAGAGGACAGAGAGGAGTTAATGAAGGTAGTGAGGAAGGGAGATATGTTAGGTGAGATGGTTTGGAGGAGAGAGGAAGGGATAGGATCGAGGGGGCAGTAAGTGGCTCGGTTTGAGCTGATGAGTTTAAGCACTTCATCAGGAGAGAGAGGAGAGAAGGAAGCAAATCCAGGGGCAGGGGGCTGAGGAGCAGGATTGGAGTCGGGAGTGTTAGTGAGGGTGGCTGGAGGATGGAAGGAGGAGCTGATGTCGTCCACCTTTTTTGTAAAGAAGGTTACAAAATCATCAGCAGAGAGGGAGGAGGGAGGGGGAGGGGAGGGAGGGTTGAGGAGCGTGGAGAAGGTGGCGAACAGTTTACTGGGATTGGATGCAGAGGACTGGATTTCAGAGATGAAGAAGGAGGTTTTTGCTTTAGAGACAGCATCAGTGAAGTTTGAGTGGATAAGGTGGTAGGAAGAGAGATCTTCAGGGAGATGTGATTTTCTCCATTTTCTCTCAGCTGACCGAAGCTCAGTTCGATAAGTTTGCAGAGATTCAGTCAGCCAAGGAGAAGGGGGAGAAGATCGGGCAGGCTTAGTGGTGAGTGGGCAAAGAGAATCAAGAGCAGAGGAGAGAGAGGAGAGAAGAGTAGTGGAAGCCTCGTCAGTGGACAGGAGAGCAAATTGCTCGGCAGGGGGAAGTAGGGAGAGGACGGTAGAAGAGAGGGAGTTGGGAGAGAGAGTTTTTAGGTTGCGTCGGGTGGTGGTAGAGTGGGGGGGAGATGGGTGGGAGGAGGGGAGGGGGATGGGAAGGGAGAAGGTGATAAAGTGGTGGTCGGATACAGGAAGAGGGGTCACAGTGAGATTAGAGGTGGAGCAGGATCTCGTGAAGACCAGGTCAAGCACATTCCCTGCTTTGTGAGTAGGAGGAGATTGAGAGAGGTAAAGGTCAAAGGATGAGAAGAAGTTAAGGAAAGACGGAGATTGTAAGGTTACTGGCTGGATGTTGAAGTCTCCCAGAAGGATGAGTGGAGTACCATCCTCAGGAAAGATGGAGAGGAGGGTGTCCAGCTCGTCCAGAAAGTGACCAAGCGGACCAGGCGGGCGGTAGATTACCACAATGTTGAGCTTGATGGGTAGGGATACGGCAACTGCATGGGACTCAAAAGATGAGATAGACAGATGAGAGAGAGAGGTGACAGTGTAGGTCCATTTGGGAGAGATGAGGATACCAGTGCCACCTCCACGGCCAGAGGCTCTAGGGGTGTGCGAGAAGGAATATGCAGCAGAGAGGGCAGCAGGTGTAGCTGTGTTTTCAGGAATGATCCAGGTCTCTGTGAGAGCTAGAAAGTGGAGGGTTTGAGATAGAGCATGAGCCGAGATGGTCTCAGTTTTCTTAACAGCCGACTGACAGTTCCAGAGACCTCCGGCAATAGTAAAAGGACTGTTTGCGCGCTTAGGGTGGGAGAGATTACCAGGGTTACTACACCTGAAGCAGCCGTGTCTACGGCGTCTGTGGGCTGAGGTTACAACATGGATGGGAAGAAAACACATAGTTAGGTAGAATAAGAGAGGTAGCAAAAAACCCTATTCTATGGCCTCCCCTCGAAGGACTCCCACAGAAAGACTCCCTTGTCTTTGTGCCCGAGTCTTCGTGCCCGAGGCTACGTGCCGCTTACCGCTGCCGCTGCAGACTGACAGTGTTCAGAAATACTGCTTCAACAGGGCTATAAGCCACACCTCTCTAATCAGCGCCCGTCGTTCCCAGGTGATTGGGCTGGTGTCAGCTGAGAGCTATTAACCAGCTATCAGCCAGCTGAGCCACAGTTTCACTCAGAGACAAGACTAGCCTAAAATGGCTAGCCTAAAATGGCTAGCCTAAAACTTCCTGTTCCTTCACTTTCTGAACTGTTCAGCGTCGTCCTCCAGAGAACCTGGCTTCACTTCCTGTTCCTTCACTTTCTGAACTGTTCAGCGTCGTCCTCCACAGAGACCTTGGCTCTACTTCCTGTTCCTTCACTTTCTGAACTGTTCAGCGTCGTCCTCCACAGATAACTTGGCTCCACTTCCTGTTCCTTCCTTCACTTTCTGAACTGTTCAGCGTCGTCCTCCACAGAGAACTTGGCTCCACTTCCTGTTCCTTCACTTTCTGAACTGTTCAGCGTCGTCCTCCACAGAGAACTTGGCTCCACTTCCTGTTCCTTCACTTTCTGAACTGTTCAGCGTCGTCCTCCACAGAGAACTTGGCTCCACTTCCTGTTCCTTCACTTTCTGAACTGTTCAGCGTCGTCCTCCACAGAGAACTTGGCTCCACTTCCTGTTCCTTCACTTTCTGAACTGTTCAGCGTCGTCCTCCACAGAGAACTTGGCTCCACTTCCTGTTCCTTCACTTTCTGAACTGTTCAGTGTCGTCCTCCACAGAGAACTTGGCTCCACTTCCTGTTCCTTCCTTCACTTTCTGAACTGTTCAGCGTCGTCCTCCACAGAGAACTTGGCTCTACTTCCTGTTCCTTCACTTTCTGAACTGTTCAGCGTCGTCAAAGAGCGTGGAAGGAAAGAGACAACACTCCGGCCATTTTTGGAAACAGAATGCGCCTCACAGTGGTCAGCTGCGGTAGCGCTGGCCCCTATAATCAGCCTCTCTAAACAGTAACTCAACGGGAGTTGAACCTCGGGTCCTTTTCATTAGGTATTTATCTTGAAAAAACTAAACAAAGAAAACGAAAAATTTTGCTTAGTTTCCGCAATATGGTTGTTGTTTTACATCCCTGCACTACACCACTTCAATCAAGATTTGCAGTACGCCTGGAAAAGATGTGAATCCCCAAAGTTTAGAGTGTTCTCCCGTTGAGTTACTGTTTAGAGAGGCTGATTATAGGGGCCCGCGCTACCGCAGCTGACCACTGCGAGCCTGTGCGAGGTTCTTTTGGCGCTGTCACGCTTCCAAAAATAAAAAATGGCGGAGGCTGCTGGGCGCTGATGTTGCAATGGGGCAATATGGAGCTGTCATTTCTTTCCATAAAAGTTCTTTGGCGTCGTCCTCCACAGAGAACTTGGCTCCACCTCCTGTTCCTTCCTTCACTTTCTCAACTTACTTGGGGATTGAGCTCCTGTTTAGAGGCAGATGCCGTCTGCCAAGTGTCTGTCTCTGGCTGCTCTGCAAATTGACACCATCTTTTATATATATGTTCTTCTCACACTGAGTTTTCCACCTTGCATGAATCACAACACCCAGCATCCCTCCGTCGATTCTTCAATTTGCACCTTTTCTAAAAGTGTGGAGGGGAAAATCTATAACTAACTGAAGGCCAATCAAATGACTGAAGTGCAGGCAGTGTATCGCATAAGGATGCAGTGTTCTTCTGTGTGAGCGGAGGATAAATGTGTTGATGAAGAGGTTACACACACGTGTTCATCTCAGGATAGCAATTATCCACTTAATGTTGCATAATGAAAGTAAATGGAGTGGAGCAAACCGTGCTTTATGAGAAATGAAATGGAAACGTGACTGAAATGAGTCGGGTCTGTGTGCAGTAAAACTAGATTTCATTCAATGTAACTGGGTTGAACTTAGGGCTGCACGATATATCGTTTACACATCGACATTGCGATGTGCGCATGCGCGATAGTCACATCGCAGGACGTGCGATGTCAAAAGCAAATTAACTCGTCATGTTGCTTGATAAACTCTCACTTTAGGGGTAGCCTACTGAGTGAAATGCAGGCTCTCTCAAAGGAGAGAGACGCCCCGCTACTGTACTCACTCATTTAGTGCTTAGCTTCAACACAACAAACATGCACAGAGACCTAAATTGAATTATCTTTTGCTTATGTTGCGTTGCTGACAGACAGTAGCCCGTCTGTAAACGATGTGGTTGTGGAGGCGGACTTGTCCACAGTTTGCAGCGCACTCGCATACAGCAGGCTGGCTGCTCTAACTCAACATGTCCGTGGAGTGGAGATATTTACTCTTGAAACACCAAAAAGCAAGACCGCAACTTATGACACGAAGGCTGATTACTGAGAAGTTGTCCGTGTTATCACTGTGGCTGTCTCTCCCCTTCAAGTCTCTGATGTTGCATCACATGATAGCAGTAACGTTACGGTAGAGTTAATCATACATAGCGACTTATTTACACAAAACATGTCAGTGAAAATAAAAAGAGAAGAGACATATCTGGGCAATTAAATGTATATTTATTACTTTTCACGAATTAATTGTTTGTCACCGGTCGGCTGCATGTGAATCCTCGTCTCTCTGTACTGCCAGCCTTGCGCTCAAAAACCGGAACTCCGCAGATGCGGAGTGTACCACTTGGTCGTTTCTGGAGGGGGTTTCCGGGGGGTCAGACCAAGTGTGTAAAGTGGCAGGGGTGTTTCATTGTTGATTTATTGAAACGTTAGAAGAACGAAAGAAGTTGAAAGCAGTGATTATAATCAATGAAATCTAATGTTTTTCTGCAAATAGCATCATTGGGAGGTAGATTCTGGCACTCAATATTAGGGGTGGGCAATATATCAATTGTATATCAATATTGTGATATGAGACTATATGGTCTTAGATGTTGGATATGGTAATATGGTGATACAGCATACATGTTGTCTTTCCCTGGTTTTAATGGCTGCATTACACTAAGTGAAGTGTAGGCTAGTGACATTTTAAAGTAGAATGTCATAACTTACTCACTTTTTCATGTATGTAGCCTAAGTCATGGAAATCCATTGGTCAAAATGTGTATGCACCCTGATAGATGACGCTCTGAGGCCTACAGTATAGGCGACAGCCCAGTGGTTGAGAAACATTAAAATACCTAATTTCCCCTCCAAAATCAGATGGACTCTAGGGATGGGCATCGAATTTCGAATTTTCGAATAATCGTTGTTATTATCAAGGTCGACTTTTATTATTGAAATTCGAAATTCGAAAAAAAAAAAAAAAAATTTTTTTTTTTTTTTTTTTTTGAGTGAAATGTTGCATTGTCTCCCCTGATTCTAAGTATAGTCAAATCGCTTGGTTTGAGCAAGTAAAACAATTTTTATAAGCATTTTAAGCAAGGTTTATGGAAAAATTAATGGCAGATGAAATCCCATGAAGAGGGAGAGGGGGTGACTTTGGCACCCCTTTGGCACTCAGACCTGAGCCTACTAAATATTTAATGAACCACTCATGATTGTCAAAACTGTTTTTTATTTTCGAAAATGTCAATGTCATGTAACATGTTCTTTACTTCAGTGGTGCAATGCTTGTTTGAGCTAAAAATCCACAGCAGAAGCTTTTTATATTAATTAATAAAGCCGTAGACTTAGAATCAGGGGAGACAATGCAACATTTCACTCACAAAAAAAAAAAAAAAAAATTACATTTTTTTATTTATTTTCGAAATTCGAATTAAATTCGAATTTGGCCAGCGAATTTCGAATAGTGTTTTTGCTAGAAATGCCCATCCCTAATGGACTCCTCTACAAAATCATCCCAATCATTCTAGAAGTATTATTTTCTTTAAAATAGAGCTATTCTGGTAATCTGGTGAAAATCTGTATTTTTTCATATCGCAATATATATCGCAGGGGCAGGGAATATCGCAATGTCAGTTTTTTCCAATATCGTGCAGCCCTAGTTGAACTCATAGTGAATTAGAGCTATGCGCACACACAAAAAGATACAGCTGAGTATTTACAGTACTTTTCCCCACAATATTGTATTGATTTTCCACCCCGTGTGTGTGTGTGTGTGTGTATGTATATATGTGTGTGTGTGAGAGACTGTGTATGTATACTGTATATATGTCTGTGTGTGTATATATAGATAGATATATATGTGTGTGTGTGAGACTGTATGTATATATATGTATATATTCATGTTTTAAATGGTTTTAAAATGTCCTTAAATTTCCACCAAATTCCTGTGATCTAATTAATTGGAATGGTAGTTTTGACTGAATCCGCCTTATTATACTGCTTAGGGCTGTGAATCTTCACTGGCCTCACGATTCGATTCAATTACGATTCAGAGGGCTACGATTCGATTACGATTATCGATGCATCTTCAATCGATGCATCACTTTTTTTCCCAATACATGATTTATTTTTTCTCACTTTCTTTTTTCTCACTGTGTGGCTACTTTTAGAATAAAAGTGCATTTGGAATTGCATTGTATTATGATCCAAATAAACAACTGCATGTACTTCCATTATATTTTATTCGATTATAAAAAATTAATTATAATCGATTTTTGACATTTGTGAATCGATGCAGAAACGTGCACGTCCGCATCGTGATCCATCTTATAATCGATTTATTTTTGACACCCCTAATTGCACTTCCCAGGTGGTACACAGCAAGTTGTATTTTCAGCTCTATTTTCAGGTTTTCAGTAAATTATGTATAGTGTTGCAATATGTATTGTATCACAATGTACTATTGATATTGATATTGTGACCCATGTATCGTGATGCGTATCGTGAGGTGCATGCCAATACCCAGCCCTAATAGTGCTCTTTCCTCTCTCTCCTTCTGTCTGTCTTTTCTTCTTCTTCTTTTGTCTGTCTCTTCTTCTTCTTCTTCTTTTCTCTCTCTTCTTCTGTCTGTCTCTTCTTCTTCTTCTCTGTCTCTCTTCTGTCTCTCCTGGCAGCAAGCGACGGGGCCGTCCCAGGAAGCACCCGCTGCCCCCCCGGCCCTCCCTGCCCTCTCCCTCCTCCTCCTCGTCCTCCTCCACCTCCACTGCCTCCTCTTCCTCCAGCTCTTCCTCGTCGTCCTCCTCCGACGAAGACGACGACGCCGAGGAGGGGGGAGCGGGGCTGGGCGGGGCCGGGTCGGTGGAGCCGTGCGCCGCCCCGCGGTGCCGCCTGCCCCAGCAGGACACGGTGCAGTGGATCCAGTGTGACGTGTGCGACGCCTGGTACCACCTGGACTGCCTGCACGTGGACCGCACCAAGTTCCTGATGGACCCCAACGCCGACTTCCACTGCGGCTGCCGCTGAGTTTCAAATTACGCATAGGCTTCCCCGCCCCTCCACTCCCCTCCCCCACGTTTTCATTGGCCAGTGGAAATTGCACCAGCACAGACTTCCATTGTAGCAGCTGCTGAGATCCCGCCCACCCCCCCCCTCCTCCTCTAACATTATTGATCCGGAGAACGTTCCCTCTTTAGCTCTGCCCTGCCTCATCCTCATCTTCCCCAGACAATCTCAGGCTTCACACCGGCAGCCAAACAGCCACAGGAAGTTGCTTCTCTAACTGCTGCCCACTCTCAGGATGGAGAGGGGGAGGGAGGGGAGGGGGGAGGGGCTGTGCTGGCTAAAGCCTAATGAAATGTCCCGGGGTCGACTTCATTACGGCGTTTGGCCGGCGAGAGAGAGAGAGAGGTGCATTCTGGACCCGGAGAAACTTGATTAAATGTTTCCGAGCAAACTCCCCCCGGGCGGCGTCCGTCCGGCGCAGACTGCAGGGTGGGCGGGCGGGCGTTCAAGAAGATGAATGAAATGTTTGGCTGCAGACTGGGAGTGTTTCCAGAGGCCCATTAAGCTGCCTGGAATGTTGCTGCAGCCACCTCCACTTGTCTTAGCGGGCCGGCCGGCGCCGCCACCACCACCTTCGGAAACAGAACGCCTTCGGAACAGAACAGCGCTCCCCCCTCCCACACCGCAGAGGATCAAACCTGATGAGATATGTCAGTGCAGTTTCTGGCTGTGGCGGACTAGAGGTGTGTGTGTGTGTGTGTGTGTGTGTGTGTGTGGGGGGGGGGGGGGGGGTTCGTGAGCGTGACGTTCAAGACAATTAAATGGTAGGAAATGTGTCAGCCGACTTGCAATCGTGCCTGCTGATGAGAGCTGCTGTCAGGATGCTGATCAAACGCTTTTCCAGGCAGTGCCACCGCAGCACCTGCGGGGGGCGTTCAAGGAGAATTGTGTACAGTGTTCCAGTGCAGGCTGGCAGGGATGGCTTCTGCTGGCAATTCTTTTTTTTGAGGGGGGGGGGGCTCATTATCAGCTAAATGTCATGAGACATCACCCACCGATATACCCGTATAAAGACATTTCCATATCTGGTGGAGAAAATGCCGTTACCTTCTCTGACTGGCCCAGTGTCATTTTTCGCTGGATGATTTGAGGTGCAGGTCCCCCCCCCCCCCCCCCCCCGATGCGTCTCTTCCTCCTCCTCACACTACTGAACCGGGCTCTTCAATCAGGCCCGACTGGGAGAGGTTCTGTCTTGTCCCGGGGGGGGGGGGCGGTCGGACGGACCACACTGGGTTGTTGAAGAGTGAAAGCAGGTGCTGGTTGAATGGACTGCAATAGATAAAAGAACCCACACTGCTGCTCGAAAGCACCTTTTGATTATGGTTAGAATTTCTACCAGGTGCCCCGGCCCGCCGCCTCAGCGGGACTAAAGAAACAGCGTTTTCGTACGAGTAAAAAAGGTGTTTTTGAGCGAACTGTTGGCGGGGTATTATATGCGTTCTCTTGTTCTACAATCTCCAGAATAGTCTTAACTCGGAGCTGTTCTGAACTCCGAGCTATTCTGATAAACGGCAGCGTTAAAAGAACAATTTGTCCGGACCGTGTCGGGGCGGTTTGACCGTGTAAAAAAAGACACCCACCAATTTTACCTCCATCACACCACTATGACAGGCCTGCAATCTTTTTGGAATCGAAAGGAAAGTGGAAAGAGAAATGTATGAAAACTTGATTCTTGTACAATGACATAGGAAAAAGATATATGAAAAATGTATAAAAAAAAATATTTTTTTACCCTGTTCTGTTCATGGACTATATTGTGAAGTGGACCGCAGTGCTGCAGGAGACTCAACAATGCGCAGCCTTATTTGAATTTCTACCATCTTAGCTGGGTTCACTGAAGCGTAATGATGATAATAATAATAACAGTGCTTCCCCTGCCTTCTAACTGGATGTTAGCTGTTCTAACTGGATGTTAGCTGTGCTAACTGCGGATCACTAGTTGGGTCAGAATTGAAACGCTTCAGCGGTCAAGGCTAATGTGGTCTGTTCCAAAGTTGAGAAGCACATTTCAACAAGTACATTGTTGAAATCCATGAGAACTGGGTTGGTGTCGATTCATTTTCTTGCAAATCCCAAAAATTACAAAAACAAAAATTCCTTAAAGTTCATATATCCTGTCTTGTCAACATGTGAATAAGTGTTCTATTACTAACCAATGAGTTTCACTTCACATTTTGGATGAAATGCATTGAAAGTGTGTTGGTCCCAACCCTGTTTGAGAAAGCTAATGCACACTGTACTGCACTATGGGCTTCAGCGGATCATCACCAGGACACAAATATCAACCCTGATTTTGAGTGGGCTGAGGTGATCTCTCTCTCTCACTGCAGTAACAGTATTGATTGTATAGAGGCCTTTAGCATAATATCCTAATACTATAATACAGGTGTTGAGGACAGTCGGTGCTGTTAAGTGTTTTTACACAAATCTAAAGACCGGTGTTTGGAATGGTTCTCTGTGTTCTTGCGATCTTCAGTTGGTTGAGGTTTGTTTTGAATATTATTCTGAATGATGTCATTGTTCTTTTGGAGTTCATAATCTTTGTTTTGATGACTTTGATTTCCAGTTATATAAATAGGATATACAGTAGAGGTCTTTCACGGGGGCCAAAATAACCGACCCGAACCCTAATGGACCCGGGAGATTTGTGCCCGGAGTCTGATTGATCGGACCCGACAATAAAAAAAAAAGTATATATATATATATCTGGCCCGAGATATTACAGACCCCAAGATCCGAGACGGGTCTCGGCTCTTTGTGGACCCGAAAAAATCTGGCACTTGAGATTGCTGCTAAAAATGCCGGAGGTCTGTGCTGTGTGCTCTACTCTGTGCCGCACGACCATAACAATGGCCCTCATTAAAACGACCCAAACGGGTCCTGGGTCGGGTCGGGGTCCTAGGGTCCGGAAAGACCCGTGTAGACCTCTCAATGCTGTATATATAAATCCCTGCTTGTCCGCCTTACTTCAACAACACTCGGGAAGGAAAGCAGTTTTTCCTTTCCACCCACAGATGTGGCAGGGAGTTAGATTTGGCAGTGTGACTGGATGGACCAGAGTGTGGGATGCTGTCCGGAGGTTAAGATGAGAGCGTGTCCACCATGTCCATTCAACACGTGACATCACGCTACTATTTCTACCTTAAAGGGATAGTTCGGATTTTTTGACCTGGGGTTGTCTGAGGTACTTGCTGTGTAGTACTACAGTACATGCAGTAGAATGCACTGTCCCAGTTTGGAGAAATGGAGACGGGCGAGTATCTGCTGAGGGTGAACACGAGGAGAAAAAAAACATAGCAAAACAAACAAAATGCTTCCATACTGTTCACCTGGTGTAATCCAAGTCTCCACAAGCCCTGAGCAGCACCCTGTCTTTAGCTGAAATATAGCCCATGTGCAGCTGGAACCTCACTTGCACTTCTTCCCCCATCGCCTGGCTACGGTGCAGATTTCAGCTAAAAACAGGGTGTTAAATGATGTCTTTTCAAGTCCACTTCATCTCAGGGCTTGTGGAGACTTGGATTATGCCCGGTGAGCAGTATGGAAGCTTTTTATGTGTGTTTTCTGTTGTTGTCATGACCCTGTTCACACTCGGCAGACAGCTCTACTTGCCTGGCGCGGCCCGTCTCCATTTCTCCAAACTGGGACCGCATTCTACTGCATGTAGTACACTGACTGAGAAGTATCTCATACAACGCCAGATAATTAACCCATTGATACCTGATGCAGCATTTGCGTGTATATCCCTTTAAGACGTGGTTTGCGGTCTTAAAGGGATACCCACAAATGCTGCATCAGGTATCAATGGGTTAAAAAAAAAATCATAACTATCCTAGGCCACAATACTTTGTCAGTATTTTGATGCAATGCTCAGTGCCTTTCCCTTATGACCAACAACTAGGCTTTGTCTGATCCAATACTGATTTTTTTTTTGAATGTTGAAGCAGGGTATCGACCGAAATAACCCAGTACCAGGTCCAAGTTTGTATTGAAACTTCAAACATATGCATTTGATTCTCTATGTACACAGATCTAGAAAGAAATTCTTCTATCTATGGTTTTGCTCGCAGCCAATCACCACCAAGCGTTCTTTGATTTCATGCGACGTGGGATTGGCCCACTACTGCAGCAGCTCCAACCCACACAGTCTGTGGTGTTGAAGTTGAGTGCGGTGTATGCGACAGTTGGCAGTTCAGCGTGCCAAGATAAATGTTTAAGGGTACTGGTATCGGAATTTTTTGAAACCATACCGAGCTCCAGTTGAAGCTTCCAGTAGCTGATATTTTGTCACAATCAGATCAAGTCGCAGTAGAAGGATTCAGTGTTTCCCCTGTGAAGATAGCAGCTCTTTGTGGCAGGTCGACCCACCCACCGGGGAAACTCGTTAGCACTAATTGATTTACGAAAAACATTATTGGACAAATATGTACATTGTCTTTTTGGCCAATAGGCTCATTGATCAGTTTGCTGTGTTCAGTAATAATGCAGTAAGGTGCTTTTGAGATGATATGAAGTTATACCATCCACTAAATGAACTGTCCTCTGAAGCAGTGATTCTCAAACACTTTTTTCAAATCAAGGGCCCCTAAATGTAGTCCACATTAGACCCTCGACGGACCCCCATTTGACCCAAATCGGAAGAATTCCATAACTTCTTGTAAGTAGAGATAAGTGAAACTATGGCCAAATTTTTTTATACATTATCTTATTGTGTTCTTGTAAATGAAATAATGAAGTCGAACAATTTCTGCTGAGAACCACTGCTCTAACGCGTTGGCTTCATCCTGTCACTGTGTACCTTTACTGAACACCGATGTGAAGCTGCTTGTTTGCCAAAATCGGGGTCTGTTCCTTTAAAAAAACTGGAGAACAAACCAACTCCACAGAAGCTATAAATCTCAAATCCACAGGATTCTTTGTTTTCACACTGTCTCCTTCACTGTGATCATCATCATCATTAACATGCTGAAATGCAGCGCAGTTTGACTCTCTGTTTTATGGGATTGTACAGAATGAAACCATTTCTCACATAATTCTCTGGGATGCCATCATCATAATCTATCAGGGAGGAAATAAAAGAATATTCAAAGATTTACCAATGCGTTGTCTTTGTGTCGGCGTAGCTTTGCTTTTCTTTATTGTGCTAGGAGCCGTTCCCAAAGAGAATATTCCTGAGGCGGACGCGTCATCTAAAACACGAGGCCTGCTTTATTTCATTTATTATATAGTATAGTATACGTTCTTATGCATCAAATTCAAGCCTGAGATGTGATTGCTGAAACATTGATCTGGTTTACACTTCCATCCAGGCTGCTGTTAGATATATACAAAAAAAATAGCTATGAGAATATTTGCATTGTCATCTTTGAAATGCTAACACAATGTAGTGCAAGTCAACAAAGGTATAGAGAGAACATTCTTATAACAGATTTGTTTTGTTTTGTCTCCATGCATGAGCTTTCACTCATTCACATAATTATTTCCAGTGTTATGAAAGTTACTTTCCAAATGTAATATACTACATACATAGTACTATAGTTACTTTACAATATCACTGTCGGTGTAGGAGTAACTCGTTACTTATTACACTACTTTTGCATTACTTTCACCAAAGTAACAGCAGTAGCAGAATGACATCGGCACCCCGGAATACAGCAGGTTCTCAACGTGAGGTCTGGGGACCATCCGGGGTCCTCAGCAAATGGATGAATTCATTAAGCTTCATTTACAAGAGTTAATATCATCATGGGAAGAATGACTGGTTTTTTCCCCCACTTATATTTCTACTACAATACAAATAGTCGTGGAATTCTTGTGTGTGTGTGTTGGGGGGGGAATCATATAGCTAACAATAAACAATATTCTCAGCTTTGGGTCCGAGAGACAACATCTGAATGGTGGACCGTCCAAATGATGGTCCATATGGCTCTACTGTGGACTAAATGAGGGGTCCATGCAGTCCAGGCAGCAGAACAGCTCATAGGGACCAGCAGGCCTGTGTGGAGAGAGAGGCGACACAGAGGTGATGGTGCTAAAATGCCCCCCATGCCTTGACCTGCAAAGATGGAGGGAGACAATTACATTTGCCTGAGGCGTTTCCATAGCAACATTGTTCTCTATCTCTGTGTGTGTCTCTCTGCCTTTTTTTTTGGGGGGGGGGGGGGCGAGCCAGTGAGCGTTGTATCCTATAACAACCAGAACCTGCGCTCTTCCCCTGACGACGCAGAGAGGAGCTGAATAGCAGGTTCTGTTCATTCCAGACAGAGGTGGAGAAGAAGTGAAAGATGGCAGCAGGGAGGTTAGAGATACAGAAGACAGCAGCGGTGATCATCATGATAATGGCCTAATGGGCATGCAGCGAGAGGGTCACACGGCAAGATGAGAGGAGGGAGCTGGAAGCTACTCAGTCCATATGCCTCCATACCGAGCACTTACACACGCACACACACACACACACACACCACACACACACACCAGACGGACATTATTTGATCAGGGGCATCTGGGTGGTGTGGAGGTACAGTAAACGCACTCTCCCACCACCGTGGAGACCCGGGTTCAATTCCCGGCAGCGGCACTTGCGGCTTGGTCAGATGTTCCTATACAGACACTGTTGTTGGCCGTGTCTGCGGGTGGGAAGCCAGTGGGGTATGTGTCCTGGTCGCTGCACTAGCAGTGCCTCCTAGTGACCAGACCCCTGAGCAAACTAAATGTGGGACAAAGAGTATGTTTGTGTGGGACAATGTGGGACACGTTACCAATGCTGAGTAGGACTGTACCCAACGATTATTTTCATTATCGATTAATCTGTTGATTATTTTAAACTAATCGATTAATCGTTTCATCTATAAGATGTCACCAAATGATGAAAAATTGTGATAATTACCCCCCCCCCCCCCTCCCCCAAAGCCCAAGATGAGAGAGAGTATGTGTATTGTTAGATTTTGACTGTATCGGCCCCAACCCTAGGCTCGCCCGCTGTGCACGCTCACCACACGCAGGTGAGCCCTTGCCCTTGCCCGCTGCTTGGCTGCTGCATGGCCTCGCCTGCTCTATTGGCATGCGCAGCGCAGAATCATCTACTCTATCTACTCTACCTCTTGGATTTATCCATCCACTGTTTCCCTACATTCCGTAAAATCCGATTGGTTCCCCCCTCGAAACTCTTCCTAATCAGTGATGTCATAAGATGAGTTTGGTCAATAATGTCACTGATGACATCACTGATGATGTCATAGACATTGTGACATCATCAGTGATGTCATCAAAAAAATTCTAAATCACCTATTAACGAAAATACACATAAAATAAACCAATCAAAACGCAGGAAACTATATAGCAAGTAAATACAAGGAAAGTTTATCATCTGATATATATACAGTATATCTTGGAAAAATACATATTTTGACAATAGTAAATTGTCAAAATAACCATAAGAATAACAGTAATAACTTGCACCAATCACAAAGGAGATGTAGCTATAAAGAGAAGCAGGTGAGTTAGAGGAGGATTTTTATGCTTTGAGACAACTCAGATGTGGATTGGGCCGCAACTCAATATCAGGAAATCTCTGCAATATTTTATACATTTAGTTTTTCACATTTGAATTTTTTTGGTGATTGTTGCGATCAGAAATGCTGAATTTGCACTGGCTTATATTTCATTGTGTGTATTGCAATTGGCATATTGCTGTCCCAAACTAAACACACATGTCTCTGTTGAAAATATGAAATCCTTTTTGGCTCTGGATGGAACATCCTTGATGTGGGGGCAGACTGCTCAACAGCAAACCAGGTGGAGACTGTAGGGCTGTAGTGTGACCCTGGCCCAGCAGGGGGCAGCCTCGGCCCGGCACAGTCCACTGGAGAGCGGTGGTGAAGCGGCAGAAGTTATAAGTGCCTAGCAGAGGGGAACCGACGCACACGGAGGCGCTCCCTGTTCATTACACCCGGAATGGAAGTCATATGTTTTCATTATTCCTCTCACAGAGCATATCCACTGCTATTTTCAATGCGAGTGTGAGTCAAGTCAGCAGCGGGGCGGGGGGGGGGGGGGGGGGAAGAGTGTGTGTGCGTGTGTGTGTGTGTGTGTGTGTGTCTGTCTGTGTGTGTCTGTGTGTCTGTGTGTGTGTGTGTGTGTGTGTGTGTGTGTGTGTGTGCACGCTCTTCCTACGGATGTCTGTGACTAAGTGGATGTGCAATCATAAATGTGAGTATATGTGTATGTATGTGTGTGTGTGTGGGGGGGGGGGCTTTCTGCCCTAATAGGATCTCGGGAGCAGCTGTCGATTCGTCCCAAAAGCCTCTCGCTCTCCCATTTCTCTCCACCTCTCTCCCCTCCTCTCTCTCTATTTCTTCTCTCTCTCACCATTCTCCCTCCCTTGGCTCTCTATCAACTCCGTTCCTCCCTATCTCTCTCTCCCTCTCTCTCTCCATCTCTCTCTCTCTCCTCCAGCTCACAGGAAATGAGATTCTGGCTTACTAGCTTATTTCCTCCTGACCCCAGTTTGACCTTTGCTTGTCCCGCGTGCGCACGCGCACACACACACACACACACACACACACACACACACACACACACACACACACACACACACAGGTTTGTGTGCATTGTGTAGGTGGTACTTGCAGCAACCCATGTTAAGGGCTTGTCCAGGGGTGGGTACGAACCGCCGACCTTCGGCTTGGGAGTCCGACATGTTAACCGCAACGCCAAGAGAGCTAGCTCCCTTGGCGCAGCTGATTAACATGCCTTTATACCTGGGGAGTGAGTTTAACCAATCCACTCGCTACCACTCGGGACTCACGAGGAATCCACGCTGATCCAGTGCCTCCACAGAGGTGACTGCTATCTGACATCACTAACCCTAATCTAAAGCCAAGTCTAACCCTTAAGCTAAATGCCTAACCATGATCTAAAGCCAAGTCTAACTTAACCTTTAAAATCAAGTCTTAACCTTCAAACCTTTGAAGGTGATGTGGGAGGAGGAGGAGGAGGAGGAGGAGGAGGAGGAGGAGGAGAGGACCGTGCCAAAATGTCCTCACTTTCCTAAACCGTCCTCACTTCCAAGGTATCAAACTCAAATCGGTTCTCACCAGCTGTATGAGAACAAACACACACACACACACACACACACACACGCACACACACACGCACACGCACACAGACACACACACACACACACACACACACGCACACACACACACGCACACACACACGCACACAGGCACACAGGCACACACACACACACACACACACTACACGCTCTACTTCATTCCGCCACATTGTTTCACCTCACAAATCATTCTCAATTGGCTGCAGCTATAGGAACACACGGTCCAATCAGCTTCCTCTCTCAACTGTTTAATAACGTCGTTAATCATTTTCACTCGGACTCCTCATTGGCTCTGTAAGTGGCCTGAAAGTGGGTTACGATTTAAGGGGACCCCGAGCTACGGTGCCCCCCTCATCCCCCCCCCCCCCCCCCCCCCCAAAAAAAAAGGCTTAATTGGTCTATCATCGACAATCATGGTATTCTGTGCCTGATGGGCGGCAGCAGCTTCAGTCCAGATATTCCAGACAGCCGACATTTCATGCCTTCGCCTTGCAAATGATTCACAGCAGAAAATGACAATAAATTCTCAGACTTTCTTTTTTAAGGGAAAGTAGGTCACATTCATAGTTTTCATATAAATAAAGGTGATTCATCCTCTATCCCAGTGGTTCTCAACCTTTTTACACCGAGTACCACCTCAGAAATGATCGATCACCATTAGTATGAGAGGGAGCCCCGCGTACCACCAGTGGTACCCGTACCACAGGTTGAGAACCACTGCTCTATCCAGTTCCTGAAGATGATGATGATGATGATGATGATGATGATGAGGCCACGCAGCGGGCGAGCCTAGGAATCGAGCGCACGTAGCGTGTCTAATAACGGCATGGCTTCGAACTAGCGGCCGATGACATCATCTCCAATGACATCATCTCCGATGACATCACAATTGCTCGAGTGACATCACTGATCGTTTTCTGAAAATCACATAAAGAAATGCATTTACGTTTCAAAAGTCATAGCAGTGTTCCTCGTTTGTGAAGAATATTTTGCTGAACACAAAACTTCATAAACTTTTGTGAACCACAGACCTTATTTCATGCATTTAACCGAAATCCCCATAGCTTTTTAACCCCTACCAACCAGCAGCACATGCATGGACTTGTGGGTAAGCCTCATCCCTGCAGTAGCCTACTCTATAAATATAATGCACATCTGGATGTCATGATGTGATTAGATTGGGGAAATTAGATTGTTCAGCATATGATTTAATGGATATTAAAGGGATACTTCACATTTTTTTTATTTAAAGTCTAGCCCTATTTGCTACTTAATGATGATGTTGATTGGTAGAGTTCTTTCTCGGCACAATCCACGCTGTTCCTCATAGTAGCTCTGGAACTTTGGGCAAAAACAAATGCAAGGTCAACGGGGTCACGCTCCTGTATGTACCAGCTGACTGAAGCTCACTGAAATGTACTTTGTGTGACTGTGGGAGGACATTTCAGAGCTTCAGTCAGCTTCGTTTTTGCCCAACTTTCCAGAGCTACTGTGAGGAACAGCATGGATTGTGCTGAGAAAGAACTCTAGCAATCAACATCATCTTTGGTAAGTAGCAAATAGGGCGAGACTTTAAAAAATGTGAACTATCCCTTTAAATGCACAGCCCATCAAATAAACAGGGTGTAT
>NC_139643.1:45218149-45223149 GCF_964638095.1 Poromitra crassiceps | reverse complement strand
TTGCAGTTTTGGCTTGAAGCCAGGTCATGAAAGTTTAAAAAAGATCAGCGCGCTCTGTCACGGTGAACAGTGATTAATTATTATACAGCACATTATCCTTTGCTCTGCAGAACCTGTCCTGCTGCGGCTCTGAGAACGCTGAGGTGAAGGCCTCACCTGAACACTCGTCTCTTTCAGGTTTTCTTTGACTCAGTGTCGGGTCGGGCTATTACATTTTTCATTGTTTTCAGTGTGAAAAAACAACAACAGCAATACAGGATATTTCCCCATTGGCATCCATCTATTTTCGAGGGTTTTGGCTTGGGCCAAATGGTCATAAAAACATGTTCCTCGGGCGAGGAGAGCGCCCACAGCCTTTCACACAGCAGTGATAATAATGGCAATGACAAAAGGCAGAGTTGGAGATGGGTTTTTGGAGGACAACAATGAGGGTATGATATGGATCAGCATGCAGCATCTCTTTGTACTGGAGTGAAGCACACTCTTCTCGCGTGAGGGATTTGTCTGACTGATGCGAGAGCCACTCAGAGAGAATGCAGCAGTTGAAGATTGGCCTGGGTACTGGGTCAGCTCCACCTCTCCAAAAAGTGACTCATCATACTACATGATAGCACACAATGAAACCAGATGGTGGCGTCTTTGGTGAAGATGATATCTTATCTTTGGCCGACATAATTTAAAAAGAATGTTGAAGACTGGATTAAACTTGAATGATATGGAAGGATGAATGTCAGGAAAAATATATATATTTGGAAGTGGATATATCACCTGTCAGAAGTAAATACTATATCTCTATCCCTAGAGGAAACGAGAAACAGGAGGCCACGCCCAAGATAAGTTTCTCAGCTACAGTGATTTACAAAACATTATGTTGTCACACTCACAGTGAAGTTGACCTTTGAACTTTTCGATATAAAATGTCATCACTTCATCATTTTATCCTATTAGACAACATTTTGTGTGAAATTTAGTCATAATTAGCGTATGAAGTCTTGCGTTATGGCCAATAACATCTTTTGTGACATCACAGTGACCTTGACCTATGACCCCCAAATTTAGTCAGTTCATCCTTGAGTCCAAGTGGACGTTTGTGCCAAATTTGAAGAAATTCCCTCGAGGCGTAAAACTGAGATATCACGTTAATGAAAACGGGACGGACAGACTGACGGACGTGAGGTCACAGTCACCTTTGTCCTGTAAAATCTACTCGCTTCATCCTTTTTTTAAATTATTTTTCCTGATTTTGTTCTCCCAAATTGTGCTTGGCCAATTTCCCCTGTTGCCCCAGTCACTGCTCCACCCCTTCTGCCGGTCTGGGGAGAGCCGTAGACTAGCACCATGCTTCCTCCGACAGATGCGCAGTTGCCAGCTGCTTTTTTTCACCTGACAGCGGGGAGCTTCACCAGCAGGACGTAGCACGTGGGAGGATCACGCAATTCCCACCAGTTCCCTTCTCCGTTGGGAAAAGGATACACGCTACCCGGACGCCCTTACTCGGTTCATCCTTCAGTCCAAGTGGACATTTCTGCCAAATTTGTAGAAATTCCCTTAAGACATTCCTGAAATATCACGTTAACAAGAACAGCCCATACGGAAGAGGCATATATACACATATATGGACATACATCCGACACAAGGTCCACATATATGTCACATACATGTACATGTATGCACTTTGCATACAAACCCACCTGAGATATATGCATATATATGTGAGGATCATATATGTGATCCAAATATAAATTGACATATATGATCATATAGGCAATTAACATATATGAGTACTCCCATACATGTGATCATATATGCTCATGTAAGTAATGGACATATAGGATTATTCTAGCATATGTTTAGATATATGTACATATAAGCAATTAACATATAAGAATATTTCTACATATTTCCGCATATATGCAAATACAAGCAACACACATATATGTTATTCTCTTGCATATCAATATATGTGTGCATATGAGCATTAAACATATATGATTATTATTACGTATGTCAACATATATGCTCATATAATCAATTAACATATGCGGATGTTCGCATACATGTAATCATATATGTTTGTGTAAGCATTGAACATATAGGGTTAAACTTACATATGTCTACACATATGTGCATATCAGCAATTAACATATAAGAATTTACTTACATATGTAAGCATGTATGCTCATATAAGCAATTAACATATATGAGTATTCTCATACATGTGATCATATATGTTAATGCAAGTAATGGACATACAGGGTTATTCTTGCATATGTTTAGATATATGTACATATAAGCAATTAACATATAAGAATATTTCTACATATTTCCGCATATATGCAAATGCAAGCAACACACATATATGTTATTCTCTTGCATATCAAAATATGTGTGCATATGAGCATTAAACATACATGATTATTATTACGTATGTCAACATATATGCTCATATAATCAATTCACATATGCGGATGTTCGCATACATGTAATCATATATGTTTGTGTAAGCATTGAACATATAGGGTTAAACTTACATATGTCTACATATATGTGCATATCAGCAATTAACATATAAGAATGTACTTACATATGTAAGCATGTATGCTCATATAAGCAATTAACATATATGAGTATTCTCATACATGTGATCATATATGTGCATGCAAGTAATGGGCATACAGGGTTATTCTTGCATATGTTTAGATATATGTACATATAAGCAATTAACATATACGAATATTTCGACATATTTCCGCATATATGCAAATACAAGCAACACACATATATGTTATTCTCTTGCATATCAACATATGTGTGCATATAAGCATTAAACATATATGATTATTATTACGTATGTCAACATATATGCTCATATAATCAATTAACATATGCGGATGTTCGCATACATGTAATCATATATGTTTGTGTAAGCATTGAACATATAGGGTTAAACTTACATATGTCTACACATATGTGCATATCAGCAATTAACATATAAGAATTTACTTACATATGTAAGCATGTATGCTCATATAAGCAATTAACATATATGAGTATTGTCATACATGTGATCATATATGTTCATGCAAGTAATGGACATACAGGGTTATTCTATTATGTTTAGATATATGTACATATAAGCAATTAACATATTAAAAATGTTTCTACATATTTCTGCGTATATGCAAATACAAGCAACACACATATATGTTATTCTCTTGCATATCAAAATATGTGTGCATTTAAGCATTAAACATATATGATTATTATTACGTATGTCAACATATATGCTCATATAATCAATTAACATATGCGGATGTTCGCATACATGTAATCATATATGTTTGTGTAAGCATTGAACATATAGGGTTAAACTTACATATGTCTACACATATGTGCATATCAGCAATTAACATATAAGAATTTACTTACATATGTAAGCATGTATGCTCATATAAGCAATTAACATATATGAGTATTCTCATACATGTGATCATATATGTGCATGCAAGTAATGGACATACAGGGTTATTATTGCATATGTTTAGATATATGTACATATAAGCAATTAACATATAAGAATATTTCTACATATTTCCGCATATATGCAAATGCAAGCAACACACATATATGTTATTCTCTTGCATATCAAAATATGTGTGCATATAAGCATTAAACATCTATGATTATTATTACGTATGTCAACATATATGCTCATATAATCAATTAACATATGCGGATGTTCGCATACATGTAATCATATATGTTTGTGTAAGCATTGAACATATAGGGTTAAACTTACATATGTCTACATATATGTGCATATCAGCAATTACCATATAAGAATTTACTTACATATGTAAGCATGTATGCTCATATAAGCAATTAACATATATGAGTATTGTCATACTTGTGATCATATATGTTCATGCAAGTAATGGACATACAAGGTTATTCTATTATGTTTAGATATATGTACATATAAGCAATTAACATATAAGAATGTTTCTACATATTTCTGCGCATATGCAAATACAAGCAACACACATATATGTTATTCTCTTGCATGTCAAAATATGTGTGCATTTAAGCATTAAACATATATGATTATTATTACGTATGTCAACATATATGCTCATATTATCAATTAACATATGCGGATGTTCGCATACATGTAATCATATATGTTTGTGTAAGCATTGAACATATAGGGTTAAACTTACATATGTCTACATATATGTGCATATCAGCAATTAACATATAAGAATTTACTTACATATGCAAGCATGTTTGCTCATATAAGCAATTAACATATGAGTATTCTCATACATGTGATCATATATGTTCATACAAGTAATGGACATACAGGGTTATTCTCGCATATGTTTAGATATATGTACATATAAGCAATTAACATATAAGAATATTTCTACATATTTCCGCATATATGCAAATACAAGCAACACACATATATGTTATTCTCTTCCATATCAAAATATGTGTTCGTATAAGCATTAAACATATATGATTACTATTATGTATGTCAACATATATGCTCATATAATCAGTTAACATATGCGGATATTCTCATACATGTAATCATATATGTTTGTGTACGCATTGAACATATAGGGTTAAACTTACATATGTCTACATATATGTGTATATCAGCAATTAACATAGAAGACTTTACTTACATATGTCTACATATATGTGTATATCAGCAATTAACATGACTTTACTGACATATGTCAGCAGGTATACGGCTCATATAAGCAATTAACATATATGAGTATTCTCATACATGTGATCATCTATGTTCATGTAAGTAATCCAGGGTGCAGCAGAGAGACTGGTTGGAGGGGGCGTGAACATTTCTCCAGAATTTGCATGGAAGTCCCATGATGCATTTGGGGCAGAGATTAGGGATCTAATATGGTTAATAACTCCACAGGATTTAGTTTATGAAGCTTTTAAATTATATATTTGGAATCAGCTTTACG
>NC_139643.1:45193149-45210649 GCF_964638095.1 Poromitra crassiceps | reverse complement strand
CCTGGATTGATTTTTTATATAAGAGAGTGTATGAAAGTGGATTTTCTTTTGAAATCTGGATGTACAACAGACACTGATGTCTCAGCTAACAGCTCTGTCTCCTCCCTGGCTCTGCTAGCATGCTGTAGCTGTGTCTCAGCTAACAGCTCTGTCTCCTCCCTGGCTCTGCTAGCATGCTGTAGCTGTGTCTCAGCTAACAGCTCTGTCTCCTCCCTGGCTCTGCTAGCATGCTGTAGCTGTGGCCTCTGGGAACTCACACACACAATAGCAGATAATTGGCTGTATTTTTACCTCTATAGCTGTGTGTGTGGCTGTGTGGCTGACACTGCTATTTACAGGTGTGCATGTGTGAGAGAATGCTGATAACTCACTCCCTCTTTCTTGTTTAGTGTGTGTGTGTGTGTGTGTGTGTGTGTGTGTGTGTGTGTGTGTGTGTGTGTGCGTGCGTGCGTGCGTGCGTGCGTGCGTGCGTGTGTGTGTGCGCGCGCGTGTGTGATGTGTATGCGTTCTGCATATCATCAGTAAAAGAAAAATAGTTGTGCTGTCACTTACACCTCAGAGCCGAAACTGCTAAATGAGCCATTATGTGACGATGAAAATACATTGCATTGCATTGCGTCATTTAGCATTGACGCTTTTATCCAAAGCGACTTACAACAGGACATTTTGTCAACAGTAATGAAATTAACTGTGCAACACTGACTTTTAGTAGCATTTGTAGAAAGTAGTTTGAAGAAGGAATAAGTAGCAGGTTTTTTTTAAGAAGAAGAAATAGACGAATGGTTTAGTTCAAGAAGGGTCCAGGTGTCGCCTGAAAAGGTGTTATTGGCCCTCGTTCACATACCATACGCCAATCCCACGCTGAAGCCACGCTGAAGCTATGCAGCGGCGGCGCTATGGCAGTTTCATTTCGGCGTCCTTGTTAACAGGTGAGACCGTTCACTTCACACCAGCCGCACGCCACACTGAAGCCACGCTGAAGCTATGCTGCAGCGATAGTTTCAGCTTCTGTTCTATTTTCCAAGCGTGCAGCGCTGCCAGGCATGAAGTCTGTCAATGCAGCTCCCGAGTGAGGCGCTGAGGAAAAGGGTGTGTTTCTGGTGTGACCAGTTTAGCGTGGCACGATCAGCTTGTGTTATGCACTGCTTCAGCGCTGCTTCTGCATAGCGCTTGGTGTGTGAACCAAGGGTTAGTCTCCGCTGGAAGATGGGCAGCGATTTGGCCGCCCTGAGGGAACGATTGAGCTCGTTCTACCATTGTGTCCACTTGTGTTGTCTCTGATACTGAGAGCAGCCCTAAGACTTGTGTTGTCTCTGATACTGAGAGCAGCCCTAAGACTTGTGTTGTCTCTGATACTGAGAGCAGCCTTAAGACTTGTGTTGTCTCTGATACTGAGAGCAGCCTTAAGACTTGTGTTGTCTCTGATACTGAGAGCAGCCCTAAGACTTGTGTTGTCTCTGATACTGAGAGCAGCCCTAAGACTTGTGTTGTCTGTCTCTGATACTGAGAGCAGCCCTAAGACTTGTGTTGTCTCTGATACTGAGAGCAGCCCTAAGACTTGTGTTGTCTCTGATACTGAGAGCAGCCCTAAGACTTGTGTTGTCTCTACTGAGAGCTGCCCTAAGACTTGTGTTGTCTCTGATACTGAGAGCAGCCCTAAGACTTGTGTTGTCTCTGATACTGGGAGCAGCCCTAAGACTTTGCCATGTCTGAAGAGTCAGACTCAGACTGACAATATCAGTGTCATCTTTCAAATCACTTCTTAAAGTGATGCTGAACTTCTGAATATCACACTTCTTCTAGTACATCAATGAACGCAAACAAATCAGATTCTGACTATATATATATATAGGCCTGCTGCTCCAGGCCTGATGTGGTGCAGGATGTTGCTGCTCCAGGCCTGATGTGTTGCAGGATGCTGCTCCAGGCCTGATGTGGTGCAGGATGTTGCTCCAGGCCTGATGTGTTGCAGGATGCTGCTCCAGGCCTGATGTGGTGCAGGATGCTGCACCATGCCTGATGTGGTGCAGGATGCTGCTCCAGGCCTGATGTGGTGCAGGATGCTGCTCCATGCCTGATGTGGTGCAGGATGCTGCACCATGCCTGATGTGGTGCAGGATGCTGCTCCAGGCCTGATGTGGTGCAGGATGCTGCTCCATGCCTGATGTGGTGCAGGATGCTGCTCCATGCCTGATGTGGTGCAGGATGCTGCACCATGCCTGATGTGGTGCAGGATGCTGCTCCAGGCCTGATGTGGTGCAGGATGCTGCTCCATGCCTGATGTGGTGCAGGATGCGGCACAATTGTAGCTTAAAAATATTTTTTTCCCCTGCTGGCTTTGATATTGTGCGTTTATCTGCTTTATTCTGCTTTTATCCTGCTTTTATTTCCGCCTGATTTATGATTGTGCAACCAATAATGTCTGACATTTGTATTGTTTTTCTTATCGGCTCAGCATTTATTGTTATCTTCTCGCCAAAGCAATTCTAGCTACATAGTGGAGCTCACAACATAAATAAAAGTTGATCTGTATATTAAATAGGATTATTGCACATGCCGCTGGTGGGACTGGGAAAACACCCTGCAGAAAGACAAGAAACTAGTTTCAGTGTGAGCTTTACAATAAGGGTTAGTTCATGCTTAATAAACATGAGCTAACCCTTCATTAACAGCTAACTAACTGTGGCTAGCAATCCTTTACTAATGGTGTTCATGTGTCACCCGCATTGTGTAGTCCTCCGCAGCTGGGAATCAAACTCAGAACCTCTGGCATGGGAGGTGGACGCTCTAGCAAGAAGGCTAAAACCCATGGGCTCTAGCATCTGTTGCTAGAGCATCTCTTGAGACGTCTGGGAGTGAAGTTTATTCATGTTAACTAAGGTGGACTTGGATTACACCAGGGGAGCTGTATGTATTTTATGCCTTTTCCCAAAGAAAAATACGCGTTTTTGCTGGTGACCCTGGTCACACTTAGTAAACAGCTCTACATGCCTGTTCACACTTAGTAAACAGCTCTACTTGCCTGTTCACACTCAGTAAACAGCTCTACTTGCCTGTTCACACTCAGTAAACAGCTCTACTTGCCTGTTCACACTTAGTAAACAGCTCTACTTGCCTGTTCACACTCAGTAAACAGCTCTACTTGCCTGTTCACACTCAGTAAACAGCTCTACTTGCCTGTTCACACTTAGTAAACAGCTCTACTTGCCTGTTCACACTCAGTAAACAGCTCTACTTGCCTGTTCACACTCAGTAAACAGCTCTACTTGCCTGTTCACACTCAGTAAACAGCTCTACTTGCCTGTTCACACTCAGTAAACAGCTCTACTTGCCTGTTCACACTCAGTAAACAGCTCTACTTGCCTGTTCACGGCCGCTCTCTATTTCTTCAAACTGGGACCACGCCGGCTGCATTCTACTGGATGCAGTACACTGACTGTCAGCAGCAAGTACCTCATACAACCCCATATCAAAAAAGCCAAACTATCCCTTTAAAGCCCAATTCATGGTTCGTCGCGCCACACTTTTGAAACTGTCTCTCGACAGATATGAGACCAGAATCAGATCAGAAAAACGGATCTGATATCTGTCGAGATATGAGATCAGAATCAGATCAGAAAAACGGATCTGATATCTGTCGAGGTATGAGATCAGAATCAGATCAGAAAAACTGATCTGATGTCTGTCGAGAGGCAGTTTCAAAAGTGTGGCGCCATCGAACCATAAACTGGGCTTAAGGGTTACAGTACAAGCATTACTTAACCAAGCATTAATAACCGTTAATTAATGTATCCTTGTTGTAAGATGTTACAGCAAAAACACACTATACTGAAGACATTGGAGTAGATAATAACTGGCCAGGCTCGCTGTCAGCTCCTCGCTCCTGCTAAATTTACCCCGGGTCACTTCTCTGCACACCACAGCTTCCAGAGGGACGCCATGACTACCATCATGTCCCCCAGCTCACCCACTGTTTAATCACAGTCTCCCATGTATTTAGTGCAAGCTTGAAAAGAGGTGATTATCGAATCGAAGACACACAGCTTTGGTACATTCGTCCTTGTGGAGAAAGTTCTTCCAAACTTGTCTCTGAGAGAACAAACTTCTCAGGAAGGGGTTCACTCTCTGTACAATTTCAGGTGTGTTTCTGTGTGCTTGGCATGGCGCCGTCACAAGACACAGCTGTTTCCCAGCGGCTCGGCTTATAGATCACAGCGCGGCTTGGACGCCAGTTGGCGTCCTCGCTATGAATCTTGGGACTTCTCATTTGTTCTTGTCGGCCTCACTTGGAACACGAAAACTTCTTTGGTCTTTTGTTTTGGAATCGTACTTCGGTTGTTAGACATTATGTCAAATGTCTTAAGAACGCATGTTGAGACTCTATAAGGAATCTCTACACCTGTACACCTTCATATCTCTGCCTATGTTATCTCTCTATTTACGTACAGGTGTAGCTGCCTTCTGGGTCCAATGTCCAAACAATATAAATCTTTATCAGAAAGTGACTCATGCACACCTTACTTTTGGTTGCTTGTAATAGTGTGGGGATATCAGCTTATTTGCCTCTTGGTCAGGATATGTAGAATGTAAAATGTAGATGTAGGAGAGGTGTTCGGCTGTAAAAATGTCAATTTGGATGTGAATTTAAATGCAAGTTAGATGTCTCCTGCTCCTGATACTGCAATTCCCAATAAAAGCGTGTCAAAATCAAATTTTGTTTGGGACTCACAGCGGTTGGAGACCGTGATGTCTCTGCCTCGTACTCCTCTTCCCCCACACTGATGACATCTCTGCCTCGTACTCCTCTTCCCCCACACTGATGATGTCTCTGCCTCGTACTCCTCTTCCCCCACACTGATGATGTCTCTGTCTCGTACTCCTCTTCCCCCACACTGATGATGTCTCTGCCTCGTACTCCTCTTCCCCCACACTGATGATGTCTCTGCCTCGTACTCCTCTTCCCCCACACTGATGATGTCTCTGCCTCGTACTCCTCTTCCCCCACACTGATGATGTCTCTGCCTCGTACTCCTCTTCCCCCACACTGATGATGTCTCTGCCTCGTACTCCTCTTCCCCCACACTGATGATGTCTCTGCCTCGTACTCCTCTTCCCCCACACTGATGATGTCTCTGCCTCGTACTCCTCTTCCCCCACACTGATGATGTCTCTGCCTCGTACTCCTCTTCCCCCACACTGATGATGTCTCTGCCTCGTACTCCTCTTCCCCCACACTGCCGATGAAGGAGGACCAATACAGAATTTATTTTCTCAGACACCTGTTTGTGACTCGCAGCAGCTGCCATGAAGGGGAATCGATCTTCCTTCCAGCAGCCTTCATTAACACTGGACTTTACAGCCTAGAACAGATTATGAAGCATATTGCTGCACTGCTTTCTTCAGGGATGATTCATTATGGATACTGGATTTATATACTATATGTGCCTGCAGTCCAGCACTGCTCTCCTCTTCTGAGTTTAGAGCGTATATTCATGATTGATTGATTGATTGATTGATTGATTGAATACTTTATTGACACAAAGGTATAAGTACATCAAGGAAAAGTGCCTTTACGGTTGGTCAAATGGATAAAACACAAGAAAGCCAAAGGCTTGTTTCCATTGTGGTCCATTATACATAGAACATAAAAAGGCAGACAGGTTGTTTACAACGAGTAACATGTACAAAGACAGGACAAACTAAGTGCACATAGAAAACACCTAACCTAAAAACTCATAAAACCAGCTAATGTTAAAAGAAATTAAAACAAAAAAACACATAGAAACAACTCATGATAAAAGAAATAAAAACCAAATTAAGACCAATTCGAGTTGCTGTAGCGCCATGATTTTAGGGCGGATTTAAATTTCAGAGGGGAATTTAAACGTTTAAGGGCTGTTGGCAGGGTATTCCACATTATAGTTGCAGAGTAAAATAATGCATTCTTACCCATACACGTACTGAATTTCGGGGGGACCAAGTCCGAGGAGCTCCCTCTTGTGGAGTACTTGTGGACATCACTTACTTTATTAAAATAATTTAGCAGGTAATTGGGGACTGTTCCTTTGAGTACCTTAAAAACCAGAAATATTTGAAGCTGGTGTACCCTTTCCTCAACCCTGAGCCATCCCAGACTGATAAAGTGAGCTGGGGTTAAATGAGTCCTGGGGTGGAAATTGTGCAGTAGTCTCACAAGTTTATTTTGGGAGGTCTGAAGCTTTGTCTTCAATGGTTTGGAGATGTTACTGTACCAAGAAGTGCAAGCGTAGTCAAAGTGACACTGAATGAGGGCTCCAGCTAGGGTCCTTACAGCATTCCTATTAATACAAGAAGAAATCCTAAATAAAAAAATTGTTTTTGATTGACCTTAGTAATCACTTTTAATGCCATTTTTTTTCCGCAGGAAAGCTTGTTGTCTAGGATACAACCCAGATAAGTGACCTCCTCTTTATCCGCAATAATACTATCGCCAGCTCTGATTGTAAAGCCCGGGGATTTGTTTAGGTTGGTGTTAGACCCAAAGAGCATGGCCTCTGGTTTTCCCAGATGCAGACAATGTATTGTCACAAAGCCAAGAGCAAATATTGTTCAGTTGACTACTCAGGAGTCAGGACATTCTCAACTTTTGACTTATCCCTGTCCGAGACCAGGAGTGCCAAGTCATCTGCGAACAGGAACAAGTTGCAGTCACATGCAGTCACATGAAAATATGATGAGAAGAGGAGAAACACATTTAGATACCATTATGGAGGTGACAAACAGAGACCGGGAGCATAACTGGAGACAAGAAACTCAACATAAACAGATTTACAATGACAGTGAATTCAATCAAAAGCCAGATGCATAACAAATGTAGCTTCATAAACTGACATCAAACAGTTTTTGCCCCATTAATTTCACATGAATTAATATACCACATTCATTTTGAGACGCTAGTTTAATTAAACAGATGAGACAATCGGAAAAGAAGATTGGCAGCTTCTAATCTATCTGCAATATCTTACTGTTGGATATTGCAGGAAATTTGCTGTAGCCTACTGCTTTACAGCACAAAGCAGGAAGAGGTTCTGTTCTTCCAGAGCTAAAGCTGGAAGAGTTTCAGATGATGGAAGGATTTTGTTGTTGTCTGCGCAGCCCACTACACAACAGCTTTTAGCTATGTTTAATTCAAGGAAAATGATGCTGGTGTATGGGAGTGAATGGAGAGCTTTCCCCCATGATGGGCGTGGCCTATTTCATGCAGTGTCTCGTTATTAATGGCTAATAATTATATTTTGTCTGATTTATTTTTCCACACAACATGAAATGTTGGTTATTTGAGATTCATTTCTTGTTACATGCTTCGGCAATACTGTTTGTTTTTAAACGACCATGCCATTAAAACACATTGCATTGGATTATTAACATTTTCATACATGAACATGAACCACTTCAGCACTGGCCTCCTCCTCTTCATCTGTGGTGCTTCATCATCACACTGGCCTGCTATCAGACTGAATTGTCCACTCGTTCTTCAGGAGCAGCCAACTCAGTGGAGTGGGCGGATCAAAGGTCTGGACCCAGGCAGCACTCATCATACTCAACAGCTCAGAAACCACCTCCTCTCTCCTCCTCTTCTACTTCAATCTGACCTCCGCCCCCCATCTCTCTCTCTCTCTCTCTCTCTCTCTCTCTCTCTCTCTCTCTCTCTCTCTCTCGCTCTCTCTCTCTCTCTCTCTCTCTCTCTCTCTCTCTTTTCTCTATTTTTTACTCCGTACATTTATATGATCAAGAGCCTGAAGGACGGAATATATTTTGTTCATCTTGACGTTGACTGATCAGATGCTGCAGTCTGAAAAGTGGACAAGCTCCAGATTCTGCTATTTATAGATATAGCATGACAGGAGAGTTGGATGTAGTTATCACGCCCCTCCCCCCACACTGTTTTATAGCAGAAGATAAGAAGCTTTGGGTGCCCATTTGGAGACTATCAGTGAAACCACTTAGGATATTATGTGTAATCAAAAGCATCTTGCTTAAAGGAAAAGTTTACTCAAAAATGATCATTCTGTCATCATTTACTCGCCCTCAGGCCAAATGAAACACAGGTGAAATGCATTAGTCCATATAACACACAGGGAGGCTGCACGAGTTTCAAAACCAAAACAGCCAAATAATCACACACTGGTATCTGTTGTTTTCCGATTTGAGGCTTCAAAATTGGTGTTCAACAAGCTCCTTAGAAATAAATGTCTCAAAGACCAAGGAGCTAATCTTACAAAACCATAAAAATTCAATGCAGCCAATAATCGTCAATGGACAGCAGTCTTACCTTTAAAGCAAATACTGATCACATTTAAAAAAAAAAAATCACAACGCCTCCACTCAACAATTTTGGAGTAAGCCAAAACATTCTAGAAACTGTATATAAGAGCCTAGTGGAAAGTATTTTATCTTTTAATATGATTATGTGATATGGCAATCTGAACATTAAATGGAGAAACAAGCTGCAGAGAATAGTGAATATGGCCTCCAAGATCCTAGGGAAGCCACAGAAGCAGCTAAGTAGTCTGTACGATGAAATAATTAGAGGTAAAGCTGAGAGGATCATTAAGGACCCCTCTCATCCACTGTTCAGTGAATTTGAACTTTGACCCTCAGGGAAGCGTTACAGACTACCGATGGCAAAGAGGAACATCTATAAGAAGTCCTTTGTCCCAGATGCTGTCATGGCAATAAATAAAACGGATGCGGTAGATACTGAAAGATGGCAGAGCCAGAGAGGGAGCCACTGGCAGTGATGTTCAGAAGATTCAGAAGATGTTCAGGTTTTATTGTCTGTTTTTGAATATTGTGCCCCCTTTCAATGTGTTTTATAATAAACAATCAAAATGAGATTTTTTTTGCCTGCCTATTTGTTTGGTGGAAAGTTGTTCTTTGACATGAAGTTGATTCAATGTGAGAAAAAAAGTAGCTTTGATGTAGCAAGCTGCTTTTGCCATGTTGCTTGTAGCTTGGCTTGCTACATTTCTCTGGGGGTTAGCTTCAATGTAGTTTAGCTATATTTAATCCAGAGTAATTGATAGCTTAGCTTACTACATTTTCCAAGTAGCTTGCCCATCACTGTGAGGATGTAACATTGTAACAGGGAGGAGACTTCACATTGACAGAGCAGACAGGACGCTGTCATCTCTGATCTCAGCTTCAATACACGTCATCATCTTCCTTCAGGCTTTAGCCATGTGTCACTCCAGGGCAGCACAGGCCAACATGGCCGTCATACACACACTCGCCAACTTTTCCAATGCGACGACTGACGACGCACGATTTGCAGAAGTGGGGTCTCGAGTCACATCACGACGTGTGTTTATCCGGCTCGCTCTCTGGTGTGAATCACAGCAGCTGCTCTATACTGAAGCACACACACCACGGTCAGCATATGACTGTGTCTGATGATGACACACAGTGTGCCATTATGAACTGCATTACAGAAATGCAATTACATGCAATTACAGAAAGCATACTTAAACTCCCTTCAATCTGCCCGCCCAGTCATCATGCTGCTCTGACTCTACTCTTCTGCCTTCTAGTTCCCCAATATGAGAATCGACCTCCCGTCCCGACTCTATTTGCTGCTAGAATAACCTGAAAACATCTTTTCCACAAATACTTCATGTTGTAGTTGACAACGTTGCACCTTTTTCCTCTCTTGTCTCTTTGGTTTTCTTTGTTATAAAGTCAGTTGTTTACTGACATCACCGTAAAGCAGAGGCTCTCAAATGTTTTTCAGCCAAGGACCCCTTAAGGCTTACAAGATAGAAAATATACCGGGGACCCCCTCACTCTGATTTGTGATTTTGGGCTAAACTTAATTGTTTCCACGGTAACGTGCTTGACATTTAAATTGATAGGTTTGTTAGATTAGAATGTAATCCATGAACCATTTTAAATTTAACTTAAATTTAACCAGGCTTTGGAACTTTATTTTGAAATGTTGCACTTAAAGGGATAGTTCGGTTTGTTTGAAGTTGGGTCCTATCAGCTAGTCACATACACCAACGTAATTAGGTACAGTGTTCTGGACGCTGAGCGCAGTGTCTAACGAGATCCGGCACCCAGAGGAGCAGCCTCGCGCAGCCTCACCAGCTTTTTCTCTCTCAGTACTGGGGGTCAACAACTAAAACTATAACTGTAATTTAGCCACCTAAAACAACGCCCACCTAAACAAATCGATATCCATGTACATGCACGCTCTATTTTGACAATTTTCAGCGCTTTACTTTTCCGCAAAACAGCAGTTTCATTCGGCACTGCTTTTTCTCCAAACCGTACAACTACCGTGTTCCTCCGCTAAAAGCCAGGTCAGAGCCGCAGCACTGGATTACTCCGCAGTTATTTGGGGGTAGGCTATTTTATTTCTCCCGGTTTGAAGACACAACAAATAGAATACACGGACGAAAATATGAGTGATTTTGATAGCGAGGATGATATGCCATTCACCTTGGTGACAAGAGGATACAATTATGAACCAGAGAGAATACAGAAGAGGAACTTTTGCAGAGAGTGAACAGGCAGAAAGATGCGCCTGCTGCCTAAATGCCTGGGTGCCCTGGCTGCTGACCTTATTCACCATTCCCAGGATAAATTGTGGAAAACGACCCAGACCAGAGAGGCCAGGTGACTTGTTGTCTCTAAAGTAAGTCAGTGTTTTATTTCTCTTCTTCCTGTTTTGTAAACCGCGGCTCTGTGCTCTGTGCTGGCTTTAGCGGAGGAATACGGTGGTTGTACGGCTGGGAGAAAAAGCAGTGCCGAATGAAACTGCTGTTTTGCGGAAAAGTAAAGCGCTGAAAATTGTCAAAATAGAGCGTGCATGTACACAGATATCGATTTGTTTAGGTGGGCGTTGTTTTAGGTGGCTAAATTACGTTTTAGTTGTTGACCCCCAGTACTGAGAGAGAAAAAGCTGGTGAGGCTGCGCGAGGCTGCTCCTCTGGGTGCCGGATCTCGTTAGACACTGCGCTCAGCGTCCAGAACACTGTACCTAATTGCGTTAGTGTATGTGACTAGCTGATAGGACCCAACTTCAAACAAACCGAACTATCCCTTTAAAGTGAGGGGGATAAGGGGGGAGAGAGATTGATTTTAAGTTTGTATTTAAACACACACTGCCTCTTTAACGCTCCTCTTCCTGGAATAAAGCAAAGCCTGATAACCCCTCCCTCAAACACAGCCAGTTCTATTCTCTCCACATATTTCCTGTTCCTCCCCTTTCACAGATCTGCCAGTTTAAAGATGGGTGTAAACATGCTGTGAAGTGCAAGAGCTGACCAGCCCATTCACTGCAGATCAGCACATGAACATGAAGAAAACAACAGATGTTTGGTTTGGAGCAGAGCCCCGCTTGGTTCAGTTCAGTGGAAGTGAACCTATCTGACTCACTGTCACTGAGAAGTGAAATGGCACAGCAAGGAATTCAGCTGGACGGGGAGAAATTCTGCTGTTCGATCTGTCTGGATCTACTGAAGGATCCAGTGACTATTCCCTGTGGGCACAGCTACTGCATGAGCTGTATTAAAGACTGCTGGGATGAAGAGGATCAGAAGAAAATCCACAGCTGCCCCCAGTGCAGACAGACCTTCACACCGAGGCCTGTCCTGGTGAAAAACACCATGTTACCAGAGTTGGTGGAGGACCTGAGGCAGACCGGACTCCAAGCTGCTCCTCCTGATCACTGCTATGCTGGACCTGAAGATGTGGGCTGTGATTTCTGCACTGGGAGAAAGCTGAAAGCCCTCAAGTCCTGTCTGGTGAGTCTGGCCTCTTACTGTCAGCAGCAGCTCCAGCCTCACTATGATCCATTAAAGAAACACAGGCTGGTGGAAGCCACCGTGAAGCTTCAGGAGAACATCTGCTCTCGTCACGACGAGGTGATGAAGATGTTCTGCCGTACTGATCAGCAGTGTATCTGTTATCTCTGCTCCGTGGACGAACATAAGGGACACGACACAGTCTCAGCTGCTGCAGAAAGGGCAGAGAGGCAGAAAGAGCTCGGGGTGAATCGGCAAAAAATCCAGAAGAGACTCCAGGGCAGAGAGAAAGACGTAAAGGTGCTTCAACAGAACCTGAAGGCTATGAATCTCTTTGCTGATGAAGCAGTGATGGACAGTGAGAAGAACTTCACTGAGCTGGTCCGTCTCATTGAGAAGAGAAGCTTTGAGGTGAAGCAGCAGATCAGATCCCAGCAGAAAGATGAAGTGAGTCGGGTTGAAGAACTTCAGGAGAAGCTGAAGCAGGAGATCTCTGAGCTGAGGAGGAAAGATGCTGAGCTGGAGCAGCTCTCACACACAGAGGATGACATCCACTTCCTACACAGTTACCCCTCGCTGTCACGTCTCAGTCAATCTACAGACTCACCCAGGATCGATACCCGTCCTCTGGCGTACTTTGAGGATGTGACTGCAGCTGTGTCAGAGGCCGGAGATAAACCTAAGATCTCACTGACCGTGACCGAAGTGGATGTTTTATTGCCACAACCAGAGCTGACTTCTTACAATATTCACGTCAGATCACATGGGATCCAAACACAGCACACACAGGGCTGTTATTATCTGAGGGGAACAGAAAAGCAACACGCATGAGTGAAGAACAGTCATATTCTAGTCACCCAGACACAGACAGATTCACTTACTGCTGTCAGGTCCTGAGTAGAGAGGGTCTGACTGGACGTTGTTACTGGGAGGTGGAGTGGAGCGGGAGGTAGCAGTCTCATATAAAGATATTTGCAGAACAGAGGATGAAAGTATATTTGGAAACAAAGACAAGTCTTGGTCATTAGATTGTCACAGTAGTAGTTGTCACTTCATACATAAGAGTATCGTAACTTACATCTCAGGCCCTCTGTCCTCCAGAGTAGGAGTGTACCTGGATCACAGAGCAGGTATTCTGTCCTTCTACAGCGTCTCTGAAGCCATGACTTTCCTCCACAGAGTCCAGACCACATTCACCCAGCCTCTCCATCCTGGACTGATGTGTTTTTACCCTGGAGCCACTGCTGAGCTGTGTAAGCTCAAGTAGACAGGACTTATTAAAGCAACTGTGTGTGTGTGTGTGTGTGTGTGTGTGTGTGTGTGTGTGTGTGTGTGTGTGTGTGTGTGTGTGTGTGTGTGTGTGTGTGTGTTTTCTCTCCATCTTTGTGTGGGCGGGACTGATGTCTTTTTCCAAGTTGAATTTTCTGTTCATGATGTTTGATTTCCTGTAGGTGGCGCTCTTTTCTTTGCGATATATCAGTGAGTGATAGCGAGTATCCAAACACATGTATTCATATGAAAACATAAACTGTTGTGTGGCCTATATAGTTCTTATTGTTGTGTATTTCTATTTTCTTTAGTGATTGAATGAGTAATCAAAGTGAATGTTTGCAAATATTAAAAAAAAAAATCCCCAAGAATGAATAAAATGTCTTCTGATTAATTCCAGGAAGTACATACATAACACTTGCATGAATGTAGAAAATAACGACTTTAACATCGGGGGTTGATATGTTCCAGTTGTCACCTTTACAGACACATGCGTTTACAGATGTTCTCTTTTGAAAACACCAAAAAAAGTGTAGGAATTTTAACTTTAAACTCATGTTGAAACAGATTATTTACTTGTTAAGATTAACAGAGAAATTATTAAACTTGCACTTTGAAATTATATCTGTGTTTTCCTGTGATCATTTGGTAAGAACATTATTCAAGCCTTTAACTGCTCTGCTCTGCATTGAAAGACACTTTTTAAGGGGAACCTGAGGAGGAATGCTGTTCCCCCTCTCGTTCTCATCGTTCCCTCTCAACGTTTACTCTGGGAACTCTGTTCCAGGCGTTCCCCCTCATTCCCATCACTGATTTTAACACACATTTCAGAAAAATCGCTCTTCACGATGTCAATAGAGCAATTGTCTTTGTGCCCTGGCATGTGGCCTTGTGCCCTAAAAGAAATTTGTGACCCTGAAGGCCACATGGCCTTGCCCCTAAAATGATGAAATCCCCCCCCCCCCCCACACTCCCTTACTTTGTTGCAGTCTATTTAAATATGAAACTGTGGTCACGTGACCTCAAGCAGTCTATGTAAATATGAAACTGTGGTCACGTGACCTCGAGCAGTCACGGCTAACGACAACATTTGTCATTTTCACACCCTGGAAAATAGTGTTGTTGCTTTTCTTGTGAGGATGGTCTGCACTGTGTGAGGATAGTCTACACTGTGTGAGGATGGTCTACACTGTGTGAGGATAGTCTACACTGTGTGAGGATGGTCTACACTGTGTGAGGATGGTCTGCACTGTGTGAGGATGGTCTACACTGTGTTAGGATGGTCTACACTGTGTGAGGATGGTCTACACTGTGTGAGGATGGTCTACACTGTGTGAGGATGGTCTGCACTGTGTTAGGATGGTCTACACTGTGTTAGGATGGTCTACACTGTGTGAGGATGGTCTGCACTGTGTGAATATGGTCTACACTGTGTGAGGATGGTCTGCACTGTGTTAGGATGGTCTGCACTGTGTTAGGATGGTCTACACTGTGTTAGGATGGTCTGCACTGTGTTAGGATGGTCTGCACTGTGTTAGGATGGTCTGCACTGTGTGAGGATGGTCTACACTGTGTGAGGATGGTCTGCACTGTGTTAGGATGGTCTACACTGTGTTAGGATGGTCTACACTGTGTGAGGATGGTCTGCACTGTGTGAATATGGTCTACACTGTGTGAGGATGGTCTGCACTGTGTTAGGATGGTCTGCACTGTGTGAGGATGGTCTGCACTGTGTGAGGATGGTCTGCACTGTGTGAGGATGGTCTGCACTGTGTTAGGATGGTCTGCACTGTGTGAGGATGGTCTACACTGTGTTAGGATGGTCTACACTGTGTGAGGATGGTCTACACTGTGTTAGGATGGTCTACACTGTGTGAGGATGGTCTGCACTGTGTTAGGATGGTCTGCACTGTGTGAGGATGATCTGCACTGTGAGAGGATGGTCTGCACTGTGTGAGGATGATCTGCACTGTATATAAGCCTGACTGTCCACACAGTTATTTGCAAGTGATGAGGTCGGATCTGTGTTCAGGCACCGTCAAGCTATCTGCATCGGTTGCCGTGGTAACGGCGTAGGCATGTGTACATACGGTAACTGATGGCAGGTTTTGCAAATATACGGAGCCAAAACAAAAAGCTGCCAACCCAGAATGGAGCTTTGCCTTCACGCCATCGGCAGAAACCAAAATGGAGACCAAAAGGTCACCGTTTGTTCTCCATTTTGGTTTCTGTGATGGCAATGCCGTGTGTGATGTATGGTTAGTGAAAAAGACAGTTTTGAAAACTGTGTTGATGGCCATGCGTGGTCGGACTGTGACGCACCTATCATACAATTTGAGTCTCATTTAAAATCACAGACTTGGGTCAAATCTGACTCCAAACTGGACATGCCAAACATCAGATTTGGGCAGTTTAAACACTGTTGTCAAGGTGGCTCTACACTGACAAACATGCTGTTAACACACATCTCTACACTGCACCCACGCTGTTATAACACACATTGTTCAGCATGTATGCACTAAGTGGGGTAAAGTGATTATAATCGGATTGCTTCTTTGGAGAAGTGTTGCTGTCAGCTTGCTCTCATGATTGGAGATGATTAAGTTGTAGACGTAACTGAATGTGAAGCAGCCCTGTTGTTGACGTGCTGTGACGGTGTAACATATGGCTGCTATAGTCTTAAATTGGATCACTCAGATCTTAATGTGCTGTGGCTGGAAAGCTCAAAATGTCTCATTCTAACACGATGCAATGACAGCACTGTGACATCGCGTTGGCGGCTTTTGAAGAAAAGTGTACTTTCTTCCTCATACAGAAAAGATCACCAGCTGTCAAAATAGTAATTATACTTGATGAAACATTGTATTTACCTTGTGAATATCATGTGCTGCCTCTCATGCTAAATTAAGCATCCTCCCTTTTTGTATTTTTTGGCACTTTTTCTTAGTTGTGCGCTTATACGTCAAACAATAATACCAATATGAGCTTGATCGTGTTATTGATGACAGCTTTAATGAGGCACCTAGTAACTGTAATCACTGTTGCCAACCTGGCGAGTTTGTCGCTATATTTATAGCGACTTTTCAGACGCCCCCCCGACGACTTTATTTCTCAAAAGCGACTAGCGACAAATCTGGCGACTTTTTCTGACCATGGGAACCAACGTTAAAGGAACAGCTCACCTTAAAATCCAAAATACATATATTCCCTCTCACCTGTGGTGCTATTTATCCATCTTATATCGTTTTGTGTTAGTGGCCTGAGTTTTGGAGATATCGGCCCCAGTTTCTGCCTTCTCTCTAATACAATGGAACTGGATGGCACTTGGCTTGTGGTGCTCAAAGTGCCAAAGAAATACATTTGAAAAACTCAACAGGAATGTCTCTTTCCAGAAATCATGACCCCGTTACTCAAGATAATTCACAGACCTTGTTATGAGCAGTTTCATGGAGGAACTATTTTCTTTTGACCGAACTACACCCGCTAGCTGCTAGCTAGTTCCTACATGAGACTGCAAAAGAAAATTGTTCCTACATGAAACTGCTCACAACAAAGTCTGTGCATTATCTTGAGTAACCGGGTCATGATTTCTGGAATGCTGTTGAGTTTTTCAAATGTATTTTTTTTGGTGCTTCGAGCACCACAAGCCGAGTGCCATCCAGTTCCATTGTATTCAAGAGAAGGCAGACATCTCTGCGGCCGATGATGTCCCCGATGAGGCACCCGGCAACCCCCCCCAACCACCACCTTTTTTACCTCAGACCATGGAAATTCAATCTCATGTGGAAGCAACATATCACAGATTTTCTCCGGCTGTACCCCAGGACAAATTCCATCTGAAATGACCTACTGTATTTTCAGTTAACTCAGGAAAAAAAAGGCCCATCTACTGTAGATCGGCATCTGATGCTTCACGCAATTACCGAGTGAGACAGCCGGCGTCTGGATTACCAGGGCCACGTACGGCCCGGACCGCAGGGCCGCGCAGCATCGCTCTTTAGATGAGATGACACTTTATCGATCCCCACGGGGGAAATGAGTTCGCCGCTGCAGCAGGAGTAGCATTCAGCTGGGGACAAAAAGACAAATAGCCGACAAGCTCCCAAAGAGAAGAGACAATAAGCAATGAAGGGAAGCCACAGTGAATTGAAGTCGTGAGTTTTGTGCTTGGCAAAATAGGGAAAATGGTGAAGAAAGAAAAGAGTTGCGGGAGCTGCTTGCTGCATGTGGCATTATTATTATTATAAGGACACGGAGCCGCTGGAAGAAGGTTTTATTGTTTATTATTTGGATGGCAATGATTGCAATGAGAAAAGGAGCAAATATTGATGGTTCAAACTGAATGAACTATTTTAGAAAAACAGCCAAAACGTCGCCACCGACGAATGTTGCCCCCTCAGAATTGTGGCTTGCATGACGCCCCCTGGCTGCACTTGACCAGATTG
>NC_139643.1:45183149-45188149 GCF_964638095.1 Poromitra crassiceps | reverse complement strand
ATGATGGGAGGACATAGCAGGAGAGGGGCGAGGAGGAGAGTCAGCGAGGGAGGAAGGAGGCTGGGATGCAGGGATGGACGGATGAGGAGTGGGAAGAATGGAAGAATAGATGGATGGATGATGGATGGATGGATGATGATGATGATGATGATGATGAAGGATGGATGATGATGATGATTAGGGATGTCCGATATTATCGGCCTACCGATATTATCGGCCGATATTAGCATAAAAAAATCGATATCGGAAAATATCGGTATCGGTTTTCATGCCGATATATATATATATATATATATATATATTCTATATATATATATATATATATAGAATAATAAAAGGATAATAAAAAAAAGTGACTGGTCAATGCTTCCTATATATATATATATATATATATATATATATATATATAGCAATGCTCTCTTTTTCAGGAGTGCCCTGTTCACATTCACACCCACATTCATACCTAGAAGCTGACCAGTACAACCACAGTCTGATCTGTTGGCCACTGATCAGCTCCACTGGAGTGGTTGCGGTTAAGGGCCTTGCTCAAGGGCACCTCAGTGGTGGTAATGAGGGAGGAGCAAGCGCTGCCTTTTCACTTTCCCCACCCAGATTTATCCTGCCGGTCCCGGGGATTGAACCGACGACCTTCCGGTCACAAGCTCGCTTCTCTAACACTTACAACTTTAACACAACATGCATATTATATATTAAACTCTTCAGCTACATTAAGCTACATTATGTAACTTGTTACGTGAAATTTTGGTGGAAAAAAAGCCCGCTTATATCGGTATCGGTTGATATCGGTTGATATCGGTATCGGAAATTAAGAGTTGGACATTATCGGATATCGGATATCGGTAAAAAAGCCAATATCGAACATCCCTAATGATGATGATGGATGGATGATGGATGGATGATATTTGTCTCTTTATTTTTGCTGCCCATCTTGAGCAGGACTCGCTGGCAGAAGAGATATTGTATCTCAATGGGACTTTCCTGCTTAAATAATAAAAGGATAATAAAAAAAAAGTGACTGGTCAATGCTTCCTCTGATAAAATATTCAAACCCAGTATGCATTTTCTTATGCTGCACCACCATTACTGTATATCAAATGGAAAAGAAAATCTAGATGACATTGTAGACACATTTTATACACATTTACTTGCAATTTATCATAACTATTTGGTATCTTTGGAAACCTTGAGATCTTGGCTAGAGTTTAAAATGAATTTCTGTGGGTTTGAACAAAGCTGCGCGCCACATTACATGTGCGTAATAATGGAGCCACCAGTTGGACCTGCAAGTGAATGATCATAAATTCTGATTTTATATGCATGCCCCACAAATGACAATATTTTTTAATCCGTTTTGTCGCACTTCTCATTTGTTCCAATTTAATTCCTATATATATAATCGCATAGAAACCAACTCCTGAGACGTCTAATTCTGTAATTATCGATAATCCATGACTGTGAATGAGAAGCCAACAACAGACATTTTCAGAATACCAATAAGAGATTATAAACTTTTACATTTTGGAAGAAAGCTCTCTTCACTCTAAGATGCTTATTTAATATGAATGTGCACATTTGGGAAGACATGAGAGCAGAGAGGCGATGTGGTGCTGGGCGGTCCCGACCCCCAGGTTGAGAACCACAAATGTAATAGATATTCAATAATACCAAGGCCCTCTACTTATGGTTTTCTGGGTGGGCCAAATGAGGAGCTGATTGAGGCAGCGAGAGAGAAGCACCACTGGGTTTCCAGCCTTTTCCGCTGTGCGACCCCACATGGAGGTCAGAAAATGAGTCTGGCCCCTAGGGTTTGAAAATGTAATTGTGCGCTAGGTCACATCAGTCTCTGATCAGTAATTATCCACCGGGGGGCAGCAACAATTGTGCCTTTCCTCAGGAGAACAGAAATCAAGCAATGCTTTTGAGCCCGTCAATCAGAAGCTGTTTTTACATGTGAGTAAAGGCGTGTGGCAAAGCTGGTTTTCCATGTCAAAATGACAATCGGGTGTTATTACAATCACGTTGGCCTGATTACGACATCATCAAGGGACCACATTTTCATCACTCAACCAACTTACAGAACTCCTGACGTTTGCCTGCTTATAATATGGACATTTGAGAATTGCAGAACTTTTGCACTCAGTTTAACCCATTGATACCTGATGCAGCATTTGCGTGTGTATCCCTCATTTGTGTGTGTATCCCTTTAAGACTGCGAACCGCGTCACGCGGTTCGCGGTCTTAAAGGGATACACACACACAAATGCTGCATCAGGTATCAATGGGTTAAGTCACTCTGGTAAAAGCATCAACTCAATGGATAATATGTAAATGTAAAGATGAGAAAAGTGTACGCCCCGCCCGCAGTGCCGCCGCGTGCCATAGGCCGTATAGCTGAATGCTAGGGGGGTCCATAGGGGTGCATCATGAGGGTCATTCTTCCCCCACTAATACTATTTTTAATACTATTATTTTGTAATATTACAAAAACCCACAACAACATAACTACATAGGCTACAGCAGAGACTATGAAATAATAGACTGTTTAATTCTGCGTTGGTTGAAGAAGAAAAGTTAATTTTAGAGCAAGAAAGTGACTTCATGCATGCCCTCAAATGTTCTTCCTCCTCTCCGTGCACTTGATCATCATGGCCCTGTCTTGTTTATTAATAAAAATAAATAAAAATAAAAAGATTTCCCCCTCTCGTATTGTCTGGCACTTCTCCATTGGTTTCTTTTGAGAGACACAAGACTTTTTGTGAGGCATTCTGCGCATTCCTCACCATGTTGCTTTATTCTATTGTTTATTGTCTCATTATCTGGATCAAAGCTAAATCCCGATTGGCTACAGGTATGAAACATGATGGGGGCTGGAGCTGGACACAGGAAGATGAACTGAAAGCTGGAGCAATAAGGTGCAAGAGGACACAAGGAGAGGAAAAAGAAAAGGAGAAAGAAAACTACGGTGAGCAGCAACATCCCTCATTTTAGAGAGAACAATAAACATTGGGCCAACAGAGCACATAATGATGTCAGAGTTTACAGGTCAGGGGTCACTCAGAGGCATGACATTTTACAGCAGCAGGGCCTGGAGCAACGTAATGGCTTGTTTCCGGTGCCTTGCTCCTTCACTCACTCACTCGCCTGCCGGCTCTCCAAGGACCCCCCGCACCCCCACCTCCTCCACCACACCCCCTGCCTGCTCTCCACAAGCCCCACGCACCCCCACTTCCTCCACAGACCCCCCGCTCCCCCGCCTCCTCCACCACACCCCCTGCCTGCTCTCTACAGACCCCACGCACCCCTGCCTCCTCCACAAACCCCCGCACCCCCACCTCCTCCACAGACCCCCCCCCCACACCCCCTGCCTGCTCTCCACAAACCCCCCGCACCCCCACCTCCTCCACAGACCCCCCGCACCCCCACCTCCTCCACAGACCCCCTGCACCCCCGCCTCCTCCACCACACCCTCTGCCTGCTCTCCACAGACCCCCCGCACCCCCGCCTCCTCCACCACACCCTCTGCCTGCTCTCCACAGACCCCCCCGCACCCCCACCTCCTCCACCACACCCTCTGCCTGCTCTCCACAGACCCCCCGCACCCCCACGCCTCCTCCACCACACCCTCTGCCTGCTCTCCACAGACCCCCCGCACCCCCGCCTCCTCCCCACACCCCCTCACTCACATTCACCCTAATCTAAGCAGCATGACCCCCCTAGGCTGAGCCGGTACAACATCATTTTCCAACGAGTTTCCTTTGAACGCGCGTTCCCGCCGGGCTCGATGCTGGGCTGTGATAAGACCGCCCGGACCTCCACTTCACCCTCGGCTGAGTTTGACTGATGGCGGGCGCCGTCTCCGCTCTGTTCAATCTGATGCTTTGTGCTGTGGAAGGGGGGTTCTGGTGAGCGCCCGCTGTGCGTCGTTCTGGGGTCGCTTTAAGAAGTACCGTTTAAGGGGCGCCCGGGTACTGTCACAGTAGATTCCATGCCTACCAACGTAAAGGTTGCAGGTTCGAGCCACCGTGTTACCTCCGGCTTGGTCGGTCAGGGGGCGCCTGTTTGGGGGGAGGGGAACTGGGGGGAAGAGCGTGATCCTCCCATGCGCTACGTCCTGCCGGTGAAACTCTTCACTGTCAGGTGAATTCACATGTATCGGAGGAGGCATGTGCTAGTCAACAACTCTCCCCAGATCGGCAGAGGGGGTGGAGCAACAACCGGGACAGCAGGGGGGATTGGCCAAGCACAATTGGGGAGAAAAGGGGGGTGGTTACCTTTTAAGGTAATAAGGACAGTGCAGTGGCATGGCGCTTCAATGAAAACACACACACACACACACACACACACACACACACACACACACACACACACACACACACACACACACACACACACACAGATAAGTATACATTTTTTAACACAATTGATCAATTTTCAATGGTGGTTTAGCTGTCCAGCTGTCCCCATTTTAGCTGAACGGGTGTCCCATTTGATCTGATCAAGGAACGTGACATCTGATACACCTTACTTGTATAAAGGAAAAACACATAGGGATGTATGAATAAGTATTTTGATGGTGTTCTCTACTATACTACCTCACCCTATTGTTGTGTTGTTTATGCAAAGACTTCCATTCTGTCCCCTGCAATTTATTCTGCCTGTCTCTGGTGCCTGCTTCCAATCCATAACTGTTGTTCCCTGAGTGACTGAAGGACTGAAGCGGCTGCTGCAGCGCAGCAACTTTTTAATAAACACGGATCCTGTGGGGGAAGGTATAAGCACTTGCCCATTTCCCACAAAACTTTTCTTGGGGGGGTAAAAGTTTGAAAGTGTGACGTCTCACTCTCTGTGAGACTTTTGAAAAAACAAACACCCCAGAAGGTTTTTTCCGTCCCACATAGCTGAGCTCACTCTGCTTTAGAGGATTGGGAAGTTATTTCCACATTGGCTGCTGATGACTTGTTCTACTTCCATTTTTTTCC
>NC_139643.1:45150649-45178149 GCF_964638095.1 Poromitra crassiceps | reverse complement strand
TGCCTGGCAGCTCGGGTTCAGCGTGCTGCACATTTGGAAAATAGAGCAGAAGCCTGAACTATTGCTTCAGCACAGCTTCAGCGTGGCTTCAGCGTGGCGTGGCATGTGGCTGGTGTGAATGGTCTCGCTTGTTTTGAGAAAGCCGTTATTGTTTTGAGAAACGTGTGTTAACAATTGTGAAAAACTGTAAAGCATCATTATAGCAGGAGGAATTCATTAGCTGCTTTCTACCACAGCCAATGCTTTCTCATTATTTATGTCACACAAATCCCCCCAAACTGCATTGATGTGGCCTTTCAGCATCTCACTGCCAACAGAGAATTCAGTGTTTCCCTTAGAAAAATGTTCAGGCCTGGAGGGATTTCGAAACGTACACTGACCGCAACGGTGGGGGCCCTCGCTGGCGACGCTAAACTTTTAGCTAACCTGTTCGCATCTACTGTATGTTTGCAATGGTAGCTCAGGAGGTAGAGCGGGTCACCCACTAATCGCTTTGGATAAAAGAGGTCGGTGGTTCGATTCCCGCCTCCTCCACTCTGCATGTTGAACTGTCCTTGGGCAAGATACTGAACCCCAAATTGCGCCTGATGGTGTATGAATGGGTGAATGTACCTACTGTACTGATTGTAAAGCGCTTTGTATAAAAGCGCTATATAAATGCAGGCCATTTACCATCATCATACTATTATGGGATGCAATGCGAACAGTTGTATTATGGGATGTGCGTTTCCCAGGCAACGACACACTTTGACACATTTTGGAACAGTGCTGCACGCTGGCACAATGCTCCTACAAGCAAAATGCTTATAGACCCTTCTCACGACGGGGGCCATTTTGTGTCGAAAATGCAGGGTAAACACAGGTGCAAGCAAAACACTAATGAGGGTTTTAAACTTCCATGATTGCAATTTGGAAACCCTCATTATAGTGTTTGCCTTTTTGACACAAAATGGCCCCCATGAAAAGGGTCTATTGTTTTGAATGATTTGGCATCTTCTATTACTGTCAACACTGTCAACACCAGTATTGTTGTATTGTAATAATATGCCATAAAGGTTTATTGCAATTTTGGGGAGAGCAGATTTTTATCTCTTTATTTTATTTTTCTGGCCTGGCGGGGACGTCGTTGGCCTGGCGGGCCTGCCAGGCCTGTAGAATGGTAGGGGAAACACTGAGTTCAATGTCAGGCCTTGAGACTCTGCTGTGGTGCCATCAAAACAACTCCAGTTTCAGCCTGGCAGGTGGAAATGATTGAAACGCCGTTTGGAAATCAGAAGGGCTCAACTAGCGTTATAACACATTGGGCAAAACCTAAAGGGCCATAAGGGGAATCACCCAGAAAGTGTTACAGCCGTGTCAAGAGAAAGAAAGGAGACAGTTCAAGAGCCTTGGTTGGACAATAGAAAACACTATAGGGATAGGGGATATAGTGTTAAACCCCACTGTACTGTTCTCTGTTGTCCCACGGTCAGTGGTTATTTGAGGAGGCTGTGGTTGATACACTTGCTGGACTGAGCAGGAAGAGCGATGAGGGAAAGATGGATAAGAACCAAGTTAGCAGTTATATAGAAGGACATTATGTTGATAGTTAAAATATATACAGATGCCACAAAAACAACCAGTAATAGAGTGGGGATTGCATTTGCAGGACTGTGTGCACTTTGAAGGAGGCGAGTGTGGACTTGGGAAATTTTGGAAGTGAAGAGCAGGAGTAGACAGGCAGATTTAGTTCAGGAATATTACAGTTATATGGACAGTCAGTATGGGAACTATACGTACAGATTTTTACAGATGGGTCTAAGGTGATCCTCAGTAAGACGATCAGTAAGACGATAGAGATCAGTAAGAGAACATCAGATTATTTAAGTATTTATCCATGGGGCTGGGTATCGCCACTGACTTCCCGATACGATACGATTCCGATACACAAGGTCCCAAGTCGATACGATTTCCGATACGATACGATTCGATATAGATATTTTAGTTACAATACCAGTTTCGCTTTGATAATGGAAGAGATTCTCAAAGAACTAATGCTGTAAATTCTACAAGGAACCCTCTAACCTGGTGCATTATTAAAAAATATTAATATTTACATTAAGAATTGACCATAAAGCAAGCAGTTACATCATGTAATTCTTTTTTATTTAAACATGACCAACATAGTCATTCAACATCTTATCTTTCTTTACAGTCTTCTGTCTCTTTCTTTACAGTCTTCTGTGAGAAGCCAAACAAATTTAGACTTCCACTATACAACAGAATCATTGAACGCATGTTGTAAACAGTGTTTCATAAAGTATAAATGCTTTGTGAATAAAATAAAATAAAATAAAATAAAATAAAATAAAATAAAATAAAATAAAATAAAATAAAATAAAATAAAATAAAATAAAGCTGATGAACATTTCCAGTTCACAAACATTATAGTGGAAACAGATTTGAGGTCTGTACATCTGACTCATGGTGCATGCACAATGCACATGTATAGCCTACAGTATTTTTGTTTAAACTACAAACATAAACGTCCACTTGAATTTTAACTACCACACACAGCCTATTATAGCCTATGTTTATAAAAAAATGTAAAATGCATTTTAAAAGAACAATACTGGGATTTATGTATCGATACTTTATACGATATATATTCAATATCGATATATCGATTTTTTTGTTAAACCCAGCCCTATTTATCCAGTTGAGTTAGTTTCAATTCTGTTAGCATTAGAGTGAGTGGAGGAAGGGGTGGCAAATAAAATAATCATTTGTAGTGACTCTGTGGCAGCAACAAGCATTAAAACTGGACCAGGCAAAAATCATCAAGATTTCGTGTATGAGCTGTTGTTTACTAATTCAAGGTTAGATAGGCATGGGAAAAGTATAAAGTTCATGTGGGTACCAGCGCACATAGGAATCGCAGGTAATGAGAAAGCAGACAAGGCAGCAAAGGAGGCTATCAGGAGAGAACAGGTGGACAATGATGTCAAACTTTCAAAATCAGAGGGGGGAAGCAGTATGGAGGGAAATAGTTCAACAGTGGCAACAGCAGTGGGATAGCGCAAAAAAGGGAGAAATTTGCATGAAATACAAAATAAAGGAGGATTGGTTGGGAATCTCTCCCCAGACTCAAATTACGTTGAATCGCTGCGCTAGTCGCTCTGCAGCATGCAGTGTAGTGTATCAGCGTCCAGAAGGAGGCGGTAATGCAAGATCTTGGATGCCAACCGCCGTAAAACAAAACATCAGAAGAAGAAGAAGGAGTGGATTCCGGGTGGATTCAGGCAGAGCCGTGATACAGGAAATTGTTACGTTGCGCAAGATGGCGGCCGGTGATCTTTTTTTTTTTACTGGTGTAAACATGCTTTCAGATCCCCCCCTTGTCAAAAGTCTAGTTTACAACTTTAATTGACTCTGTAGACTAGTATGGGTGATACTATCATGGCTATATAAACTGGAGCCGTTTGCCTAAGAGGAAGAAGGACCTTATATCTCTCTTGGATTAAGACTCAGATGAATGGTTTAGCTGAAGCTAGCTGGAGCTAGTGTAGTGACTGAAGTGGGCTAGCTACAAAGTTAGTCAGTAAATAGTTCGGGGAGGAAAGTTGCTGTCACTGTGTGAGAATGTCTAAAGTCCAGAAGCTGAGAGAGGTGGTGAAGCAGCGGCTAACTGCGGTTGCTGAAGAGATATTTGGGCTGTTTGAAAGAATGATTGCAGAGTACGAGGAGGAAGCTTCTCTTTCAAAACTGCAGATCAACCGACAACAAGAGCAGCTGGACGCTGTTTTAAATCCTGAAGTGCGCTTACACAGAGCAGGTTGGTGACATTTACGTGTTTCACATTGCCCACACAAAGTTTGATATTCCTGTTGTGAGCCAATGCAAAGCAGGGCAGACCATGTGCGTCAGTGTCACCATCTTTAAATATCGGGGGTGGACATACGTTTTGTTTGCCCCTTTCGGAACTGCTAACATAGCTTACGCTACTACGCAGTCCCTTATTAGTACACCGCCGATGTAGCCTAAACAGGTCGCTCCGTCTGCTAAATTTTTCAAACTACTCGATAAAGTTTCGCAAATGAAATTTCAAATGTACTTACGGACCGAAAAGGGTTGTGTGAACCTCCGCGCATGATGTAGAAACAATAGCGCCACTAATAAACATGTTTAATCCCTCACTGAAACCCGGGTCTCATTTCTGCAAAATGAATCAGCTACAAACACTCGTCTTCTTCTGCGCTGCTGTCATGGGTGGTGCGCGCATAGCATCCATAGCGCTCGCTATCACTTCCGGCCCCTGGCGGCCGGAAGTGGCACTTTTGTAGTTTTTTGTAACTTTTGGAGTTGCAAAAAACTACAAAAGTGCCACTTCCGGCCGCCAGGGGCCGGAAGTGATAGCGAGCGCTATGGTTGCTTTGCGCACCACCCATGACAGCAGCGCAGAAGAAGACGAGTGTTTGTAGCTGATTCATTTTGCAGAAATGAGACCCGGGTTTCAGTGAGGGATTAAACATGTTTATTAGTGGCGCTATTGTTTCTACATCATGCGCGGAGGTTCACACAACCCTTTTCGGTCCGTAAGTACATTTGAAATTTCATTTGCGAAACTTTATCGAGTAGTTTGAAAAATTTAGCAGACGGAGCGACCTGTTTAGGCTACATCGGCGGTGTACTAATAAGGGACTGCGTAGTAGCGTAAGCTATGTTAGCAGTTCCGAAAGGGGCAAACGTTTTGTGTAGTTAGCAATTTAGGCCTATTTGCTATGGCCCTGCCACGTGATTATCAAAATGTCTCAATGGCTGGACAATATATCAATACTATATTGATATTGTGATATGAGACTAGGGGCCCTATCTTCGCACAGGCGATATCCGCTATTTACGCATTTGTCCAGGTGTTATGCCGAGTTTTGCAAGCAAAAAAAAGCATCCCCACCTCACAGGAGCATAATTGTAATGATTTATACAGAAACATACTGTTTAAAAATTATATAATTGTTTGGGTAGATGTGACCTCCCTGTTTTTAAGTTAAAACAGCCCAAAAATATCATGAGGATGCAATACTCACGGGGGAGCATAATTTATCACAACAACGGGCACAAGCGCAGATTAGAGGCATGCCAAATCATTCACAGGATTATTCACAGGTGTGGCCTGACAATGCCTGGGCGTTGCATCAATCAAACCAGATTTCCGTCTTGCAGTACAGTTTGCGTGAGGCATGCTGTAATTCTCCCCATGTGTAATTTGGATAGGTGTAGGCCTATTGACTGTATATATTATCCGTAACTCATAACGACACCATCACATCATATACCTGTTAAAAACATCTGTGTTTTGATGCAATTCGGGTTATTTTGTTGACTGGGGTGGGACAATAGAAACGTGTTTGCAGCGGGTAAAAGGCGGAGACAAAATAAAAGATTGGAGGATTTACAGTGGCCTCAATTAAAACGGTGAAACACTGAGCTGCCAGATCGGCTGTGATGCCAACCACTCTCCGGGTTATAGCAGGTGAAGGTGAATAGCCTATTGGTACCCGTTTTCTCAATTCATTTACCATAACCCCTCCTTGCATGTGATAAAAGTTTCTCAGTGAATTGTAGTTGATTGCCTCGCCGAATAATCTGCTGGTTCCCCAATTTTAGCAGCAGAATTTGATGTCCTGGTGTGGAACATCCGTGCGTAATGACGTTTCCTGCGCTGCGCAGCGCGGAGATTATGGTGCCCGATCAAGCGCAGCGAGTGTTTTTGCGCCTAAGAGGTGGTTTTCAAAGCTCGTAGCGCAAAGTAATTGCGCGCTGCTGATGATAGGATAATGCCATCTATCCCCACATTTTAGCACTGAAACGCCTGCTTTGGCATGTGGCACGCCTATGCCCAGTACAATTATAACAGGCATGCGCTTGTGCCCGCCCCCAATTTGCATTGAGCACCGCGTTAAATTTCCATTCAGCTCATAATATCTTTTACTCTAAATGGGACCATAATTTTGTCGCTGTTGGGCGGAAACCTTGTATCTCCAAAACTGCAACTTTTCAGGACACTGATGATGTCATCAGTGATGTCATAAGACATGCGGGGGTTTGCTAACTCAGCTGCTGCGCGGTCTCGCCCGCCCTGCAGCTCCCATCCGCAGCTCGGCAGCTGCGCAGCCGCCCTGCCTCGGCTGCTCTTTGATTACACTATACACTGTACAGCTGTCCATGGCTGAAGACGGGGGTCTGAAGCCACACTTTCAGTGTCTGTCCCTGGGACTTGATTTTGCTCTTATGACATCATCAGTAGGACTCTTATGAGATCACTGATGTCACAACTGGTTTTATAACATCACTGATGATGTCACAATGCCTCTGACATCACCGATGATGTCACAATGCCTCTGACATCACTGATGATGTCACAATTTATGACATCACTGATGACATCATCACTGGGATTGTGTGTGTGTGTGTGTGTGTGTGTGACTTGCCCCTTTTATATAGATGATCTTGTGCGCTCGATCGGGCTCGCCCGTCCTGCAGCTCGCAGCCTGCGCGGCCTTGCCCGCAACTCGTCTGCTGTGTGGCCAATGAGACCAGCATCAGTGATGATGTCGGATTTATGACATCACTGTCACTGATGATGTCAGTGGGATTTATGACATCACTGATGATGTCACAGTGAAGTGGGCTAGCTACACATTTTTGTCAGTAGTTCAAGGGGAGAAAGTGTGAGAATGTCTAAACTCCAGAAGCTGAGAGTGGTGGTGAAGCAGCGGCTAACTGCGGCTTCTGAAGAAATATTCGGACTGTTTGAAAGAATGATTGCAGAGTACGAGGAGGACCCAGAGCCCCCACACATTAAAGAGGAACAGGTGGAACTCTGCATCAGTCAGATTAAAGGGGAACAGGAGGAACTCTGGATCAGTCAGGAGGCAGAGCATCTTCAAGGGCTGGAGGAGGCCCGTATGACAGAGTTCCCATTCACTGGTGTCCCTGTGAAGAGTGAAGGTGAAGAAGAGAAACCTCAGTCCTCACAGCTTCATCAAAGCCAAACTGAGGAGAACAGAGAGGCAGAGCCTCTAGCCAGCAGCTCAACTGAACAGATGGAAATAGGAGTTGATGGAGAGGACTGTGGAGAACCAGCCAGCGACTTAGATCCAACTAGTCTTTTACAACCAACTAGTGCTGGCAAGACTTCAGACTCTTTTGAACCTGTGACTGAAGACAGTGATGATCTTGAAGTTGTTGGGAAGAAACACGGCAGGACATATCTGCTGAGACACATGAGAGTTCAAACAGGTGAGAAGCCATTTAAGTCCTCCGTCTGTGGTAAACGTTTTGGTGGTAAAGGACACTTGACATCACACATGAAAGTCCACACAGGACAGAAGCAATTTATATGTTCAGTCTGTGGTAACGGGTTTACTCGTAAAGCACACTTACAGGCACACATGATAGTCCACACAGGAGAGAAGCCATTTAAATGCTCAGTCTGTGGTAAAAGTTTTGGTCGTAAACAAGATGTGAATAGACACATGACAGGCCACACAGGAGAGAAGCCATTTAAATGCTCAGTCTGTGGTAAAGGGTTTGGTCATAAACCACGGTTACAGACACACATGATAGTCCACACAGGAGAGAAGCAATGTAAATGCTCAGTCTGTGGTAAAGGGTTTGGTCAAAAAGGAGATGTGAAGAAACACATGATAGTCCACACAGGAGAGAAGCAATTTACATGTTCAGTCTGTGGTAAAGGGTTTGGTGTTAAAGGATCTGTGAAGAAACACATGATAGTCCACACAGGAGAGAAGCAATTTACATGTTCAGTCTGTGGTAAAGGGTTTGGTGTTAAAGGATCTGTGAAGAAACACATGAAGATCCACGCACGAGAGTAAGCATTTAATTGCCGTCTGTAAGATGTTTCTGTGCTAAATCAGGCTTCCCTTATCTCCCCCAGCCCTTGGACTTGGGCGGAAACCTTGTATCTCCAAAACCGCAACTTTTCAGGAAATTACAAAAAAAGGTTTTTAAAATAACTGAACACCACGTCGTCAAAGTTGGCACAGTGTCTTCATTATGGTCAGTTAGTCGCTGGATATTGTCATTACATTATTAATATCTTACCTGAATAAGCTCAAATGGTGTTACAGGATCATCATTCCGGCTTCGAGGCACTTACTCCGGGGAACGCAGCCGCCTTTTCGGAGCCCACAGCCGCGCATAGATGCCTCCAGGCAGCTCCTCCAGCCGCCAGCTCCAGCCCGCTCCCACGCCGAGTTAGAGGCACCGTCGCGGGGCCACACAGCCTCTCACTAACCCTAACATTAGTCTCGTCAGAAATCACTTCGAACTGCATAGATTGTTTGCAGCCTAGGGATAATTCGAAAACATTTTATTGATCTATTTACGTCAGACGAAGTCAGAAATAACCAAAATGAAGTCAGAAATAAATGGTGCTGTTGTGTTCTGGTGGGTCCGTGACTGATTTACGGGTAGTTCCTCATGCCTCGCTGCCTAGAGACAGAGGCAGGGGCGGAGCTCAGAGGTTTTGTCGACTGAGGGCGAATGGAGTTACGAGACTTATACCCCGTTCAAGACAACTCGGACTGCCGAAAAAAATGGGTTCCAACCTGTAAAAAGTGAATTGAACGGTCGTTCAGGCCGGAATTACAGCTTGGAAATTCGGGTATCATCCAGAGCTCCGGTTTGTCCGAGTTGACGTCACAGCCACATCAAAATGGTGACTTGTATCGTTAATGGTAATCACAGAATTAATATAAAGACGTTTGTTAACATCTATGTTTCGCTCTGTGTGAAATTCAGCATGCAGCATGTTTGGTTAGCATTGTTAGCTAGTAGGTAGCTACAATGCTAACGCGGGTTGCTATAGCAACCGTTTGGTTTCCCCTCCGAGCGGGAGGTGCATCGTGAACGCAAATCTGTCCGGGCCAGAGGTTCCGTGTTGAAACCTCCGGCGGTCCGAGTTGTCTTGAATGCGGTATTAGTCACAGGATTGTTTTAATGCTTTTCCACTGGTTACATTTTTGGAAAACCCACAGACACACGTGAAGGGTGACCAATGGCATTGATTTATGACAGTAAATAAAAATGTGAAAAAAATGGACGACAGTGACGATTTACAAAATGAACATCATTGCTATATTGAAGAAGACTTGAAACTAGTAGCGGTTGAGAGCATAAACACATTAGGAAAGTGTTTACTGAGGTAATAAATCCAGTGAGAGGATAATTTCCCCATTGACTTCCATACAATTTGATTTTTGCAGCCAGTGGAGGCACCTCCTGCTGGCCATTAGAAAGAATGCAGGTTTAATTTTTCAGCTGGGGAGGTTGCCCCTTGGGGCCACCCCCAACTCCATTGGTGAGGTGATATCTATGGATCTCGTTAAAATTATGAAGTAATGGTAACAAGTTTAGGTAGACTTGCAGTCACAGTTTTCCTTAATGTGGGTATCTGTAATCTGTATTTCAGTCGTACCACCAGACCAGTTGGTCTGTAAAGAAGGGGTTCCCCAAGAGCAGCAGGAGTGGAGCTCCGGTCTGGACCAGGAAGACTCAGAGCCCACACACATTAAAGAGGATCAGGAGGAACTCTGGAACAGTCAGAATGGAGAGCAACTTCAGGAGGGCCCAGAACCCCCACACATTAAAGAGGAACAGGATGGACTCTGGAACAGTCAGAATGGAGAGCAACTTCAGGAGGACCCAGAACCCCCACACATTAAAGAGGGACAGGAGGAACTCTGCATCAGTCAGATTAAAGGGGAACAGGAAGAACTCTGGATCAGTCAGGAGGGAGAGCAGCTTCAGGAGGACCCAGAGCCCCCACACATTAAAGGGGAAAAGGAAGAACTCTGGACCAGCCAGGAGCGAGAGCAGCTTCAGGAGGACCCAGAGCCCCCACACATTAAAAAGGAACATGAGGAATTCTGGACCAGCCAGGAGGGAGAGCAGCTTCAGGAGGACCCAGAGCCCGCACACATTAAAGAGGAACAGGTGGAACTCTGCATCAGTCAGATTAAAGGGGAACAGGAGGAACTCTGGATCAGTCAGGAGGCAGAGCATCTTCAAGGGCTGGAGGAAGCCCGTATGACAGAGTTCCCATTCACTGGTGTCCCTGTGAAGAGTGAAGGTGAAGAAGAGAAACCTCAGTCCTCACAGCTTCATCAAAGCCAAACTGAGGAGAACAGAGAGGCAGAGCCTCTAGCCAGCAGCTCAACTGAACAGATGGAAACAGGAGTTGATGGAGAGGACTGTGGAGAACCAGCCAAGGACCTAGATCCAACTAGTCTTTTCCAACCAACTAGTGCTGGCAAGACTTCAGACTCTTTTGAACCTGTGACTGAAGACAGTGATGATCTTGAAGTTCTTGGGAAGAAACACGGCAGGACATATCTGCTGAGACACATGAGAGTTCAAACAGGAGAGAAGCCATTTAAGTCCTCCGTCTGTGGTAAACGTTTTGGTGGTAAAGGACACTTGACATCACACATGAGAGTCCACACAGGAGAGAATCCACTGAAATGCTCAGTCTGTGGTAAAAGTTTTGGTCGTAAACATGGTGTGATTAGACACATGAAAGTCCACACAGGAGAGAAGCCATTTAAATGCTCAGTCTGTGGTAAAGGGTTTGGTCAAAAAGGAGATGTGACAAAACACATGATAGTCCACACAGGAGAGACGCCATTTAAATGCTCAGTCTGTGGTAAAGGGTTTGGTCAAAAAGGAGATGTGACAAAACACATGATAGTCCACACAGGAGAGAAGCCATTTAAATGCTCAGTCTGTGGTAAAGGGTTTGGTCAAAAAGGAGATGTGACAAAACACATGATAGTCCACACAGGAGAGACGCCATTTAAATGCTCAGTCTGTGGTAAAGGGTTTGGTCGCAAAGCAAACTTACAGACACACATGAGAGTCCACACAGGAGAGAAGCCATTTAAATGCTCAGTCTGTGGTAAAGGGTTTGGTCGCAAAGGAGCTGTGAAGACACACATGTTAGTCCACACAGGAGAGAAGCAATTTACATGTTCAGTCTGTGGTAAAGGGTTTGGTCGTAAAGACAGCATGAAGGAACACATGAAGATCCACGCACGAGAGTAAGCATTTAATTGCCGTCTGTAAGATGTTTCTGTGCTAAATCAGGCTTCCCTTATCTCCCCCAGCCCTTGGACTTGCTGGAGCAGCCCTAGCAGAAGACAAAATGGTCTTCCCTAAGCCATATCTATTATATTATATTATGTATGTTCCCTCAGCTGTAGCCAAGGCCAGATGCAGAACAAGACCTATTCCTTTTCCATCCCTAGCTTCCTCTACAGCTGCTCTGCTCTGGCTTAGTTTATGTAGCTTTAGCCACTTCCATAGGCCTGTCCAAGGTCCTAAAGCCTGCCCCGTACTTTCTAAGTTTACCTGCTGTCTCTCATGATAGGGATGCTGTGACCTCTGATTTGGTTTGAGACTATGTTCACACTGTAATGGAGACCCAACGGTCAGGTTGGCCTCATGCTGATCAGTGCCCCGGCCTTGATGATACAAATGTAAAAGGTCAGTGTCATGAGTCAAACAGTGCTAGGAGATGTTACTGTAACAGCAACAGGAGTGTCTGTAACGGAATGATGATGATTAGAATTGAGGTTTTCATCTAGCTTTGTTACGGTGTCATTGGCCTGTTGTACTCTGGTGTTGGAGAAGTGTTGTTGAAATGCCTGAAATGTTCTATCATCTTCTTGGTCTTCTCCAGCACCTCATTAAGGTGAATGTTCTGTTTTTCTCTGCCTTCTTTCCTCACTCCACTTCATTTCTGTTCGAGGAAACAATGGATTTTTTGTATATATGTATATACCACAGGTATGCTATGTTAAAACATAGGAATGGGTGTATTACCCAGGCTTGTATGCATTCCTTGTATAGGGATTGGGTATGAGGGGCATTTCTCAAACTTTGCACAATTATCCCTTTTCTTTGCCTCTCATTAAAGATATTAATCATTAGTCAGTGGGAATATTTGTTTGACAGACGTTTGATTTGGTTTTGAGACTATGTTTACAGTGTAATGGAGACCCAACGGTCAGGTTGGTTTCATGCTGACCTAGGATCAGTGCCCCTTGGGGATACAAATGCAGAAGGTCAGTGTCATGAGGCCAACCTCTTCTCAGGGCTCCAAACTGAGTGTTAGGAGATGTGTTACTGTAACAGCAACAGGAGTGTCTGTAACGGAATGATGATGATTAGTATTGAGGTTTTCATCTAGCTTTGATACGGTCTCATTGGCGTGTTGTACTCTTCTTCTACAGTACCTCATTAAGGTCTATGTTCTCTTTTTCTCTGGCTTATTTCCTCACTCCACTTCATTTCTGTTCTGTTCTGTTCTGTTCTGTTCGAGGAAACAATGGCTTATTTGTGTGTATACCACAGGCATATTATGTTAAAATGTTTTGTTTCTTTGCCTCTCATCAAAGATATTAATCATTATTATTAAAAAAAAAAAGTAGATATGTGACTTATGTTTACACATGAAAATTCAAAAACATTTTAGTGATCAAGGACATTTTGTGAGACACATGACATGAGGGTCCACACAGACATGAGAGCATTTGTTCAACCTGTTGGAAAAGTTTAATAAAAAATGTTTGATGAACACGGATAGAACGGTCTCTCCCATTCAAATCAAGGTCCACGGAGGAGCGGCATTTTGATGTGTACTGTTGCCTTACTGCCTTACGCACATGTGACGCTTTGTAGCAAGAACCAAAGCAGTCGAAAACTGCCTTTGCAGCTAAATTGTCTTTTTAAGTCTTAAAAGTTTTGACATCTGTTCACAGTCATAGGAAGTGATTATAGTTAAAGTCCCTGGAAACCAAAATCCACAAAAACCTTCTAACTATTAAATTTAAGGTCTTATGTGAGTTATTGTGTGCCTCAGAAATTAATTGACATTACTTTCAACCCTAACCCCAAAAATCGACACTTTTCTACAAGGTCTGGATTTCCATTTCCTCATTGAAGAGAGCGGTGCGCACAGTGCTAAAATGCATGATCTTATCACGTCATAAGATTGAATCGAATCACACGCATGCACGCACGCGCATGCACACACTGACACACACACACAGTAGCGCAGCGGCAGAGATCTCTTCCTCTCTGTAAACCCTCTCTGTCTGTGTTATGCGCTGAGCAACGCGCGAACACACACACACACACACACACTCCATCTCTCTTTCCTTCTCTCTCTTTCTCCTTCTCTCTCTCTTCTGTTAACGGAGAGAGAGGTCTCCTCCGAGCAGGTCTCCTCCTCCGAGAGAGAGAGGAGACCTGCTGCAGACGGGACACACCCACACAGTCCGCGGGAGAAAATACACTCTAAAATCTAATTGATTCTCATGACTTTTGCCATGACTGTCAAACCTAAATTTATATACTTTGCAACGTTCATCATCATTCAAATTTGGCTGGTGGCTTATTAACATAGGTTCCTGTGATGTGATGAACTCAAAATGCTAAATAATAAAAAAAATATTTCTGGTTTCCGCTCTCTGGACTTTAAGTTTATTCGTTGTATTATAATGTCTGTTGTTAGCTGTTTGAAGTTATCGAATAGTAACTTATCTTCTCCACTAAAGGTAGGCTACTCTATGTTAGTTTATCTCATGTAAAGTTAATGCTTGCCAGTTAGGTTTGCTATGCTGGTTTTTATGAGAGGAGCTAGCAAGAGAAACACAAATTGCACAATCGTTGACAGTGCACACATAATATTTGACATGTCTAACGAGGATACAGGTCCAGATTGCTCCCTGTCACCTGCAGTGTTCCACAAGGGTGGGTTCTCTGACCCGTCCTGGTTACCCCCGATACCCAGTGGTTCCCAACCTGGGGGAGATGATAGGACAGGATAGGGTGAGCAGATCCCAGCAAACCAAATGTGGGACAAGGAGTATGTTTGTGTGGGACAACGTGGAACACCGTACCAACGCTGAGTAGGCTGCAGTGAATATTTTCATTATCTATTAATCTGTTGATTATTTTCAACTAATCAGTTTAATCATTTCATCTGAAATGTCACAAAATGGTTAAAAGAAAAGTGTATCACTTTTCCCCCAAAGTCCAAGCTGACGTCCTCAAATGCTTCTTTTGACCTGACCAACAGTCCACAACCCAAAGATAATCAGTTTACTTTTAATAAAAGACTAAAGAAACCAGAAAATATTAACATTTAACTTGGAACGAGATCATTTGTTTTTATTTTTCTTAAAAATGTGCCTTACCGATGAATAGATTAAAAAAAAAAAGAGTTGGTGATTAAGTTTCTGTCGATTGACTCACTGTTGCAGCTCTAAGTATGTTATGTCTATCTAAGTTTAAAACAAGTAGGCATCTCGCACGCTTGATTCCTAGGCTCCTTTGGGCATGGTTTCTGAATGATGACGCGCTCCGCAGTGTCTTATAGCCTTGTGTGTGTGAGTGAATCTATGACATCACTCATCAGTGGCATTTATGACATCACTGATGACATCATCGCTCGCTAACTCGCCCTGCTGCTCGCATCCGCAGCCGCGGCTGCTCTGTGATGGCATACCTGGCATACCTGTCCTGGAGCTGGCAACATACAGCTGTCCATGGCTGAAGACGGGGGAAGTCTGAAGCCACACTTTCAGTGTCTGTCCCTGGGACTTGATTTGCTCTTATGACATCATCAGTAGGACTCTTATGAGATCACTGATGTCACAACTGGTTTTATGACATCACTGATGATGTCACAATGCCTCTGACATCACCGATGATGTCACAATGCCTCTGACATCACTGATGATGTCACAATTTATGACATCACTGATGACATCATCACTGGGATTGTGTGTGTGTGTGTGTGTGTGTGTGTGTGTGTGTGTGTGTGTGTGTGTGTGCGACTTGCCCCTTTTATATAGACGATCTTGTGCGCTCGATTCCTAGGCTTGCCCGCAATGATGTCGGATTTATGACATCACTGATGATGTCAGTGGGATTTATGACATCACTGATGATGTTACAGTGAAGTGGGCTAGCTACACATTTTTGTCAGTAGTTCAGGGGAGAAAGTGTGAGAATGTCTAAACTCCAGAAGCTGAGAGTGGTGGTGAAGCAGCAGCTAACTGCGGCTTCTGAAGAAATATTCGGACTGTTTGAAAGAATGATTGCAGAGTACGAGGAGGACCCAGAGCCCCCACACATTAAAGAGGAACAGGTGGAACTCTGCATCAGTCAGATTAAAGGGGAACAGGAGGAACTCTGGATCAGTCAGGAGGCAGAGCATCTTCAAGGGCTGGAGGAGGCCCGTATGACAGAGTTCCCATTCACTGGTGTCCCTGTGAAGAGTGAAGGTGAAGAAGAGAAACCTCAGTCCTCACAGCTTCATCAAAGCCAAACTGAGGAGAACAGAGAGGCAGAGCCTCTAGCCAGCAGCTCAACTGAACAGATGGAAACAGGAGTTGATGGAGAGGACTGTGGAGAACCAGCCAGCGACTTAGATCCAACTAGTCTTTTACAACCAACTAGTGCTGGCAAGACTTCAGACTCTTTTGAACCTGTGACTGAAGACAGTGATGATCTTGAAGTTCTTGGGAAGAAACACGGCAGGACATATCTGCGGAGACACATGAGAGTTCAAACAGGAGAGAAGCCATTTAAGTCCTCCGTCTGTGGTAAACGTTTTGGTGGTAAAGGACACTTGACATCACACATGAAAGTCCACACAGGACAGAAGCAATTTATATGTTCACTCTGTGGTAACGGGTTTACTCGTAAAGCACACTTACAGACACACATGATAGTCCACACAGGAGAGAAGCCATTTAAATGCTCAGTCTGTGGTAAAGGGTTTGGTCAAAAAGGAGATGTGAAGAAACACATGATAGTCCACACAGGAGAGAAGCAATTTACATGTTCAGTCTGTGGTAAAGGGTTTGGTGTTAAAGGATCTGTGAAGAAACACATGATAGTCCACACAGGAGAGAAGCAATTTACATGTTCAGTCTGTGGTAAAGGGTTTGGTGTTAAAGGATCTGTGAAGAAACACATGAAGATCCACGCACGAGAGTAAGCATTTAATTGCCGTCTGTAAGATGTTTCTGTGCTAAATCAGGCTTCCCTTATCTCCCCCAGCCCTTGGACTTGGGCGGGAAACCTTGTATCTCCAAAACCGCAACTTTTCAGGAAATTACAAAAAAAGGTTTTTAAAATAACTGAACACCACGTCGTCAAAGTTGGCACAGTGTCTTCATTATGGTCAGTTAGTCGCTGGATATTGTCATTACATTATTAATATCTTACCTGAATAAGCTCAAATGGTGTTACAGGATCATCATTCCGGCTTCGAGGCACTTTCTCCGGGGAACGCAGCCGCCTTTTCGGAGCCCATAGATGGCGTAGATGCCTCCAGGCAGCTCCTCCAGCCGCCAGCTCCAGCCCGCTCCCACGCCGAGTTAGAGGCACCGTCGCGGGGCCACACAGCCTCTCACTAAACCTAACATTAGTCTCGTCAGAAACCACTTCGAACTGCATAGATTGTTTGCAGCCTAGGGATAATTCGAAAACATTTTATTGATCTATTTCAGACGAAGTCAGAAATAACCAAAATGAAGTCAGAAATAAATGGTGCTGTTGTGTTCTGGTGGGTCCGTGACTGATTTACGGGTAGTTCCTCATGCCTCGCTGCCTAGAGACAGAGGCAGGGGCGGAGCTCAGAGGTTTTGTCGACTGAGGGCGAATGGAGTTACGAGACTTATACCCCGTTCAAGACAACTCGGACTGCCGGAAAAAATCGGTTCCAACCTCTAAAAAGTGAATTGAACGGTTGTTCAGGCCGGAATTACAGCTTGGAAATTCGGGTATCATCCAGAGCTCCGGTTTGTCCGAGTTGACGTCACAGCCACATCAAAATGGCGACTTGTATCGTTAATGGTAATCACAGAATTAATATAAAGACGTTTGTTAACGTTTAATATGTGTTTGTGTCATCTGTGTTTCGCTCTGTGTGAAATTCAGCATGCAGCATGTTTGGTTAGCATTGTTAGCTAGTAGGTAGCTACAATGCTAACACGGGTTGCTATAGCAACCATTTGGTTTCCCCCCCGAGCGGGAGGTGCATTGGGAACGCAAATCTGTCCGGGCCAGAGGTTCCGTGTTGAAACTTATGGCGGTCCGAGTTGTCTTGAATGCGGTATTAGTCACAAGATTGTTTTAATGCTTTTCCACTGGATACATTTTTGGAAAACCCACAGACAGACGTGAAGGGTGACCAATGGCATTGGATTTATGACAGTAAATAACAATGTGAAAAAAATGGACGACAGTGACGATTTACAAAATGAACATCATTGCTATATTGAAAAAGACTTGAAACTAGTAGTGGTTGAGAGCATAAACACATTAGGAAAGTGTTTACTGAGGTAATAAATCCAGTGAGAGGATAATTTCCCCATTGACTTCCATACAATTTGATTTTTGCTCGCCATTAGATAGAATGCAGGTTTAAGGCACTTCCGCATTGGCTTATTTTTCAGCCAGGGAGGTTGCCCCTTGGGGCCACCCCCAACTCCATTGGTGAGGTGATACCTATGGATCTCGTTAAAATTATGAAGTAATGGTAACAAGTTTAGGTAGACTTGCAGTCACAGTTTTCCTTAATGTCTGTATCTGTAATCTGTATTTCAGTCGTACCACCAGACCAGTTGGTCTGTAAAGAAGAGGTTCCCCAAGAGCAGCAGGAGTGGAGCTCCGGTCTGGACCAGGAGGACTCAGAGCCCACACACATTAAAGAGGATCAGGAGGAACTCTGGAACAGTCAGAATGGAGAGCAACTTCAGGAGGGCCCAGAGCCCCCACACATTAAAGAGGAACAGGATGGACTCTGGAACAGTCAGAATGGAGAGCAACTTCAGGAGGACCCAGAACCCCCACACATTAAAGAGGGACAGGAGGAACTCTGCATCAGTCAGATTAAAGGGGAACAGGAAGAACTCTGGATCAGTCAGGAGGGAGAGCAGCTTCAGGAGGACCCAGAGCCCCCACACATTAAAGGGGAAAAGGAAGAACTCTGGACCAGCCAGGAGCGAGAGCAGCTTCAGGAGGACCCAGGGCCCCCACACATTAAAAAGGAACATGGGGAATTCTGGACCAGCCAGGAGGGAGAGCAGCTTCAGGAGGACCCAGAGCCCCCACACATTAAAGAGGAACAGGTGGAACTCTGCATCAGTCAGATTAAAGGGGAACAGGAGGAACTCTGTATCAGTCAGGAGGCAGAGCATCTTCAAGGGCTGGAGGAGGCCCGTATGACAGAGTTCCCATTCACTGGTGTCCCTGTGAAGAGTGAAGGTGAAGAAGAGAAACCTCAGTCCTCACAGCTTCATCTAAGCCAAACTGAGGAGAACAGAGAGGCAGAGCCTGTAGCCAGCAGCTCAACTGAACAGATGGAAACAGGAGTTGATGGAGAGGACTGTGGAGAACCAGCCAGGGACCTAGATCCAACTAGTCTTTTCCAACCAACTAGTGCTGGCAAGACTTCAGACTCTTTTGAACCTGTGACTGAAGACAGTGATGATCTTGAAGTTCTTGGGAAGAAACACGGCAGGACATATCTGCTGAGACACATGAGAGTTCAAACAGGAGAGAAGCCATTTAAGTCCTCCGTCTGTGGTAAACGTTTTGGTGGTAAAGGACACTTGACATCACTCATGAAAGTCCACACAGGACAGAAGCAATTTAAATGTTCACTCTGTGGTAACGGGTTTGCTCGTAAAGCACACTTACAGACACACATGATAGTCCACACAGGAGAGAAACCATTTAAATGTTCACTCTGTGGTAAAGGGTTTGGTCAAAAAGCAACCTTACAGACACACATGAGAGTCCACACAGGAGAGAAGCCATTTAAATGCTCAGTCTGTGGTAATGGGTTTGCTCGTAAAGCACACTTGCAGACACACATGATAGTCCACACAGGAGAGAAGCCATTTACATGCTCAGTCTGTGGTAAAGGGTTTGGTAGCAAAGAAAGCATAAAGAAACACATGATAGGTCACACAGGAGAGATGCCACTTAAATGCTCAGTCTGTGGTAAAGGGTTTGGTCGTAAAGAAAGCGTAAAGAAACACATGCTAATCCACACAGGAGAGAAGCCATTTAAATGCTCAGTCTGTGGTAAAGGGTTTGGTCGTAAAGAAAGCGTAAAGAAACACATGCTAATCCACACAGGAGAGAAGCCATTTAAATGCTCAGTCTGTGGTAAAGGGTTTGGTGACAAAGCAAACTTACAGACACACATCCTAGTCCACACAGGAGAGAAGCATTTTAAATGCTCAGTCTGTGGTAAAGGGTTTGGTCTTAAAGGAGCTGTGAAGAGACACATGATAGTCCACACAGGAGAGAAGCAATTTACATGTTCAGTTTGTGGTAAAGGGTTTGGTCGTAAACAAAGCATGAAGGAACACATGAAGATCCACGCACGAGAGTAAGCATTTAATTGCCGTCTGTAAGATGTTTCTGTGCTAAATCAGGCTTCCCTTATCTCCCCAGCCCTTGGACTTGCTGGAGCAGCCCTAGCAGAAGACAAAATGGTCTTCCCTAAGCCATATCTATTATATTATATTATGTATGTTCCCTCAGCTGTAGCCAAGGCCAGATGCAGAACAAGACCTACTCCTTTCCCATCCCTAGCTTCCTCTACAGCTGCTCTGCTCTGGCTTAGTTTATGTAGCTTTAGCCACTTCCATAGGCCTGTCCAAGGTCCTAAAGCCTGCCCCGTACTTTCTAAGTTTACCTGCTGTCTCTCATGATAGGGATGCTGTGACCTCTGATTTGGTTTGAGACTATGTTCACACTGTAATGGAGACCCAACGGTCAGGTTGGCCTCATGCTGATCAGTGCCCCGGCCTTGATGATACAAATGTAAAAGGTCAGTGTCATGAGTCAAACAGTGCTAGGAGATGTTACTGTAACAGCAACAGGAGTGTCTGTAACGGAATGATGATGATTAGAATTGAGGTTTTTATCTAGCTTTGTTACGGTGTCATTCGCCTGTTGTACTCTGGTGTTGGAGAAGTGTTGGTGAAATGCCTATGTTCTATCATCTTCTTGGTCTTCTCCAGCACCTCATTAAGGTGAATGTTCGGTTTTTCTCTGCCTTCTTTCCTCACTCCACTTCATTTCTGTTCGAGGAAACAATGGCTTTTTTGTATGTATGTATGTATATACCACAGGTATGTTATGTAAAACATAGGAATGAGTGTATTACCCAGGCTTGTATGCATTCCTTGTATAGGGATTGGGTATGAGGGGCATTTCTCAAACTTTGCACAATTATCCCTTTTCTTTGCCTCTCATTAAAGATATTAATCATTAGTCAGTGGGAATATTTGTTGGACAGATGTTTGATTTGGTTTTGAGACTATGTTTACAGTGTAATGGAGACCCAACGGTCAGGTTGGTTTTATGCTGACCTAGGATCAGTGCCCCTTGGGGATACAAATGCAGAAGGTCAGTGTCATGAGGCCAACCTCTTCTCAGGGCTCCAAACTGAGTGTTAGGAGATGTGTTACTGTAACAGCAACAGGAGTGTCTGTAACGGAATGATGATGATTAGTATTGAGATTTTCATCTAGCTTTGTTACGGTCTCATTGGCGTGTTGTACTCTTCTTCTACAGCACCTCATTAAGGTCGATGTTCTCTTTTTCTCTGGCTTATTTCCTCACTCGACTTCATTTCTGTTCTGTTCTGTTCTGTTTGAGGAAACAATGGCTTATTTGTGTGTATATATATACCACAGGCATATTATGTTAAAATGTTCATCAAAGATATTAATCATTATTATTTAAAAAAAAAAGTAGAATATGTGACTTATGTTTACACATGAAAATTCAAAAACATTTTAGTGATCAAGGACATTTTGTGAGACACATGACATGAGGGTCCACACAGACATGAGAGCATTTGTTCAACCTGTTGGAAAAGTTTAATAAAAAATGTTTGATGAACACGGATAGAACGGTCTCTCCCATTCAAATCAAGGTCCACGGAGGAGCGGCATTTTGATGTGTACTGTTGCCTTACTGCCTTACGCACATGTGACGCTTTGTAGCAAGAACCAAAGCAGTCGAAAACTGCCTTTGCAGCCAAATTGTCTTTGTCTTAAAAGTTTTGACATCTGTTCACAGTCATAGGAAGTGATTATAGTTAAAGCCCCTGGAAACCAAAATCCACAAAAACCTAACTATTAAATTTAAGGTCTTATGTGAGTAATTGTGTGCCTCAGAAATTAATTGACATTACTTTCAACCCTAACCCCAAAAATCGACACTTTTCTACAAGGTCTGGATTTCCATTTGCTCATTGAAGAGAGCGGTGCGCACAGTGCTAAAATGCATGATCTTATCACGTCATAAGATTTAATCGAATCACACACACGCATGCACGCACGCACACACTGACACACACACACAGTAGCGCAGCGGCAGAGATCTCTTCCTCTCTGTAAACCCTCTCTGTCTGTGCTATGCGCCGAGCAACGCGCGAACACACACACACACACACACTCCATCTCTCTTTCCTTCTCTCTCTTTCTCCTTCTCTCTCTCTTCCGTTAACGGAGAGAGAGGTCTCCTCCGAGCAGGTCTCCTCCTCCGAGAGAGAGAGGAGACCTGCTGCAGACGGGACACGCCCACACAGTCCGCGGGAGAAAATAGACTCTAAAATCAAATTGATTCACATGACTTTTGCCATGACTGTCAAACCTAAATTTATATACTTTGTGACGTTCATCATCATTCAAATTTGGCTGGTGGCTTATTAACATAGGTTCCTGTGATGTGATGAACTCAAAATGCTAAATAATAAAAAAAAATATTTCTGGTTTCCAGGGACTTTAAGTTTATTCGTTGTATTATAATGTCTGTTGTTAGCTGTTTGAAGTTATCAAATAGTAACTTATCTTCTCCACTAAAGGTAGGCTACTCTGTTAGTTTATCTCATGTAAAGTTAATGCTTGCCAGTTAGGTTTGCTATGCTGGTTTTTATGAGAGGAGCTAGCAAGAGAAACACAAATTGCACAATCGTTGACAGTGCACACATAATATTTGACATGTCTAACGAGGATACAGGTCCAGATTGCTCCCTGTCACCTGCAGTGTTCCACAAGGGTGGGTTCTCTGACCCGTCCTGGTTACCCCCGATACCCAGTGGTTCCCAACCTGGGGGAGATGATAGGACAGGATAGGGTGAGCAGATCCCAGCAAACCAAATGTGGGACAAGGAGTATGTTTGTGTGGGACAACGTGGAACACGGTACCAACTAGGCTGCAGTGAATATTTTCATTATCTATTAATCTGTTGATTATTTTCAACTAATCAGTTTAATCATTTCATCTGAAATGTCACAAAATGGTTAAAAAAAAAGTGTATCACCTTTCCCGCAAAGTCCAAGCTGATGTCCTCAAATGCTTCTTTTAACCTGACCAACAGTCCACAACCCAAAGATAATCAGTTTACTTTTAATAAAAGACTAAAGAAACCAGAAAATATTAACATTTAACTTGGAACGAGATCATTTGAGTTTTTATTTTTCTTAAAAATGTGCCTTACCGATGAATAGATAAAAAAAAAAAAGAGTTGGTGATTAAGTTTCTGTCGATCGACTCACTGTTGCAGCTCTAAGTATGTTATGTCTATCTAAGTTTAAAACAAGTAGGCATCTCGCACGCTTGATTCCTAGGCTCCTTTGAGCATGGTTTCTGAATGATGACGCGCTCCGCAGTGTCTTATAGCCTTGTGTGTGTGAGTGAATCTATGACATCACTCATCAGTGGCATTTATGACATCACTGATGATATCACAGTGGGATCAGGGATTTATGACATCACTGATGATGTTACAGTGGGATTTATGACATCACGGATGATGTCACAGTAGGATTTATGACATCACTGATGTCACAGTGGGACAATGACAGTGGGACAGACAGAGCCCGAGCTCCCATTTATGTTTGGGATAGATAGATAAACATTTATATTCTGCCTCGGCAAGTAATAGGCTATGTCAAAAAAGAAGAGTAATGTGCTACATAGATCAAGGAACTTTACTATAATGTATAAACTTGCCACCGTGATTACATCCAAAAAGGAAGCATGTGTGCAATGTTCTCTGTCTGTTTTCTGTTCTGTTTAAATTTTTGTCCCACTGATGATGTCATCAGTGATGTCATTAGACATGAGCGGGGTCGCTAACTCGCCCTGCAGCTCGCATCCGCAGCCTCGGCTGCTCTTTGATGGCATACCTGGCATACCTGTCCTGGAGCTGGCAACATACAGCTGTCCATGGTGGAAGACGGGGGGGTCTGAAGCCACACTTTCAGTGTCTGTCCCTGGGACTTGATTTGCTCTTATGACATCATCAGTAGGACTCTTATGAGATCACTGATGTCACAACTGGTTTTATGACATCACTGATGATGTCACAATGCCTCTGACATCACCGATGATGTCACAATGCCTCTGACATCACTGATGATGTCACAATTTATGACATCACTGATGACATCATCACTGGGATTGTGTATCTGTGTGTGTGTGTGTGTGTGTGTGTGTGTGTGTGTGACTTGCCCCTTTTATATAGACGATCTTGTGCGCTCGATTCCTAGGCTTGCCCGCAATGCGGGCTCGCCCGTCCTGCAGCCTGCGCGGCCTTGCCCGCAACTCGTCTGCTGTGTGGCCAATGAGACCAGCATCACTGATGATGTCGGATTCATGACATCACTGATGATGTCAGTGGGATTTATAACATCACTGATGATGTTACAGTGAAGCGGGCTAGCTACCCATTTTTGTTAGTAGTTCAGGGGAGAAAGTGTGAGAATGTCTAAACTCCAGAAGCTGAGAGTGGTGGTGAAGCTGCGGCTAACTGCGGCTTCTGAAGAAATATTCGGACTGTTTGAAAGAATGATTGCAGAGTACGAGGAGGACCCAGAGCCCCCACACATTAAAGAGGAACAGGTGGAACTCTGCATCAGTCAGATTAAAGGGGAACAGGAGGAACTCTGCATCAGTCAGGAGGCAGAGCATCTTCAAGGGCTGGAGGAGGCCCGTATGACAGAGTTCCCATTCACTGGTGTCCCTGTAAAGAGTGAAGGTGAAGAAGAGAAACCTCAGTCCTCACAGCTTTGTCAAAGCCAAACTGAGGAGAACAGAGAGGCAGAGCCTCTAGCCAGCAGCTCAACTGAACAGATGGAAACAGGAGTTGATGGAGAGGACTGTGGAGAACCAGCCAGGGACTTAGATCCAACTAGTCTTTTACAACCAACTAGTGCTGGCAAGACTTCAGACTCTTTTGAACCTGTGACTGAAGACAGTGATGATCTTGAAGTTGTTGGGAAGAAACACGGCAGGACATATCTGCTGAGACACATGAGAGTTCAAACAGGAGAGAAGCCATTTAAGTCCTCCGTCTGTGGTAAACGTTTTGGTGGTAAAGGACACTTGACATCACACATGAGAGTGCACACAGGAGAGAATCCACTGAAATGCTCAGTCTGTGGTAAAAGTTTTGGTCGTAAACAAGATGTGAGTAGACACATGAAAGTCCACACAGGAGAGAAGCCATTTAAATGTTCACTCTGTGGTAAAGGGTTTGGTCGTAAAGAACAGTTACAGACACACATGATAGTCCACACAGGAGAGAAGCAATTTACATGCTCAGTCTGTGGCAACGGGTTTGGTCATAAAGGAGATGTGACAAAACACATGATAGTCCACACAGGAGAGACGCCATTTAAATGCTCAGTCTGTGGTAAAGGGTTTGGTCGCAAAGGAAACTTACAGACACACATGAGAGTCCACACAGGAGAGAAGCAATTTAAATGCTCAGTCTGTGGTAAAGGGTTTGGTCGCAAAGGAGCTGTGAAGAAACACATGATAGTCCACACAGGAGAGAAGCAATTTACATGTTCAGTCTGTGGTAAAGGGTTTGGTCGTAAACAAAGCATGAAGGAACACATGAAGAAGATCCACGCACGAGAGTAAGCATTTAATTGCCGTCTGTAAGATGTTTCTGTGCTAAATCAGGCTTCCCTTATCTCCCCAGCCCTTGGACTTGCTGGAGCAGCCCTAGCAGAAGACAAAATGGTCTTCCCTAAGCCATATCTATTATATTATATCATGCATGTTCCCCCAGCTGTAGCCAAGGCCAGATGCAGAACAAGACCTACTCCTTTCCCATCCCTAGCTTCCTCTACAGCTGCTCTGCTCTGGCCTAGTTTATGTAGCTTTAGCCACTTCCATAGGCATTTCAACAACACTTGACAACAACAACAACAACAAGTGTTGTTGAAATGCCTATGTTCTATCATCTTCTTGGTCTTCTCCAGCACCTCATTAAGGTGAATGTTCTGTTTTTCTCTGCCTTCTTTCCTCATTTAATTTCTGTTCGAGGAAACAATGGCTTATTTGGATGTATGTATATACCACAGGTATGTTATGTTAAAACATAGGAATGGGTGTTACAGTGTTTCCCCTAGAAAATCTTTCAGGCCTGGTGGGATTTCGAAACGCACCCCGGCCGCAACGGTGGGGGCCATCGCTGGCGACGCTAAACTTTTAGCTAATCTGTTCGCATCTATGTTCACAATGGCATCCCAAGTATCATCATACTATTATGGGATGCGATGCGAACAGTTGTATTATGGGATGTGCATTTCCCAGGCAACGACACACGTTGACACGTTTTGGAACAGCGCTGCATGCTGGCACAATGCTCCTAAAAGCAAAATGCTTATTGTTTTGAATGATTTGGCACCTTCTATTACTGTCAACACTAGTATTGTTGTATTGTAATAATATGCCATAAATGTTTATTGAAATTTTGGGGAGAGCAGGGGGAAAAAATAAAAAAATAAAAAATAAAATAAATAAAATAAAATGCAATTTCTTTTCTGGCCTGGCGGGGGCGCCGTTGGCCTGGCAGGCCCGCCAGGCCTGTAGAATGGTAGGGGAAACACTGGAGATGATCTGTCTGATGGCTTCAAATATACACACAATGTTTCATAGTTTGTGTTTATTTGAAAGGGTTGTGAGTGAAGAATCAACATACCATTTGAGTTGCAGCAAAACCTCATGGGAAGTCTTGTTGCCAGTTGCTCTGATTCTCATGTCTCATGAACCTCTATGACCAGCACCTTATTTTTGAATGCCCCGCTGTACAAATAATTGTGGGTACAAGTTCCGGGTTTAACGTGGCTTATTGTTGCAGCTTGCCATTTCCTAAAACGGTATTCTACTTGATTTGAAAAGATGGCCGCCTACACTCCCTTGTACTCTGGCTGAATTGAACATAACTGTAACATACCAAATAAAACAAACAGTATTGTCTTTATTTGATGTAGAATGCAGAGGACATGTAACTGTTTCGTTAAACTCGTGTTCCAGGAATATTGTATTTACTGCGCTGCTCTAAAATAACGTTAGTGGCGCGGCTCAGAGAGCCTGTTCGTCCTAGAAGCCACTCGCTTTGCACCAGAACACAATTGATTTGAGGGTGGAACACCCCAGGATTGGTCAACGCCAACGCCAGTGCCCAGAACTGTCTAATCAAATCATCGACAGAGACGCTATGGCCCGCCTCCCAGTATTTTCTGTGTGCAGAGATAGATAGATAGAACGTTAGAAATATAGCCAGCCACGTTATAAACAACTAACCAACGCTGATGGGTCCGTATGGAAATGGTTTTGCCCGAAATGGTTAAAAGTTATATCAATTAGGTAATTCAGTGGCGTTTTACTGCCATGTAACATAACTAACTGGCGGCTAATATTAGCCACAGTAGGCGATTAGTGATTTGCTCCGTTTGCCAGGTGTGACAGGTGTCAAGCTGTCAGCAACTAGGCTGGGAGGATCACACCGGAAGAAAAACCCAGAGGCATCATGGCCGCTAGAAATCAGGTTGATAGAAAAGATTGCGAAATGTGAGAAATGCTCGTTAATCAATTGGAAAATGAAGCATTTTTTCCCCTAAAGGGCACTTTCAAAACAATTACAAATACACTGTGAAACTTCTGAAAAACACTTTTTAGGGTATGTTCACACCAAGCATGTTCACAGGGTGCACTCAAACTCTAACTTTAGTTTTGTTCGGCCAGTTGAGAGCGACATCATTTGAACTCATTTGAACTCATGGTGTCCGTTATGAGTGAGAACGTAGTCCAACCAACTACAAGAAACAGATAGATAGATAGAAAGAAAGAAAGAAAGAAAGAAAGAATGTGTGGTGTGGCAGCAATTACATTAAGCTGTCAACAGATGGCAGGCTGTAGCCGGGTCATTTGTATGCAGCAGCATGCCCATACACAGCAGACACACACACACACACACACACACACACACACACACACACACACACACACACACACACACACACACACACACACTCTCTCTCTCTCTCTCTCTCTCTCTCTCTCTCTCTCTCTCTCTGACACACACACACACA
>NC_139643.1:45121239-45148739 GCF_964638095.1 Poromitra crassiceps | reverse complement strand
CTATTTCATTTTATTTATACATATATATACACATATTACTTTTTTATTTGGTTTAGCGCTTTAGGATCCTTCAACAAATCCCTTTGGACGTTTGCTAGTTCCTGCATTTACAGTAACATAACATACCTTGCCAGTTTCCAGGCCTGAGGTCAGGGTGGCGATGCGGCCCATCACTGTACGATCGCCGGTACACACCACGATACCACGCGCCGTTCCTGGACACAGAGAGAGAGAGAAGAAGAGGGAGGAGGTGTTAGAAAATATGATATAAATACATACAGTAGATATCTGTTTCTGAAAGAAGAGAGGAGGAGAGGGACAGAGACAGGAAGAGAAGAAACCAGGCTAGTAAAGATGAATGGGTGAATGAGAGGGTTTGAGGGATGATAGGATGGATCATAGATGGATGGATGGATGAATGGATGAATGGATCATAGATGGATGGATGGCATAAGACTTTATAGATTTTTAATTCTGTGTGCAATGTATCAATTTGTCCATAGGAGGGCGCCATATACCTTCCTTTTTTTCCAGATAGAGCCACAATAGTTACTATGACTAACAAACTATGACCTCCAGTCCATGATGTTTACACCATAAACCCTCGACAAGGTGGGTCAAAACTTGAATAATGAAGCCTGCTAGGTGGCTCACTTTATCAGTGAAGGGTTGGTGATACTTTTACTCTGACTTGTCTGTTTGTTCTGTTTTGTGGTGATTTGACATGTTACATGTTTTTATTCTATATATTATTCCGTATTATTATGTGCTACTGTTTATCCTGTCTGCTGATTTGCCTTTCCAGACGAAGGCTCATTGGCTGAGAAAGATCGTCAATTTAAGATTGGACGCTTTGAACAACAGAATGCCTCTTTGGCTTTTGAAGTTCTGAATGGATTTGAATGGCTTGAATGTAACTAAAATGTAACTAAACTTCCCGCTACACTACAGGCTTTAGGTTACCACAAGCAATATCATGGAGGAGCAGAACAGGCTAGGAAATATGTGTAGGTCAATTTTTATTTCCGTTAATTCATATTTGCATATTGGTCTGTTCGTTGGGCTCCAGTGACACCCGGTGATGTCACTGTGCCCTCCTCCCCCCTGGTGCTCCTCTCTGGATCAACACCTTGACCTGAGCCTACAGAAAAAAGCTCATGTGGAGCATCTCCATTTGCAAGACTATCACAGTACTGAAGTGGAACAACACACACACACACACGCACACACACACGCGCACACACACACACACACATGCACATGCACACGCACACGCAGACGCACACGCACACACACACACACACACACATACACACACACACACACACACAGAGACTAATGTTGACACAGGCTGGAGAGTGACGGGAGGAAACAGACATATTAACATAACATTGACGGAGAAGATGAGAAAGAAGGGACGCTGAATGTAGATGAGGAAGATGAAAGAGCTGGAGGCGCTTTCTGAGGGCTCGTTAAAATGGCGAGTGATGCGTTGCCATGGATACCAGACTGGCCCAATAGGAGAACAGAGAGTCGGTGTGTGTTCGAGCAGCAGAGGGTCACTGGTAATGGAGACTGAAGCACTTTGGAGAAGAACATGTCGTTGTTGTGATGAAGCAGGTGAAGTGCTCTTAGTTCTCTTTGAGCTGTTCACACAGCGCAGGTTTCTTACATGGAGAAAGAGCTGCCTGGAGCGCTTTTTGTCAGGAGAAATAAAGAGCAGATCATGAAAATCTCAGCTGGCGTTAGCTTAGCAGCTGCTAGCTCAGTGACCAGCTGGTTAGCTCTTCTAGCAGGACAAGCCCATCACAAATTTATTGTCACAAATCACCACACCCAATGTACACACGTGTCGTCGGTGGCTGCCTGGAGAGCTTTTTGTGAGGAGAAATAAAACGCGGATCGTGTGCAAATTATGGTCATGGAGGAAGAGGAGGATATATGTGATGATGATGATGATGATAGTTATGATGAAGATGGCTACTGCATGGACGTGTTAAGGATGGTCACAGTTCTGATGGTGACCTCACCTTCCACACAGTTGGTGGAGAAGAAGGCGATGTTGCGGGTCTCCAGGGGGTTGTCATGGGTACAGTCAGGTGACCTGGTCTGGGGCTCTGATTCGCCGGTCAGGGAAGAGTTGTCCACCTGGGCGCAACAGGAGGGATTGGATTAGTGTGTGTGTGACATAGAGAGAGAGAGAGAGAGAGAGAGAGAGATGATTGATAGATAGATAGATAGATAGATAGATAGATAGATAGATAGATAGATAGATAGATAGATAGATAGATAGATAGATAGATAGATAGATAGATAGATAGATAGATAGATAGATAGAGGGAGTGTATGATTCGACATTAAGCAACACTCAGAGACATATTACCGTATTCACACTTACCGGTAATTGTATCACTCTGCTGTGTATTTTGTGTATTTCTGCTTCGCTTTATGAAATCAGGACCTGGATGTTTTCTCAACATCACCACCCTCTCTTAGGCCGTGTGTGGACAGGAAGTGTTATCTTCAGGTCAGAGTGCGTCGGAAATCATGCCGAGAGCGCTTCCAACGCGCACAGACACACAGCGCACACGGAGCGCTTATTTGTTGGTGTCGGGAAAAAGTGACAATAGTCGTGTTTCCATTACCCACAGAAATGCGCAAAATCTAAATATCGCAATAGAAAGTGGGTAATGGAAACACGTAAATTTCGAAAAACCTCCCAAATATCGCAAAAAGTTTTTGCGCTCTCATGAGGTGGTTTTTCAGACGTGTCGATATAGCAGTTTATCGCAAAAGTGTAATGGAAACGCATTTTTCGCATTTGCACGTTATGTGACCCATCTTCTCCTTTGGCAAAGGAGCGGAAAATGAAAGGAAAATGAGGGAGAAAGGGTTCGCCGTGGCAAAACCTCCGCAGCAAGTGGAAAACTTTTAAGCAATGCTACCTAGCAGAAAGACGAGTGTTGTGCAAAAGCGGAGCTGGGGAAAATAGATCATGTTTAATGACAGAAACGGTCCGTGACAGGCTGCCTGTCTGTGTGCGCGCAAGTTGTAGGCTACCTTTTTTCCTCTGCCTCTCGCGCTCACTGCATTCACTGCAGCCAGCAATATGTTGCTTGACACTCCTTTTCTTTTGAATTGATAATCAGGCTCGTTTATATGCGTTGTAACTTCATGTGGTGATTTGCATTGACCATTGGTTGGATTTGAGCATGCTGGGGACGGGATATGGGGCAGATCCCCGTGCGTAATCACTGTGGCAGCTGCTGCAACGGGGAATTGCGTTCAGAAACTCAACTTCAATGGAAACGCCTACAAGTCGCAATTGTACATTGTCGAAATTGTAGAAATATCGCAATTGTTTTGCGCAAAAGTGTAATGGAAACACAACTATTGATAAGCAGCGCGCCTCTCCAAAAGCTGAACTTTTCTCTGTTTGAGGCGACCAGAGCGCTCCGTCCAAAAACACTAGCCGCTGAGAGCGCTTAAACGTCGTGTGGTGCTGGGGAGAGCAGCGCTCCTAGCCATCGAGAATAAATTGCAGAAAGGTGCTGGCAGCTCAATTAAACGCTTCCTGTCGACACGGCCCCTTATGTGGTTTTAATTTTTAATTTTAATTATTTTTTAATTTAATAGTTTAAATAATTAATTAGTTAAAAAAAAATCTTGTTTCCTGAATGCACATGTAGTTTTTTGGCAATACCAGAAGTGCTCATATCATGTTTTCTACTCTCTACTTTTTGTGTAGTAATATATATATTTATTTTTCTTTCGTTTTATTTTCATTTTTGTTGTCAAAATGAAAAATACAAAATATCTAAGAGTGTAAATCCTTCAGTAGATGTTGTCATCTCCTGCGCTCTGTGTGTTTGTCTGCAGCTCACCTTGCAGCCGTGGGAGGAGATGACGCGGAGGTCAGCGGGGATCCGGTCTCCTCCCTTCACCTCCACCAGGTCTCCTGCCACAACCTCCTCAGCGTTGATCTGCATCTTCTCCCCCTCACGGATCACCAGGGCTTGCTGGGACCAGAGAGAGAGAGAGAGAAGGAGAGGGGGAGAGAGAAATGTGGAGAGAGAGGGAGAGAGAGGGGGGGAGAGGGAGAGAGAGTTATTTTTAGGAGAATTATGACAAACAACTTTACTTTGAACATAGCTAAATCCTTTTTGATGGAAGTGAGTACAGGAGGGAGAGGTTGCTATTTTTAGAAGGTTCTGGCCTCTAAATGTTAAACGCCAAAAGTAACTTTGAAAAGACGCTATTTAGAGAGAGGTGAAAGCTGAGGTCAGATGTATTATTACTTTATAATAATAATAATACCTCACTCACAGCTATTAATCTCACAACCAAAGCAGCTCAATCTCACATGTCAAGTCAAGTTTATTTGTATAGCCCTGATTCACAAGCATGCCTAAGAGGGCTTTACAGAGAATCAAGACTAAGCCCTCGTTCACACCATACGCCCAAAGCCATGCTCAAGCCACGCTGAAGCCACGCAGTTACATTCCGGCTGCCTTGTTAACAGGCGAGACCGTTCACACCAGCTGCACACGTGCCACGCTCAAGCCACACTGAAGCTGCGCTGAAGCGATCGTTCAGGATTCTGTTCTATTTTCTAAGCGTGAAGCTGCGAAGCTGCCAGGCATGAAGTCAATGCAAGTTGTGGGCGGGGGCAAGGTGCGCCGAGCGAGGCGCTGAGGAAAAGAGAGTGCTTTTTGTGTGACCGGTTTAGCGTGAGTTAAACTTCAGCTCTGCTTCTGTTAAGCGCCTGGTGTGAACAAAGGCTACAGTATCTTACATTTCAGGGAGTTGGGATGTTTTGCCTGCACCATAAAACCCATAAAACCCATAGCTTCATACAAATAGAACTTTTTGCAGTGATGGCACTAGCATATTTTGGGAACCCGTCCTACAATAACCATGACTCGTCTTGAGGTCCAATGAAAGCCTCTGGTTCGGTGCCTGCCCACAGTACCTGAGGAACCATGTTCTTGAAGGACTCCATGATCTTGGAGCTCTTGGCCTCCTGGAAGTAGGAGAAGCAGCCCGTGATGATGACGACAGCTGAGAGCACGATACCCAGGTACAACTACAGAGAGAGAGAGAGAGAGAGAGAGGGAGGGGGGAGAGAGAGACAGGCAGACAGACAGGCAGACAGACAGACAGAGACAGATAGACAGACAAAGAGAGAGAGAGAAAGAGAGAAGAAAGACGTGACTGTCAGATTCAATGCAGAAATGAATTACCTTCAGATTTGTCTAAAAATATACAGATATCAGGAAAAGAGACATGCTGACATGAAACGCTGGACTTGAGAGGAACGAGGCTATTTCAGGAGGCTGAGGCCTGTAAAGAAATGATACAAATAACACAAACCCTTTCTAAGCCTTTGATTTATGTTTCATATTCTGTTAACAAGAGAGAGAGAGAGAGAGAGAGAGAGAGAGAGAGAGAGAGAGAGAGAGAGTGTGTGTGCGTGTGTTTGTTTGTGTGTGTGTGTGTGTGTGTGTGTGTGTGTGTGTGTGTGTGTGTGGTCCTGGAGACACCTATTGTAGCGGGAACTACCACAGAAGCAGTTTTGAGTACTTTGACAGGTGTTTATATTGTCTGTCAGTCTGTCTGTCAGTCTGTCAAAACTGTACAAGATGCAGTCACAAAATGTACCTCTGTAGTTCACATCACAGTGAAGGCAGAGCTGGAAGATGGGTGTGGTATGAGCACGGGGCTAACAGGGTGGAAACAGTACAGACAAATCCTACTCAAGTATTGTTACTTTAGTGAAAATTAACAAAAAAAAAAGCCAAGTCCAGGAAATTACTCAAGTAAGAGTAAAAAAAAGCAGCAGATTTAATAGTACTTAAGTGAAAGTACATTTGCGTTACATCATTTTAATTAGGCTAGTTACCACAATAATGACATTTCACACATTGATCAGGTTAGCAGTGTTAGCTAAAAGCTGTCCCTGTCTTTGTCTGTCTTGTCTTTCATACTGAACAGCTGGTTCAGATGCAGCAGAGATGCTCAGTTTGGTGATTCTCTCTTTGCCAGACGAGCTACAGCAGAGCTGCTAGCAGCAATATCACAAACACATACATCCATTTAGCTCTGGCTATCAGCATTGTCAAATGAAACTGAGATTTCTGCACTAATCTGACGCTGGAGATTACAATTTGGTGGATTGTCTACAACGACCTAATTCAATTGGCCAGTCTTGAGCACAATTTAATTTAATTGGCCACTGCACTAACGAGCCAGCAGTTTTGTGCGCCCCTAAATGATTTCTGGAGCGTGCAGTCCCAGTGCTCCCGAGTGCTACCGTGATGTTTTCATAGTGCGGTGTGCAAAACAAAAATCAGAATAGTATAGCATTATAAAAAATACTTTAAAAGTATAAATCCTCAAAAGAAACTAGAATGACCGCACAGCGGATTTAATCCTCCGCCATTAGTTCATTCTTGAGTCCAAATCGCCATTTGAGGCAAATTGGAAGAAATTCCGTCAAGGCGCTCCTGAGATGTTCCGTTACAGAGCTTGGAAATTGGGTGTGTGAGGTCACAGTGACCTTGACCTTTGACCTTTGACCACCAAAATCTAATCAGATCATCCTTGAGTCTAAGTAACATGCAAACTCCACACAGAAAGGCCCTTTTGACGACCCCACCCGGGCGGTGGGCACTCGAGGACATGCGGACGGGCACGCATTCCTTCAGCGTTCACAGCGTCCCAGGTGAGAATCGAACCCAGGACCTTCGAGCTGTGAGGCGACAGCGCTTACCACTGCACCACCGTACCAGTAACACTCTCTTGAGATATCCTCTGTGGTCAAATATACATGAATTCTTTCCATCATATTTTCCTTTTCCCAAATAAATGCAGCTCCAACAGAAAGCAACAGGAATAAATGCAGCTCCAACAGAAAGCAACAGGAGCAGAACGCGGCACTGTTAGAAAGCCTACTTCACATTGTGTGATCATCTTCTCACAGTGAGCGTCCTGCATCCCATAATAACCTCAACCAGCTGGAGAGACAGGTCCATCATCCTCCATGCTGCTGCTGTCTCAGGTCCTCCCTGCTCCTCTCAGTTTGTGTCTCTGTTGTGAGCCTGACGGCTTCCCTCACCCTGTCTCAGCTGACTCTTACTGAATGTGTCTCTATCTGTCACCGTGTTGTTGTGTTGTCAGCAAGGGCTGGACCCGAATATTCCACTACTCAGATATTCCTTCGCTGGGTCGCTATTCAGTTTTCTATTTTTCGTATTTCTGTGTGTGTGCTAAAATATTAGCACTAGGACCGCGGGGACATCAGTAGCAGTGGGGCTGGTCAGAACGAGTCAACGCAGAGGAAATGTTTTGGTAGAGAGAGGAACACTGTGACCTGAGTGCAGCTTGGTAATTTAACCAAGTGGCTTTGCCAACGGCACAACACGTTTACTTAACTTTTTAACGTGCAGACAGATTCCTCGCGGCAAATCAGAGGATTTTTATTATAGCGTTGACGTTCCAAAACAACCAAGCAGACAGAAATCCTGTCTGATTGATGCATCAGTGTGGCTGCAGTTTAGTCCTCCCCGAGTCATGCTCACAGCACACAGACACACTGCCTATAGGACGAATCAGCATGACGTCACTTGCCACCCAGAAATGCGGAACCCCCGCGGCAGTTAATAGTATGAGTTGTGCCAAACAAACGTTAATATCTCAAAAACTATACATCATATCGCTTATATTTTGACATTCTGAGTGAGAGCAGGAGTAGCTCAAGAGTTTGATGTATAATATATGCATGTCGTGTTAAAGTTGGGTGAACTGTCGCAGTTTTTAAAATGTAAACAGAGTTAGCCGGCAAGAGTCAGTTACTAAGCCTCACGCCACTTGGGCTCCATAGGGTTCCATTGCCGTTGCCACCCAGTGACGCGGTTTGTCTACCAAAATGCTGATCCCTCGTATAATATATTCTATAGTTCTTTCAGTCATTTACTATAGGATAACTGCTGTGTGCACGTTTCTCCCCCAGCAGAGGCATGGTCTGGGGGAGAAACGTGGAATCAAAAGCAAACTGAAAGACACGTGTTGCAGCGGTCAACAGAAATCAGAATATTCACTGTTGATTACCACCGAATATCCGGAGCCCAAGAAATGGTATGAGGGCCAGCCCTAGTTTCAGCCTGAGTCCTGAGTCCGTCCCTCTGGTCTGAGTCACTGTCTGTGTCACAGCTGTCACCTCAGTCCCCCCCGGCCGGCTCTCCTCTGCTCTCTGACCCTGAGCTAACCCTCAGCTCACCCGGCTGTTAGCACCGCCGCCCGGGAGTGACGCGCTCCCAAAATGGACGCTAACGCCGTGCCATCTGTCAGCCTAATGACGCTGACCCGTCAGTGGCGCGCCGCTGGCCCTGACACAGTGCTGTGAGCGTCCCTCCACAGGCCTTCCCTCCATGACTCAACAGACTGCAGCGGTTGATACTCGACACACGAAAAGCCCTTCCTTCAAATGTTTGATAAATGACTGACTGCTCTCACCTATAGAAACATTTGCTCATGTTACTTACGATTGATCCTGTCTCATCATGATGATTATGGATTCTTCTAATTATGTTATGACTCAAACCGCTATCTACTTCTTCACATGTTTTTAGTTTCTTCCACAAGTATATCAGCTAAACTACAGGTTGTGCCATAGACACGATTTCTGATAGTTTACCTTCCTCAGGCTGTGCAAGAAAAAGGAATAAAAAAATTAAAACAATGTCTGTGTATGTTTTTACAGTAGACTAATCGTCGAATCGACTTCAAACTCGGGGAGTGCGCTGCTGGGAATCCAACAGAGTGCAGTACCGAATTTCGTGCAATTTGCCATAGCACCACCTACTAGCAACACAAAAGGTGTTTTATCTCAAGAACTGTTCGTTCGATCAAATTCAAACTTGGGGACCCGAGAAAGTGCAGTGTCGAATTTCATACAATTCGACCAATTGGGGGGTGTGGTGCAAGCAGGTGGAGGATGAGGGGGGGGGGGGGGGGGTGAAGAGCGGGAGAGTATGATGTGTGAATGGGGGAAGGGGAGGGAGGAGAACAGGCACTGCACTAGTTTTATTAATCCAACATCTCTCATTTGCTGTAACTGTAGGGTGACCAAACACAGCTAGTTTGTGGCGCTCCTGCTTGCTCCTCCTCCTCTCTCTCTCTCTCCCTGCAGTCTCTCGCTCCATTGTGCTATGTGATTTGAGCCGCCGCCTACGTCAATTTCACAGCCTTTTCTGGCAATAATCGACTTATTAATAATTGTCGAAATGTTGTTGTTGCTTTTGGTCCGTCCGTCCATCCATCTTTCCAGCCCTCCACTTACGTTATCTCCAGCTGGTTCGTCCTCTGTGGCGGCCTGGATGGCGTAGGCCAGGAAGCAGAGGATAGCACCGGTCCACAGCAGGATGGAGAAGCCACCGAACAGCTGGCGGCAGAACTTGACCCACTCCGGGGTGGTGGGGGGCGGGGTGAGGGCGTTGGGACCGTCCCGGGCCAGGTACTCTGCTGCCTTGGCATTGGTCAAACCCTGAGAGGGAACAGGTCGAGAAGGAACACGAGATAACTAATGTAAGCTAGCTGATTTTTAAAACAGATGTAATAACTGTTGAATCTTGACACTGTATTAAATCAGCGGCGATCAAAAACAGCAGGGATCAAAAACTGTGTTTAGGATATATTTCATATTTGAGAAAAGGTCTGAGGAATAATTCACCTGGACGATATCAGTGGTGTATTTCCGACAAACCTCCTCAACAGACATCTTGTGTTCCGTCTACAGAGAGAAGAGATGGACAAATACATATATTGACAGTTAAATGATATTTCAAATGTATGAAACCTAATGTAACCTAATTATACTATCGATCAATTTAAATTATGATGTTTTGTGGCTTGTTTTCAAGGAAACCATAATACCGGCAAGTCATTCTTAGCGTTAGATTTAAATCACACTGAGCACCAGATGGGTGGGGTTTAACGTGTCGGGACCATTCAGATAGAGTCAAGTAAGATTTCAGTTGCAGAAAAGTTAATTACATTAAATTAAATTTCAAAGGGTTTACTGTAGTTGACTAGGTCTAAACTAGCACCTAAAAATAATAACAATAACAACTAATAAACGTTCTTTTTATAGGATAGTCCACAACATAAGTCCTTGGTTGACAAACAATTATTCTGTATTTTAGAAATATTCAGTTAGTAAATTCTGATATTTTCCCCCAGATGGATACTATACTATACTATACTATACTATACTATACTATACTATACTATACTATACTATACTATATAGCATTTTTTAACTGAACTCTTCAAACAGTATTTGGCTCAGTTTTGTAGTAAAGGGATATTCTGTGGTTTTGGCATCCTGCCCCACAGCAGGAAATCCTTCCAGAGGATTACATTGATCTGATCTGTTACTCACACCACAACTACTGTACAGCTGCTACCAAACACCACCCACCAAGCACCAGATACTATACACCACCACACACCACAACTACTGTACAGCTGCTACCAAACACCACACAGCACACACAACAGCTCCGTCAAACAATCTAAGAGAAGAGAAGTCCATTGAAAGTGAATAGGTGATGATTGATTTAAAACTAAAAAATCCTTTCAAAATAGATTTTTGTACAGTCTATTCTTTTCGTCAGATGTTCCCCCCAATTGTTTGTCTCCCCAATTTTACTTGGCATTTCCAAATATTATTTTTGGGTGGCTTGTGTTTCCCCACCCAGCTGGCGCTCCTAGTAGGTTAAAACAAACCATGAAACTACAATAGTATATTTGACTCAGAAGACAGCGTCTGAGGCAGCAGAAAGCAGGAAGTAGCGTACGTACCAGTGGGACTTCCTTCTTCAGGTCATCCAGGTCCTTGCCTCCCTTCTTCTTGGGCGACTCCTTCTCATCTTTGTCCTGCGTGGTCGCCACGCGGTAGCTGTCTGACCGTCCATACTGCAACACACACACACACACACACACACACACACACACACACACACACACACACACACACACACACACACACACACACAAATAAGATCACTCAGTTTGGCCCTCACTTACAGTTATATTTAGGGTTGGGTATCGTTTGGATTTTAATGATTCTGATTTCGATTTTGCTCATCGATTACGATTCTTAAGGATTCTCGGTTCCGATTCTTTGAGGGGCGGGGTCAAAACAGATTTAGTTTTTTAACCTTTACACAAGTCGTATTCGTGCAGAGTGCGGGTTAAAAGCTTCAAGAGACAGTATTTGATGGCGAAGGAAGTGTGGTAAAATTACTATTCTAACATAATAAAGAGCAATAAACTAGAAGTTAAAAAGTATAAAAATGATTTATTTACAAAAGCAAAGTCACAGAGCTCTGGATCCGCCTCTCGACAGGAAGTCCTAGATTAGAGGAGTTTACTGCAGATAGTGCCCCCTAGATCTTGAGGGAGGTATTACAACAACTTCTAAATTCTCTCCACAGAAGGCAATCTACAGAACAACGTGCAGTGTCACAGGATACAGTCCAGAAAGAGCACCAGGGTGTAGCTTGAGGAGAGGAACATTCAAACTCTCATACAGGCGCAGCAGCCGGCGCGACTCGTTAGATTTACTGGCAGACTACAAACCAAAGGTGCATGCCACAAAGGCTGCCCCACCACACATCCGTAAAGTGAAACTAACGCAGGTGAAATTTGTTTAGAAAGCTATAAGCTGAACCTAAATTTAACTTTTTTAATTTAGGTAAAAAATTAACCCGGTACGCTGCACTTTGGAGTTTCGGTTGCCAACCCTTATATATATATATATATATATATATATATATATATATATATATATATATATATATATTACAGAAGCATTTAGAGCAGAAGAGATTCTTATCCAGAGTGATGTACAATAAGAGCAAGAGTAGAACGAGCTTGAATTAATGTATCACCTCCATTACAAGTCGTGAATAATGAGTCAAAGAGAGAAGAGTCAAACCGAGACAATACTGCAATATTTATGGAGCGTAAATCACAAAGCGTTAAAGCCCCAATCAGTAACTTTTTCACCTTAATATAACTATAACATAGTATAGTATAATATATATAATATAGTATAATATATACAGCTTTTTAGTCATTGAATATGGTCCAGTGGTCCATGGTCCACTTCAAAATCTTCATAACTTTCACCCGGATTCACTTGGTCAGTCAACCTCATACATTGTAGAAAGAGTCTGTGTTTACTCCATACACGATGGTAGATTCCAAACCAAGAGCCTCTTTCTCTCTAACAGACACACAGCTGCCTCCTGAGGGCAAAGACAAACCTTCTGCCAATTAGAGCAGAACAACGAATTGAAAGGAAGAAAAGAAAAACACAATATGAACTTCTGCGGTTCACAAATTGCAGAGGCAATTCATTGCTTCAGGGAGCGGCGCCCAAAATGGATTTCTAAACAAGGTGGAAAAACTCAGTAAATCCTTCACACTGACAAAAAAAAATGTTCTAAAAAATGTTACGACTTGAAAAATTTGATGGTATGAATCAGTTTAAATCGCAATTGCTATATTCTGTTAGATAATCGCAATTTGATTTTTGACCAATATCTGCCCTACTCCACTCAAATAGACAGGCAAAGTCACACCCACTTCCGGTTTAGGCATACGCACCAAGAGATTTCGCACCATTTTATTTTCCCAAAGGCATTTCCTTTTTTTTTACTTGGTGAAACCAAGCGATTCAGCTATATGTAGAATCAGGAGAGACCATAGAACATTTGACTCAGACCAAAACAAAAATGTAATTGAAAAAACTTTTTTTTATTTTACGTTTTGGTCTGAGTGAAATGTTCTATGGTCTCTCCTTTTTCTAAATATAGCTGAATCGTTTGCTTTGACTAAGTAAAACAAAACAAAAAACAATTTGTATAAGCATTTTATGAGGGGGAAAATGGTGGACGAAATCTCTTGGTGCGCATGCTGAAGCAGGAAGTGACGTCGTTAACTTTGGCTCTTTATTGCAAAACAGTTCTGTGAGAACATACCAGGCTGCTAAACGTTGATGTATCTCCTCTCTTCAAAGCACCAGTCAAAACATCTAGTGTGAAATCCAAACTGAGAAGTCGTCCCCGTGGTGAGAAAGAGGAGCTTGACACTTGTTATTAGATCTGTCATCATTAGACCACAGCTCCGTCTCCAGAGCTCCACTTAAACTGCCATTTACACCACGGCTATTTAGCCTGCTGCCTCCACCATCTCCAGAAGGTGAGAGACACATAGGAGACAGAGAGAGAGTGAGGGAGAGAGAGATAGAGATGCACTTCCTCCACTGTGAGATGTTCTCCTCATCAAGATAATCCTAAAATTGCTCATGTTAGTCCCAGAGGAGAAACTGGCTGTCCTTCAAGGGACAACAGCTTCTCTGCCAGCTAAATATGTCTCTGCTTGCCACAGCCTGAGGGACTCACCATCACTATAAGAGCACCAATAGTGTGGATTTATATGGTATTAAATTATATTGAATTGTATACAATGGTATTGTATTGTACTATAAACATCAAACTATGGACTGCATACATTACATACTCCTGTATGTAATACGTAATATTATGTATCTTTTGCCAATTGCGTTGGCAATGTGTTTCTGTTCATGCCAACACCTGGATGTCATGTGTGAATTGTATCAGAGAGAGAGAGAGAGAGAGAGAGAGAGAGAGAGAGAGAGAGAGAGAGAGAGAGAGAAGTAGTAGTGTTGAACATGCCAATTAGCCACCAGGACCCACTGAAATAGGTTTTAAACGTGCAAGGAGGGGAATTTTTACATCTTAAAATATAGTCCTTGAAATTAAGAAAGAATATGAACAAGTTTGAAGTTGTATAGAGGATGTCCAAATGAGGCAAAAATGAGGAAGGCTCTTGGAAATATTGGCTGTGTCTAGAAATTTAAAGTAACCCGAGCATAACTTTAGGGCTGAAAGATATCGACAAGACGATCTGAATGTGTCTGTTGTCATGAAATCAAATCCATTTGTGGCCGGCGATGGTTTTGTGGTTCACAGTCAATGTTCACACACCCCTCCCTCTGGACCCACATGTCCCCCTGCTGCTCTGGGATCGATTGAGTCTCCCTGCTTGTTTTGCCCTCTCATCTCTCCAACTCTCTGCTTTAATACAGCAACAACGCTGAGGGGCGTGCCCTGGAGTGAGCTGAGGGGCGTGCCCTGGAGTGAGGGGCGTGCCCTGGAGTGAGCTGAGGGGCGTGCCCTGGAGTGAGCTGAGGGGCATGCCCTGGAGTGAGCTGAGGGGCGTACCCTGGAGTGAGCTGAGGGGCGTACCCTGGAGTGAGCTGAGGGGCGTGCCCTGGAGTGAGCTGAGGGGCATGCCCTGGAGTGAGCTGAGGGGCGTACCCTGGAGTGAGCTGAGGGGCGTGCCCTGGAGTGAGCTGAGGGGCGTGCCCTGGAGTGAGGGGCGTGCCCTGGAGTGAGGGGCGTGCCCTGGAGTGAGCTGAAGGGCGTGCCCTGGAGTGAACAAGTGTCAGACATGAGTACGCAGGATTCATACAACAAACACAAGTTTGTTCTTATTCTATTTTCAGAAGTAGAAGAAGAACCTGTGAAGGAGATTCGGGCTTAAATAGTCAATTGTATAGGAATGGATGGTACGGTAAACGTAGAAAGTAGCTTAGCACTTGACGCACGCGCACACACGTGCGCACGCACACACACACACACACACACACGCACGCACACGCAAACACGTATAGATAGAAAAGCACCCACATACTTATCCGCATATTGTGCACCTTAATAAAGAGATAAAGTGGAACGTCACTTCCTGCTTCAGCGCTGTACCAGAGATTTTCATCCGCCATTTATTTTCCAAGAGACATTTTGTAAAATGCTTATAAAAATAGTTTTACTTGTTCAAACCAAACGGTTCAGATATATTTAGAAACAGGAGAGACCGCATAACATTTCACTCAGACCAAAATGTAAAAAAAAAATGCAGGTTTAAAGAAAAAAAAAATCAGATGTTTTGTTTTTTTGTTGGTCCGAGTGAAATGTTCTATGGTCTCTCTCAATTCTAAATATAGCTGAACCGTTTGACCAAGTAAAACTATTTGTCTAAGCATTTTACGAAATGTCTATGGGAAAATACATTTCGGAAGAAAATCTCTGGTACAGTCAGTGCTGAAGCAGGAAGTGACGTTCACTTTGCCTCTCTATGTACTGTAGAACACAGCTGACTAGGAATTCCCCAGGATGCATTTAATAAATACTGTAGTATCATTTCCCCCCTGAATAGTCCTCGCTCTTTCTCTCTTTCTCTCTGTACTACTACTACTACTACTACTACAACTACTACTACAACTACTACTACAACGTGGTAAAGAGGAAAAAAGCATACTAGCAAAAAGGTATAATATATAGATTTTATTTATTTATTGCACACCACCCAGGCATGAACGCGAGGTGGGAGGAGAGGAGAGGAGGGGGGGAGGAGAGGAGGGGGGAGAGGTGGGAGGAGAGGAGGGGGGAGAGGAGAGGAGAGGAGAGGAGGGGGGGAAAGGAGAGGAGAGGAAAGGAGAGGAGAGGAGAGGAGGAGAGGAGGGGGGGGGGGGAGGAGAGGAGAGGAGGGAGGGGAGGAGGGGGGGAGGACAGTCTTATTTTGGGAAAGCTCTTACAGTGATTAGTCTGGAGTGGGAGGTTTCACGCTGATTTGACGGCTGCTTGCTGCTGTCTGCAGCCTGTTTCTTTCTGGCTGGACGAGGAGCTGGCAGAGTGGCATTGGATTCATTTCAGAAGTGCGGGGGGCCAAAAAGTGTGTGTGTGTGTGTGTGTGTGTGTGTGTGTGTGTGTGTGTGTGTGTGCGTGTGTGTGTGTGTGTGTGTGTTAGTCTGTGGCGGTATAATATATCAAGAGAGAGAAGTGACTTTTCAGTTGGCTCTCTGGTGTTGTCCAGTTCAGCACTGTGGACAGCGCCTCTGTCTCAGCAGCACACTGAAACTGAAGCAGATGAAAGGGAGCTGCTAACCCTAAACATGCTGTTTCAGAGGCTTGAACACATGACAACACTTCAGTTCTGGGGGAAACACAGGCTTGTCATTTGTTTTGCATGACAATATAAAATAAAATATTAGATATCACCTTCAAGACAAACATAATGGTGATATTGGCCTTCAATAAATATATATACTTATTACTCATATACTATTTATATACTTTTTGTATATAATATTTTTGTATATAATCTTTATATATAGGTGTGTATGCTTATTTTCCGCACGGGTGTCGCTTTGTATGTGAGCATTTTTCCAGTGTGTGATTCTGTGTGTGTGTGTGTGTGTGTGTGTGTGTGTGTGTGTGTGTGTGTGTGTGTGTGTGTGTGTGTGTGTGTGTACACACTGCCATCTGTCAGTAGGTGCCGTGTCCCCCCAGGCGGGGCAGTCCAGTCCAGCAGGCCATCAGCTCGCTGCTGTTTACTACACCAACAGATTAACCCACTGAACAATAATCCATCTCAATAACTCTCTCTCTTTCTCTCTGTCTGTCTCTGTCTCTCTCTCTCTATGTCTCTCTCTCTGTGTCTGTCTCTCTGTCTCTCTCTCTGTGTCTGTCTCTGTGTGTCTCTCTCTCTCTCTCTCTCTCTGAGTCTCTGTCTCTCTTTGTCTGTCTCTCTGTCTCTCTCTCTGTGTCTGTCTCTGTGTGTCTCTCTCTCTCTCTCTCTCTCTCTCTCTATGTCTCTCTCTCTTTCTGTCTCGCATCACTTCAATCTCACTCTCATTCATCCTTACCCATTCACTTATTTACAGTACAGTTTAAACACAGATACACAGATCTGAAGTTATTATTCACAGTTTAAAAAAAGATATAGTGTTTTGTTTTACACAGATCTGAAGTCAGTTAAATTAATAGAAAAATACTGACCAAGACTAGAAGAACGATCCGATTCCTGCCATTCTGTGTCTTAACCCTCATTCATCTTTATTCAGTCACTTATTTCAAGAGATCAGAAGGTTTGTCTCGTGTCCTTGAATCATAAAGGACGGAAGATGCATAGAATATAGACCGAATCACAATCCTCGTTTACCATGTTGTTACGATCATCCATGAGCAGTCATTGGTTAGTTTAACTGTCAGTCAGGAGTGGTCATGTTGGGTCAATGAACTACGGTTACTGGCGCGATGATGGCACGTGTCATGTGTTTGGCTGGCCTCGGTTGTAGTACTAGTAGTAGCAGTAGCAGTAGTAGTAGTGGTAGTAGTGTTGACTTTAGTACTACTGTAGTAGTAGCAGCAGTAGTAGCAGTAGTAGTAGCAGCTACTAGCTAGTAGTAGTGGTGGCAGTAGTACAGTAGTACAATTGCCACACACTTGTATTTACTCGGGTCCAGTGGACCCAAATACAACACAAGGGGTGTAAATAAATAGCCATATAGCTACTGTGTGTCTATTATCACAAATAGACACTCTGAACGTTTGTTAGGTGGACAAACTTGATCATGTGGCAGTAGGATTAAATGTTGGACTCTGGGGAGATATTGCTGACCACAAGTAGAGGCCTCGTATAGGCCCTTGCGGGTCTCCTGCCTCTACTTTGCACATTTATTGTCGTGTTGATAACTATCAGTATTTTTGTATGTTTGAATATGTGCTAAATAAACAACAAAAAAAACCAAAAAAAAAACCCATGAACTAGTCATAATGACTGTTTTGACATTGAACCACACCCCAGTAGATGTTTTGTCCATGTACAAAATGATCCACTTGTCCGTGTATCATTTTGACGGTCTTCTGCATGCCGGGAACCAACCCGACACAACAACCGCTAGGACTCACCCAGAGACCCACAGGGACCTGCGAGGAGGAGAGCCGGCGGTTCGAACCGGGTCGGCCCGCGACTCGACAACGAGGGGGACACTGAGAGAGACGGTGTGGATCAACCCAGAGACCGGTACAATCAAGGTAGTGCCATATGTTAAGCCACGCCCATATCAATGCTAATGATTAGCCCAAACACGCGTTCAATTATTATGTTGTTGTGGTATCCAGTTGTGGGATCCTAGACAAAGATGACTGAGCCAAGATAGTTATGGTTGGTGATCGACCAGAAGCACATCAAAGCAGGCCACCTTCTGTGACAATATCTTCCCCTGCATCACGTACATACATTATAATTGAGCGGAGCAAACTGGGGCAAAGAACGACCGAGAAGATAAAGAGAAAATGGTTAAGTCTAACATGTTTGATGCTTTCATATATCAATAACAAGACTTTCACAAAGTTAGTTTGGAGACCTAATTTACCTGTTGGGCCACAGACTAAAGACAATGACAGCTTGAGTTCACCCAAAACTAGCAGTTAGTCCGACCAGCCTGTTGCTGTTGTACTTGGCGGCTACTACTAGACTGACGAGTCACGGGGCTGTAAAAAACGAACGTCACACGTCGGCATTTTCTTCTGGTTACTGCTTCAGGCTGCAAACTTGTTGGTTTTCTGATCACAATTTGTTGTTGAAAAGGTACTTCTAATCCTAAACTTTATTTTATGGACATTTTCTAGCGTTACAGTGATAAGCTAACATGTCATATAACCTGCATATCTTCTCATGGAACGAACCTGGTCTGCTGCACGCATACGTTTTTAGTACAATTGATGAAAAAGGTAATTAATTCCTCAGGGATAATCCTCTGCACATTGGTCCAGGATAGGCTGCCTGCTCTCTCTCTAGTCACATGCTGTCACACCTGAGGAGGTTCCAGCAGCATCCAGATGGTTGGTGTTAAGCTACAGAACATATTATCCTCGGCTGGCTGTTAGTCTGGTGTATCTGCTGCCGGGCCCAGCGGAGCCTGCGGTGCACAGCGCACCACATGTCTGAAGAGTGCTGGAGGATAAGCCTTTTGTTTTAATCGGCTAAATTCGCTGGTCAAATCTCAGACGTCCCGGACACGCAGGGGCATTTAGTTCAGCACATCCCGCTGCTAGTATAAGTGAATAAATAGACCATGATGCATCATTCATAAAGCTCATATTAATTCAAGTGGATATGTTATGCATTAGGGATTAACTCATATCAAAGTGTGTGAATGAATCTGTGATCATAGTATCTGCCGTAGATAGATACTAGATATCTACGTCTGGTGCACAACTGTTGAAAAGTGGTTAAGAACCGCCCCCCTAACAAAATGCGTGACAGACATATGAATTGACCAACCACGGACCTCCTTATTTGCGTGACGCAACTTGTGGGGCGGTACATTTTGAACGATGCACCAGTGCACGCAGACAGCCGGACTTCCGTTACAGCCCAGCCAATCAGAGGCTTGCCGCCACTTTTCCGGCGGCAAAACCAGGAAATGCTGACTTGTGATTCAGACCCTCCGTCAGACGTTGGGTCTGTCTGACCATGTGAGACTACTGTGAGTGTAATCAGGGAAAGGACCACCAAATGAGACGAGAAAAAAAATAAAAATAAAATAATCAAAGTATTTAAATACCTCTAAGATAGTGGATCCTTTCAGTAAAATGTAAAATTCAGTAATTTTGTCACCCAAGGATCTCAGTCATATATTTTCCTTTAAAAAGTAGCGTAATAATTAATTTTAGTTTTGTCTTATTTTATCAGTTGTAACTGTAGTACACACAGAAAAATCAATGTATAGGAATGGATGCTTTTGATAAAGAGTCCATTCCTGTACCTTGATTTCTCTGTGTGAGCAGTTTAATATACCGTATTCTTGCCCATTTGCTCCTCTGGAGAGAGCTCCACTGGCCAAATCAGCACATTTTTAGTCGTGTAATGGAGAGGATTTTTGGACGGAATGCCCCTTTACCGTCTGTCTGCTGTGTGGAGTTCAGTAGCTCTGGCGTTGCCACAGTGGATCATTGTCTCCACACACACGCAAAGAAATGGATTATCACACAGATCAGCGCACTGACCGACCTAGAAAATAGCCATGGAGTGACACATATCCTCCAGCAGACATCACCCATCACCCTTCCCCTCCCCTCCCCTCCCCTCCCCTCCCCTCCCCTCCCCTCCCCTCCCCTCCCCTCCCCTCCCCTCCCCTCCCACTCTGTTTACATGCCCCTCCCTCCAGGCTACCCATCTGTCTCTCTGCTCTCTTCTTCTCTGATCTCTGCTCTCTTCTTCTCTGATCTGCACCAGGTTTAATCAGGAGGAAGTGGACCGCTCGCCACACCGAGGATGCAGACTGCGTTCGGCCACAACAAGCTGTTAGCTCAGTGTGTCTGTCTGCTATCCTCGATTAAAAAGTCCCAAGACCAACGAGGCGGAAGGCGGGACTCCGGCCTGTCAATCACTCCTCCTGTCAGTCAGGAAGAGCAGGAGGCGTGTCACTGTGTTGGTTTCAATTTCCTGGAGATTTGATCCATTTCCTCCCAAACGGAATCTTCAATTGTTGCTCCTAATGTACAAAAATGTATATTATTTACATAATTCTAAAGGGTAGTTGTGAACATTTTCAAATGCGAATATCTCATTTTGGAACTAAATTCAACTCGATGTGATGCGTTACCCCCTCCCATGTTCTCCATCAAGGTATGTCAGTTGTCAGTATATCAGTTGTTCACAGCCGATTGAGCCCTAACTTGTAAATCGTGTGATTTCTGGTTCTGATTCTGGTTCCACAAAGAACCTTTCAGACCTTTCGGTTCAGTTACTGTTATTTTCCAAATTTGTGCCATCAACCACCAGCATCTGCTAACTCATAGAAGAACCTGTTAATGCCCCGAAGAAGCACTTAGCAGAGTGGTGCGTCCCACAGCGTGGTGCGGTGCAGGAGAGCGGGACAGAAGAATGTCAGTTGTTGACAGAATCAGATTGACAGCTTCTGCCTCCAGTGGGCTGAGAGCTGGAGGGGGCAGGAGGGAGGGGGGAGGTCTCCTAGCAACATCCAATCCACTGGGCCTGGGCCATTTGAATAATTGAAGTAAACTGGGAAGGAGGAGGGGACAGAGGTAGAGGGTATCTGGGATTTTCTTTTTCAGGATGTACTTGACGTGAAGGTTTACGTTGTGTAATATTACTATTTCATTCAAGAGGAAGATACTCGGTGCCTGGTTTTCAGTCGGCAGTGTAGTCTCTCTCTCTCTCTCTCTCTTTGTCTGTGTACCCAAAGTGCCCTTCTGGGACATATGAATAAACTTGAACTTGAACTTGAACTTGAACTTGAATGTTCAGGCTGAGCAAGGAGATCGGTTTTATTTCACCAGAGCTGAATCAGCAACACAAAAGACTGATGGAAATAAGAGGAGAGTTTGGTAAATAACGTTACACACAAGAGAAGGTAAGCGCCACTAAACTGGTATCCGGCATTGACAGTATCCAGAGACACAGTAAACACCATTCTGCCTGACCACTCAGTCGTCTGCAGTGTTTTCACGTCACCGTATGGTGACCTCCACAGAGGTGCTACTAGAAATAGTACGACTCAACCCGGGTTGTCCCGGTTTTTGACCGCTGGAAAGCTGCAAAAAAGGTAGGATATGGAATGGAATAGAATAGAACAGAATAGAATAGAATAGAATAGAATAGAATAGAATAGAATAGAAGATGCCATTGAACATTTCTAAAATGGTACAGTGTACTGTATGGCCAGCTTTAGTACACACACACACACACACACACCATCCATCCTCCACGCCGATTGGCTCTCCTCCTGAGGCATCCGTGCCGGATGCATTATGGGCTATCAGGAAGCAAAGGGGACACATTCAGCCCAGCAGCGTATCTCTCTCTCCTTCTCTCTTCCTCTATTTTTTCTCTCCTCGTCCTCGTCCTCCTCCTCCATCGCTCCATCCTTGCATCGGCATCCAGATCCCAGCATCCCTCACTGTCGGTCTGTCCCAGGTCCTTTCTGTGTGGAGTTTGCATGTTCTCCCCGTGTCCGTGTGGGTTTTCTCCGGGTGCTCCGGTTTCCTCCCACCATCATCAAAGACATGTATGTTAGGGTTAATACTCCTGTCAGTGCCCCTGACCAAGGTACTGGCAAAAGAACTGGAGTTGGTCCCCGGGCGCTGCACAGTGGCTGCCCACTGCTCCTAGTTCTAGGAAGGTTCCTAGTAGAGGATGGGTCAAATGCAGAGGATGAATTTCCCCAAGGGGATAAATAAAGGATAACTTAACTTAACTTAACTTAACTTAGTAACCTCGAGCCAAACAGGAAGTGATGTCAAAGTGACCTCACGGGAGATTGACGGTGGCAGTATTGGACGACCCTGATCTGTGACCCGCGGTGTAGTATATATGGATCCATGCCATCTCTGTCTCCCTCTGTCACACACATTGTCTCTCTCTCTCTCTCTCTCTCTCACACACACACACACACACACACACACACACACACACACACACACACACACACACACACACACACACACACACACACAGATGGAAACCAGAAGGTCAGACATGACGTCAGAGTCAATGTTGATGACACCACGAGAAGAATTATGCAACCGACTCTACGAGCAAAAGTGTAAGTGTGACGATGTACATGAGGAGGCACGCAATGACGCACGATCAGTCCAATTCAAACGTATACGTACGGTATGCTGTGATCTCAATCTGCCTAGTTTGCTCCACCACCACGCTTTCCAGTCTCCTCCCAGTTCATCCCCATCCTATAATCAACCACCACCCCCCCCCCCCCCCCCCCGCATTTATTTTACGTTTCAGTCTCAATGTGGACTGAATTAGTGGTCCTTGATATGAGAAAGGTGGAGAGTCACTTGGTTAGTGTACTGTACATGTCTGTCATGCCATTGAGGACTATCTGCTTCCTTTAGGAAAGTGGAAACTGCCCAACCAGCTACAGCAATGATCGCCTGTTACTCTTTAATAATTACATTTAGCATAATAACTGGTGTGTAAAAGGACAATTGTATTGCCATATGATTTTGTAGGCTGCGTTGTTGTTTTTTGTGAGCCAGTAATACATGTATATTGGAGAGAATTATGATCAGGTTTAAAATGGAGCTACTACAATGAAGAGACATCTCATAATGTCCAGTGATGTTATTGCTTCATCATGTATGGATTCACATCAGGAATTAGAGTAGGCATTTTACACTGATAAAGACCCCTCCCCCTTTTCACACACACAGGCGCGCACACACACACACACACACACACACACACACACACACACACACACACACACACACACACACACACACACACACACACACACACACACACACACACACACACACACACCATCCATCCTCCACGCCGATTGGCTCTCCTCCTGAGGCATCCGTGCCGGATGCATTATGGGCTATCAGGAAGCAAAGGGGACACATTCAGCCCAGCAGCGTATCTCTCTCTCTCTCCTTCTCTCTTCCTCTATTTTTTCTCTCCTCGTCCTCGTCCTCCTCCTCCATCGCTCCATCCTTGCATCGGCATCCAGATCCCAGCATCCCTCGTTCCCCTCCATCGCTCTTTCCTTCCAACAGCCATTCACCCTTCTCAAGGTGACTCACCAGAGACATCTCTCTCTCTCTCTCTCTCTCTCTCTCTCTCTCTCTCTCTCTCTCTCCACCCCTCATCCCCTCTTCCTTCACTCAGTGCCAATCACAGGATTTCTGTCAGTTCTCCACCTTCCTCTTCCTCCCTGCGAGGCCGATGGCGGCCGACATCCACTCTCTGAGCGTCGCCCACCCCAACCCCAGCCCTCCCCCTGGCGGCCTCTCCATGGATCGGTCCGGACGGCCTCAGGTTCTCTCGTCAACTGGACCTCCCTCTGCCCCCCCCCCCCCCCCCCCCTCCCTCCCCATCGTTCTCTTCAGCCTAATCCCCCTCGCCCCTCCTGCTTATCTGGTTTATTTCACCCCCCACCCCCACCCCCCTCGTGTGGCTCGCAGTCGATGAATCAGAGTTTTAGCACGGGAGTTTCCACTCACTCCTCCCATCCCACCACTATCACATCACCCCCCCCTCGCTTCTCTGACGCAGTAGCCGCGTCGAGACGTGCCCCCCCACCTAGTGGCCAGCATCACAAACCGTGACAGAGCGACACCGTTTCCAGGCCTGAGTGCTCTCTCATCCCGTGACATAACCCCCCTCCCAACACACACACACACACACACACACACACGCCCCCATCCCCCCCACCAAACCCCCCTCCCAACACACACACACACACACACACACACACACACACAAGCCCCCCCACCCCCCCACCAATCCCCCCTCCCAACACACACACACAAGCCCCCCATCTCCCCCACCAAACCCCCCTCCCAACACACACACACACACACACACACACACACAAGCCCCCCACCCCCCACCAATCCCCCCTCCCAACACACACACACAAGCCCCCCACCCCCCCACCAAACCCCCCTCCCAACACACACACACACACACACACACACAAGCCCCCCCACCCCCCCCACCAATCCCCCCTCCCAACACACACACAAGCCCCCCATCTCCCCCACCAAACCCCCCTCCCAACACACACACACACACAAGCCCCCCACCCCCCACCAATCCCCCCTCCCAACACACACACACAAGCCCCCCACCCCCCCACCAAACCCCCCTCCCAACACACACACACAAGCCCCCATCCCCCCCACCAAACCCCCCTCCCAACACACACACACACAAGCCCCCCACCCCCCCAACAAAACCCCTCTCCCAACAGACACACACACACACACACACACACACACACACACACACAAGCCCGCCCCCCCCCCCCCCCCCCCACACACACACACACACACACACCATCCAACCCCCCGGATGTATGGAGGCAAAAGTGCCAGCCTTCATCAGTAAGCATCACACATCCTATGGTGAAATATAGAAGGCTGCAGCCAAACTTTCAAATCTGATGCAGCTGCTGCAGGTCAAAGGTCAACCACAGCAGATTTAATAAAAGCATATCAAAGCAAAGCTTCTCAACCTTCTCATATCAAGCACCCCCCCCCCCCCCCCCCCCATAATTTGGGCCACATTGGGACCACGGGCCCCACCCCCTATTTGATGACATTTTGTGTCTCAGACCCAATCTGGAAATATATCCAGAATTCCATGACTATCTGTAGGTAGAGAGAGATAACAGTTAAACTAAGACCAAAACAGTCAACTAACAATTCACCAATTTGCTGCATGGGGGACCCCCTTGCCCCCATCAATAACCTCTGGTGGTCCCCAGACCCCACTTGAGAACCACTGTGCACTGCCATAAAGCATGATAAGTTCATACTAATGAAGTCATTACTCAGTGCAGAGCTAATAAAACACCCTGTAGTGATTTTTCTATGGCAGTGACATCAGGGACTCTAAATGTAATGGATGGAACAACAGTTGTCCTTCCTGACCAGGGCAGATCAATGAGGCTTTTGTCGGGCTCCCGCGGGGGTCAAACGAAACGTGTCTATAATTACGCTGAGCACCTTCGTCCAGGACCACGACCCGTCTGTCCACAGGTTTTGAGGACGGAGAAGGAGGGAGGAGAAGAAGAGGGGTGGAGAGGGGGGGAGGAAGAGGGTACCAACGAGACCACCGAGGAACCATTTTGACGCAGTTGTCTGTCTGTGTCTATTTGGTACCCAGAGCGAGCGGACGTACGCTCCTCCACATCCTCAGCATACGTGACAGACAGCGAGACAAGACGCACCACTGGCACCACTATATGTCACGAGGTCGGTGGAAAAGATAGACAAGATAGGCTACAGCGTAACGCTTGATGGATTGCCCCTCACCCTTTTCTGGCTCTGGAGTCTAGATCTGTCACTGTCGCCTCCTCGTCTGCTCGAAATATAAAATGACATCCATGCTTTCTAATAGTGACACTGGGGGAATTTTGTGATAAAAAAAAGGCTATCATTGCGCCCGTTTACATGACCATGAAGAGGCACTGACTGCAGAGATGCGGCCATCCACAGCTGCGGTTCGTTCTTCTCACCACCACACCATATATAGGCTACCCACCATATAGGCTATACCCGTGCGTAATTGCGCGCTTTACCTGCATCCACCGAGTTAATACTGTACATGACCGCCCTAGCCAGTGTCTTAGACCGTTATTAGAATTAGCAGCGGTGACATTCCTCAGTCCTCAGTCGTCCAAAAGCGTGCCAAGCCCCTGGCACCAGATGTTTGGATAATCTCCTTTCCCCCCACATCGCATTACGTTACTTTTGCGTTACACCTCCACAGCTGGCGGCGGCATCATCATCATCTGACAGCTCAAGATAACCGAACTACCTAGCCTGTGAATGATGGCCGCTGTTCTTTATCATCCTCTGGGCGGTTGGAATCAAAGTGATCGGTATGTTTCCACCAGGAGAAAGACAACTTTACTGCCATGTAGTAGGCTATCACCTGAACGCATCTGGAGAACGGATAGCCTGTAGATAGGCTAGTTTTGGGGTTTATAAACTTCAATGTGATATTAGAAGGGTGAGAACAGTTTGTTTCTTTAGTTTTGACTGGCAAGTGTAACATCTCTAACGAAAATTGCTATTCTCTCGTTACCAGCACCCAGCAGCACTGGTTCTGTCGCACCGGCTGGAGTGTGGATGTGGCGGATTGCCTCTCATCTGACGCATTTTTCTAGTGTCCAGGCAACAGCATCCATTCCCCCGCTATCCAACTAGCTCACTCGTGCCCATCATTTTGCAACTCCTCTATTAACACCCAATAATAAAGAGATGCTGGTGGCAGATACTGGCGGTGCCAATGTTTTTTGGAGAGAAATTATATCCGCGTTTAACTGAAAATGAAAAATCAGTTGTAATCATGGCAGATTTTTTATCAATTTGCCACATCCCGCTCGGACGAGCCACCGTGTTCAATGTCATTCTAACATCATGCCTTTATTGCCTCCATGCGTTTTTAACCCTTTCCTTCACGTGTAAACTGGCTACTAAAATCCAAAAGAGGCCACCTTTTTCAGAATTGGGGGCATTTTACGCCTTATAATCACAAGAAATCAAGCTCTTACCCCCATTGCGGCGCAGTCAGTCGGGTGTCCTCAACAGATGAAACGCTTTTAGACTGGATTCAACCAGAATAGCTGGCTGTAAGGCTGGAGACTGGGCAGAAAACAGTTTCTCGTCTGATTGTGTGGAGAAGAAGAAGAACAAAGCGCCTGATCCCTTCGGCAGATAGATAGCTAACTAACGACGTTATTGACGTTATTGCTCTAATAATGATACAAAACAATTACTAATGAAATATCCTAGAATCTCATTTTTAAGAAGAACGGGCAAAGGGGGACTTGACTTGACAAGGCAACGTTTCATTAAACACCTGCGCTAAACAAAGCGCTGCGGCCCGGTCACACCGAAAACCAAAAGGGCTCGTTGTTGTCGTGTTTGTTTTTGTTTGCTTTTCGTCTTCAAATAGTCAAATGCCAAGCAGCTGCCAGCGTGCGGTGATAAACACACCAGCAGCCTCTCTCCCTCCCTTGCCAGGCGCAAATGATGCCGGTGGAAAGTAGAGCCGGA
>NC_139643.1:45054010-45104010 GCF_964638095.1 Poromitra crassiceps | reverse complement strand
GCTTGCCCCGACACTTTATTTAAAGAAAAGAACTATAGGCATGGTCTGGTCTCGCATACTCATTTGATTCATCTTATTCCATGAAAATCAGCATAGAGAGAGAAAGAGACAGAGAGAGAGAGAGAGGGTGGGGGGGAGAGAGAGTGTGAGAGAGAGAGGCTGGAGAGAGAGGGTGGGGAGAGTGAGAGAGTGTGTGAGAGAGAGGCTGGAGAGAGAGGGTGGGGAGAGTGAGAGAGTGTGTGAGAGAGAGAGAGAGAGCAGTTATGATTCAAAGGAGCGTGCAGGTCAGTCATGACATATTGCATATTGGATGCATGTGTATGAAGCCTCCTCAGTCTGCACGCTGAACTTCCATTTCAATGAGTGAGTGCAGTGACCATTCGCCATGCTCCTCGGGTCGCCATCGGCTGAACACTGCCCCCTGCTCTCCATGCAGAGGAACTGCACTACCACCTCCCTCCCCCTCCTCCACCCCATTCACACATAATGCTCTCCTACCCTTCACCCCCCTACTCACCCACCCCACCCTGAGGGGGGGGGGGGGATGCCGGATCACAGGAGGGTACACTGCCCCATGCTTTTTACCCTTCACTATCTGGATTCTGGCCCCAAATATTTGATTGCTACTCTAAAGGCCTATAAAAGAACCCTTCAGCCAGAGGCGGAACTCGTCATCTTCGGCTGCTCGGGAATCCTCTCTGCTCCTCCCTATACGGCTGTGCAAACAGTCTCTGTCGCAGGGGGACGACTGTCGCCAAGAGACTCATTCTGAAGGAATGGAAGTCCCCCTCTCCACCTTCTTTTCAGCTGTGGCTGACGGACATGCCAGCACGATTTTGCACCGAGCTCTCTCAGCTCCCTGCGATTTTCTTTTTCTTTTATTATTTTTTTCATGGCCTGCCCATCTATCTTATAGTGTTTTTCATCTGAACATACAGTAGAGGAATCTGCTGTACTGAAGGATGGACACATCTCTTAAAGGAGATGGATGGACTGGTGGAGGCAGGGATTGATGATAGCATCACATTCTCATTGCTAGGCCGTACTATATGACCGCTCTGTCGCGTTGGAGCTTGGCTCCACAGGTTGGCTTTAGGCTTTGGGTAAGATCTCTTAAGGCCTAAACATGGTCGTCCGTCAGAGCCTCGCCCCGCCCTCCCCGTGTGACGGCGGGTGGAGCGCCGTCCTACGGGGAGGGGCCGCCGTCGGCTGACGGGGGCTGCTCGAAAATGTGACTTCACGGCGACGATACGTGCGTGACGACAGCTGCAGGAGAGTTGTGATTGGCCGTTGCCTTGGCTCTTCGTCGTAAAGTCGCCTTTCAAAGCATGATGTTAGATTATAACGAACTAGTTGTGTGGCTAAAGGCCCAATTATACTCCATTTTCATCCGTAAATAAGGGCGTCCGTTTCAAACGGTGTAATCGTCACTGCCCACATACTTCCATGCGTCTTTCACGTTGGTATCATGTTAAGCAATACATCCACCAGTGGGCAGTAGAGAGTCAAATGCATGAGAGTGTGTGTGGTTTTCCTCCGTTGCATGCGTATCCGCAAGCTTTCAGATGACGGACAGAAAACGGACGAAATGAACGCAGAGTACGGACAGAAGGCTCTGTCCGTCTCCGTCTCCGTCTTTAACGTTGAGTATAATTGGGCCTTTAGCCTTCCCAAATGTTGAGGGTCGTTTTTTAGAATTTAATACATAGAATTGGGAACGTTACATTCAATTTCATTCAGACTGCCTGGCACACAATCTCCGCCATTTTCACACGGAGCTTCCACAGGAGGAGGGGGGTGGGAGGAGGGAGGGTGTAGTGGCGTCCGAGCATGTAGGGCTCGCTGGCGCCGCCAGACGGCGAGACGGCTCCAATTCGAGGCAGACGGACGACCATGTTTAGGCCTTTAGGGTTAGACATGGGGGGGTAAGGTTTAGACAGGCGGGTCTTAGGGTTAGGCATAGGGGGGAGGGGGGTTAGGGTTAGGCACTGGTAGACACTTGGTTGGGGTTAGGGTTTGGTTATGGTGGTTATTGGTTATGAGGGAGACGGTCTTTTCCCCTTGGAAGACCGGCTCCAGCTCCAGCCCCACCATGGCCTAACTTGACCTTTGCCTGACCCCAACAGGTGCACAGTGCCTGTTTAATGGTCTGCCTGTAGGTGTCCCATCAAACGCACAAGGTCCCGGGGTGCAAGGTGCCTGACAAAGCAGGGATATAGGACGTGTCAGAGGGAGAACGCCAATGGGCTGATGATACGGAAAGGTGGTGTGTGTGTGTGTGTGTGTGTGTGTGTGTGAGAGAGAGAGAGACACACACACACACACACACACACACACACACACAGAGGCAGAGAGATTGAAGGTGTGTCAGCGAGTGAAGGAGAGTCCATACTTACTAACCAGCAGCTGCAGAATGGAAGTCTCAGCAGTGCATCGATTTAGTGACATGCACGCTTATAGAGAGGGCACTAAAACAAACACACACACACACACACACACACGCACACACACACACACACACACGCACACAGACAGTCCTTTTTACAGTCGAGTCATGATTCATGTGATGTTGGCATATAGGAGATGCCTGCTGCATGCTGTAAATGTAAATTCCCTCTCAGCTGAAGACAATGAACCTTCCACTCACCAAATCACATCATGTTGGACCTGAAGCTCAGCCTGCAGCCTGCAGATAAAGCCTCCAGCAGCCATTCTAATGACAGAATCCAGCTCTGTGATTTAGTGCCTTGCTCATAGGCACCTTGATGGTAATTGCTCAGGGGAGAGGAGAGTGTTATTCCCCTGCCTTGATTGTCCTGAGCTGAGCTCAATTGTATTCGGGGGAACTGGATCACTACGCCACTGCTGTGTGCTGCTGATGGACAGCTGCTTTTATAGTTCAAATAAAAAGTGCTCTGAGAACACATTATTTGGCCTGTGTGTGTGTGTGTGTGTGTGTGTGTGTTTTGGGGTGTGTGTGTGTGTGAGTGTGTGTGACCTTCAGCTGTACCAAATAGACATTGTACATTCAGTGTGACAAGGTGCGGAGGAACACTCTTCCATCTCCACCCTTTCCCCTTTCTCTCTCTCTCCCTTCCTCCCTCCTCTCCCCCATCTCTCTCTCTCCCCCCATCCCTCTCTCTGTAGCTAGCTGCTCCCTCTGCTGGTGAGCTGTTGGAATGGCATAGAGTAGCTCTAGTATAGATTAAATTTGAGGAGGGATGCAACCAGTCCAGTTCTCATTACCAACTCGTCCTATAGACTCTTTGTCAAATCCCTAGGCGTCACGACGCGGGTACCCTTCTGCGCCGGATGTTCCAGAGAGACTCTCCTGGACCGACCACAGAACACAGAACATCCACACAACACAGTCCGGTTGATGCATTTCTTTGCTTGAGCTCCATGGTGATAATATTAATAACGAAGAGAAACAAAAAAGTTGTATTGTAGATCCATTTTGAGGGCCAAATGAAAGAACGCAGTCAGAAGTTAACATTTGTAAATGCTGCATATTTCCAATTGACGTTGTAAAGATGGAAATTACATTGGTAGTTGAGTGAACTTCCCAATTAATCTGATGATATTGATTGGTAAGTTTCATATCCACAAGTGAAACATTTCTAAATCATATACCCAAATGTCAATGTGTTTTGATTGATACAGTCTCTGGAATATGAAAATAGTGATAAAAGCATGTATACGGTTAATTGTGTACTGTTATTTAATCGACCCACTAGAAGAGGGAAACAACTTCTGCACACAGTTGTTGACATATGAATGCCTGAATAATCCTGTATAGGTTAAAAAACAACATATGATCCACAAACACACAGCACACAAGATAAATAGAGAAAACTCTGTTTTATGTGTGAATTATGTTTTCAGAAACATTAGAATTAATTAATCAAATCATATTTTGTAGAAGTTGCATTAACAATGGAAATGCCATAAAGCCAAATCCCCCCTCTCTTTCACTCTCACACACACACACACTCGAGCGCACGCGCACAGCGCACGCAGACACACACACACACACACACACACACACACACACACACACACACACACACACACACAGCAATTCAAACTGGAAAGAAAAAAATAAATTAAAGCCTCAAAACAGAAGCAAAGAAAAGCTAAAAGCAGCTCCAGAATTTTTTTTCGTTAACATATGTGTGTAACATTGTTCTAGTACATGAACATTTTACACAACACTCAATTTCAGATCAAATTGACCATTTATTAATTAAAACATCTACACACAAAATCCGACAACTAATTTCCAAAAGAAAAAGAAAAATCCAGTTCACCAAATAGAAAACTTACAAAACAACTCTTATAAATGCTCTAATATACAAAAAAAGCTGTACAGATTGGAGATAATTTCCACACCATTATAAAGATTTGAACGGCTTTACAATGACAGAGCAGAGCACTGAGCCACAGCAGCATCCAGCAGAACTGAACTGAAGCAAAACAAACTCAACATGTGAGATTTATAAAATCACCAGTGAAAAAGAAAATCACTGATCAATTCACAGCTGATTATAAACTCAAAGACACAAGATATTGTTGCTGAATTGACAAAGCAAAATGCAGTGTGTCAGCATGCTAAAGGAAGTGTCCTTTCTGTTATTTCTCTCATCATGTCTTTGGTCTCTGCCGGGGTTGGGAGCATTACTTTAAAAATGTAATCAGATCCAATTACTAATTGTTAAAAATTATAATCAGTAACGGTAATCCGAGTATCACAATATTAAGGTAATGTAACTGATGATTACTTTGTGTTACTTTTGGATGACTTTTGAACAAATTTCCTGCATTTGACTACAGGATAACAGTGCAGTCTGAGCTGAGTTCATGCTCACACAGCGCAATTGTGTCTTAATAGACTAAACAGACAAATGTTCCGGTTGCAGAAAGTAGAAACTGTTTACTCACGTGGATGTAAACAATGATTTCTGTAAAACCTCATTTCTCAAAGAATCAGGATCAGTGTTCCTCTCCCAGTACTGTGGATCATCTGCTGTGGCGTTGATCATCCAGTCCTGTTTGGGCACGAATCTCTTGGTGTTGCTGTCACAGTATTCTATCTGAACTTCATCAACCATCCCAACAACCACAAACTCTGGGAAGTTTGGGAGTCCAGAGGATGCAGTGTCGAAATACTTCAGGGAGTGAGTCACTGTGGGACAAACAGTTAAAGTGAGGAACTCAAGTTTCTGAAGTACAGGCACATTTTTTCATTCATTTTTATACTAACAATGTATGATCGCTTGTTAATTCCCTGAGCACAACAGATAATTTAAATTAGCCTACTGTTGAATGAATTATGGAACAATAAATAAATAAATAAATATTGTGTCTTCAGGAAACTAATGCAGTTTTTATATTTTTTTAAAGGTTAGTATTCATTCTCACGCGCGCACGCACGCGCCATGCACCATGTGCAAATACTAAACTGATAATAATGCATCGACTGTAAAGTGCGATAATTCATTACGGTAATTGAATCGACAGGCTGTAGCCTATACATATAAATTATAGCCTATATCCACAACCATTTAGGGTAAAGCAATACTAAAGATTAAATCAAAACATAGCCTTCACCCAGGGCCGTAGCCAGGGTTCCGAAATAGGGGAGGTCCAGCAAGGGGAGGCGGATTCGGCGGCGCCCGAAAAAAAATTGAGTTTTTTGAAGCCTGATTTGGGCCGTTTGAAGCCCAATTTGGGCCAAGTCCAATTTTACAATGAGATGCACCCACTTTAAACCTGAATAAAGTAATAAAACCACTAGTAAACCAGTAGGTGGCGCCTGGCCTGCTGTTCAGTGAGTGGCCTGGCCTGGCCTGCAAAAAAAAAAAAAAAATTTTTTTTTTTTTTTTTTGGCAGGCTGAAATATTAGGGGAGGTCCGGACCTCCCCGTTCTCATAGCTAGCTACGGCCCTGCCTTCACCTTAACCAACGTATAAAGCCAGATGTGATTATAAGGCAGTTTATTAATCTGATCAGCTACGCAGACTCAATAGCCAACAGCCTGCTGTGAATAATGCAGGCATGAATAAGTAGCCTACGTGAATCAATCTGCAGTTATAAATATAGCTAGCCTACATAAAGGAGATATTTTAAATGTGATCTTACCTGGAGATGCAACGTGACAGAAGAGAAGCAACAATATAAACACCTTCATCTTGTCTTGATAAAGAAGTCGACTAGCTGAAACTTTCCCTCTCCGCAGATCGTCTCCTCTGTCTGAGATCAGGAGACCTCACAGTCACAACGGGGCGGGGCAAGAGACGATTCTGACCAATGGGAATTCAGAAAAGGCTGTAAATCGCGGGTTACTAGGTAGAGTTGAAGAAAATAGGTTGTAAGTGAAACTAAACTCCAGCAACAGTAGAAAAATCTTTAATTTCTAGATAAATAATAGGCTATAAGCAACTTATTTTCCTAGAATGATTAGAATGATTGATTGTTTAGCTTTCAGTGTTGTTTTATCAGAGGTTTGAATTGTTTCAAAGCTTCTTGTTTGATTGAGGTGGAATCAGAAGGTGTCCTGTTCTGGGCCTGGCTTTCACTTTGACATGGCTCCTGTTCCAAACACACTGCACATCTGTTACAAGAAGGCCTTTATCACTGGACTATAGGCTCTGAGTTCAAACAGCAAAACACACACTTTTCCTCAGTGGCTTTGAAACAAGTCAACATCATATTCAAGCTATTTGAACTTTGTCATGCTTGAGGCATATAGGGAATAGTTTTGATATTATGCTGTGACAACCACCTGAGATTCCAGTAGGATCATAATAATCCTATATTATTTTTATTATTATTAGTAGTAGTAGTAGTAGTAGTAGTAGTAGTAGTAGTAGTATTAGTATTCATAATTCCTCTGTGGTTTTCTGCTGAGACACATAAGGATACGTTTATGCCTTCATTGTGCATATTGTTTATATTTGTGTAAGCTTATTAATATGTGCAGTGCTTCTATCTACAGGTGTTTGTAATGAGCACTTGAACCCTGCGTGAGGTGAGGGGTCAGGGGCAGCCTAAAGGTCAGAGAAGCTTGTGAGTGGACAAAACATTCTCACTCCCAACTCATCAGGAGACACTTTGTCAAGAGTCTTTAGTGCTCTCCTTACTGCTTTGAGAAGCCTTTCTTGTTTTATGGAACGTGCAGAAGGTCGTCGGTTCAATCCCCACGACCGGCAGGATAAATCTGGCTGGTGAAAATGAAAAAGCAGCACTTGCCCCTCACTCATTGCCACCACCGCTGCGGTGCCCTTGAGCAAGGCCCTTAGCCCCAACTGCTCCAGTGGAGCTGCTCAGTGGCCAGCAGATCAGACTGTGGTTAGTGCTGGTCAGTTTCCTTGATGTAAAATCCTGCTCTGTTTTCAGTCTGCTGCATGAATACATCAATAAAGTCAAAGTCAACATGGTGAAGTGTGTTTCATTTGATGTCTCTGTCAAACCCTGAGTATAATAAGACAGATCACCAAACAGGTGAGACTGCTGTGATAAACTAACTGTACATGATCAGTATGATGAGGAGGAGTTTGGCCTTATAGAAGTCAGAGCCACACAGTGAGAGGTGAAGTGTTACAGCGCCAGCTGTGGACAGATAGTGTAACTCCATCTATACATGATGAGTCTGACATTTTAGGCTTTGCTTGGTGCAACGCTATTACACACACACACACACACACACACACACACACACACACACACACACACACACACACACACACACACACACACACACACACACACACACACACACACACACACACACACACACACCTTTTTTTATCTGGCATAATTTGCATATTGGCACATTTTCTGTTAAAGACACAGACATTATAAACTTCTTCTCAGTTGTGTGTGTGTGTGTGTGTGTGTGTGTGTGTGTGTGTGTGTGTGTGTGTGTGTGTGTGTGTGTGTGTGTGTGTGTGTGTGTGTGTGTGTGTGTGTGTGTGTGTGTGTGTGTGTGTGTGTGTGTGAGAGAGAGAGAGAGGGAGAGAGAGAGAGAGAGAATGTGAAAAAGAGATTGAATGTGATTACCCTGGATACTGTGATGAAAGTCCAATGAAAGCTTTGCTGAATAAAAGTACCTTTATGTATCAGGGGGAGTCTCACTGAGAGCAATGCTCTCTTTTTCAGGAGCGCCCTGTTCATATTCACACACACATTCATACCTGGAAGCTGACCAGCAACCACAGTCTGATCTGCTGCCCACTGAGCAGCTCCACTGCAGCGGTTGGCATTAAGGGCCTTGCTCAAGGGCACCTCAGTGGTGGTAATGAGGGAGGGGCAAGCGCTGCTTCTTACAACAGAATAAAGAATTGAACTGAACTGTATTGAGCTCATTCATTCGTGTCCATATTCATTTCTTGTCATCATGGTGGTAACTCCTGGTATTACAGTTTTGCACTAACAAGCATGGCTGAAATACACACTGCATTGTTTTGAAGTACCTTCAGTAAACACATGCGCACACTAGCGTGCACTCGGGCACACACGCACATGCACACACACACACACACACACACACACACACACACACACACACACACACGCACACACACACACACACACACACACACACACACACACACACACACACACACACACACACACACACACACACCTACACACACCACACACTCTTCCTGTTCTGATCATTGGGGCATTTTGTCTGGCATAATTTGCATATTGTCACATGTTCAGTGAAACACAGCAGATATTATAAAGTTGTTCTCAGTTCAACCACTGAACTTCACAGACATCACATACAGTTATGATCTGTGTTAGGAGATATTATACCTTTAACATGTCATTCTGCTGATCTTTTAATCTCTTTTAACCTATATTTTTCTACTTTGTCTTGTTCATGTGTGTGGATATTAGTCTCTCTTGAATGATTTGTGATTGCAGTGCCTTGATGTAAAATCCTGCTCTGTTTTCAGTCTGCTGCATGAATACATCAAATGAATAAAGTCAAAGTCAACATGGTGAAGTGTGTTTCATTTGATCTCTCTGTCAAACCCTGAGTATAATAAGACAGGTCAGCAAACAGGTGAGACTGCTGTGACAAACTAACTGTACATGATATGATGAGGAGCAGTTTGGCCTCATAGAAGTCAGAGCCACAGAGTGTTACAGCGCCACCTGTGGACAGATAGTGTAACTCCATCTATACCGTTTCTGGGAAATCACCTGGTGATGAGTCTGGCCTTTTTAGGCTTCGCTTGGTGTGTGTGTGTGTGTGTGTGTGTGTGTGTGTGTGTGTGTGTGTGTGTGTGTGTGTGTGTGTGTGTGTGTGTGTGTGTGTGTGTGTGTGTGTGTGTGTGTGTGTGTGTGTGTGTGTGTGTGTGTGTGCTCAACATCTCCAAAACCATCGAAGTAGCCATAGACTTCAGGACTGCAAAAAATACACCCAAACCCTCACTGACAATATCTGACCAATCCATAACTCTCACTGACTCCTTCAAATTCCTCACCACCCATATCAGTAACAACCTCAAATGAGACTCTTACATCACCTCCATCATCAAGAAGGCCCAACAGTGACTGTACTTCCTCAGTACAAAGTAAAACAACTGCTGCTCCATTTTTACTCTGCCATCATTCAAAGTATTCTCACCTCATCAATCATTGTCTGGTATGGTTCAGCTGACCAGTGACCAACTCTCCAAATCCAAACTACAGCGCGTAATTAAAAAGGCCGCAAAAATCATTGGTTGTGACCAGTGTTGGGCAAGTTACTTTCAAAATGTATACTACATACTACTAGTTACTTTCATTTGAAAGTAATAAGTTACTTTACAATATTACTTTCTGTGTAGAGTAACTCGTTACTACACTACTTTTGCATTACTTTTACCAAAACAACAGCAGCAGCAGCAGAATGACATCGCTGCCCCGGAACCAAAGTAACTGTTATAATATTACTGAAATCCTATAAGTAATAAGTTATATTACTGAGTTACTGCTAAAAGTAATATATTACATGTAATATGTTACTTTTGTAATGAGTTACCCCCAACACTGGTTGTGACCTCCCCACACTGGACTCCATCTATATCTCCCGTACTATCACCCGTGCTGGTAAGATCATTAAGGACCCCTCCCACCCAGCTGTTCCAGCCCCTGCCCTCAAGGAGGCGCTACCGTTCAATTCCCACCAAAACCACCCGCTTCAAAGACAGTGTTTTCCCCACAGCCATACGGACTCTGAACTCCCTCAGCACCCCACTCCCTCTCCCCCCTCACCTTAACTAAACGTCTGTTGGTCTCGTATCTAGTATTTATGTATTTATTGTTGGGAAAGTGGTAATTGTGTAAATGTCTAAATGTATCCATGTCCTGTCATGTGTTGTTTCATGTTATTTCAGAGCTACAATATATCTGTACTGAAACTAACCTGGTTGTGTGGCAATAAAAGTATATTGTATCTTGTATCTTGTTGTGTGTGTGTGTGTGTGTGTGTGTGTGTGTGTGTGTGTGTGTGTGTGTGTGTGTGTGTGTGTGTGTGTTGGGTTGAGAGAGAGCACAGTTTGGCACACACACCCGGAAGAGAGCAGAGAGTGCAGATGCTGCTGTTCATGTGTTTATCTCAGGCCAGGGAAGTTTCTCACTAATCTTGTTTAATCACATTCTTCTGCTGTCAGACAATATTATAGAAAATAAAAGATGGATTTTAGTCAAACTTAATCGGTCTAAAAAAGTCATGAAAAGAGGTACAACTGCTTCCTATGAAGGAATATTATATTTATATATTTAGTGAACAAGTTGCATTTACATAGATTATAAACTGTTATGTGGCTTTTCCAGAAAAAAAGGACTTAACTGTTGATATGAACAGAAAATATGATGTCATACTGTAGTAACCTCATACTGTAGCGATGCAATACTGTTGTCATACTGTAGTGATGTCATACAGTACTGAGTCTTATCTGATGACAACAGTCTTTTTAGATGGAGGCTAAATGTTAGCAGCTCAGTAGTTGTGACTGTTTCCATACTGGAGAGTTACTGGATCATTTAGCAGCAGTCTGATGCTGTCTCATGTTCCAGTTTGTGTTGACAGAGTTCATTAAAGGAACAGTTCACCCAAAAATGAACATTGTGTAATCATCTCCTCCCCCTCATGCCAGTTGAAACACAGCTGAAGTTTGTCCATATATAACACACAGGGAGGTTGCCAGCACATATCCACAGAGAACCAGTCCACACTGACTTCAGTTGTAGTCATGTGACATCCTCATCAGTGTCCTCATCATCAATGTTGTATAAATGTAATTACAAAAAATATTTTTAGTTTACATTACAGAGGACTCAGCACAGCAGTGTGACAGCGCCCCCTCTGGACAGGTTATGTATCTCCCTCTGAACCTGAACTGAGAAATGACCTGATGAGGATGTCATGTGACTTTATGTTTATTCTCTAAATAGCAACATGATAAATCATCATTATGATCTGTGCCTCTGCTCTCTGATGTTTATTGTCACTCTGGTTGCACAAGTACACTTGTGTGAAAGTCTTAGGCCAGCAGGGGGCTCCACAGGACATAAGGAGAAGCAGCATGTGATGAACAGCATAAGAGAGCAGAAACACACAGGAGTAATAATAATATACATTTGAAAAGACAAAAGCAACATTGAAGAATATTAGCAATGTTTCTGTTTTCATGTAAGTAACACAAGGTTAATTTGGTCTTATTTAATAGAGGCACTATAGTGAAATATAAAAAATACATGTGCATGCATGATATTCTTTGAATGCATGAATCATCCTTTGGTTATGATCCACAAATACACAAATAAATAAACAACTCATGTTTTCAGAAACATTTCATTTATTAATCAAACCCTATTTCATACAAGTTGTGCCAACAAGAAAGATGCTGTAGCCTAAAACTCTTTAACCGCTTATACATCTCCAGACTCTCGCTCGCACACGTGCGCGCACACACACACACACACACACACACACACACACACACATGCTCGCATGCACACACAGACACACACACACACACACACACACACACACACACACACACTCGCACACACACACAGACACACACGAATAGTTTACAACAACAGATTTTAAATAAAAAACAGCATTATTCATTAAAACATCTACACAAAATATCTGACTGTACAATTTCCTAGAAAATCAGGGAGGAATCCCGTTCACCAAATACAAAATTTAAAAAACAACTATTGAAAACGCACTAATATACAAAAAGCTGTACAGATTGGAGATAATTTCCACACCATTATAGAGATTTGAACGGCTTTACAATGACAGAGCAGAGCACTGAGCCACAGCAGCATCCAGCAGAACTGAACTGAAGCAAAACAAACTCAACATGTGAGATTTATAAAATCACCAGTGAAAAAGAAAATCACTGATCAATTCACAGCTGATTATAAACTCAAAGACACAAGATATTGTTGCTGAATTGACAAAGCAAAATGCAGTGTGTGTCAGCATGCTAAAGGAAGTGTCCTTTCTGTTATTTCTCTCATCATGTCTTTGGTCTCTGCCGGGGTTTGGAGCATTACTTTAAAAATGTAATCAGATCCAATTACTAATTACCTGTTAAAAATTATAATCAGTAACGGTAATCCGAGTATCACAATATTAAGGTAATGTAACTGATGATTACTTTGTGTTACTTTTGGATGACTTTTGAAAAAATGTCCTGCATTTGACTACTGGAGTCTGGGGGCATGATGCTCCTCAGAGGGACATTTCCATAACACAATGGCAGCTGGTGCGACTGGCTGCAGACTATGATGTCACAAACTAGCAGCTGGTGCGACTGGCTGCAGACTATGATGTCACAAACTGTGGTGAAACCAGGTTGGACCAGAGTGGTGTTGTTAGAGGGAAGTGTTGTGATGTGTGTGCATCGTTCTTTATTTTAAAATCTAGTTTAAAATTGTAATCCTGCTAGTAATCCAGATTTTTACTCGATGGAACTGTATCTTGATTACATCTTTGTTTCAGTAAACTGTAAGGGATTACAGTTACAGTTTTTTTCTTTGTCTTTGTAATCTTATTACATAATCCCATTACATGTACTGTCTGTAATCCGTTACTCCCCAGGCCTGGTCTCTGCTAGCTGCTGTAGTAAATCCTCTCCCCAAAAGCTGAGCAGAAACAGCTGTAGCAGCATCAGTGCTGTGCTGATGTAGCTCCTCCTACAGAGGAGGTTTACCTGTACAGTCATGCTGCTGCCATTCAGTTAGCAAACAACTAGCTGCATTTAATAGCATCAACAATCCAGTATGGAGGGAGGAGTCAAACACTAATGAAGAAAGATTAACCAAGAAGAAGCAACCAGATATTCTTCTTTGGTGATTAAATCAATGCAGATTTTAACAATTTAATTTCTCCCACAATATTCTGACCAATCATATAACTTTAACTCTCAGTAAGTTAATCAAACACGTTTTGTTAATGTGCACTTTTTGTCCCAAACTAGAAACACCTGCTGTAATTGATCTTGATGATGCGTCAGTTCACCGTCCTCTTCTCATCTCCACTGGTCACCTGTCAAGACAGATGAACAGACAGACAAGCTGAAATATTGAATTTATTATTGTTCACACTGCAGTCTATTTGCTTTCATATTGTATGGGATACTAATTTCTGGGTCAAAATATAACATTTAGATATAGAATGATGCAATCTGATTTTTGTGTGCATCAGAATCAAGATAAAACCTCAACAGCAATTTTTTTTAGTCATTATACTGTAAAACTGCAGGACATGTTTTTAGTAATTATACTGTAACACTGCAGGAAATGTTTGATCAGAATGATGTTTTTAATCCTCACCGGCAGCAGGATGTGAATTACAACTCATAAGGGAATCTGCTTATAACGCTATATCTGTGACTATTCACAATTTGGCTGATATTCAGTGATTTTTTTATTTTGATTAAATCTTTGTTTAACATACTAAATGTGTTCTCACATGATGAAGCACTCACTGCGATGAGAGAAGGGAATTCAGTAGGTGAAGCCTCCAAAGCTACAAAAAGACAACAAAGTCATAATGTAACTTGAAATGAAGCGTAAAGAAACAAAACATGAGAGAATAGTGATCGATTACTAATGCCTGGTGTTCTTCTATGTTCTTTATAAGTACACATCATGCAAGCAACAGATCCAAATAGTACATATAATTACAGAATGGCAAAAAAACAATCAAAGGAAAACTCACTGCGAGCAGGTTTGGAGCCTGAAATACAGACAAGATGTTACATTATTACTCAATGACAGATTACAAATTAACATTTATGAAAATAAACATTATGTTACATTATATGTGCTTCACTATTACTAGATACGTCTTTTCTATTACAGGTATGATGATGTACATTTTATGGACTTTGAATTACCAGAAGCACACATAAAATATGTTTTGGAACAATAATTAAGATTGTATATTAGAGGATCATCATTTCTTTCTGAGGAGTAGAAAACTCTTGGTCCCTCACCGTTGTTGTTCTTCCTCCAGATGCAGACTACAATGCCGCAGATGGCCAGCAGGAGGAGCAGTCCTACAGCCACTCCCACTCCAATGATAAGAGCAGGATTGGTCCCTGAAGGAGAACATGGAACCAAAACAGAGCGTTCACACTTTGTCACGTGACACTGGATGGATCACATGATGTCTATTTGTTCCACTTTAGTATTTTAAGTAGAAAGAGGAGGTCATGTGACTCAGACAAACTAGAAACACACCTCATCATGTGTTTTAGTGAAGCGACCAGCATGTTTGGTTGTCTTCAATATTCTCATGGAGTTAAAAACTGTCTGGTTGACCAAATGGTGATATGTAAACAAGACTGAGCCCAAATGTACCTCCAAGGAGGAAGCAACTATGTGGGAACACCATACAGTGCATAGAAACTACACTGCATGAGAACACATAATACTGAACTAAATAATCTGATGAAAAGCTTAAATGAATGTGTCCATTTGGATATATAAAACTGCTATACAAATGATCTCCTAACAATTTCTCATTTATAAAGAAGCAAAGAATAAATATTATAAATCAAGATGATCAAAAACCAACTGAACCTGATGACAGAAACTCAAATGACAACAAAAGCACAACAATGTGAGAGAAAGGCTCCATTACAGAAGAACAGAAATAAAACACATGAATTCCAAGTCAGGTGTAAGAAGTAAAGTACAAGTGTCTCTCCTCCTCCATCAGCTGTGATCCCAGTCTTACCCGGGTTGTTGGTCTTGATCACTGCTGGGTCCAGTTTGGTGATGATGTCCTCCTCAACACCAGCGATCTGAAACACACACTCGTACTTCCCCCAGTCTTCAGCTTTGACTGATGAAACGTTCAGCCGAACGCTCGTCTGGAAGGTTCCATCGTGGTTGGGGAGGATCTCTTCCTTATCCTGAAGGTCCTGAAGCTCCTCTCCATCTCTGGTCCAGAACAACATGACTCTGTCCGGGTAGAAGCCTGTAGCATGGCAGCTGACTGGAGAGGAGGGAGACTTCTGGAGGAGAGAGATCGAGGGAAGAACTGGAGAGAGAGAGAGAGAGAGTGAGAGAGAGAGAGAGAGAGAGAGAGAGAGAGAGAGAGAGGGGGGGGGGGGGGTGGGAGTGAGACACAGACATACAAAGAGAGGGAGGGAGGGAGAGAGAGAGGACAGAATGACAAAAAAACAGATGTGTGTAAACAAAAACAGGACAGTTGTATGTAGTGTGTGTCTATATTGTCGCTGTCTGATGAAAACCACTTAACTAAATGTTTTATGATTTTTACTTTTTACTATAGATGGAATATATCCATTCTCCTCTATCTACTGGTAGGTTTTGACATCTAAATGACCAATGAAAACATGTTTTATTGGGTCATCTATTTAACACGTTGGGTGCTAGACCCGCCCATCACAGCGCCTATGTGACAGCTGAGCCTCCATGCTCCTCCCCTCCCTCATGAGGAATTACCCAGAAAGCACCGTGAGACACCAACTGAACTCCGCTGTGTGTTTCTGGCTTAGTTTTGTTGGTTTCTGACATCGTCTGATGTAAATACATCAATAAGGTGTTTTTGGGTCATCCCTGAGCTGCAAACTCTTTTAAAGTATGCAGATCAAAGTGGTTTGTGATGATAATAATGTTTACGTTAGTGAGAAACGGAGCTTCTCTCTCAGCTTGGGAGGCGTCCACGGCCCTGCAGCCAGAGCAGCAGCAGCTACATAAGGGTTTCGGCCAGGTGCCGCTGCTGCTCAGTCCAGGAGAAAGTGCCTCAAACTCAGACTGATAATCCTGTAACATCATTTGAGCTTATTCAGGTAAGATATTAATCATGTAATAATGACACATTCAGTGAGAAACTGTCTATAATGAAGACATGTGCCAACTTTGACGACGTGGTGTTCAGTATTTTAAGAGCACAGCGGGTTTTTTTAAGTTCCTGAAAACTTGCCCTTCTGGAGATTTTGACCGAACAGCGACGATATGTTGCTTCATGTTTCTGTACATTAGAAACATAAGAGCAGATGAACATTGTTGTGTCCATGAAACTACATCAGGTCATGTGACTCTACCTGTTCTCTGCAGAGTGCTCTTCCCAAAGGACACATACTTCTTCAGCCAATCAATGCACACTGTGGTGTAGTAGTGCTTCAGGTAGGCTGAGTTAGCTTTGTCATTATCCCATCTGTGTTTGGTCATGACAGCCTGTTGGACTGGAGCGATCCATGTCAGTGTCTTCAGGTCCAATACTATGAAGTCTTCTCCATCATAGCCATATTGATCATATCCATTAACTTCTCCTGTCTCATCATCCCATTCACAGCCAGACATCCTCTGGTTAATGTGGACACCTGAGAGAGAGAGAGAGAGGGAGAGAGAGAGAGAGAGAGAGAGAGAGAGCGGGGGAGAGAGGGGGAGAGAGAGGATGAGAGGTAGAGAGAGGGGAGAGAGAGAGAGGGAGAGAGAGAGAGAGAGGGAGATAGAGAGAGTGAGAGAGGGAGTGAGAGAGAGATAGAGAGAGTGAGAGAGGGAGTGAGAGAGAGAGAGAGAGAGAGAGAGAGAGCACAGTCAACTATCAGTGGTTGATCTCTCATGTTTAGCACAGAGACACACTGATCCACAGACACCAACACAGAGGATCTCCACCTCCTGCTGTTACTGGCTGGATGGAAGGTGCTCACAGCCAAACATCATGTGGACAGTGTGGACGTCTCAGAGAGAGACAGAGAGACAGAGACTGCTGTCCAACAGAGAGACATCCTAACACAGTCACTATGCTCTCTTTACCACAGAGAGAGAGAGAGAGAGAGAGAGAGAGAGAGAGAGACATCCTAACACAGTCACTATCCTCTCTTTACCACAGAGAGAGAGAGAGAGAGAGAGAGAGAGAGAGAGAGAGAGAGATCCTAACACAGTCACTATGCTCTCTTTACCACAGAGAGAGAGAGAGAGAGAGAGAGAGAGAGAGAGAGAGAGATCCTAACAGCCACTATCCTCTCTAGAGAGAGGGGGGGGGATAGAGAGACAGAGAGATCCTAACACAGCACACACACACACACACACACACACACACACACACACACACACACACACACACACACACACACACACACACACACACACACACACACACACACACACACACACACACACACACACACACACACACACACACACACAGACTGTCCTGAGGCTGTTCTAGAAGCTTCCAGTGAAGGAGAGTGTCAGCCTAGGATTAGTCTGTAGACTAGACCTGCTCAGCAGCACAGTCAGTCTGTTCAGTAGTGTGTTACTACAACTGCTCACAATAAGACATAGACCAGCACCACCATTATGGAGACTGGGAGGCAGTCTGTCTGTCCTGATTGGTCCATCCATCCATCAATCATTCCATACAACCAACAACTATTTCCACCTGCAGATGTTGTTTACGCCAGACCCATGAAAGCTCTGCTGATACACTACGTTACTGCATGCTGCAGATCTCTCTCTGGGTCTGATACACTACATTACTGCATGCTGCAGATCTCTCTCTGGGTCTGATACACTACATTACTGCATGCTGCAGATCTCTCTCTGGGTCTGATACACTACGTTACTGCATGCTGCAGATCTCTCTCTGGGTCTGATACACTACGTTACTGCATGCTGCAGATCTCTCTCTGGTTCTGATACACTACGTTACTGCATGCTGCAGATCTCTCTCTGGGTCTGATACACTATGTTACTGCATGCTGCAGATCTCTCTCTGGTTCTGATACACTACGTTACTGCATGCTGCAGATCTCTCTCTGGTTCTGATACACTATGTTACTGCATGCTGCAGATCTCTCTCTGGTTCTGATACACTACGTTACTGCATGCTGCAGATCTATCTCTGGTTCTAATACACTACATTACTGCATGCTGCAGATCTCTCTCTGGGTCCGATACACTACGTTACTGCATGCTGCAGATCTATCTCTGGGTCTGATACACTACATTACTGCATGCTGCAGATCTCTCTCTGGGTCTGATACACTACGTTACTGCATGCTGCAGATCTCTCTCTGGGTCTGATACACTACGTTACTGCATGCTGCAGCTCTCTCTCTGGTTCTGATACACTACGTTACTGCATGCTGCAGATCTCTCTCTGGGTCTGATACACTACGTTACTGCATGCTGCAGAGCTCTCTCTGGGTCTGATACACTACGTTACTGCATGCTGCAGATCTCTCTCTGGGTCTGATACACTACGTTACTGCATGCTGCAGAGCTCTCTCTGGGTCTGATACACTACGTTACTGCATGCTGCAGATCTCTCTCTGGGTCTGATACACTACGTTACTGCATGCTGCAGATCTCTCTCTGGGTCTGATACACTACATTACTGCATGCTGCAGATCTCTCTCTGGGTCTGATACACTACGTTACTGCATGCTGCAGATCTATCTCTGGTTCTGATACACTACATTACTGCATGCTGCAGATCTCTCTCTGGTTCTGATACACTACGTTACTGCATGCTGCAGATCTCTCTCTGGTTCTGATACACTACATTACTGCATGCTGCAGATCTCTCTCTGGGTCTGATACACTACATTACTGCATGCTGCAGATCTCTCTCTGGTTCTGATACACTACGTTACTGCATGCTGCAGATCTCTCTCTGGGTCTGATACACTACGTTACTGCATGCTGCAGATCTCTCTCTGGGTCTGATACACTACGTTACTGCATGCTGCAGATCTCTCTCTGGGTCTGATACACTACGTTACTGCATGCTGCAGATCTCTCTCTGGGTCTGATACACTACGTTACTGCATGCTGCAGAGCTCTCTCTGGGTCTGATACACTACGTTACTGCATGCTGCAGAGCTCTCTCTGGGTCTGATACACTACGTTACTGCATGCTGCAGATCTCTCTCTGGGTCTGATACACTACGTTACTGCATGCTGCAGAGCTCTCTCTGGGTCTGATACACTACGTTACTGCATGCTGCAGAGCTCTCTCTGGGTCTGATACACTACGTTACTGCATGCTGCAGAGCTCGCTCTGGGTCTGATACACTACGTTACTGCATGCTGCAGAGCTCTCTCTGGGTCTGATACACTACGTTACTGCATGCTGCAGATCTCTCTCTGGGTCTGATACACTACGTTACTGCATGCTGCAGATCTCTCTCTGGGTCTGATACACTACGTTACTGCATGCTGCAGATCTCTCTCTGGGTCTGATACACTACGTTACTGCATGCTGCAGATCTCTCTCTGGGTCTGATACACTACGTTACTGCATGCTGCAGATCTCTCTCTGGGTCTGATACACTACGTTACTGCATGCTGCAGATCTCTCTCTGGGTCTGATACACTACGTTACTGCATGCTGCAGATCTCTCTCTGGGTCTGATACACTATGTTACTGCATACTGCAGATCTCTCTCTGGGTCTGATACACTATGTTACTGCATGCTGCAGATCTCTCTCTGGGTCTGATACACTACATTACTGCATGCTGCAGATCTCTCTCTGGGTCTGATACACTATGTTACTGCATGCTGCAGATCTCTCTCTGGGTCTGATACACTATGTTACTACATGCTGCAGATCTCTCTCTGGGTCTGATACACTACGTTACTGCATGCTGCAGATCTCTCTCTGTGTAGAAAATCCCCTCATTTCACATTCCTCCAATTGCCTCCTCACTGCTTTCCTTCACTGCTCTCTGGATGGGCGGAGCCCGAGAGCTAATAAGGCCAGTCACTTCACCTGTGGAAAATCCCTTTGCTGCAAACCATCGGAGCACAAGCTGGCTGGCCTCCACTGGATTCCACACCTTCACCTTTTTGCTGTGTAAATGATTAGTAAGTTTTCCTTTTATTTGACTTTGCTTTGGTAATTTATGATCATTGGTTGCACTGCTTAAGTTCCTTTAATAGTTATTTCTGTATTTGGATATTATATAATTAGTAATTGTTTGGATTTAATTGTTATGTTGAATCACTATGGATTTATAATATGTTCTTCTTTCTTTATCACCAGCAAACCAGCAACAAGATATGGTGTATAAATAAAACTAATGGTGTTGGAATCCAAGCCTCTGCTGTCTTCTGTCCTGGCCGACAGGCCATTGTGTTGGGCCCTACCTGGAACCAGGCCTTAGACCTAGGCTGCACCCACCCTCACCACCATTCCTTACAATTGATATTTTTCACTCTGGGTCTGATACACTACGTTAGCATGCTGCAGATCTCTCTCTGGCAGACAATTGTCCAAGTCCCTCTGATCCGAGTCCCAAGCGAGTCTCAAGTCAATTGGTCCCGAGTCTCAAGCAAGTCCCAAGTCTTTCCTTTTGTCTGCAAGTCAAGTCACAATGTTCTTTCAAGTCAAGTCTCGAGTCGAGTCACAGGTTATGTCAAGTCGAGTCACAGGTTAGAAAAAATGACAAGGCAGAGATTATTTAGGCTGCAGACGTGCGCGTTCACGTTAATACGTGCTTGTTGCCAAGCAACACACTTCTCTCACGAGCTCGAGACAGCTGACAGACAGCTCCAACTCAGCTCAAACTTATAGAGTTGTATTCAAAGCATAGAAACGTTCTCACAGCTCAATTTAACAGCGCCAACACAAGCAGTTTGATGACAAGTGCAATCAGTACTGAATGCGATGGCAGACTGCGCACTGCGGGCAGTTGACGAAGTCAGGAAGAAATTGAAAGATCTTCCGACGCATCAGCTTAAAACCCGCCGACGAGCGGAGGTCCTGCGCCCAAAACGTCTATATTTACTAGAGGTCGACCGATTAATTGGGGCCGATTATTGGCATTTTTAATTCATCGGCATCGGCCTGCAAAAAAAAAAAAATTTTTTTTTGGCAGGCCAGGCCACCGGGCATTTGCCCGACGTGCCCGATTATGCAGTCCGCCACTGAATGTGAGTCTTCTCATGCACCCATGAGCCTACTGTAACGTTACGTTTCCTCAGTCACCACCATCTTCTGCAAACACACTTCTCCCATCAAATGACAGCAAATCTAAACAGTTACATTATTATTATTATTATTGTTAATGTATAGAACAGTGCATGAATGAGTTCTCTGACATACTGCTCTCTCGCTATAGCCTACCAGTCACTACTGAAATCTATACCGCATAACCCAATGTATTTTTCTATTTAATAAAAAGAATAATCAAAAACATGTTACTGTACTGGCTAAGATAACATCTTATATTAGATGTAGGCCTACAGTATAATGTTATATTCGATTTTCAATGTGCATGAATGGATAATGGAAATCTAGGCTACTAGATTTCTTTAAAAAAAAATACCAACAGAAGAATATTGCACATTTTTTGGGGGCGCTACCCACACGTTTAGCTGTGTGTTTCTCATTCCACGAATGCACAATCCTTACAAGTTGTACCCCGTTGTAAAGGTGACTAATCAGGCTTTCCAACTATATAAAATACAATACCAATTGGTATTATTAAAAGGGAGAAATAATCGAGCAAAATAACGTTTCCAAACTTTTTTTGAGGAGTTTATTTTAATCGTATTTTATCGAATGAAAAAAAATAAAATAATCGGCATTATATATCGGCCATCGGCCGCCCTGCTCTCTAAAGATCGGCATCGGCATCGGCCATTGAAAAAGCAATATCGGTCGACCTCTAATATTTACAGCACATATCATCGATATTTTTGGAGAAGATTCCGGCCGCATCACGCGCAGATCAAGATGAGACAGCTGTCAGTGAGTAGCTACGCATTTGGGTGTAACTTTAACGCCTGCTCCATACACAGACGCAGCGCATACAGGGTGCACTAGTCATAAAATTAGTCGTAACTTTGAGTTCTACATCGGACGTAGCGTGTACACCTAGGCGTACGCCCAGCTGGTGCACTCGGCTGATCTTGTCACAAGTCCGAGTCGAGTTTCGAGTCATTTTCTTCCAAGTCCGAGTCGAGTTTCAAGTATTTACCGTCCGAGTCGAGTCAGAAGTCGTCAAATTTGCGACTCGAGTCGACTCGAGTCCGAGTCCCTATGACTCGAGTCCAATTGTCTGCTCTCTGGGTCTGATACACTACGTTACTGCATGCTGCAGATCTCTCTCTGGGTCTTTGGGATCAGACGACACAGTAGGCACAGCCCATTTTTCAAACCGCTCTCTCATCGGTGCTACGACCTGTCAGTCATTCAATTTCAACCCGCCTTCAAAACCAGCAATAGCTGTGTAGTGGCATAGACTCAATATGTAGTATGCGGAGCACAGCGATTGAACGTCCTATTTGAGTCTGGGGAGAGACTAGTGCTGCCTATACTGAGACGGCTAGACAGAAACAGTGCATCAGTAGGCTACAGCAGACTAATGTAGGCTGTGTGTGTGTGTGTGTGTGTGTGTGTGTGTGTGTGTGTGTGTGTGTGTGTGTGTGTGTCTGTCTGCTACTTTACAACAAACCAGGATGAAAAACATAGTGAAACAAACAAACCTCCAGTTTGGTTGAAGCGCTGCTTTGCGATGTCAATGTCGGCTTTGTGGACCTGCTGGGAGTTCACACACCTCTCAGTTTCTCTCTCCCAGTACTGTGGATCATCTGCTGTGGCGTTGATCATCCAGTCCTGTTTGGGCACGAATCTCTTGGTGTTGCTGTCACAATATTCTATCTGAACTTCATCAACCATCACAACAACCACAAACTCTGGGAAGTTTGGGAGTCCAGAGGATGCAGTGTCGAAAATCTTCATGGAGTGAGTCACTGTGGGACAAACAGTTAAAGTGAGGAACTCAAGTTTCTGAAGTACAGGCACATTTTTTCATTCATTTTTATACTAACAATGTATGATTGCTTGTTAATTCCCTGAGCACAACAGATAATTTCAATTAGCCTACTGTTGAATGAATATGGAACAATAAATAAATAAATAAATAAATAAATATTGTGTCTTCGGGAAACTAATGCAGTTTTCATATTTTTTAATAAAGGGTTGGTAGTATTCATTCTCAATCACGCGCCCACGCACGCACGCGCCATGCACCATGTGCAAATACTAAACTGATAATAATGCATCGCCATCGACTGAGTGCCATAATTTATTATGGTAATTGAATGGACAGGCTGTAGCCTATACATATAAATTATAGGCCTATTCACATCCATTTAGGCTAAATAAGCAATACTAAAGATTAAATCAAAACGTAGCTTCACCTTAACCAACGTATAAAGCCAGATGTGATTATAAGGCAGTTTATTAATCTGATCAGCCTACGCAGACTCAATAGCCAACAGCCTGCTGTGAATAATGCAGGCATGAATAAGTAGCCTACGTGAATCAATCTGCAGTTATAAATATAGCCAGCCTACATAAAGGAGATGTTTTAAATGTGATCTTACCTGGAGATGCAACGTGACAGAAGAGGAGCAACAATATAAACACCTTCATCTTGTCTTGATCAAGAAGTCGACTAACAGCTGAAACTTTCCCTCTGCGCAGATCGTCTCCTCTGTCTGAGATCAGGAAACGTCACAGTCACAACGGGGCGGGACAAGAGAAAATTCTGACCAATGGGAATTCAGAAAAGGCTGTAAGTCGCAGGTTACTAGGTAGAGTTGAAGAAAATAGGTTGTAAGTGAAACTAAACTCCAGCAACAGTAGAAAAATATTTAATTTCTAGATAAATAATAGGCTATAAGCAACTTATTTTTCCTAAAATGATTAGAATGATTGATTGTTTAGCTTTCAGTGTTGTTTTATCAGAGGGTTGAATTGTTTCAAAGCTTCTTGTTTGATTGAAGTGAAATCAGAAGGTGTGCTGTTCTGGGCCTGGCTTTCACTTTGACATGGCTCCTGTTCCAAACACACTGCACATCTGTTACAAGAAGGCCTTTAACACTGGACTATAGGCTCTGAGTTCAAACAGCAAAACACACACTTTTCCTCTGTGGCTTTGAAACAAGTCAACATCATATTAAAGCTATTTTAACTTTGTCATGTTTGAGGCTTATAGGGAATAGTTTTGGATACACGCTGTGAACTCTGCAGCCCTTTGGATTAAACAAAGACTTTGATATAGAATTTGAGATTATTTCGGTTTTCCCCTGGCTTTAGCCTCCTGCAGCTTATGACAACCACCTGAGATTCCAATAGAATCATAATGATCCTATATTATTATTAGTAGTAGTAGCCTAGTAGTAGTAGTAGTAGTAGTAGTAGTAGTAGTAGTAGTAGTAGTAGTATTAGTATTCATAATTCGTCTGTGGTTTTCTGCTGATACAAGGATACGTTTATGCCTTCATTGTGCATATTGTTTATATTTGTGTAACCTTATTAATATTTGCAGTGCTTCTATCTACAGGTGTTTATAATGAGCACTTGAACCCTGCGTGAGGTGAGGGGTCAGTGGCAGCCTAAAGGTCAGAGAAGCAAACTTATGATTGGACAACACATTCTCACTCCCAACTCATCCAGGAGACACTTTGTCAAGAGTCTTTAGTGCTCTCCTTACCACTTTGGGAAGCCTTTCTTGTTTTATGGAACGTGCAGAAGGTCGTCGGTTCAATCCCCACGACCGGCAGGATAAATCTGGCTGGTGAAAATGAAAAAGCAGCACTTGCCCCTCACTCATTGCCACCACCGCTGCTGTGCCCTTGAGCAAGGCCCTTAACCCCAACTGCTCCAGTGGAGCTGCTCAGTGGCCAGCAGATCAGACTGTGGTTAGTGCTGGTCAGATTCCAGGGGTGTGTGTGTGTGTGTGTGTGTGTGTGTGTGTGTGTGTGTGTGTGTGTGTGTGTGTGTGTGTGTGTGTGTGTGTGTGTGTGTGTGTGTGTGTGTGTGTGTGTGTGTGTGTGAGAGAGAGAGAGAATGTGAGAAAAAGATTGAATGTGATTACCCTGGATACTGTGATGAAAGTCCAATGAAAGCTTTGCTGAATAAAAGTACCTTTATGTATCAGAGGGGGAGTCTCACTGAGAGCAATGCTCTCTTTTTCAGGAGCGCTCTGTTCATATTCACACACACATTCATACCTGGAAACTGACCAGCAACCACAGTCTGATCTGCTGCCCACTGAGCAGCTCCACTGGAGCGGTTGGCGTTAAGGGCCTTGCTCAAGGGCACCTCAGTGGTGGTAATGAGGGAGGGGCAAGCACTGCTTCTTACAACAGAAGAAAGAATTGAACTGAACTGTATTGAGCTCATTCATTCGTGTCCATATTCATTTCTTGTCATCATGGTAACTCCTGGTATTACAGTTCTGCACTAACAAGCATGGCTGAAATACACACTGCATTGTTTTGATGTACCTTCAGTAAACACATGTGCACACTAGCGTGCACGCGGGCGCACATGCACGCACACACACACACACACACACACACACACACACACACACGCACACACACACACACACACACACACACACACACACACACATACACACACACACACACACACACACACACACCTACACACCACTCACTCTTCCTGTTCTGATCATTGGGGCGTTTTTGTCTGGCATCATTTGCATATTGTCACATATTCAGTGAAACACAGCAGATATTATAAAGTTCTTCTCAGTTCAACACTGAACTTCACACACATCACATTACAGTATATGATATGTGTTAGGAGCTGTTGTACCTTTAACATGTCATTCTGCTGATCTTTTCATTTCTTTTAACCTATATTTTTCTACTTTGTCTTGTTCATGTGTGTGGATATTAGTCTCTCTTGAATGATTTGTGATTGCAGTGCCTTGATGTAAAATCCTGCTCTGTTTTCAGTCTGCTGCATGAATACATCAAATGAATAAAGTCAAAGTCAACATGGTGAAGTGTGTTTCATTTGATCTCTCTGTCAAACCCTGAGTATAATAAGACAGGTCAGCAAACAGGTGAGACTGCTGTGACAAACTAACTGTACATGATATGATGAGGAGCAGTTTGGCCTCATAGAAGTCAGAGCCACAGAGTGTTACAGCGCCACCTGTGGACAGATAGTGTAACTCCATCTATACAGTTTCTGGAAAATCACCTGTGATGAGTCTGGCATTTTTAGGCTTCACCTGGAGCGCTTGGTGTGTGTGTGTGTATGTGTGTGTGTGTGTGTGTGTGTGTGTGTGTGTGTGTGTGTGTGTGTGTGTGTGTGTGTGTGTGTATATGTGAGAATGTGTGTGTGTGTGTGTGTGTGTGTGTGTGTGTGTGTGTTGGGTTGAGAGAGAGCACAGTTTGGCACACACACCCGGTAGAGAGCAGAGTGCAGATGCTGCTGTTCATGTGTTTATCTCAGGCCAGGGAAGTTTCTCACTAATCTATCTGTAGTGATGTCATACAGTACTGAGTCTTATCTGATGACCACAGTCTTTTTAGATGGAGGCTAAATGTTAGCAGCTCAGTAGCTGTGACTGTTTCCATACTGGAGAGTTACTGGATCATTTAGCAGCAGTCTGATGCTGTCTCATGTTCCAGTTTGTGTTGACATAGTTAATTAAAGGAACAGTTCACCCAAAAATGAACATTCTGTCATCATCTCCTCCCCCTCATGCCAGTTGAAACACAGGTGAAGTTTGTCCATATATAACACACAGGGAGGTTGCCAGCACAACTCCACAGAGAACCAGTCCACACTGACTTCAGTTGTAGTCATGTGACATCCTCATCAGTGTCTTCATCATCAATGTTGTATAAATGTAATTAAAAAAAAGGAGTTTACATTAAAGAGGACTCAGCACAGCAGTGTGACAGCGCCCCCTCTGGACAGGTTATGTATCTCCCTCTGAACCTGAACTGAGAAATGACCTGATGAGGATGTCATGTGACTTTATGTTTATTCTCTAAATAGCAACATGATAAATCATCATTATGATCTGTGCCTCTGCTCTCTGATGTTTATTGTCACTCTGGTTGCACAAGTACACTTGTGTGAAAGTCTTAGGCCAGCAGGGGGCTCCACAGGACATAAGGAAAAGCAGCATGTGATGAACAGCATAGGAGAGCAGAAACACACAGGAGTAATAATAATATACATTTGAAAAGATACATTTGAAAAGACAAAAGCAACATTGAAGAATATTAGCAATGTTTCTGTTTTCATCTAAGTAACACAAGGTTAATTTGGTCTTATTTAATAGAGCCACTATAGTGAAATATAAAAAATACATGTGCATGCATGATATTCTTTGAATGCATGAATCATCCTTTGGTTATGATCCACAAATACACAAATAAATAAACAACTCATGTTTTCAGAAACATTTCATTTATTAATCAAACCCTATTTCATACAAGTTGTGCCAACAAGAAAGATGCTGTAGCCTAAAACTCTTTAACCGCTTATAAATCTCCAGACTCTCGCTCGCACACCTGCACACACACACACACACACACACAGACACACACATGAACAGTTTACAACAACACATTTTAAATAGAAAACAGCATTATTCATTAAAAACCTTGACACAAATATCTGACTGTACAATTTCCTAGAAAAGCAGGGAGGAATCCCGTTCACCAAATACAAAATTTAAAAAACAACTATTGAAAACGCACTAATATACAAAAAGCTGTACAGATTGGAGATAATTTCCACACCATTATAGAGATTTGAACGGCTTTACAATGACAGAGCAGAGCACTGAGCCACAGCAGCATCCAGCAGAACTGAACTGAAGCAAAACAAACTCAACATGTGAGATTTATAAAATCACCAGTGAAAAAGAAGATCACTGATCAATTCACAGCTGATTATAAACTCAAAGACACAAGATATTGTTGCTGAATTGACAAAGCAAAATGCAGTGTGTGTCAGCATGCTAAAGGAAGTGTCCTTTCTGTTCATTCTCTCATCATGTCTTTGGTCTCTGCCAGGGTTTGGAGCGTTACTTTAAAAATGTAATCAGACCCAATTACTAATTACCTGTTAAAAATTATAATCAGTAACGGTAATCCAAGTATCACAATATTAGGGCAATGTAACTGATGATTACTTTGTGTTACTTTTGGATGACTTTTGAACACATTTCCTGCATTTGACTACTGGAGTCTGGGGGCATGATGCTCCTCAGAGGGACATTTCCATAACACAATGGCAGCTGGTGCGACTGGCTGCAGACTATGATGTCACAAACTGTCGTGAAACCAGGTTGGACCAGAGTGGTGTTGTTAGAGGGAAGTGTTGTGATGTGTGTGCATCGTTCTTTATTTTAAAATCTAGTTTAAAATTGTAATCCTGCTAGTAATCCAGACTTTTACTCGATGGAGCTGTATCTTGATTACATCTTTTTTTCTGTAAACTGTAAGGGATTACAGTTACAGTTTTTTTCTTTTTCTTTGTAATCTGATTACATAATCCCATTACATGTACTGTAATCCGTTACTCCCCAAGCCTGGTCTCTGTTAGCTGCTGTAGTAAAAACCTCTCCCCAAAAGCTGAGCAGAAACAGCTGTAGCAGCATCAGTGCTCTGCTGATGTAGCTCCTCCTACAAAGGAGGTTTACCTGTACAGTCATGCTGCTGCCATTCAGTTAGCAAACAACTAGCTGCATTTAATAGCATCTACAATACAGTATGGAGGGAGGAGTCAAACACTAATGAAGAAAGATTAACCAAGAAGAAGCAACCAGATATTCTTCTTTGGTGATTAAATCAATGCAAATTTTAACAATTTAATTTCTCTCACAATATTCTGACCAATCATATAACTTTAACTCTCAGTAAGTCAATCAAACAAGTTTTGTTAATGTGCACTTTTTGTCCCAAACTAGAAACAACTGCTGTAATTTATATTGATGATGCGTCAGTTCACCGTCCTCTTCTCATCTCCACTGGTCACCTGTCAAGACAGATGAACAGACAGACAAGCTGAAATATTGAACTTATTATTGTTCACACTGTGCAGTCTATTTGCTTTCATATTGTATGGGATACTAATTTCTGGGTCAAAATATAACATTTAGATATAGAATGATGCAATCTGATTTTTGTGTGCATCAGAATCAAGACAAAAACTCAACAGCAATTTTGCATGTTTTTAGTATTTATACTGTAACACTGCAGGACATGTTTTTAGTATTTATACTGTAACACTGCAGGACATGTTTTTAGTCATTATACTGTAACACTGCAGGACATGTTTTTAGTATTTATACTGTAACACTGCAGGACATGTTTTTAGTAATTATACTGTAACACTGCAGGACATGTTTTTAGTATTTATACTGTAACACTGCAGGACATGTTTTTAGTATTTATACTGTAACACTGCAGGACATGTTTTTAGTATTTATACTGTAACACTGCAGGACATGTTTTTAGTATTTATACTGTAACACTGCAGGTAATGTTTTTAGTATTTATACTGTAACACTGCAGGTAATGTTTTTAGTAATTATACTGTAACACTGCAGGACATGTTTTTAGTATTTATACTGTAACACTGCAGGACATGTTTTTAGTCATTATACTGTAACACTGCAGGACATGTTTTTAGTATTTATACTGTAACACTGCAGGACATGTTTTTAGTATTTATACTGTAACACTGCAGGACATGTTTTTAGTAATTATACTGTAACACTGCAGGACATGTTTTTAGTAATTATACTGTAACATGCAGGACATGTTTTTAGTATTTATACTGTAACACTGCAGGACATGTTTTTAGTATTTATACTGTAACACTGCAGGACATGTTTTTAGTATTTATACTGTAACACTGCAGGACATGTTTTTAGTATTTATACTGTAACACTGCAGGACATGTTTTTAGTCATTATACTGTAACACTGCAGGACATGTTTTTAGTATTTATACTGTAACACTGCAGGACATGTTTTTAGTAATTATACTGTAACACTGCAGGACATGTTTTTAGTAATTATACTGTAACATGCAGGACATGTTTTTAGTATTTATACTGTAACACTGCAGGACATGTTTTTAGTATTTATACTGTAACACTGCAGGACATGTTTTTAGTATTTATACTGTAACACTGCAGGACATGTTTTTAGTATTTATACTGTAACACTGCAGGACATGTTTTTAGTCATTATACTGTAACACTGCAGGACATGTTTTTAGTATTTATACTGTAACACTGCAGGACATGTTTTTAGTATTTATACTGTAACACTGCAGGACATGTTTTTAGTATTTATACTGTAACACTGCAGGACATGTTTTTAGTCATTATACTGTAACACTGCAGGACATGTTTTTAGTATTTATACTGTAACACTGCAGGACATGTTTTTAGTATTTATACTGTAACACTGCAGGACATGTTTTTAGTCATTATACTGTAACACTGCAGGACATGTTTTTAGTATTTATACTGTAACACTGCAGGACATGTTTTTAGTATTTATACTGTAACACTGTAGGACATGTTTTTAGTATTTATACTGTAACACTGCAGGACATGTTTTTAGTCATTATACTGTAACACTGCAGGACATGTTTTTAGTCATTATACTGTAACACTGCAGGACATGTTTTTAGTATTTATACTGTAACATGCAGGACATGTTTTTAGTAATTATACTGTAACACTGCAGGACATGTTTTTAGTATTTATACTGTAACACTGCAGGACATGTTTTTAGTATTTATACTGTAACACTGCAGGACATGTTTTTAGTATTTATACTGTAACACTGCAGGACATGTTTTTAGTATTTATACTGTAACATGCAGGACATGTTTTTAGTATTTATACTGTAACACTGCAGGACATGTTTTTAGTAATTATACTCTAACACTGCAGGAAATGTTTTTAGTAATTATACTCTAACACTGCAGGACATGTTTTTAGTATTTATACTCTAACACTGCAGGACATGTTTTTAGTAATTATACTCTAACACTGCAGGACATGTTTTTAGTAATTATACTCTAACACTGCAGGACATGTTTTTAGTATTTATACTCTAACACTGCAGGAAATGTTTTTAGTAATTATACTCTAACACTGCAGGAAATGTTTTTAGTAATTATACTCTAACACTGCAGGACATGTTTTTAGTATTTATACTGTAACACTGCAGGAAATGTTTTTAGTAATTATACTCTAACACTGCAGGAAATGTTTTTAGTATTTATAGTGTAACACTGCAGGAAATGTTTTTAGTATTTATACTGTAACACTGCAGGAAATGTTTTTAGTAATTATACTGTAACATGCAGGACATGTTTTTAGTATTTATACTGTAACACTGCAGGACATGTTTTTAGTATTTATACTCTAACACTGCAGGAAATGTTTTTAGTATTTATACTGTAACACTGCAGGAAATGTTTTTAGTATTTATACTGTAACACTGCAGGAAATGTTTTTAGTATTTATAGTGTAACACTGCAGGAAATGTTTTTAGTATTTATACTGTAACACTGCAGGAAATGTTTTTAGTAATTATACTGTAACATGCAGGACATGTTTTTAGTATTTATACTCTAACACTGCAGGACATGTTTTTAGTATTTATACTGTAACACTGCAGGAAATGTTTTTAGTATTTATACTCTAACACTGCAGGACATGTTTTTAGTATTTATACTCTAACACTGCAGGAAATGTTTTTAGTAATTATACTGTAACACTGCAGGACATGTTTTTAGTAATTATACTCTAACACTGCAGGACATGTTTTTAGTATTTATACTCTAACACTGCAGGACATGTTTTTAGTAATTATACTCTAACACTGCAGGACATGTTTTTAGTAATTATACTCTAACACTGCAGGACATGTTTTTAGTATTTATACTCTAACACTGCAGGACATGTTTTTAGTATTTATACTCTAACACTGCAGGACATGTTTTTAGTAATTATACTCTAACACTGCAGGAAATGTTTTTAGTAATTATACTCTAACACTGCAGGACATGTTTTTAGTATTTATACTCTAACACTGCAGGACATGTTTTTAGTATTTATACTCTAACACTGCAGGACATGTTTTTAGTAATTATACTCTAACACTGCAGGACATGTTTTTAGTAATTATACTCTAACACTGCAGGACATGTTTTTAGTATTTATACTGTAACACTGCAGGACATGTTTTTAGTATTTATACTGTAACACTGCAGGAAATGTTTGATCAGAATGATGTTTTTAATCCTCACCGGCAGCAGGATGTGAATTACAACTCTCAAGGAAATCTGCTTATAACGCTATATCTGTGACTATTCACAATTTGGCTGATATTCAGTCATTTTTTATATTTTGATTAAATCTTTGTTTAACATACTAAATGTGTTGTTCTCACATGATGAAGCACTCACTGCGATGAGAGAGGAGGGAATTCAGTAGGTGAAGCCTCCAAAGCTACAAAAAGACAACAAAGTCATAATGTAACTTGAAATGAAGCGTAAAGAACCAAAACATGAGAGATTAGTGATCGATTACAAATGCCTGGTGTTCTTCTATGTTCTTTATAAGTACACATCATGCAAGCAACAGATCCAAATAGTACACATAATTACAGAATGGCAAAAAAACAATCAAAGGAAAACTCACTGCGAGCAGGTTTGAAGCCTGAAATACAGACAAGATGTTACATTATTACTCAATGACAGGTTACAAATTAACATTTATGAAAAGAAACACAAACTTATGTTACATTATGTGCTTCACTATTACTAGACATGTTTTCTATTATGATATACTAGGCATTGTGACATCATCAGTGACATCACAATTGCTCAAGTGACATCACTGATGACATCACTGATGACATCACTTCCAGGACGAAAATTTAAACAAACAAACGGAACCCGCTTAACATAAAATATGTTATGGAACAGTAATTAAGAGTGTCACAAGCATGTATGCTAAATCCTATATTAGAGGAGCATAATGTCTTTCTGAGGAGGAGAAAACTCTTGTCTCACCGTTATGATTCTTTCTCCAGCAGCAGAATGCAGCACCACAGATGGCCAGGAGGAGGAGCAGCAGTCCCGCAACCACTCCAATGATAAGAGCAGGATTGGTCCCTGAAGGAGAAGCTGGAACCAAAACAGAGCGTTCACACTTTGTCACGTGACACTGGATGGATCACATGATGACTATTTGTTCCACTTTAGTATTTTAAGTAGAGAGAGGAGGTCATGTGACTCAGACAAACTAGAGACACACCTCATGTGTTTTAGTGAAGTGACCAGCATGTTTGGTTGTCTTCAATATTCTCATGGAGTTAAAAACTGTCTGGTTGACCAAATGGTGGTATGTAAACAAGACTGAGCCCAAATGTACCCCCAAGGAGGAACCAACTATGTGGGAACACCATACAGTGCATAGAAACTACACTGCATGAGAAAACATAGGCTAAACTAAATAATCTGATGAAAAGCTTAAATGAATGTGTCCATTTGGATATATAAAACTGCTATACAAACGATCTAACAATTTCTCATTTATAAAGAAGAAAAGAATAAATTTTATAAATCAAGATGATCAAAAACCAACTGAACCTGATGACAGAAACTAAAATGACAACAAAAGCACAACAATGTGAGAGAAAGGCTCCATTACAGAAGAACAGAAACAAAACACATGAATTGCAAGTCAGGTGTAAGAAGTAAAGTAAATGTGTCTCTCCTCCTCTATCAGCTGTGATCCCAGTCTTACCCGGGTTGTTGGTCTTGATCACTGCTGGGTCCAGTTTGGTGATGATGTCCTCCTCGACACCAGAGATCTGAAACACACACTCGTACTTCCCCCAGTCTTCAGCTTTGACTGATGAAACGTTCAGCCGAACGGTCGTCTGGAAGGTTCCATCGTGGTTGGGGAGGATCTCTTCCTTATCCTGAAGGTCCTGAAGCTCCTCTCCATCTCTGGTCCAGAACAACATGACTCTGTCAGGGTAGAAGCCTGTAGCGTGGCAGCTGACTGGAGAGGAGGGAGACTTCTGGAAGAGAGAGATCGAGGGAAGAACTGGAGAGAGAGAGAGGGGGGGAGACACACACACACACACACACACACACAGAGACAAAGGGAGACATAGTAGGATGGAGGTAGGGAGAAAGGGGAGAGAAAAAAATCAAAGAGAGAGGGGAGGAGAGAGAGAGGGGGGGCAAACTGTGTGTAAACTCAGAAAACATGACAGTTTGTGTACAGTGTGTGTCTATATGTTGGTTCATATTGACTGCCATATTTCTGTACATTAGAAACTTTCTAATGTACAGAAACATGACAGTGACAGAAGAGCCAGATGAACATTGTTGTGTTCATGAAACTACATCAGGTCATGTGACTCTACCTGTTCTCTGCAGAGTGCTCTTCCCATAGGCCACATACTTCTTCAGCTCACCAATGCACTGTGTGGTGATGTAGTGCTTATTGTATGCTAACTGAGCTTTGTTATTATCCCATCTGTGTTTGGTGATGACAGCCTGTTGTACTGGAGCGATCCATGTCAGTGTCTTCAGGTCCAATACTATGAAGTCTTCTCCATCATAGCCATACTGGTGATATCCATTAACTTCTCCTGTCTCATCATCCCATTCACAGCCATACATCATCTGGACCATGTGGACACCTGAGAGAGAGAGAGAGAGAGAGAGAGAGAGAGAGAGAGAGAGAGAGAGAGAGAGAGAGAGAGAGGGGGGGGGGGGAGAGAGAGACAGAGAGAGAGAGAGAGAGTGAGAGGGGGGGGGGGGGGATAGAGAGGAGGGGGGAGAGAGAGAGAGAGAGGAGAGAGAGAGAGAGAGAGTGAGAGAGGGAGTGAGAGAGAGAGAGAGAGCACAGTCAACTATCAGAGGTTGATCTCTCATGTTTAGCACAGAGACACACTGATCCACAGACACCAACACAGAGGATCTCCACCTCCTGCTGTTACTGGCTGGATGGAAGGTGCTCACAGCCAAACATCATGTGGACAGTGTGGACGTCTCAGAGAGAGACAGAGAGACAGAGACTGCTGTCAAACAGAGAGACATCCTAACACAGTCACTATGCTCTCTTTACCAGAGAGAGAGAGAGAGAGAGAGAGAGAGAGAGAGAGACATCCTAACACAGTCACTATGCTCTCTTTACCACAGAGAGAGAGAGAGAGAGAGATCCTAACACAGTCACTATGCTCTCTTTACCACAGAGAGAGAGAGAGAGAGATCCTAACACAGTCACTATCCTCTCTTTACCACAGAGAGAGAGAGAGATCCTAACACAGTCACTATCCTCTCTTTACCACAGAGAGAGAGAGAGATCCTAACACAGTCACTATCCTCTCTTTACCACAGAGAGAGAGAGAGATCCTAACACAGTCACTATCCTCTCTTTACCACAGAGAGAGAGAGAGAGACATCCTAACACAGTCACTATCCTCTCTCTACCACAGAGAGACACCTTTAACCAGCCCTTTATTGGCACAACTTACACAAGCATCTCCACTTAGAGATCAATGAGACGTGTCAAAGAATAAAAAGTCTAAAAACAAGTCACACCTACATAAAATATAAATACATCTCTGGTACAGTGCTGAAGCAGGAAGTAGGCGGTCACTTTACCTCTCTTTAGAACACAGCTCTCTTGAATACTCGATTCTGATTGGTCAATCAACAATATTCACCGGTCATTATTTCTCGACAACCGACCGCTGCTCTGCCACACCTGGATTAATCAGTTGATAAGAGCTTTTTGTCAGCAAGACACTACTAATTAGGCCAACCAGTTGCAGCTGTGGTGTCTTGTGTGCCAATTACGAATGAAACCGCTTTGTCGTTGAAAACGCTATTAAAAAATCTATTTGAATAATTATTTTTGTCCGATTATTGAATGATTTAGTTGTAGGCCGTGTTCTAAGCGGGATAATGTATATTGAGGCGGTGATTACTGGGAAATAATGACCTTCAGGTGAACGATTAAGCCCTCCGCTACGCGTCGGGCTCAATCCACCTGTCGGTCATTATTTCCCCCGTAATCACCGCCTCAATATACATTATCCCTTACATATACCCTCCTGCCCCCACAGCTCTCCACATGACATGACACCATCACATTTAAAACAGCAAACAGCAAAACAGCATCATGAATACATGCAAACATCAACACTTATAAACAACAGCAATACCTTTATGTCACCATTAACCTTCCCTCAGAAAGACAAAACCAGAGAATCATGGAGCACACTGCACAGCACATTACCCAATCCCCAATTTAACACAAACTCATCCAAATTGGAGACCATTTTGTAATATCCAAACTCAATTTTTAAACGAGCTGCTACAAGTCTCCTGGCCAGGAGGTCGGGATCGACAATCCCCGTCCATTGTGTGTGTGTGTGTGTGTGTGTGTGTGTGTGTGTGTGTGTGTGTGTGTGTGTGTGTGTGTGTGTGTGTGTGTGTGTGTTTGTGTGTGTGTGTGTGTGTGTGTGTCTGTCTGCTACTTTACAACAAACCAGGATGATGAATATTGTGAAACAAACAAACCTCCAGTTTGGTTGAAGCGCTGCTTTGCGATGTCAATGTTGACTTTGTTCCGCTGCTGTTGGTTCACACAGACCCGAGTGCTCGTCTCCCAGTACTGTGGATCATCTGCTGTGGCGTTGATCATCCAGTCCTGTTTGGGCACAGCTCTCTTGGTGTTGCTGTCACAGTATTCTATCTGAACTTCATCAAACATCCCAACAACTACAAACTCTGGGAAGTTTGGGAGTCCAGAGGATGCAGTGTTGAAATACTTCAGGGAGTGAGTCACTGTGGGACAAACAGTTAAAGTGAGGAACTCAAGTTTCTGAAGTACACGCACATTTTCTTAATTATTTTTATACTAACAATGTATGATCGCTTGTTGATTCCCTGAGCACAACAGATAATTTCAATTAGCCTACTGTTGAATGAATTATGGAACAATAAATAAATAAATATTGTGTCTTCAGGAAACTAATGCAGTTTTCATATTTTTTAATAAAGGGTTAGTATTCATTCTCACGCGCGCACGCACGCACGCGCCATGCACCATGTGCAAATACTAAACTGATAATGCATCGCCATCGACTGAGTGCGATAATTTATTATGGTAATTTAATGGACAGGCTGTAGCCTATACATATAAATTATAGCCTATTCACATCCATAATAAGAAATACTAAAGATGAATCAAAACATAGCCTTCGCCTTAACCAACGTATAAAGCCAGATGTGATTAATATAACGCAGTTTATTAATCTGATCAGCCTACGCAGACTCAATAGCCAACAGCCTGCTGTGAATAATGCAGGCATGAATAAGTAGCCTACGTGAATCAATCTGCAGTTATAAATATAGCTAGCCTACATAAAGGAGATATTTTAAATGTGATCTTACCTGGAGATGCAACGTGACAGAAGAGGAGCAACAATATAAACACCTTCATCTTGTCTTGATAAAGAAGTCGACTAAAACGGTACGTGCACATCTACAATGGCAAATTCGCTTTTCCGCTGTGTCGCAGCGTTTTGTGGGCGTGCAAACCAGCTTCCAGCTTGGAGCTGTAGCCTGTAGAAACGTTGTACACAGGAGGGTGCGGGGAGGAAATGTGTAAGAAGAGCTGTCATTGGGTAGCTTCAACGAAAGGTCCCGCCCTAGTCCCGCCCCGCGAGCGTGAAGCCGCTCGGAGACAAACCGCCTCTAGTCTGCGACAGTGAAACGCTGTGGGCGGTTCCAGCGGCAGGGGGCACGAGGTAAATGGACCAATCAGACACGGAAATAGAGCAAGACAGCCTATCAAGATGCAGCGTCAAAGCGGCTTTTTCAGCAGGCAAGCCGCCGAGCGCTTCATGATGTGCACGTACCGTAACAGCTGAAACTTTCCCTCTGCGCAGATCGTCTCCTCTGTCTGAGATCAGGAAACCTCACAGTCACAACGGGGCGGGGCAAGAGATATTCTGACCAATGGGAATTCAGAAAAGGCTGTAAATCGCAGGTTACTAGGTAGAGTTGAAGAATACAGGTTGTAAGTTAAACTAAACTCCATCAACAGTAGAAAAATCTTTAATTTCTCGATAAATAATAGGCTATAAGCAACTTATTTTCCTAGAATGATTAGAATGATTGATTGTTTAGCTTTCAGTGTTGTTTTATCAGAGGTTTGACTTGTTTCAAAGCTTCTTGGTTGATTGAGGTGAAATCAGAAGGTGTCCTGTTCTGGGCCTGGCTTTCACTTTGACATGGCTCCTGTTCCAAACACACTGCACATCTGTTACAAGAAGGCCTTTAACACTGGACTATAGGCTCTGAGTTCAAACAGCAAAACACACACTTTTCCTCAATGGCTTTGAAACAAGTCAACATAATATTAAAGCTATTTTAACTTTGTCATGTTTGAGGCATATAGGGAATAGTTTTGATAACACACTGTGAACTCTGCAGCCCTTTGGATTCAACAAACACTTTGATATTAGAATTTGAGATTATTTCTGTTTTCCCTGCTGGCTTTAGCCTCCTGCAGCTTATGACAACCACCTGAGATTCCAATAGGATCATAATGATCCTATATTATTATTATTATTGTTGTTGTTGTTGTTGTTGTTGTTGTTGTTGTTGTTGTTGTTGTTGTTGTTGTTGTTGTTGTTGTTATTATTATTATTAATATTATTACTATTATTATTATTATTATTATTATTATTTATAATTCCTCTGTGGGTTTCTGCTGATACACATAAAGATACGTTTATGCCTTCATTCTACATATTGTTTATATTTGTGTAACCTCATTAATATTTGCAGTGCTTCTATCTACAGGTGTTTGTAATGAGCACTTGAACCCTGCGTGAGGTGAGGGGTCAGTGGCAGCCTAAAGGTCAGAGAAGCAAACTTGTGAGTGGACAACACATTCTCACTCCCAACTCATCCAGGAGACACTTTGTCAAGAGTCTTTAGCTCTCTCCTTACCGCTTTGGGAAGCCTTTCTTGTTTTATGGAATGTGCAGAAGGTCGTCGGTTCAATCCCCACGACCGGCAAGATAAATCTGGCTGGTGAAAATGAAAAAGCAGCACTTGCCCCTCACTCATTGCCACCACCGCTGCGGTGCCCTTGAGCAAGGCCCTTAACCCCAACTGCTCCAGTGGAGCTGCTCAGTGGCCAACAGATCAGACTGTGGTTAGTGCTGGTCAGTTTCCAGGTGTGTGTGTGTGTGTGTGTGTGTGTGTGTGTGTGTGTGTGTGTGTGTGTGTGTGTGTGTGTGTGTCTGAATAAAAGTACCTTTATGTATCAGTCAGGGGGAGTCTCACTGAGAGCAATGCTCTCTTTTTCAGGAGCGCTCTGTTCATATTCACACACACATTCATACCTGGAAACTGACCAGCAACCACAGTCTGATCTGCTGCCCACTGAGCAGCTCCACTGGAGCGGTTGGCGTTAAGGGCCTTGCTCAAGGGCACCTCAGTGGTGGTAATGAGGGAGGGGCAAGCGCTGCTTCTTACAACAGAATAAAGAATTGAACTTAACTGTATTGAGCTCATTCATTCGTGTCCATATTCATTTCTTGTCATCATGGTAACTCCTGGTATTACAGTTTTGCACTAAAAAGCATGGCTGAAATACACACTGCATTGTTTTGAAGTACCTTCAGTAAACACATGCGCACACTAGCGTGCATGCGGGCGCACACGCGCACACACACACACACACACACACGCACGCACGCACGCACGGACGCACACACACACACACACACACACACACACAAACACACACACACACACACACACACACACACACACCTACACACCACTCACTCTTCCTGTTCTGATTATTGGGGCGTTTTGTCTGGCATCATTTGCATATTGTCACATGTTCAGTGAAACACAGCAGATATAAAGTTCTTCTCAGTTCAACACTGAACTTCACAGACATCACATGACAGTATATGATCTGTGTTAGGAGCTATTGTACCTTTAACATGTCATTCTACTGATCTTTTCATTTCTTTTAACCTATATTTTTCTACTTTGTCTTGTTCATGTGTGTGGATATTAGTCTCTCTTGAATGATTTGTGATTGCAGTGCCTTGATGTAAAATCCTGCTCTGTTTTCAGTCTGCTGCATGAATACATCAAATAAATAAAGTCAAAGTCAACATGGTGAAATGTGTTTCATTTGATCTCTCTGTCAAACCCTGAGTATAATAAGACAGATCACCAAACAGGTGAGACTGCTGTGATAAACTAACTGTACATGATATGATGAGCAGTTTGGCCTTATAGAAGTCAGAGCCACAGAGTGTTACAGCGCCACCTGTGGACAGATAGTGTAACTCCATCTATACCGTTTCTGGGAAATCACCTGGTGATGAGTCTGGCATTTTTAGGCTTCGCTTGGTGCGCTTGGTGTGTGTGTGTGTGTGTGTGTGTGTGTGTGTGTGTGTGTGTGTGTGTGTGTGTGTGTGTGTGTGTGTGTGTGTGTGTGTGTGTGTGTGTGTGTGTGTGTGTGTGTGTGTGTGTGTGTGTGTGTGTGTGTGTGTGTGTGTGTGTGTGTGTGTGTGTTGGGTTGAGAGAGAGCACAGTTTGGCACACACACCCGGAAGAGAGCAGAGAGTGCAGATGCTGCTGTTCATGTGTTTATCTCAGGCCAGGGAAGTTTCTCACTAATCTTGTTTCATCACATTCTTCTGCTGTCAGACAATATTATAGAAAATAAAAGATAGATTTTAGTCAAACTTAATCGGTCTAAAAAAGTCATGAAAAGAGGTACAACTGCTTCCTATGAAGGAATATTATATTTATATATTTAGTGAACAAGTTGCATTTACATAGATTATAAACTGTTATGTGGCTTTTCCAGAAAAAAAGGACTTAACTGTTGATAGGAACAGAAAATATGATGTCATACTGTAGTGACCTCATACTGTAGTGATGCAATACTGTTGTCATACTGTAGTGATGTCATACAGTACTGAGTCTTATCTGATGACCACAGTCTTTTTAGATGGAGGCTAAATGTTAGCAGCTCAGTAGCTGTGACTGTTTCCATACTGGAGAGTTACTGGATCATTTAGCAGCAGTCTGATGCTGTCTCATGTTCCAGTTTGTGTTGACAGAGTTCATTAAAGGAAAAGTTCACCCAAAAATGAACATTGTGTCATCATCTCCTCCCCCTCATGCCAGTTGAAACACAGGTGAAGTTTGTCCATATATAACACACAGGGAGGTTGCCAGCACAACTCCACAGAGAACCAGTCCACACTGACTTCAGTTGTAGTCATGTGACATCCTCATCAGTGTCTTCATCATCAATGTTGTATAAATGTAATAAAAAAAAATAGTTTACATTACAGAGGACTCAGCACAGCAGTGTGACAGCGCCCCCTCTGGACAGGTTATGTATCTCCCTCTGAACCTGAACTGAGAAATGACCTGATGACGATGTCATGTGACTTTATGTTGGTCTCTAAATAGCAACATGATAAATCATCATTATGATCTGTGCCTCTGCTCTCTGATGTTTATTGTCACTCTGGTTGCACAAGTACACTTGTGTGAAAGTCTTAGGCCAGCAGGGGGCTCCACAGGACATAAGGAAAAGCGGCATGTGATGAACAGCATAAGAGAGCAGAAACACACAGGAGTAATAATAATAATATACATTTGAAAAGACAAAAGCAACATTGAAGAATATTAGCAATGTTCTGTTTTCATCTAAGTAACACAAGGTTAATTTGGTCTTATTTAAACGAGCCACTATAGTGAAATATAAAAAATACATGTGCATGCATGATATTCTTTGAATGCATGAATCATCCTTCGGTTATGATCCACAAATACACAAATAAATAAACAACTCATGTTTTCAGAAACATTTCATTTATTAATCAAACCCTATTTCATACAAGTTGTGCCAACAAGAAAGATGCTGTAGCCTAAAACTCTTTAACCGCTTATAAATCTCCAGACTCTCGCTCGCACACGTGCGCGCACACACACACACACACACACACACATGCTTGCATGCACACACAGACACAGACACACACACATGCTCGCATGCACACACACACACAGACACACACGAACAGTTTACAACAACACATTTTAAATAAAAAAACAGCATTATTCATTACAAAAATATCTGACTCTACAATTTCCTAGAAAATCAGGGAGGAATCCCGTTCACCAAATACAAAATTTAAAAAACAACTATTGAAAACGCACTAATATACAAAAAGCTGTACAGATTGGAGATAATTTCCACGCCATTAGAGAGATTTGAACGGCTTTACAATGACAGAGCAGAGCACTGAGCCACAGCAGCATCCAGCAGAACTGAACTGAAGCAAAACAAACTCAACATGTGAGATTTATAAAATCACCAGTGAAAAAGAAAATCACTGATCAATTCACAGCTGATTATAAACTCAAAGACACAAGTATTGTTGCTGAATTGACAAAGCAAAATGCAGTGTGTGTCAGCATGCTAAAGGAAGTGTCCTTTCTGTTATTTCTCTCATCATGTCTTTGGTCTCTGCCAGGGTTGGGAGCGTTACTTTAAAAATGTAATCAGATCCAATTACTAATTACCTGTTAAAAATTATAATCAGTAACGGTAATCTGAGTATCACAATATTAAGGCAATGTAACTGATGATTACTTTGTGTTACTTTTGGATGACTTTTGAACAAATGTCCTGCATTTGACTACTGGAGTCTGGGGGCATGATGCTCCTCAGAGGGACATTTCCATAACACAATGGCAGCTGGTGCGACTGGCTGCAGACTATGATGTCACAAACTGTCGTGAAACCAGGTTGGACCAGAGTGGTGTTGTTAGAGGAGAAGTGTTGTGATGTGTGTGCATCGTTCTTTATTTTAAAATCTAGTTTAAAATTGTAATCCAGATTTTTACTCGATGGAACTGTATCTTGATTACATCTTTTTTTGGTAACCTGTAAGGGATTACAGTTACAGTTTTTTTCTTTTTCTTTGTAATCTGATTACATAATCCCATTACATGTACTGTAATCCGTTACTCCCCAAGCCTGGTCTCTGCTAGCTGCTGTAGTAAAAACCTCTCCCCAAAAGCTGAGCAGAAACAGCTGTAGCAGCATCAGTGCTCTGCTGATGTAGCTCCTCCTACAGAGGAGGTTTACCTGTACAGTCATGCTGCTGCCATTCAGTTAGCAAACAACTAGCTGCATTTAATAGCATCAACAATCCAGTATGGAGGGAGGAGTCAAACACTAATGAAGAAACATTAACCAAGAAGAAGCAACCAGATATTCTTCTTTGGTGAGTAAATCAATGCAGATTTTAACAATTTAATTTCTCTCACAATATTCTGACCAATCATATAACTTTAACTCTCAGTAAGTCAATCAAACAAGTTTTGTTAATGTGCACTTTTGGTCCCGAACTAGAAACAACTGCTGTAATTTATCTTGATGATGCGTCAGTTCACCGTCCTCTTCTCATCTCAACTGGTCACCTGTCAAGACAGATGAACAGACAGACAAGCTGAAATATTGAACTTATTATTGTTCACACTGTGCAGTCTATTTGCTTTCATATTGTATGGGATATTAATTTCTGGGTCAAAATATAACATTTAGATATAGAATGATGCAATCTGATTTTTGTGTGCATCAGAATCAAGATAAAAACTCAACAGCAACTGTTTTAGTGTTTATACTGTAACACTGCAGGAAATGTTTTTAGTAATTATACTGTAACAGTGCAGGAAATGTTTGATCAGAATGATGTTTTTATTCCTCACCGGCAGCAGGATGTGATTTACAACTCTCAAGGGAATCTGCTTATAACGCTATATCTGTGACTATTCACAATTTGGCTGATATTCAGTATATTTCTTTATTTTGATTAAATCTTTATTTAACATACTCAATGTGTTCTCACATGATGAAGCACTCACTGCGATGGGAGAGGAGGTAATTCAGTAGATGAAGCCTCCGAAGCTACAAAAAGTCAACAAAGTAATAATGTAACTTGAAATGAAGCATAAAGAAACAAAACATGAGAGATTAGTGATTGATTACTAATGCCTGGTCTTCTTCCATGTTCTTTATAAGTACACATCATGCAAGCAACAGATCCAAATAGTACACATAATTACAGAATGGCAAAAAAACAATCAAAGGAAAACTTACTGCGAGCAGGTTTGAAGCCTGAAATACAGACAAGATGTTACATTATTACTCAATGACAGATTATAAATTAACATTTATGAAAAGAAACATTATGTTACATTATGTGCTTCACTATTACTAAATACGTCTTTTCTATTACAGGTATGATGATATACATTTTATGGACTTTGAATTACCAGAAGCACACATAAAATATGTTATGGAACAATAATTACGACTGTATATTAGAGGATCATAATTTCTTTCTGAGGAGTAGAAAACTCTTGGTCACTCACCGTTATTGTTCTTTCTCCAGATGCAGACTACAATGCCGCAGATGGCCAGCAGGAGGAGCAGTCCTACAGCCACTCCCACTCCAATGATAAGAGCAGGATTGATCCCTGAAGGAGAACCTGGAACCAAAACAGAGCATTCACACTTTGTCACGTGACACTGGATGGATCACATGATGTCTATTTGCTCCACTTTAGTATTTTAAGTAGAGAGAGGAGGTCATGTGACTCAGACAAACTAGAAACACACCTCATGTGTTTTAGTGAAGCGACCAGCATGTTTGGTTGTCTTCAATATTCTCATGGAGTTAAAAACTGTCTGGTTGACCAAATTGTGCTATGTAAACAAGACTGAGCCCAAATGTACCTCCAAAGAGGAAGCAACTATGTGGGAACAGCATACAGTGCATAGAAACTACACTGCATGAGAACACATATACTGAACTAAATAATCTGATGAAAAGCTTAAATGAATGTGTCCATTTGGATATATAAAACTGCTATACAAACGATCTCCTAACAATTTCTCATTTATAAAGAAGCAAAGAATAAATATTATAAATCAAGATGACCAAAAACCAACTGAACCTGATGACAGAAAATAAAATGACAACAAAAACAATGTGAGAGAAATGCTCCATTACAGAAGAACAGAAATAAAACACATGAATTCCAAGTCAGGTGTAAGAAGTAAAGTACATGTGTCTCTCCTCCTCCATCAGCTGTGATCCCAGTCTTACCCGGGTTGTTGGTCTTGATCACTGCTGGGTCCAGTTTGGTGATGATGTCCTCCTTGAAACCAGAGATCTGAAACACACACTCGTACTTCCCCCAGTCTTCAGCTTTGACTGATGAAACGTTCAGCCGAACGGTCGTCTGGAAGGTTCCATCGTGGTTGGGGAGGATCTCTTCCTTATCCTGAAGGTCCTGAAGCTCCTCTCCATCTCTGGTCCAGAACAACATGACTCTGTCAGGGTAGAAGCCTGTAGCGTGGCAGCTGACTGGAGAGGAGGGAGACTTCCGGAGGAGAGAGATCGAGGGAAGAACTGGAGAGAGAGAGAGAGTGAGAGAGAGAGAGAGAGAGAGGGGGGGGGGGGGGGAGTGAGACACAGAGATACAGAGAGAGGGAGGGAGGGAGAGAGAGAGGGGGGGAGTGAGGGAGTGAGACACAGACATACAGAGAGAGGGAGGGAGGGAGAGAGAGGATGACAGAATGACAAAAAACAGATTTGTGTAAACAAAAACATGACAGTTGTATGTACTGTAGCATGTGTCTATATCGTCGCTGTCTGATGAAAACCACTTAACTCAATGTTTTTAAGATTTTTACTTTTTACTATAGCTGGAATATATCCATTCTCCTCTATCTACTGGTAGCTTTTGACCTCTAAATGACCAATGAAAACATGTTTTATTGGGTCATCTATTTAACACGTATCACCATTGGATGCTAGAGCTGCCCATCACACAGCCTATGTGACAGCTGAGCCTCCATGCTCCTCCCCTCCCTCATGAGGAATTACCCAGAAAGCACCGTGAGGCACCAACTGAACCCCGCTGTGTGTTTCTGGCTTGGTTTTGTTTATTTCTGGCATCGTCTGATGTAAATACATCAATAAGGTGTTTTTGAGTCGCCCCTGAGCTGCAAACTTATTTAAAGTATGCAGATCAAAGTGGTTTGTGACGATAATAATGTTTACATTAGTGAGAAACAGAGCTTCTCTCTCTCTCCACGGCCCTGCAGCCAGAGCAGCAGCAGCACGTGCCCGTGTGCTACATAAGGGTTTCAGCCAGGCGCCGCTGCTGCTCAGTCCAGGAGAAAGTGCCTCAAACTCAGACTGATAATCCTGTAACATCATTTGAGCTTATTCAGGTAAGATATTAATCATGTAATAATGACACATTCAGTGAGAAACTGTCTGTAATGAAGACATGTGCCAACTTTGACGACGTGGTGTTCAGTATTTTAAGAGCACAGCATTTTTTTTAAGTTCCTGAAAACTTGCCCTTCTGGAGATTTTGATCGAACAGCGACGATATGTTGCTTCATGTTTCTGTACATTAGAAACAGAAGAGACAGATGAACATTGTTGTGTCCATGAAACTACATCAGGTCATGTGACTCTACCTGTTCTCTGCAGAGTGCTCTTCCCATAGGACACATACTTCTTCAGCCAATCAATGCAGGTCTGGGTGATGTAGTGCTTCCAGTATGCTGTGTTAGCTTTGTTATTATTCCATCTGTGTTTGGTGATGACAGCCTGTTGTACTGGAGCGATCCATGTCTCTGTCTTCAGGTCAAATGCTATGAAGTCTTCTCCATCATAGCCATACTGGAGATATCCATTAACTTCTCCTGTCTCATCATCCCATTCACAGCCAGACATCCTCTGGTTAATGTGGACACCTGAGAGAGAGAGAGAGGGAGAGAGAGAGAGAGAGAGAGAGAGAGAGAGAGAGAGAGAGAGAGACACACACAGAGAGAGAGAGAGAGAGAGAGCAGGGGAGAGAGGGGGAGAGAGAGGATGAGAGGGAGAGAGAGAGGTAGAGAGAGGGGAGAGAGAGAGGGGGAGAGAGAGAGAGAGAGAGAGGGAGAAAAAGAGAGAGCGAGGGGGGGAGAGAGAGAGAGTGAGAGAGAGAGAGAGGGAGATAGAGAGAGTGAGAGAGGGAGTGAGAGAGAGAGAGTGAGAGAGTGAGAGAGAGAGAGAGAGAGGGAGATAGAGAGAGGGAGTGAGAGAGAGAGAGAGGGGGAGAGAGAGTGAGAGAGAGAGAGAGGGAGATAGAGAGTGTGAGAGAGAGAGAGAGAGAGGGGGGGGAGAGAGGGAGAGGGAGAGATGGAGAGAGAGAGGGGGGGAGAGAGAGAGAGGGGGGGGGGAGAGAGAAAGAGAGAGAGAGAGAGTGAGAGAGAGAGAGAGAGCACAGTCAACTATCAGTGGTTGATCTCTCATGTTTAGCACAGAGACACACTGATCCACAGACACCAACACAGAGGATCTCCACCTCCTGCTGTTACTGGCTGGATGGAAGGTGCTCACAGCCAAACATCATGTGGACAGTGTGGACGTCTCAGAGAGAGACAGAGAGACAGAGACTGCTGTCAAACAGAGACATCCTAACACAGTCACTATGCTCTCTTTACCACAGAGAGAGAGAGAGAGAGAGAGAGAGAGAGAGAGAGAGAGAGAGATCCTAACACAGTCACTATCCTCTCTAGAGAGGGGGGGGGGGGATAGAGAGACAGAGAGATCCTACACAGCACACACACACACACACACACACACACACACACACACACACACACACACACACACACACACACACACACACACACACACACACACACACACACACACACACACACACACACACACACACACACACACAGACTGTCCTGAGGCTGTTCTAGAAGCTTCCACTGGTTCTGATACACTACGTTACTGCATGCTGCAGATCTCTCTCTGGGTATGATACACTACGTTACTGCATGCTGCAGATCTCTCTCTGGGTATGATACACTATGTTACTGCATGCTGCAGATCTCTCTCTGGGTCTGATACACTATGTTACTGCATGCTGCAGATCTCTCTCTGGGTCTGATACACTATGTTACTGCATGCTGCAGATCTCTCTCTGGGTCTGATACACTACGTTACTGCATGCTGCAGATCTCTCTCTGGGTCTGATACACTACGTTACTGCATGCTGCAGAGCTCTCTCTGTGTCTGATACACTACGTTACTGCATGCTGCAGATCTCTCTCTGGTTCTGATACACTACGTTACTGCATGCTGCAGATCTTTCTCTGGGTATGATACACTATGTTACTGCATGCTGCAGATCTTTCTCTGGGTATGATACACTACGTTACTGCATGCTGCAGATCTCTCTCTGGGTCTGATACACTATGTTACTGCATGCTGCAGATCTCTCTCTGGGTCTGATACACTACGTTACTGCATGCTGCAGATCTCTCTCTGGGTCTGATACACTACGTTACTGCATGCTGCAGATCTCTCTCTGGGTCTGATACACTATGTTACTGCATGCTGCAGATCTCTCTCTGGGTATGATACACTACGTTACTGCATGCTGCAGATCTCTCTCTGGGTCTGATACACTATGTTACTGCATGCTGCAGATCTCTCTCTGGGTCTGATACACTATGTTACTGCATGCTGCAGATCTCTCTCTGGGTCTGATACACTATGTTACTGCATGCTGCAGATCTCTCTCTGGGTCTGATACACTATGTTACTGCATGCTGCAGATCTCTCTCTGGGTCTGATACACTATGTTACTGCATGCTGCAGATCTCTCTCTGGGTCTGATACACTATGTTACTGCATGCTGCAGATCTCTCTCTGGGTCTGATACACTATGTTACTGCATGCTGCAGAGCTCTCTCTGGGTCTGATACACTACATTACTGCATGCTGCAGATCTCTCTCTGGGTCTGATACACTACGTTACTGCATGCTGCAGATCTCTCTCTGGGTCTTTGGGATCAGACGACACGGTAGGCCCAGCCCATTTTTCTAACCGCTCTCTCATCGGTGCTACGACCTGTCAGTCATTCAATTTCAACCCGCCTTCAAAACCAGCAATAGCTGTGTAGTGGCACAGACTCAATATAATATGTAGTATGCGGAGCGCAGCGATTCAACGTCCTATTTGAGTCTGGGGAGAGTCTAGTGCTGCCTATACTGAGACGGCTAGACAGAAACAGTGCATCAGTAGGCTACAGCAGACTAATGTAGGCTATGTGTGTGTGTGTGTGTGTGTGTGTGTGTGTGTGTGTGTGTGTGTGTGTGTGTGTGTGTGTGCGTGCGTGCGTGCGTGCGCGTGTGTGTGTGTGTGTGTGTGTGTGTGCGTGCGTGTGCGTGTGCGTGTGTGTGCGTGTGTGTGTCTGTCTGCTACTTTACAACAAACCAGGATGAAAAACATCGTGAAACAAACAAACCTCCAGTTTGGTTGAAGCGCTGCTTTGCGATGTCAATGTTGACTTTGTTCCACTGCTGGTAGTTCACACAGATCTCAGTGCTCCTCTTCCAGTACTGTGGATCATCTGCTGTGGCGTTGATCATCCAGTCCTGTTTGGGCACAGCTCTCTTGGTGTTGCTGTCACAGTGTGATATCAGA
>NC_139643.1:44966510-45049010 GCF_964638095.1 Poromitra crassiceps | reverse complement strand
AGCCGCGGAACTGTGTAACAGACGCAGACGGCAGGGTGAGTCGCTGCGTGCACTGGCAACGGACATTGAGACTCTCAGCCGGCGCGCATACAGCCAGCTACCGACGGAGGCGCTGGATGGGTTAGCCCTAAGCTACTTTGTCCAGGCCATCGAGCCACGGAGTCTAAGCCAGAAGGTAACGCTGGGACACCCGAAAACATTGGGAGCAGCGCTGGGGTTGGCGCTGGAGATAGAGACAGTAGAAGGCTGGGACAAGAGCAGCGGCATAATGGAGGCCGCCCAGTGGTGAGAATGGCAGCGGAGAGCCAGCTACAAGAAGAGCCAGCGTGGAAGACGGCCTTGGCAGAGCAAAGCAACACGGTGAAAGAGCAAGGCAACAGGGTGAAAGAACTGTCCGAGTCAGTACAACAGCTGACAGAACAACTGCTCCGCAGAGCGACCCTGCAGCCCAACCCCGCTCGGCAGCCCACCCAGCGGAACAACAGCTGGGCCCGAGGGAGCATAATCTGCTGGGGATGTGGACGCCCCGGGCATCGGGAAGCAGACTGCCGCCGGAGAGCGTGGAACCAGGGAAACGGCACAGGGCCCGTCCAGATGGGACGAGACGGGTCTACGATGCCACAGTCCCCGTAGCCACGTCATCGCAGGAAGGAGCCCACCGACAGCAACGGGGAGGTGGGGCTCCACCGGGCCCCGAAGTAGACGACATCGCCGGAGCTGTCAACATGCAGAGCGGGCCGCGCGCGATGAACGGCTGCCATGTTCCAGTCTACCTACAGGGGAGATACTGCGCAGCCCTGGTGGACACGGGGTGTACGGCAACGCTGGTGAACGTCAACATGATGCCCGAGGGGTCGCGCCTGGAGCAGCCAGCAGCACAACTGCTAAGAACAGTATCCGGTGAGTTGATGCCAATGAGGGGGAGGGGACACGTAATGATAACAGTGGGGGGACAGACAGTGGACTTTCCGGTGTGGGTGGTAGAAATGACGGGACCCTGCATCCTGGGGGAAGACTACTTAACGCTAAACAAATGCACAGTAGACCTAGGAAAAAGCAGGCCAGTAGTCCAGATGGGCCACCCTCCCACCGTTCCAGAGGAGAGAGCTAATGTAAATAACATCACTGTATATCGCGTCACCGTAGTGCATGAGCCCCACCCAGCAGACCAAGCCCCTCCACAAAGCCCCACCCCTAGCCCACCTCCAAACACTTGCCCTCAGCCAGCGCAACAGGCAGAGGGGGAGAGAGAGAGGTTAGAGATGCTCAGGGGATTGCACCAACGCCAGAGCGAAGGGTTAGAACCCCAGCAGAGCGATGAACTGTGGAGGGTACTAGAGGAATATAAAGACATTTCCGCCATGTCGGATGATGAGCTAGGCTGTACCCACCTGGTGGAACACGAAATAGACACTGAGGGGGCGCGACCCGTCAGGTCATATCCCCGTCGGGTCCCAGCAGCGAGGAGAGAGATAGCGAACGAAGCTGTAGAGAACATGCTGCGGGCGGGGATCATTGAGCCATCAGACAGCCCGTGGGCGTCAGGGGTAGTGCTGGTGAGAAAGAAAAATAGCCCCAAAATGCGATTTTGTGTAGACTATAGGGGGCTGAACAAAGTGACAAAAAAAGACGCATACCCGATGCCCATCATCGAGGAACTGTTAGACGCCGCGGGAGAGTCATCCTGGTTCTCATCCCTAGACCTCCGTAGCGGGTACTGGCAGGTGCCCCTCCGCGACGATGCCAAACAAAAGACCGCCTTCCGCACAGAGAAGGGGCTGTGGCAGTTTCGAGTACTCAGTTTCGGGCTGTGCAACGCACCAGCAACATTCGAGAGGTTAATGGAGAAGCTGCTGGGAGACATTCCCCGATCCGAATGCGTCGTGTATTTAGATGACATCTTGACACACGGGGGCACGTTCCAGGCAGCAGTGGGGGCGTTACGAAAAGTCCTGCAGAAGATAGCAGAGGCGGGTCTAAAGTTACACCCAGACAAGTGCCACTTCCTGAAGAGGAGGGTGGAGTTCTTAGGGCATGGCATCGGCGCGGGGGGCATTCGCACCCTGGAAGAGAAGACTCAGGCGGTCATGGAGTGGCCCACCCCCAGAAACAAAGGCGAACTCGAGAGCTTCGTAGGGCTAGCCGCATACTACAGGAAATTCGTAAACGGGTTTTCTAAAATAGCGGAACCACTGTTCAGGCTAAAAGAGAAGAACGCAGACTTCCACTGGACGACAGAATGCCACCTAGCCTTCAAAGCCCTCAAGAAAGCGCTGACCGAGTCTCCGGTGCTTAGAGCACCAGACCCCGCCCTGCCGTTCCTACTAGACACTGATGCCAGCAACGGGGGTATGGGGGCCGTGCTGTCCCAGGCGGGGCCGGACGGGGAGCGGGTGGTGGCGTACTACAGCAAGACTTTCGATAAAGCAGAACGTAACTACTGCGTCACCCGCCGGGAGCTCCTCGCCGTAGTAGAAGCACTACGACACTTTAGATATTACCTCCTGGGGCAGCCGCGGTTCACCATACGGACCGACCACTCGGCGCTGCAGTGGCTGTGGTCCTTCCGAGAGCCGGAGGGGCAAGTGTGCCGCTGGTTAGAGAAAATGGCAGACTACAACTTCACGATAGAACACAGGGCAGGGGCGCGCCACGTCAACGCAGACGCCCTGTCACGACGACCCTGCGCAGAGAGAGGGTGTACGTACTGCGAAAAGAGAGAAGGAAGAGAGAGAGAGCTCCAAGAGGAAGCTAGGATCTTCCCTAACCACACGGGGGATGGACCAGTGTGCAAGACGCTGCGGGTGGCAGAGGCAGCGGATTGGAGGGGCCACCAAGAAAACGACAGGGAGCTGTCACCAGTACTGCAATGGGTAGAAGAGGGCCAGAAGCCGCCCTGGGAAGAGGTGGCAGGGGCCACCGACACAACCAAAGGGCTGTGGGCAGGGTTCGACACCCTGAGATTGAGTAGCGGAGTGCTGATGAAGTCCTGGAAGGAGCCAGCGACAGGAGAGCATAAGTGGCGGAAAGTAGTGCCGACGCCGCTGAGGGAGGAGGTGTGCAGGAGCTGCCATGGAACTGTAGGGGCTGGGCACTTTGGGGTAAACAAAACCCTCCGTCGCATCAGACAAGGCTTTTATTGGGGGAGGATGGGGAGAGACGTACAGGACTTCTGTCGACGCTGCGACCTCTGCGCAGCGTACAAAGGCCCGTTAGACCAGTCTCGCGCCCCGCTCCAACAGCTAGCAGCAGGAGCCCCCATGGAGAGGGTAGCAGTAGACGTGATGGGACCTTTCCCACGCTCAGACAGTGGAAATAAATACGTCCTGGTCGCCATGGACTATTTCACAAAATGGCCAGAGGCGTACGCACTGCCCGACCAGGAGGCGGGGACGGTGGTCGACGCACTAGTAACCGGCATGTTCAGTAGGTTCGGAGCACCAGAGACCCTACACAGTGACCAAGGGAGAAACTTTGAGTCACGAGTGTTCGTCACCATGTGCGAGAAACTGAACATTAAAAAGACACGGACCACAGCATTGCACCCCCAGAGCGATGGCCTTGTAGAAAGATTCAATCGAACGCTGAAAAAGCAGTTGGCCATCCTCACGGAGGAACACCAGAAGGACTGGGACACGCACCTGCCTCTCATCCTCATGGCCTACAGATCTGCCACACAAGAGTCCACCTCCTGCACACCAGCTCTGCTCATGTTAGGTCGAGAACTGCGGACACCAGCAGAAATGGCGTTCGGCAAGCCACCAGTTGCACTGGACGCTCCCCCAGGGCGAGAGTACGCCAGGAGGCTACAAGATCGCTTAGAGTCCGCTCACCACTTCGCTCGGGACCAGCTAGAGAAAGCAGGCATAAAACAAAAAAGAAATTATGACGTGAGGGCAAAGGGAAACCATTTCCAGGGGGGGGAGTTGGTCTGGGTGTACACACCCCGGAGAAAAAAAGGGCGTAGCCCTAAACTGGACTGTCACTGGACAGGCCCATGCAGGGTCATGGAGAGAATGGGGGAGGTGGTGTACTGAGTGCAGATGCCACTTGGTGGCAAGAAGGTACTCCACCGAGACAGGTTGGCCCCATACCGGGGGGGGTGCACCTTTCCCCCAGATCTCGGCCGCCCGGCGGTTTCACCTAGACAGGCTGAAAGAAGGACTCTGTTTCCACAGAGAGGGGCGTCCGGCCATGACCGGGCGGGCCCCACTCAGGGACGTGAAAGCCCAGAGACACTGCAGGTGGTATCAGCCCCGCAGGCAGATTCACAGAGACTAACACGGCCACGGAGAGAGCCAAGGGCTCCAGGACACTTGGGGGACTTTGAGTTGTATTAAAAAAAAAAAAAAGGAGGAGATGGTGGTTGGAAATGTTGAAATGTTGTAACAGAAAGTAAAGGATGTGCATGACATGAGATATTGTGGGGGAGGAGATGTGGGAAAGTCTGAGATTGCAACATAAAATGTGGGTGAAAAAACAAAGAAGCTGTTAAAAAAAGATGCTGGGTGTGTTTTGGTACAAGGGGATGTGTGATGTGGTATCAACGTGGGCGTTGACCTTATTGTTGGGCGGGGAGTATGTAGCGAATCAGCAGTACACATACAGGGGTGAGCATTGGTAGTGTCTCAACTACAGATAGGAACTGATGTGTGGGAGTGTTGTATTGGGGAACACTATGCTGTGGGAATACTTCCGGGAAAGACTGAGCATGCGCGTCAGTCTCCACACACTGCTACAAGAGAAGGTTGCTAGTTATGAGCGTGACAACCGCTGAGAGTTGTAATATAACTAACGGAGAATAAAGAACCTTGTACCAACAAGAAGCCTCTGCCTCATGACTTACCTGGAACGTTACAATATGTTTGTTTTGTATAAGGATAAATGCTCTGCTGACTTATGGGATAAGCCAAAACTAAGAACCTATCGTCTCATAAAAGACAGTTACGGTGTGGAGGCCTATCTAAAGTTTGACTTGGACAGATGAAAAAGATCTCTGTGTGCCCAGTTACGCTCTGGAACCCTTCCCTTAGCAATAGAGACTGGTAGGTTTAATGCTACACCTGAAGAAGCTAGACTCTGCTTACTAAGTGATTTACAGTAGATGAAAATGAGACTCACTTTTTGCTCTATTGCATATGATGATGCAAGTGAAATGCTCATTAGTCAAATATCATCTATTTATGCTGACTTCTTTTGTTACTTGGATGACTATGAGAAATTGGAGTTGTGTTTAAAAAAAGGGAGCTTCCCCACTACAAGTGTCATGTCAGGCATGAACAGAACTTTCTGTTTAAAAAGTGATGGAGTGATTTGTCTTGTTCTTTGAGCAGTACGCTGTGATGCTGCAGTGATGTTGGTCATTTCACATGAACCACATGGCTCTAACATAGCTCCTCATCACAAAGATGTCAGTTAGGAGATGTCCATTACTTTTATGGCATCATCAACATCTTTTAGCTAAATGTTATTAATTTGTAGGCCTGTTTTGTCCACATTGAGTCACCTGAACTCTGCTGGTTTGTCTCCTCTAATCTGTGATGCCTGCCTCCATGTGGCTGTGTTAAACAGGTCAGTGTATTCAGAAGTGTCAGGACTGATATGACTTTCTATAGGAGACTTTTTAAATGGCTATATTTAGTTTAACCCAAAGATAAGGCTGCATCAATGCAAATTATGTAGCTAAAGCTAATATTTAGTTACAGTTAATCAAACAACAAAAGATAGCTATATATTCCTTCACTCTCCTTACCCTGCTACAGGTAGCAATAGCTACATTAAGCTATAGAGGGGGTTTAGAAGTGGGTATATGCAGACTGAAAAATAAGTGGCTATACTCTGTATAGGATACCTGCCTATAGAGAGGCACTACACTACACTGATGACATGACAACAGACTTTTTCAATGGAGGCCAAATCTTAGCAAGTTCATTATCTATGACTGTTTTCCTACTGTGGGGTTACTGACAGGGGAAACAAGAGGATAAATCAGCTCTGACCTCTGACCTCTGTCTCTTGACAGGTTTGATTCAACACTAAATGCTCGCACCCTTCACTAAAAGGTGAAACTAATTTAGGAGGCTGTGGTTTTCAAGCGCCTGCTCCTGTCTACCTTCACTTTATGGAGCAGTAGTGCTCTCTGGTGGCTGAAAATAATATCACATTCAACAGAGCAGCATCCTTCTGAAATGAGTTGTCCTCCTGCTCACTACATCCTACATAGACATTACATGGACTCCACTATATGTCACTTTAAAGCTCTTTTACTTTGCAATTGATCATTTGATCTGTCTGATCCATATTTTGCTGTTGCTGTGATCACTGCGCTGCATACTGCATACTGCAAAAATAAATTCCTTGTTTGTAACATGTTGACTCACTATGGCTATTAAAATGATCTTAAATCTTGAATTGGTAAGTCTAAAAAATTGTTACTGCAGTTTCTTTTTTCTACTAGGCCCTGCAGCTCGCTGAGCTGGCCCTGCAGTTAGCATACACAGCTCGCCCGCTGCGTGGCCTCACACACAGGTCAGCTGCTGCATGGCCTCGCCTGCTCTATTGGCGTGTGTGTGTGTGTGTGTGTGTGTGTGTGTTGCTCACAAAATGTTATTGCCCTTACGTTTACATGCGTGCAGGTGTGTGTGTGTGTGTGTGTGTGTGTGTGTGTGCCCCTTAAGTTTACATTCATCAGTCTTATGACATCACTGATGACATCATCAGTGTCTTACGACATCACTGATGACATATTTGGGTGATGTACCCCATCAAATTGCTGTAGCGGGCTGTTTTAAAGCTAGAGCAAAGTTCCTGGTGTCATCTGAATGGAAGAATTACTGAATTTGAATATGAAAAATATAACTGTTGGTATAATAAACTTGGATTACCAGTCCTTTTCATCAAATTAGTAGCTGTATTTGGGAGTGATGGTGTTACAGTAGGATACTGGTGGAAGTGCAAAATGTCCTCTGGTAGCGAGGACATTTTTTTGTGGCCCTCTCTATCATCAAAGTTGTCCATCCTGTGACATAAACACTCAGTCATTTAGAGTCTAAATGTCATTAGATTCTGTGTATATGAAGTGAATAGCTGCTGTTTTTATCCACTACATGACAGGCAGCAGCAAAAGAGTTTAACCATACAAAGACCTGAATGTAAGTAGAAGGCTTTCTTTCTTTTTCTTTACATTTGGAGAGACTGTTTAGTAGCCACCTGTTGTGCTCTTCAATATGACTCTATTTGAACACACACACACACACACACACACACACACACCGTCAGTCACATGGCTATAGCTCCACATGCTGACAGCTGTGAGCTGTGATCTCATCTATTTTCAGTGTCATCACAATGTGTTTCAAAGCAGTGACGGACAGCATTAATATCATATTTATCCAGATGAAACCATAACGAGTGTTTCTCAGTCATTTCAGAAATCCTCTGTGAATCTTGTGTGGCCTCTGTGTGTGTTTCCACGTGGCTCCCGGGGAGAATGTAGCTGTCACCAAATCATCTGAATTCATAACATCTTCCAGATGATGAAAGCGGTCTGCGGGACACCGTGGGATTCCCATTTTCTCTGTGGCCATTTCTCTCAGCGGGGCTCCAACATAATAGAGGATGTTCTCCTCCAGCTAATCCAACTCTCTCTCTCTGTCTCTCTCTGTATGTCTCTCTCCCCTGTATCTCTCTCTCTCTCTCTCCCCTGTATGTCTCTCCCTCTCTCTCCCCTGTATGTCTCTCTCCCCCTGTATCTCTCTCTCTCCCCTGTATGTCTCTCTCTCTCTCTCTCTCTCTCTCATCACATTCCCCTCCACTCACTATTGAATCGACGAGCTCATTGATTTAATCCCACTCCCCCTCAGTCTATCTCAATCTCTTAATCTCTCTTAGTCTAACTCTCTCTACCTCCGTACACTAATCCCTCCATCTCACCATCTCTCCTCTCACAATCTATTTGTCCGGCCTTCTCTCTCTCTCTTTACGTCTCTCTCTATCTTCTCAGTTGTCCCTCCTCTTCCTCCTCACCTCTCTCAAAGCTCTACATAAACTTAAAGGGACAGCTCACCCTAAAATCCACAATACATATTTTTACTCTCACCTGTAGTGATATTTATCCATCTATATAGTTTTAGGATAGTTGCCTGAGTTTTGGAGATATCGACCGCAGAGATGTCTGCCTTCTCTTGAATACAATGGAACTGGATGGCACTCGGCTTGTGGTGCTTGAAGCACCCAAAAAATACATTTGAAAAACTCAACAACATTGTCTCTTTCCAGAAATCATGACCCGGCTACTCAAGATAATGCACAGACTTGTTGTGAGCAGTTTCATGTAGGAACTATTTTCTTTTGCAGTCTCGTGTAGGAACTAGCTAGCAGCTAGCGGGTGTAGTTCGGTCAAAAGAAAATAGTTCATAACAAGGTCTGTGGATTATCTTGAGTAACGGGGTCATGATTTCTGGAAAGAGACATTCCTGTTGAGTTTTTAAAAATGTATTTCTTTGGCACTTTGAGCAGCACAAGCCGAGTAGCCTGGGTAAACCCATCCCCGACGTGACCTGCTCTCAGACCTGCTCTCAGTCACTAGTGACTGGGAACAATGAGAGCAGATCACGTGGGGGCTGGGTTTACCTAGGCTACAAGCCGAGTGCCATCCAGTTCCATTGTATTGGAGAGAAGGCAGAAACTCTGCAACCGATATCTCCAAAAATCAGGCAACTAACACAAAATGATATAGATGGATAAATAGCACTACAGGTGAGAGGGAATATAGTATTTTGGATTTGAGGGTGAGCTGTTCCTTTAAGACAGTGGTTCCCAACCTACGGTACGCGTACCGTAGGTGGTACTTGCTGGTGGTACTTGGAAGGCTCTGTAAAAAAAAAAAAAAAATTTAGTTTTTGTGCAAAATCCATGGTGGTCATTAGTAGTAGTTTTCAAACATGTGAAAGTGAAATAATAATAATTATTAATATTATTGGCAGTGTTTCTCAAGGTAGGTGGTACTTGCGCCCCCCCCTGCTGGTGGTACTTGATCCCTGGAATCCCAATGTTTAAATTATGAAATAAACCCAACTTTAAAATCAATTGTAAAACATGTTTATCTATCAAAATAATGCTACGAATGAAAATAAACTTGTGATCATTGAAATTGAGGTTTATTTTGTTGTCTTGAGATTTAGAAACAAAATTTGTTTCTGACGGACACTATACCTGTTGCGCATGCACAATCACCTGCCCGCCCGCATGGTTACACAAGTGGTGAACAAAGACGAGGAGGGATGCTAAAGTGGATCAAAACGGGAGGGAATCGTAAAAGAGCTGTAGTAGAGGAGAGCAGCAACGATGAAGCACAAGGAGGTGAAGACAGCAGTCAACCCAGCACAAGTGCAGCTGCTGCAGGTTGCACATAGGCTGCAGGTTGGAATAAATTTGCCTCCTGCGTGAACTGTGCATAGCTGAATAGACTGTATTTTAACGTCGGTCATATGGTGGTACTTGGAGAGCCAACTACTTTCTCAGGTGGTACTTGGTGTAAAAAGGTTGGGAACCATTGCTTTAAGATGTAGTCACACAACACTTGATCATAAAATAACTCCTGAATGAATGAAACACATCACAGACTGAGGAAGGACAAACTACCTACTTAAAACTGATTATATCTCTGACTATTTTGTTAACAAAGGTATTCAGTCTGATTACGTACAGCACAGTAAAAACCAGACGAGGTCTCTTCCCTTTTGGTTGACATTTTATTTGACAAGACAATGATCTGTAAAACATGTACAGTAAGTTTCCCCAAAAGCATACAACATGATAATAGATCGGCGATAAACAAAAATAGGCGAAGAAAAATCGATAAAAACATACACAAAAAATAAAACATGATTACATCACCAGTGTTTTGTGTTTAGCATCGCCATCGTCCGAGTTAAACCCCCGCCCTTTTCCGTGCTTCTGTTTTTCTTCGTCTCTTTCATCGGCCGTTCCAGCGACAGAGAAGTCAAGTGAGAATGGAAGAAGCTAAAAAGAAGGTAAAGAAGGCACGTCTGGCTCCGTGATGAAAAGCTGCGGCGGCGACGACGAACGAAGGAACGACGAATGGACGAGAGAAGAGAACAGAGGGGGGGGGGGGGGGGGTAGAACCAGGGAGGGAGACGAGGAGCGGATTCAGACCCGCGGCGCGTTATCGCCCACATTCACAGCTTGTATTTCTGCCATCAAAATAAAAAACAACGTTAACAGCGGGAGGTGGAGAGATGGAGCTTAGCGTCATGGCCGACACGCGGTGCTCTCCGTGACGGGACAGAACCAGAGCCTCGACAACACACCTGTCGACCGCACCCTCACGCGGCTGTGAAACGGACTTTTATCGGCTCGGCAAGACGTTTCCATTCCATTTCAACAGCTGAATCCCTGCACTCCCTCACGTTCAAACAAGATCTAGTCAGGCGTCGGGGGGCTCTGGGTCGGATCGTAAACCAGATGAAAGAATCGAAACTCAACATCGAACGCCTGTTGAGTGTCATTGGCCTCTGATATCATGGCTCCCAATGATTGTCTTTCTGTCTTTGTCTATCGACAGCGGCTGATGGCCGACACTTTAAACAGTGTAGGCCTGTTACAGCACACACTGGTTAAGCAGTGTAGGCCTGTTACAGCACAGACTGGTTAAGCAGTGTAGGCCTGTTACAGGACAGACTGGATAAGCAGTGTAGGCCTGTTACAGCACAGACTGGATAAGCAGTGTAGGCCTGTTACAGCACAGACTGGTTAAGCAGTGTAGGGCTGTTACAGCACAGACTGGATAAGCAGTGTAGGCCTGTTACAGCACAGACTGGATAAGCAGTGTAGGCCTGTTACAGCACAGACTGGATCGACACAGAATAATTCACAGCGATGTGAAAATTTAAAAAAATGAAATCACAGACAAAAGAGTAAAATCATCACAATTCATCCACCCTGTTTGACAGCTGTCACTCTGTGCTGGGCTATAAAATACATCCTAGGTGATTGTCTGACACTGCACCGTGTTAGCCAGTCAAAGAAACGCCGGATAGTTTGTGCGACTCTTCTTGCAAAAGTAGGAAATCTCTGTTTTCCCATTGGTCCATACAGCATCCAGCATGCAGACGTTCCCTTTGATGCAAATAAACGGCTCGGAGATAAAAGCAGAAAGAAAGACTTTGAGCGCGAGCGACTGTAGAAGTCTCTCTCCATGCCTTCCTCCTGCTAACACTGCAGACAAGCAGTTACAGTCCAAACAAACACAGCCAGTCATATCTAATGACCAGACTGCTGCGTCTGACTGGATTTCTCTCCACGCTTTCTCTTGATGATGGAGCAAAGAGAGGGACTCCTACAATAGCTATCGTAGCCTACATCTGTATGCAACCAAAGCCGCCGAAGCCAGTGGCGGTGAAATATTAAAATATGATTGTCACACATCAGAAAAAACTGAAATATTGCATCGGTGCGCCAAAGTTGAAGACAGTGAAAATCATGACGACTGAATTCTTGTTTTTTTTCCATTCTTTAAAATGTCCCTCTCTCCCTTTCTGGCAGGTTTTCTGTCTCAGTTTCTCCCTTATTTGATCCATGTGCTCCATGTGTTGTGGTGGGTACCTTTGGCGGTCCGGTCGGCCGCCGCGCGACCGCCAACGTGAAAACTTTGGCAAAACAGAGAACTCAAGATGATAGAAGCGCCGTGAGAAGACACAGATTGGACCTGTGTGTATTGCACTCTGTGACGGGGAGAGACTGCCATCGCATGCTGACTGCATTTCTGGATTGATGCTAAAACAAAACAAAAAGTAAAACAAAAAACAAAAAACAAACAAAAAACAAACAAAACAAAACAAAACAAAGAAACAAAAACAAAAAACAAGCCAAAACGACAAAATCCCGCTCTCTCCAAACTGAAATTAGACTTGTGCTCATGGTGTGCGTGACTGAGAGGAATGCAACGAGACAGAGATAGAAACCTTTTTGTTGTTTTTTAGTTTTTGCTTTTTTTTCCGTGACATTCAAAACATATTTACAAATAAAAAGGATTTTCCGCAAACAGCCTTGGGAAAGTGTTTTGACAAGCCACCAATCATGCCATGCAGAGTAATAAGAACAAGGAGTCAAATCCACACCGTGTCGTGTGTTTCTTTTAAGACTCAGATAAAACATTTTAGCATCAAATGACCACCTCAATGTACCCGTGAAAAGGAAAATATTAATATACATTTTGTTTTTTTCCCCTCTCTCTCTCAAACTGCCGTCCCCTGTACAGAGGCACAGAGGCAGCGATAACACCTACACTCTTATTGTTTTTAATGTGTACACATTTCACCAACAATATATTAATCGTCAATATAATCAATATTATTTACACTGTTTGTTCATCATTTGGTACTCTCTCTGACATCTGTGAAAAGAGCCATTTGTGACGCAGCAGGCATAGTTGTTGCAGTGATGTCTTTTTGCATTGGTGTTATAAATGCTGACAATCAGCTCAAAGTTCCCTCTCTGTGCAAAATGTTCAGCATACATTAGAGAACAAGAGCATTTTAAAATGGTAGTAATGGCAGAATATTTCCAATCTATGCTGAGGACTTCCACACTGAAAATACATTCCTTATATTTTCACAAGCCATATGATTTCTGACAAGAGGGCTGGACACAAACACTGGCCCGTGTGTGTGTGTGTGTGTGTGTGTGTGTGTGTGTGTGTGTGTGTGTGCTCAACACCTCCAAAACCATCGAAATAGCCATAGACGATCAGGACTGCAAAAAAGACAGCCAAACCCTCACTGACAATATCTGACCAACCCATAACTCTCACAGACTCCTTCAAATTCCTCACCACCCAAATCAGTAACAACCTCAAATGAGACTCTAACATCACCTCCATCATCAAGAAGGCCCAACAGCGACTGTACTTCCTCAGTACAAAGTAAAACAACACCTGCTGCTCTGTTTTTACTCTGCCATCATTCAAAGTATTCTCACCTCATCAACCATTGTCTGGTATGGTTCAGCTGACCAGTGACCAACTCTCCAAGTTACTTTCAAAATGTAATATACTACATACTAGTTACTTTCATTTGAAAGTAATACGTTACTTTACAATATTACTTCCTGTGTAGAGTAACTCGTTACTTATTACACTACTTTTGCATTACTTTTACCAAAACAACAGCAGCAGCAGAATGACATTGCTGCCCCGGAACCAAAGTAACTGGTATAATATTACTGAAATACTATAAGTAATAAGTTATATTACTGAGTCACTGCTAAAAGTAATATATTACATGTAATATGTTACTTTTGTAATTAGTTACCCCCAACACTGGTTGTGACCTCCCCACTCTGGACTCCATCTATATCTCCTGTACTATCTCCCGTGCTGGTAAGATCATTAAGGACCCCTCCCACCCAGCTTCCTGTTCCAGCCATGCCCTCAAGGAGGCGCTACCGTTCAATTCCCACCAAAACCACCCGCTTCAAAGACAGTGTTTTCCCGACAACCATACGGACTCTGAACTCCCTCAGCACCCCACTCCCTCTCCCCCCCCCACCTTAACTAAACGTCTGTTGGTCTCGTATCTAGTATTTATTGTTGGGAAAGTGGTAATTGTGTAAATGTCTAAATGTATCCATGTCCTGTCATGTGCTGTTTCATGTTATTTCAGAGCTACAATATATCTGTACTGAAACTAAATACCACCAACCTGGTATGTGTGTGTGTGTGTGTGTGTGTGTTGGGTTGAGAGAGAGCACAGTTTGGCACACACACCCGGAAGAGAGCAGAGTGCAGAGGCTGCTGTTCATGTTTATCTCAGGCCAGGGAAGTTTCTCACTAATCTTGTTTCATCACATTCTTCTGCTGTCAAACAATAATATAGAAAAGAAAAGATGGATTTTAGTCAAACTGACAGTGTCCCCTCTGGACAGGTTATGTATCTCCCTCTGAACCTGAAATGAGAAATTACCTGATGAGGATGTCATGTGACTTTATGTTTATTCTCTAAATAGCAACATGATAAATCATCATTATGATCTGTGCCTCTGCTCTCTGATGTTTATTGACACTCTGGTTGCACAAGTACACTTGTGTGAAAGTCTTAGGCCAACAGGGGGCTCCACAGGACATAAGGAAAAGCAGCATGTGATGAACAGCATAAGAGAGCAGAAACTAATAATATACATTTGAAAAGACAAATGCATGCATGATTCTTTAAATGCATGAATCATCCTTTGGTTATTATCCACAAATACACAAATAAATAAACAACTCATGTTTTCAGAAACATTTCATTTATTAATCAAACCCTATTTCATACAAGTTGTGCCAACAAGAAAGATGCTGTAGCCGAAAACTCTTAAACCGCTTATAAATCCCCAGACTCTCGCTCGCACACGTGCGCACACACACACACACACACACACACACACTCACATGATCGCATGCACACACACACACACACACACACTCGCACACACACACACACACACAGACACACACGAACAGTTTACAACAACACATTTTAAATAAAAAACAGCATTATTCATTAAAACATCTACACAAAATATCTGACTGTATAATTTCCTAGAAAATCAGGGAGGAATCCCGTTCACCAAATACAAAATTTAAAAAACAACTATTGAAAACGCACTAATATACAAAAAGCTGTACAGATTGGAGATAATTTCCACACCATTATAGAGATTTGAACGGCTTTACAATGACAGAGCAGAGCACTGAGCCACAGCAGCATCCAGCAGAACTGAACTGAAGCAAAACAAACTCAACATGTGAGATTTATAAAATCACCAGTGAAAAAGAAAATCACTGATCAATTCACAGCTGATTATAAACTGAAAGACACAATATATTGTTGCTGAATTGACAAAGCAAAATACAGTGTGTGTCAGCATGCTAAAGGAAGTGTCCTTGCTGTTATTTCTCTCATCATGTCTTTGGTCTCTGCCAGGGTTGGGGGCGTTAATTAAGATTTTTAATCAGATACGTTTACTAATAATTACCTGTTAAAATTGTAATCAGTAATGTAATCCAACAAGTATTACAATATTAAAGTAATGTAACTGATTACTTTCCACTAGTTTTCGATTACTTCGAAACAAAATTGAGTAGTAGTAGTTCCTCCTACAGAGGAGGTTTACCTGTACAGTCATGCTGCTGCCATTCAGTTAGCAAACAGCTACCTGCATTTAATAGCATCAACAATCCAGTATGAGGGAGGAGTCAAACACTAATGAAGAAAGATGAACCAAGAAGAAGCAACCAGATATTCTTCTTTGGTGATTCAATCAATGCAACTTTTAACAATTTAATTTCTCTCACAATATTCTGACCAATCATATAACTTTAACTCTCAGTAAGTCAATCAAACAAGTTTTGTTAATGTGCACTTTTTGTCTCAAACTAGAAACAACTGCTGTAATTGATCTTGATGATGCGTCAGTTCACCGTCCTCTTCTCATCTCCACTGGTCACCTGTCAAGACAGATGAACAGACAGACAAGCTGAAATATTGAACTTATTATTGTTCACACTGTGCAGTCTATTTGCTTTCATATTGTCTGGGATATTAATTTCTGGGTCAAAATATAACATTTAGATATAGAATGATGCAATCTGATTTTTGTGTGCATCAAAATCAAGATAAAACCTAAACAGCAACTGTTTTTAGTATTTATACTGTAACACTGCAGGACATGTTTTTAGTATTTATACTGTAACACTGCAGGAAATGTTTGATCAGAATGATGTTTTTAATCCTCACTGGCAGCAGGATGTGATTTACAACTCATAAGGGAATCTGCTTATAACGCTATATCTGTGACTATTCATAATTTGGCTGATATTTTTTTATTTTGATTAAATCTTTATTTAACATACCCGTGTGTTCTCACATGATGAAGCACTCACTGCGATGGGAGAGGAGGTAATTCAGTAGATGAAGCCTCCGAAGCTACAAAAAGTCAACAAAATAATAATGTAACTTCAAATGAAGCATAAAGAAACAAAACATGAGAGATCAGTGATTGATTACTAATGCCTGGTCTTCTTCCATGTTCTTTATAAGTACACATCATGCAAGCAACAGATCCAAATAGTACACATAATTACAGAATGGCAAAAAAACAATCAAAGGAAAACTTACTGCGAGCAGGTTTGAAGCCTGAAATACAGACAAGATGTTACATTATTACTCAATGACAGATTATAAATTAACATTTATGAAAAGAAACATTATGTTACATTATGTGCTTCACTATTACTAAATACGTCTTTTCTATTACAGGTATGATGATATACATTTTATGGACTTTGAATTACCAGAAGCACACATAAAATATGTTATGGAACAATAATTACGACTGTATATTAGAGGATCATAATTTCTTTCTGAGGAGTAGAAAACTCTTGGTCACTCACCGTTATTGTTCTTTCTCCAGATGCAGACTACAATGCCGCAGATGGCCAGCAGGAGGAGCAGTCCTACAGCCACTCCCACTCCAATGATAAGAGCAGGATTGGTGCCTGAAGGAGAACATGGAACCAAAACAGAGCGTTCACACTTTGTCACGTGACACTGGATGGATCACATGATGTCTATTTGTTCCACTTTAGTATTTTAAGTAGAGAGAGGAGGTCATGTGACTCAGACAAACTAGAGACACACCTCATGTGTTTTAGTGAAGCGACCAGCATGTTTGGTTGTCTTCAATATTCTCATGGAGTTAAAAACTGTCTGGTTGACCAAATGGTGGTATGTAAACAAGACTGAGCCCAAATGTACCTCCAAGGAGGAACCAACTATGTGGGAACACCATACAGTGCATAGAAACTACACTGCATGAGAACACATATACTGAACTAAATAATCTGATGAAAAGTTTAAATGAATGTGTCCATTTGGATATATAAAACTGCTATACAAACGATTATAAAGAAGCAAAGAATAAAAAATAGAAATCAAGATGAGCAAAAACCAACTGAACCTGATGACAGAAACTAAAATGACAACAAAAGCACAACAATGTGAGAGAAAGGCTCCATTACAGAAGAACAGAAACAAAACACATGAATTACAAGTCAGGTGTAAGAAGTAAAGTACATGTGTCACTCCTCCTCCATCAGCTGTGATCCCAGTCTTACCCGGGTGGTTGGTCTTGATCACTGCTGGGTCCAGTTTGGTGATGATGTCCTCATTGACACCAGCGATCTGAAACACACACTCGTACTTCCCCCAGTCTTCAGCTTTGACTGATGAAACGTTCAGCCGAACGGTCGTCTGGAAGGTTCCATCGTTGTTGGGGAGGATCTCTTCCTTATCCTGAAGCTCCTGAAGCTCCTCTCCATCTCTGGTCCAGAACAACATGACTCTGTCCGGGTAGAAGCCTGTAGCGTGGCAGCTGACTGGAGAGGAGGGAGACTTCTGGAGGAGAGAGATCGAGGGAAGAACTGGAGAGAGAGAGGCGGGGAGGAGAGAGACACACACACACACACACACACACACACACACACACACACACACACACACACACACAGAGAGACAGACAGACAGACAGACACACACACACACACACACACACACACACACACACACACACACACACACACACACACACACACACACACACACACACACACACACACACACACACACACACACACACACACACACACAGAGAGACAGACAGACAGACAGACAGACACACACACACACACACACACACACACACACACACACACACACACACAGAGACAGAGGGAGACATAGAGAGAGAGTAGGATGGAGGTAGGGAGAAAGGGGAGAGAAAAAAATCAAACGGAGAGGGGAGGAGAGAGAGAGGGGAGGAGAGAGAGAGGGGAGGAGAGAGAGAGGGGGGCAAACTGTGTGTAAACTCAGAAAACATGACAGTTTATGTACAGTGTGTATCTATATGTTGGTTGATATTCACTGTCATGTTTCTGTACATTAGAAACAGAAGAGACAGATGAACATTGTTGTGTTCATGAAACTACATCAGGTCATGTGACTCTACCTGTTCTCTGCAGAGTGCTCTTCCCATAGGACACATACTTCTTCAGCCAGTCAATGCACACTGTGGTGATGTAGTGCTTCCAGTATGCTGTGTTAGCTTTGTTATTATTCCATCTGTGTTTGGTGATGACAGCCTGTGGTGTCGGAGCGATCCATGTCAGTGTCTTCAGGTCAAATGCTATGAAGTCTTCTCCATCATAGCCATACTGGATATATCCATTAATGTCTCCTGTCTCATCATCCCATTCACAGCCATACATCCTCTGGAAAATGTGGGAACCTGAGAGAGAGATAGAGAGAGAGAGAGAGAGAGAGAGAGAGAGGGACAGAGAGAGAGAGAGGGACAGAGAGAGAGAGAGAGTGAGAGAGAGAGGGACAGAGAGAGAGAGAGAGTGAGAGAGAGAGGGAGAGAGAGAGAGAGAGAGAGAGAGAGAGAGAGAGTGAGAGAGAGGGACAGAGAGAGAGAGAGAGAGAGAGAGAGGGACAGAGAGAGAGAGAGTGAGAGAGAGAGAGGGACAGAGAGAGAGAGAGAGAGTGGGACAGAGAGAGCGAGAGAGAGAGAGAGTGAGAGAGAGAGAGAGAGAGAGAGAGAGAGTGAGAGAGAGGGACAGAGAGAGTGAGAAAGAGAGTGTGAGAGAGAGGGACAGAGAGAGAGAGAAAGAGAGAGAGAGAGAGGGAGAGAGAGAGGTTGATCTCTCATGTTTAGCACAGAGACACACTGATCCACAGACTCCAACACAGAGGATCTCCACCTCCTGCTGTTACTGGCTGGATGGAAGGTGCTCACAGCCAAACATCATGTGGACAGTGTGGACGTCTCAGAGAGAGACAGAGAGACAGAGACTGCTGTCAAACAGAGAGACATCCTAACACAGTCACAATGCTCTCTTTACAACAGAGAGAGAGAGAGAGAGAGAGAGAGACATCCTAACACAGTCACTATGCTCTCTTTACCACAGAAAGAGAGAGAGAGAGAGAGATCCTAACAAAGTCACTATGCTCTCTTTATCAGAGAGAGAGACACCCTCACAGTGTTTGTTGTTGCTGCTATATCTGACAACAGATCATCGTTTGTCTTGTACTCTGTTATAAGTTTTCTAATTAATGTTTAGTTCATCATGTCTAAATGATGATGAATAAATTGAGAGAGAGAGGGGCAGATACAGTATGTCAAACAGAGAGAACCAAATATCCGTGGGAAATGGCAATGTCAACTGAATTTCAAAATAAAATGGTGTTACAGCGTTGAGCAGAGAGAGAGAGAGAGAGAGAGAGAGAGAGAGAGAGAGAGGAGAGAGAGAGAGAGAGAGAGAGAGAGAGAGAGAGAGAGAGAGAGAGAGAGAGAGAGATTGACGGGTGGCTATCACGTGGGGCTTTCTCCCCGTCGGTAAACAAATCTTCAGGAGAGAGAGTAGCGACCGAAAAAGCAAGAAGAAGCTGATAGCTAAAGCTAGTGTGCTCTATCTACACGGCTCTGGCTAAAGCTATTCTGTCAATTTAGGGAGGAACAACAACAACAACAAAAAATGGGTCGAATCTCCGCCCACTTCCAGCCGAAACTACCTCCCCCCCCCCCCAGTCACAGTCAGGTATACCCTCTGAAAAAAGGTAGACTACACCACTGTGTGTGTGTGTGTGTGTGTGTGTGTGTGTGTGTGTGTGTGTGTGTGTGTGTGTGTGTGTGTGTGTGTGTGTGTGTGTGTGTGTGTGTGTGTGTGTGTGTGTGTGTGTGTGCGCGTGTGAGTGTGTGTGTATGTGTGTGTGTGTGCGTGCGTGCGTGTGTCTGTCTCTCTGCTACTTTACAACAAACCAGGATGAAAAACATCGTGTAACAAACAAACCTCCAGTTTGGTTGAAGCGCTGCTTTACGATGTCAATGTTGACTTTGTTCCACTGCTGGGAGCTCACACAGATCTCAGTTTCTCTCTTCCAGTACTGTGGATCATCTGCTGTGGCGTTGATCATCCAGTCCTGTTTGGGCACAGCTCTGTTGGTGTTGCTGTCACAGTGAGTTATCTGAACTTCATCAACCATCCCAACAGTCACAAACTCTGGGAAGTTTGGGAGTCCAGATGATGCAGTGCGGAAATACTTCAGGGAGTGAGTCACTGTGGGACAAACAGTTAAAGTGAGGAACTCAAGTTTCTGAAGCACAGGCACATTTTTTAATTCATTTTTATACTAACAATGTATGATCGCTTGTTAATTCCCTGAGCACAACAGAGCATTCCAATTAGCCTACTGTTGAATGAATATGGGACAATAAATAAATAAATAAATATTGTGTCTTCAGGAAACTAATGCAGTTTTCATATTTTTTTAATAAAGAGTTAGTATTAATTCTCAATCACGCGCGCACGCACGCGCCATGCACCATGTGCAAATACTAAACTGATAATAATGCATCAACTGTAACAGTGCGATAATTCATTACAGTAATTGAATCGACATGCTGTAGCCTAATTATAGGCCTATTCACATCCATTTAGGCTAAATAAGCAATACGGTACTAAAGGTTAATCAAAACATAGCTTTCACCTTAACCAACGTATAAAACCAGATGTGATTATAAGGCAGTTTATTAATCTGATCAGCCTACGCAGACTCAATAGCCAACAGCCTGCTGTGAATAATGCAGGCATGAATAAGTAGCCTACGTGAATCAATCTGCAGTTATAAATATAGCTAGCCTACATAAAGGAGATATTTTAAATGTGATCTTACCTGGAGATGCAACGTGACAGAAGAGGAGCAACAATATAAACACCTTCATCTTGTCTTGATAAAGAAGTCGACTAACAGCTGAAACTTTCCCTCTGCGCAGATCGTCTCCTCTGTCTGAGATCAGGAAACCTCACAGTCACAACGGGGCGGGGCAAGAGACATTCTGACCAATGAGAATTCAGAAAAGGCTGTAAGTCGCAGGTTACTAGGTAGAGTTGAAGAAAATAGGTTGTAAGTGAAACTAAACTCCAGCAACAGTAGAAAAATCTTTAATTTCTAGATAAATAATAGGCTGTAAGCAACTTATTTTTCTTAGAATGATTAGAATGATTGATTGTTTAGCTTTCAGTGTTGTTTTATCAGAGGTTTGAATTGTTTCAAAGCTTCTTGGTTGATTGAGGTGAAATCAGAAGGTGTCCTGTTCTGGGCCTGGCTTTCACTTTGACATGGCTCCTGTTCCAAACACACTGCACATCTGTTACAAGAAGGCCTTTAACACTGGACTATAGGCTCTGAGTTCAAACAGCCAAACACACACTTTTCCTCTGTGGCTTTGAAACAAGTCAACATCATATTAAAGCTATTTTAACTTTGTCATGCTTGAGGCTTATAGGGAATAGTTTTGATAACACACTGTGAACTCTGCAGTCCTTTGGATTAAACAACAACTTTGATATTAGAATTTTAGATTATTTCTGTTTCCCCTGCTGGCTTTAGCCTCCTGCAGCTTATGTCAACCACCTGAGATTCCAATAGGATCATAATGATCCTATTATATTATTATTATTATTATTATTATTATTATTATTATTATTATTATTATTATTATTATTATTATTATTATTATTATTATTCATAATTTCTCTGTGGATTTCTGCTGAGACACATAAGGATACGTTTATGGCTTCATTGTGCATATTGTTTATATTTGTGTAACCTTATTAATATGTGCAGTGCTTCTATCTACAGGTGTTTGTAATGAGCACTTTAACCCTGCGTGAGGTGAGGGGTCAGGGGCAGCCTAAAGGTCAGAGAAGCAAACTTGTGATTGGACAACACATTCTCACTCCCAACTCATCCAGGAGACACTTTGTCAAGAGCCTTTAGCGCTCTCCTTACCGCTTTGGGAAGCTTTTCTTGTTTTATGGAACGTGCAGAAGGTCGTCGGTTCAATCCCCACGACCGGCAGGATAAATCTGGCTGGTGAAAATGAAAAAGCAGCACTTGCCCCTTGTTGCAACTATCCGTGCGTAAACGAGCGCACTTGGAGAGGCGCGCCTGGACAGGCGCGTTCACAGCCACAGGAGTACATCTATATGCACGCGCCCAGGCACGAGCGTCAAGAGCGCACCCAGCGCACCTGTAGCAGTGACGTCAAGTCACACCTACACATGTTTTCTCAATGGACTCATTAACGGGGGGTGGGGTTTTCTATATACTATGCTCCTCAAATGATTTCTTGTCAGTGTGTAAAAATAAATGAACGAAAGAGAACACCACTCTCAGTCTGCCTTCTTTCAAACAAAATGATGTCTGCAAAAACTGGTGCCGAAAGCCGGGAATAGAAAGAAAGAAAAGACGAAAAGTCTATTAGTTTGCATGACAAGAAAGAAGACAGAACAATGGCTGATCGTCTGAAAGCAAAGAGATCTTCACTCCGCGCATCTGTAACAAAACAACTAAACAAGATTGACGATGAACTTGGTAAAAACCAACCAGATACCGACCTACTGGAAGAGTTGATGGAACAACTAATGATGAAAGAGGAAGTTTTATACGGAGTGGACGCGGACATTGAGGAACAAACAAAAACGGAGGAATTGGAGGAAGAAGTGACAAGAGGTCTTGAGTACAAGGAACAGATCACACTCAGAAAAACTAAAGTAAGAAGAGCTATGAGGAGAGCGCATACAGATGAAGCTTCGTCTTTAGAAGCGGAGCCCGTGCGTAATAATGTGAAACTGCCAAAACTTGTGATTGATCGATATGCTGGAGATATCAGCCAGTGGCAGTATTTTTGGGGACAGTTTGAATCAGCTGTGCATAAAAATCCCCATCTGACAAAAGCAGACAAGTTTAATTATCTGAGGTCATATCTCACGGGTGCAGCCGCTAATGTGGTTGCAGGCTTGCCATTGACTGAAGCCAATTATGATAATGCAATCCAATTGCTCCAGAACAGGTTTGGTCGAAAGGATTTGGTTATTAATGCCCATATGACCAAACTCCTAAATCTTACACCTGTTAAAAATTCCACTGATGTTAAAGCCCTCAGATATTTATATGATAACTGTGAAATCCAAATTCGTAGTTTGTCTTCTATGGGAGTCGTTTCCAACACGTATGGTAGTTTGCTGTGTCCCATTTTAATGAAACTCATACCGGAGGAACTGACTGTGGAATTCAGCAGACAAGTAGAAGAGGATGATGTCTGGAAGGTTGAAGAACTGATGGGATTCATTCAGAAAGAGGTGGACAGCCGAGAGCGCGCCGCCAACATGAATCAGAGCGCAAACAAGGAGCGCGTAAAGGAACGTGAAAAGGAAACACACGGCGCATGGGAATTGCGCACAAAACGACATAATCAGATGACAACATCTGCGCTTTATTCCTCAAATCAAATGGACAGACAATATTGTTTTTTCTGTGAGAAATATGATCATCTGTCTAAACGGTGCAATGAGATGTCTGTGCCTGACAAACGAGACAAATTGAAAAAACAAGGAAGATGCTTTGTGTGTTTTGGAACTCGACATATGGCTAAAGATTGCCGTACCAAAGGCATTTCTTGTGAAAATTGTAATCGACGTCATCACAAAGCCCTTTGCTCCTATGATGGAAATGAATCGACCAATATAAATGATCCAGCTACTGATGCCGTGATTACAATGTCTCCAACTGAATCAAAACGAGAGACAGTTCTCCTTCAAACTGCGACTGTCTGGATAGAGACCCCAGTAAAAAGGCAACTCACCCGCTGTTTGTTTGACGGAGGGAGCCAGCGCAGCTTTGTGTGCCAAAATATCTCCCGTGCGCTAAACCTCCCCAAAATAGGTGAAGAGACTCTTAAACTACACACATTTGGCTCTGGTGTACCAAAAACTATCACCTGTAATAAAGTAAAACTAACATTGAGTAACATCAGAAATGGCCAAAGTGTAGATCTTGATGTTCTAGAAACACCACGAGTTTGTAGTTCTATTATGAGGGTGGCGGGAGAAGAATTACGCAGAGAACTGGAGCGCAAAGGCATGCAACTAGCTGACACGGCCGTGAGTGGAATGGAGATGCAAGAACTTGGAGTATTGATCGGAGGTGATCATTACTGGGAAATTGTGTCTGGAAAATTAGAACGCCTCTCTGGATCAATGGTTGCACTGGACAGCAAATTTGGATGGCTCATCCAAGGAGCTGTATCCATGCTGAATGTAACCTCAGAAATAGGACCCACAGATGTGGGAGCTCTACACGTGAGTGTTGGACTGGAAGATCAAATAAATCAAACACTGCGCTCCTTTTGGGAAACTGAATCCATCGGGATTGTAACTGAAAAAGAATCAAAGAAAAGTGACGAGGAGACAATGCAGATTTTTGAAAATACTATCCAGTTCAAAGAATCAAGATATGAGGTAAACTTACCATGGAAAAATGAAAACAATGACCTATCTTCCAATTATCATGTTGCTAAAAGACGTTTTGATCAGCTTATAAAAAAGTTTAAAACTAATGTGCCACTTTTTGACAAATACAGTGCAGTTATTCAGGATTACATCAACGAGGGCATAGTGGAATATGTTAAAGAGGTCAAAACAAATAATCCTCTTTATTATCTTCCACACAGAGCTGTCATTAAAGAGGAGCGTTTAACCACTAAGCTCAGAGTGGTGTTTGATGCCTCTTCAAATGCTCCTGACTGTCTATCTTTGAATGATTGTCTAATGACAGGCCCTAATTTGAATCCTGAATTACTCGGCATCCTGTTAAAATTCAGACAACATAACGTGGCATTTATGGCTGACATAGCAAAAGCTTTTTTGCAAATATCAATTCGTGAGCAGGACCGAGATGTATTAAGATTTCTCTGGATTGATGACCTGCCCAAACCCAATGAAGAAGTCAAAATGAATATTATGCGCATAACCAGAGTCCCTTTTGGCGCATCACCCAGTCCTTTCCTTTTGGCTGCAACCATTAGACACCACTTGAAAAAATACCAACAGCAGTATCCTACTGTAACATCTACACTGGATAAGTGTTTATATGTAGATGATCTGATCTGTAGTGTACCTAGTGTACAAGCAGCCGCCAGCTTATCCATGCAAGCTAAGAGTATCATGCAAGATGCTGGAATGATGCTATGCAAATGGAGCACCAATTCTAAAGAGCTGGGAAACCTGTGGGAGGAAACAATGGAACACACAGTAAGAGGAAAAGTGGAAGTGAAAAATGCTGTGTTAAAGGTTCTTGGACTCACCTGGAGAACGGAAGAGGATGACTTCATTTTTGATTTGACCAATTTGATTGACTTTTTGCAGAATAAAAGAAACACAAAAAGAGGCGTGCTACAAGCTGCTGCGCGCATATTTGATCCAATTGGATTTCTTTCTCCCTTTACCATCAGAGTAAAATGTCTTTTCCAGCAAATGTGGGAACGTGGATTAGAATGGGACAATGATCTTCCTGATGACCTTTCAAGTCTATGGCATCAGTGGTGCACAGAGCTGCCTGACATCAGAAAAATAAACATAGCCAGATGTTATCATGCAGCGCTTGTGGATCAGAACGCATCTGTGAAAAAAGAAGTACATGTTTTCTGTGATGCCAGTGAAAGAGCATATTGCGCAGCTGCGTATCTGCGAGTCATACCAGAAGATGGTGAGTGCACAGTAACTCTTATAACATCTAAAACAAGAGTGGCTCCTCTGAAAAAGGTCACTCTACCTAGACTTGAATTACTTGGTGCCCTTATTGGAGCTAGACTTAGTCAATACGTCATCACACATCTGGACATGGAAAAGAGCCAAGTAAAACTGTGGACTGACTCTATGATTGCTTTGCATTGGATAAGGAGTTCAGCCAAACAGTGGAAACCCTTTGTGGAAAACCGAGTCAGAGAGATACAGAGTTTAACTGAACCTGCACAGTGGAACCACTGCAGTGGAATTGAAAATCCAGCAGATGTCGCAACAAGGGGGATCAGTGTAAACAAATTAAAAGAAAATTCACTTTGGTGGACTGGTCCAATGTGGCTCAAACAAAGAGAAATTAATTACTGTCTAAAAGAAACTGAAGCACCTGAAGATCAAATTGTAAAAGAAAATCTGGCTGTAGTCGAAATTACAAATTTGGCAAATTCTGAAAGCACAAATAAAAATGAATTGCTGGAGTTGAAAAACTATAGTGATCTTAACAGAGTTTTGCATGTAACAGCTTGGGTCAAAAGATTCATAAACAATGCAAGAGGAGAACAAAAATGCACTGGAGCATTGAAGAATGAGGAAATCACTGAAGCGGAGCTTTATTGGATTCAAGTGACCCAGAACAAAAGTTTCTCTGATGAAATTTCACGTTTGAAGAGAGGTCAAGAACTAAATGCTCACTCTAAAATCCAGCTTCTCAGACCTTTTTTGGATGACCAAGGAATACTCAGAGTGGGAGGTAGATTGCAGATGACCAACTGGAAATTTGAAGAAAAACATCCCTGCATTCTTCCTGCAAATGAGACATTTCCGGAGTTAATAGTGAAAAAATGCCACAAACAAGTGATGCATTCCGGTCTCCAAGACACCCTTAATCAAGTAAGAGAGAGATTCTGGATAACAAAAGGACGACAACTGACGAAAAGAATGGTACATGCTTGTCTAATCTGTCGTAAATACAAGGTCAAACCTGCTCAGCAGATTTCAGCACCTTTACCTAGACAGCGCCTCGAGGAAGCGCCTCCTTTTGAAATCACAGGAGTGGATTTTGCTGGACCTTTGTATTGTAAATTCCACGACAAAGCTTACATCGCTCTTTTCACCTGCGCAGTCACCCGAGCTATTCATTTAGAATTAGTGACTGATATGACCACTGAAAACTTCTTAATGGCTTTCCGCCGTTTTGTGTCACGCAGAGGACTTTGTCACACTATTTACTCGGACAATGCAAAAACATTCAAAAGAGCTGACAAAGAATTGAAAGTATTATGGGATTCCCTGTCATCAAAAGAAATACAGGAATTCTTTGCAGAAAAACGAATAACATGGAAATTCATTGCTGAAAAGGCCGCTTGGTGGGGTGGCATGTGGGAGAGAATGGTGAGATCAGTGAAGACCTGTCTGCGCAAAGTGATTGGAAAAGCATCCTTGAGGTATGAAGAAATTGAAACGCTTCTGACAGAAGTTGAAGCTGTTGTTAATTCTCGTCCTATCACTTATACCCACACAAGCAGTGAGGAACCTGTCCCACTATCTCCATCTCACTTTCTGATTGGACAGCGTCTGACCACGCTTCCCTCAATGGGCAACGCAGTATCAACAGTACCCGATGTAAATCGTGACCAGTTGAACAAGCGATGGAAATACAGACAGCGAATTATGAATAAATTCTGGATTCAATGGAAAAAGGAGTATCTGATGGAATTGCGGTCAGCCCACTGCTCCTCTTCTGTAAAAAGCTCTATGGATCTAAAACCTGGAGATGTTGTATTAATCAATGAGGATAAACTGCCCAAACATCTTTGGAAAATGGGAAGAATAACCGAAGTCTACGTCGGCAGAGATGGAAAGGTGCGTTCTTGTCTTGTTATGCTACCTTCCAAAATTAATCTGAGAAGACCTGTACAATTACTGTATCCTCTTGAATTGAACTAATTGATGAGTTGACAGGAGTCAGTCTCATCGGCCGGGAGTGTTGCAACTATCCGTGCGTAAACGAGCGCACTTGGAGAGGCGCGCCTGGACAGGCGCGTTCACAGCCACAGGAGTACATCTATATGCACGCGCCCAGGCACGAGCGTCAAGAGCGCACCCAGCGCACCTGTAGCAGTGACGTCAAGTCACACCTACACATGTTTTCTCAATGGACTCATTAACGGGGGGTGGGGTTTTCTATATACTATGCTCCTCAAATGATTTCTTGTCAGTGTGTAAAAATAAATGAACGAAAGAGAACACCACTCTCAGTCTGCCTTCTTTCAAACAAAATGATGTCTGCAAAACCCCTCACTCATTGCCACCACCGCTGCGGTGCCCTTGAGCAAGGCCCTTAGCCCCAACTGCTCCAGTGGAGCTGCTCAGTGGCCAGCAGATCAGACTGCGGTTAGTGCTGGTCAGTTTCCTTGATGTAAAATCCTGCTCTGTTTTCAGTCTGCTGCATGAATACATCAATAAAGTCAAAGTCAACATGGTGAAGTGTGTTTCATTTTATCTCTCTGTCAAACCCTGAGTATAATGAGACAGATCACCAAACAGGTGAGACTGCAGTGATAAACTAACTGTACATGATCAGTATGATGAGGAGCAGTTTGGCCTTATAGAAGTCAGAGCCACACAGTGAGAGGTGAACTGATACAGCGCCACCTGTGGACAGATAGTGTAACTCCATCTATACATGATGAGTCTGACATTTTAGGCTTTGCTTGGTGCAACGCTATTACACACACTCTGTGTGTGTGTGTGTGTGTGTGTGTGTGTGTGTGTGTGTGTGTGTCTCTCTCTCTCTCTCACACACACACACACACACACACACACACACACACACACACACACACACACACACACACACACACACACACACACACACACCTCTTCCTGTTCTGATCATGGGGGTGTTTTTTTATCTGGCATAATTTGCATATTGGCACATTTTCAGTTAAAGACACAGATATTATAAACTTCTTCTCAGTTCAACCACTGAACTTGACGGAAATAATATTCAACATGCTGTCCCAGCATGCATTGAACAGAAAGCTCTGCATCCATTTCCTGTAGTAAGAAATAGCAATGAATGAAATTAAACCTTTGCTATTTCCTTTGATGTTCTAATAATAAGATCATTATTTGGCACTAATAAGAACAATTCAATCTCACATGTGAAGGAAAATCTTTTTCACCTCCAGTTCCTGGAGGAAACATTGTCATGTTTATAACAGCCTGTGCTACACTTATGTTCAGTCACCTTGAATGTAGGCCTATCATGTATACCTTTTACAATGTCATTTTGGGGATCTTTTAATTATTTTAATCTTTATATTAATCTTTATATTTTTGTACTTTTTGTACACACACACACACACACACACACACACACACACACACACACACACACACAGTCTGTGTAATAGCCTCGCACCAAGCGAAGCCTAAAATGCCAGACTCATCATGTGATTTCCCAGAAACAGTATAGATGGAGTTACACTATCAGTCCACAGGTGGCGCTGTAACACTTCATCTCTCACTGTGTGCTCTGAGCAAACTTCTCCTCGTCAATACTGTTCATGTACAGTACTGTAGTGTCCTGATTTAACGTAAACACTTGACACACGGCACCAGTACGAACAGTTGACTCTGCTTTATTATGCTCGTGACATTAGCTCTCTGAGCTATCATAAACTACCGGATCACTTCCGGGAACATGTGACCTCTACAGTGTATGACCTGTAACGCACCGGAGGTGACGTACACTACATCCCTCCCCTTCTTAGATGTTGACTTACAATATCAAATTTCTGTAACAAAATATACATCTATAACTCCGGTCACAAATTATATTACTGATAGCATATTCACTTTCACTAGAACAATACTCATCAAATTAACAATAGCATATTCAGTATTCTATAAACCAACAATTTCCCAAATCAGCACGCCAGTCTTTGCCTTCAGCGTGAGCTGCGCGTATGGCTTTACCAAGTGTCCTGTTCTGCCTTTCAACCTCACCGTTCGCTTGAGGCCAGTATGGCGTGACACGACGGTGTGACACACCACTTTCCTGCAGATATGTCTTAAATTCCTTTGAAAGAAATGGAGTGCCGTTGTCTGTCACAACGCACTCTGGGATGCCGTGAGTAGCAAATGCGTGTCTCATGCATTTGATTATGTTTGCTGAGGTGGGGCTCCGGAGGATATCGACGGTCACCCACCTTGAATAATAGTCAGTCATTACTAGTAGGTGGTCTCCTGATGGGAATGGTCCACACATGTCGAGAGCAAGTGTCTGCCATGGCTTAGCTGGGAGCTCTGTTCTTGTCGTAGGGACCTCCTGTGAAGTCGAGGTATTGAGTTGACAAGCATGACACGACTTGACTAGCTCCTCCGCTTCCTTATCAATTCCAGGCCACCATACTTTTGTTCTCAGTCTTTGTTTTGTCTTTACTATTCCTTGATGTCCTTCGTGCGCCAACATCAGTGTCTGGCGTCGTGCAGCATGGGGAATGACTATGCGAGAGCTTCTCAACACTATTTTCCCCACAGTGGACAGCTCGGTTTTGACAGTCCGATAAGCTGCGTCACATGTACCCCAGTCTCCAGTCCGGATACATTTCCGTAACACAACTAGTGTAGGATCCTCTGCTGACAGTTCCTCTAGTTGTCGTGGTGTGAAAGCATTTGGCACTGCGTGTTGAGCCACAAAGTAGACGTGCTCCTCTGTAGTCCCAATACTAATTGGTGGGTTCACTGTGAGGCGTGACAGTGAATCCGCTGCATTTTGTGCCCCTGGCTTGTACACAACTTTAAAACGATAGGGCTGTAGCCTCAATGCCCACCTTTCAATCCTCGCTGGCGGTTTGGACTTTGGTGAATATATCGTTTCAAGAGGCTTGTGGTCCGTGACTAGGGATGTTCATCAATTATCGAAAATCGATAATTGATCGTTAAGGATTGGAATCGATCCTGTGGCATTTGGATCGATTTTTTAATTATTAAAAAAATTTATTATTATTATTATTATTATTATTTTTTTGACTAGGTTTGGGTGGAATTCGTTCCTCCTCGCCCCACTCCATTGCACAGCCGACTAACGTGAGGTGGAGCTTCATATAGTCTCTAGTTTTCTGGCTGGGCATGGGCCTTTGTGCCAACAAAACTGTTTTAAACATGGGGAATTCACACCGCATGTGCCGGGGACAGCAGTGTTGGTGAGGAGACACATTGAAATAAAGAGTTCATTGAGGAGAACATGTTGTCTTTCGTATTTTCTGCCATAGGTATTCATTTTGTAAAAAAAAAAAAAAAAAAAAAAAAAAAAAATATTGAAAATTTTCTAAGTATTAATATGATCGATAATCGATAATTGATCGTTAATTTTCACCGATTATCGATTTTGGAAAATTTTCAAAATGAACATCCCTATCCGTGACCATCACAAAGTCTTTTCCATAGAGGAAGATGTGGAATTTCTCACATCCCCACACAATCGCAAGAGCCTCTCTTTCCGTCTGAGAGTAGCGACGCTCCACATCTGACAAAGCTCGGCTAGCATAATACACAGGTTTATGTGTTCCGTCACTTTGTTTCTGGCTCAGTATAGCTCCCAATCCCACTGGGCTAGCATCGACTATCACATGTGTCTCAGCATCTTGGTTAAAGTACACCATTACATGTGAACTGGCCAGCTGCTTCTTGAGATCCACAAATGCTGTTTCCTGTTCTGATCTCCATGACCATTTGCAGGATTGCCTTGTAAGTCTCCTCAGTGGCTCTGATGTAGTGGCCAGATCAGGAATGAATCTGCCACAGTAGTTCACGAGCCCCAGGAAACTTCTCACTTCAGCAGCATTTGTCGGGTTTCGTGTGTTCTCCACTGCCTCGATCTTTGACTGAGCTGCTCCGATGCCATTTTTAGACAACACATGGCCCATGAACTCCAGCTCTGTCATCCTAAATTGACACTTTTTTCCATTGAGTGTCAGCTGCTTCTCTTCCAGTCTTTGAAGGACTTGGTGTAGCCTCTCGTCATGCTGTAGTATGGTTTCTCCTGAAACTATGATGTCATCAGATATGTTATGAACACCTGGTATGCCCTGTAGAACTTGTCCAATGATATGTTGGTAAATCTCAGGGGCAGATGAGATTCCGAACATCAGTCTCTTATAGCGCCACAGCCCTGTGTGTGTGACAAATGTAGTTAGCTGCCGAGACTCAGGCTCCAGCTCAATCTGATGGTATCCCCACTTTAAATCCAACTTAGAAAATACTGTGGCTCCTGTCATGTCCTCCAGTATGTCATCTATGATGGGAATAGGGTGCCTTTCTCGCACTATGGCTTCATTTGCTCTGCGCATGTCTACACACAGTCTTGGCTCTTTCTTACCATGTACTACAACTAACGGTGACACCCATGGCGTTGGTCCGTTTACTCTTTCAATCACATCCATCTCCTCAAGTTCTTTGAGTTTCTCTTTTACTTTTTTTCTCACACTGTATGGCAATCTGCGAACATGCTGTGCCACTGGTTTTACACTGTTATCAACATGCAGGCCTAATTGAAAATCCTTCAGTTTGCCTACTCCTTGGAAACAGGTTTTATATTTCTCCTGTATCTCGGCTGTGAAATGTTCTGTCTCTTTTGGTTGGATGGCATTCACCTGATCGATAAGGCCTGTAGGAGCCAAATTTGGTCTGCTATTATTTCCTATGATTATTATGTGTAATGTTTTATATGTCCATGGGGTGTCGCTGTGCCGTGTTACCTGGGCTCAGGTGATCTTATATAGGTGCTGCCTTCACCTCTGATCACTAGGTGTTTCGACCCGGAAGGGCAAACGGTTTTTGACCGTGTCGCAGCGGGAACATTTGTTTGGTGCGCTGTCTCTGCCTTTAACTTTCTGTGGAAAATAACTGCTGTATTCACATCGGTGAAATGGAATAAATGAATGGGTTCCGAACATCAAGGACAGGGCTTCTTCGTCTTTCTTATGCAGCACTTAAAACAATGTTATCGTACGTATTACATCAGCTGTAGCGAGCGCGTCAGCCAGGTCATCCGCGGTCGAAGCACCTCAGTAGCCTACAGTATCAGACTGGGCTCCTATAACATTAGTCAAAAACCTCGCACAAATGGAACTTTGTTTATGCTAAACGTTATTTTGATACGTTTGTGTAACGTTACGCGGGAGGATCATCAGGAGAGCTGTCGGGACAGCGCCGATAGCATCAGGCGTTGCCAGTTGCCTGGACTTTCTCGGCTAAACATTAAAAGCTAACTACGGAGGAGGACGTCAGCCAAGCCGGAGGAGGACCAGGAGAGCTGCCAAAGGAGCTGCTTGGACTCGGCTACGGAGGAGGACGCCTGCTGCCATCCATGGGGGTAAAGACGCAGGAGCTACGGGGCTAATGCTAAGCCTAGCTGTGGAGCATCTACCAACCAAGCATCATTTTCAACGGCGCCCAACGCATTGGAGGAGGTATGTGTAGCGCTACACTAATGGCCATTTAAATCTGTGTGCACACATGGGGGGCATAAACCCAATGCATTGGTTGCCGAAGGGATCGGCATTGTGACATTGACTTTGATTGACTGTTCGTTGCGCGGTGAACTATTGACTTGCCGACTGGTAGTGACTTGCCGACTCGTTGCCTCGTCATGGCAGACGTGAACGCGCCTATGGAAGAGGCTGTCGTGTCCGAGACTTGTGTGCAATCAGCTGGTAAACCTAGTAGTGTGACTGGCGGTGTTGAAACGCAAAGGGAAAAACGGGTCGTTAAACTCACTGCAAAAGCACTTGCTGATAAAATTGATAATTTGCAAAGGGATAGAAAATCTAAGCTAAATAAAGCAACCGCTATAAGAAAAACAATTGAAGGTGCAATGTCAAATGATTATGATGATGAAGGTAAAAAACAGGTACAAAATGCTCTTATTGAATTGTTTGGTGTGTGTGAGGAAGCAAAATCCATGCATGCAAATCTGTTGGTTTTAATGCCATCTGATGAAGGTACAAATCACGAAACGTGGTTTAAAGCTAAAATGCTTTCTAATATTGGGTGTATTGCCAATGCAGAAACATGGATTTCACACAATGAAGGTGCTGCATGTGAAAATGACAATGTTCCAAAATTCACATATGCACATACTGTTCAAGATGCTGTTAATCCTCAGGACAGCATCTCCAACTATGACAGTAAACACTCAAGTCATGACAGTAAACGCTCAAGTCGTGGCAGTAAGCACTCAAGCACCACATCCTCTGCACGCATCAAAGCTGAGGCTGAAAGAGCTGCGCTGTTTGTTCGCGCTGCAGCCCTGAAGGAAAGGCAAGCCTTGGAGGAGCAGCAGCAACAGCTGAGCAGGAAACAGGCGCAGCTTGACATGGAAGCTGACATAGCCGCCTATGATGCCAAGTTGGCAGTAATACAGGCGGCCGAATCAAGAGGTTCCTCTCGAGTGCATTCAAATGCCATGAATTCATATCTGCAAAAGGGCAAAGGGAAACCCACCATCTTGAACCCCTTGGCAAATGAATACAAGCCTGAATCAAGGAAGTCAGCTACATCAAAATGGCTGTTGGCGCCAGCTAATATGCAATCTGTGGATGTGCGGCTAAAGGACACAGGACAAGCATTTAAACCAGCTTCACCACAGCAATACCTCCCCAGTGTGCAGCAGCAGGAGAACATACTGGGGACATCACTGCACTTTCAACATCAACCAGCAATTTCACAGTTAAATGAGGAGGAAAGTCAATCACCACCACTCCCTCAAATCAGTCAAAATGCACCTGGAGACATACTGGCCATTATGAACAGGCAGAATGAAATAACGGCTGCTCTGGTGCAGCAGCAGCGGTCGTTGTCTCTTCCACCACGGGATATTCCCACCTTTGAAGGAGATCCACTGCAATACATATCGTTCATCAGGGCCTTCGAGCAAGGTGTGGAAGGAAAGGCAGGAAAGGCTGACTGTCTTTACTATTTGGAGCAGTTCACCAGAGGACAACCGCAGGAACTGGTGCGTAGCTGCCAGCACATGGAGCCTGAGCGTGGCTATGCTGTGGCGAAGGATCTTCTACATGAACATTTTGGAAATCAATACACAATTGCAGCTGCATATATGGAAAGGGCTTTGGCTTGGCAAGCAATCAAATCTGAGGATGTGAAATCACTCCAAGCCTACTCCTTGTTCTTGCGTGGCTGCTGCAATGTGATGGGGGAGCTCCAGTACATGCAGGAGCTGGACATGCCTGTAAACATGAGGGCCATCATTTCAAAGTTGCCATACAAGATGAGGGAGCAATGGCGGGGCAAGGCTCATGACATACTGGAAGCAAGCAATGACAGAGCTCATTTTATTGATCTGGTCAAATTCACGGAACGCAGAGTCAGAATTCTATCTGACCCCCTGTTTGGCGACATACAGGACCCATGGTCTGGGTCTGCTGGAGTAAGGGCTCTCACCAGCAGTAGACCACAGCCCAGCTACAGATCACAACTCAGCTATGCCTCACAGCCCAGCTACAGATCACAGCCAAGCCACACCAGCAACAGAGTGAAGGGAAATATTGTTGCCTCCACAGTAACCTCTATGAGCTTCCCTGAGGAAATGAATGAAGCAGCATCCGATTCATCTGGATGTCTTTGCTGTGGTCACAGTCATTCATTGGAGGAGTGCAAACAGTTCAGTAAAATGATGCACAAGGACAGAATTCAACTTCTAAGGGCTAAGGGTGTTTGTTTTGCATGTTTATGTGTCGGTCACATGAGCCGGGACTGTGAGAGCCGTTCGACATGTACAGTTTGTGGTCAAACTCACCCCACTGTGCTGCACTTCAAAGGGCAAACAGCATCTCCAGAACATTTGAAGGAAACGGTACATAACCAGCCCACTTCATTCACCACATGTGGGCATACAGGGGCCGGTAAGGACCAGTGTGTTCTATCCATTCTCCCTGTAAAGGTGAAGTCTGCAAAGGAAAATATTATAAGCACCTATGCCTTTTTAGATCCTGGCAGTTCGGCCACATTCTGCTCAGAACATCTAATGCAGAAGCTGAACATAACAGGCAGACAAACCAACATTGTGTTGCGTACTATGGGGCACGAAACAGTCAGACCAGCCTACTCTTTGGTTGGTTTGGAGGTAGCTGGGCTTGACAGCAATGACTTTTACACTCTCCCAGATGTGATCACACAGAAGAGGATGCCAGTCACTGTTCACAACATAGTGACCACAGAAGATCTGGCAAAATGGCCATACTTGGAAAAGGTGCACATCCCAACCATCAAGGCGAACGTCGACATGTTGATCGGAATCAACACTCCCAAGGTATTGGAACCTTGGGAGGTCATCAAGAGCTGCGGGAATGGCCCGTATGCCGTTAGGACGGCGTTGGGATGGGTCGTAAATGGGCCGCTGAATGGAAACAGTGGTGCTTGGAAGGCGGAGCTTCCTTCTGTCATGGCCAACAGGATCTCTGTGTGCAATCTGGGAGAAATGCTGATCAATCAATACGGTCAAGAGGAGGGGGAACAGGAAGGAACGATCAGCCTAAGCAAACAGGCGACTGAGTGTGAACACCAGAGGATGGTGAAGCTGTGTGTCCAGCATGAGAAGCTCAGTCAGGCGAAGGCAGAACTCTCCCCTGAGGTGAGGGAGAGCATGGAGGCTGCCCATCAGGCCGACGAGCAGCTGGAGCGGGAGGCGGCTCTAGGTGAGGTCAGGGGCTCCAAGAGGGCGAAGTGGTGCCAGGACTACGCAGTTCTTCAGGCCAAGCCACAGTTTGAACTACTGAAATACTGCAAGGTGCGAGCCATGCTGGAGGAGGAGCTAAGTGAAACCTGCCGTGACAGGGAGGCCGTTGGCCGTGCTGTGGAGCAGCTGGTTTCCAGTCATAATGCAGTGCTGCAGGAGAAAGAGCAACATGCACGCCCCCCAGAAGGGAAAAAATGGCATCTGCAGCAGGAGGTGTTGCACCTACAGGAGGAGCAGGCTGTGCTGAAGAGGAGGTGGTGTCTCACTGAACAGCTGCAGACAAGAAAGACCAGTAACAAAGCTCTGTTTGGTGCATGGAGTGTGAATTTGGCAGTGCCATACTCTAGTTTGGTGCATTGAAAACATTTGGCTCCTTTTTCTTTTGTTTAAATTTTGTTTGAATTGTTATTGTCTTCCTGCCACTAACAATTAGGGGCCGGTGTGTAGGAGCCAAATTTGGTCTGCTATTATTTCCTATGATTATGCACAATGAAGGTGCATAATCTTCATTGTTATTAGACACCCTGTGTCTAATAATAAGACACAGGGTGTCGCTGTGCCGTGTTACCTGGGCTCAGGTGATCTTATATAGGTGCTGCCTTCACCTCTGATCACTAGGTGTTTCGACCCGGAAGGGCAAACGGTTTTTGACCGTGTCGCAGCGGGAACATTTGTTTGGTGCGCTGTCTCTGCCTTTAACTTTCTGTGGAAAATAACTGCTGTATTCACATCGGTGAAATGGAATAAATGAATGGGTTCCGAACATCAAGGACAGGCCTTCTTCGTCTTTCTTATGCAGCACTTAAAACAATGTTATCGTACGTATTACATCAGCTGTAGCGAGCGCGTCAGCCAGGTCATCCGCGGTCGAAGCACCTCAGTAGCCTACAGTATCAGACTGGGCTCCTATAACAAGGCCTATGTGTAACAGTCCCAATTTAACAGCTGTTTTCCTCCCTAGCACACAGATTTGTGCCTCTGCAATCACTTGCATTTTTGCAGTGACAGTGTTCGATCCCTCAGTTGTCTTTAGATCAGCTGTGAAAATTCCTTTCACTTGAAGTGGTTTTCTTGAACCAAATGGATAGACTTTCTTTTCAGCAGGCATTAATTTAATATCACCTGTCGACTTCAGCTGTGTAAATGTGGACACATTCACAATATTACAGGAAGCTCCAGAGTCTATCAGCATTTCCACTGGCTGGTCATTAACCAGTACAGTCATTGTTCCATCCTTATTACTACCAATGACTGAAAACACATAGTCATCATCACTGTCGCTGTGTTCTGTGACTGTGGTTTCAACTCTGTTCACTTTATATGCTTTCTTTGTTTTGCACACTTTGGCAAAATGTCCTTCTTTGCCGCATTTATTACACTTTTTATCCTTTGTTATGGTGCAATCACGACTCATGTGTCCATCACGACCACACCGGTAGCATGTTATGCTTCTCGCATCACCTGGTGAACGATCTTGAGGTCTGGGTCTTACCGTTCTTGTTTTTCCCCTCCCTCTGCCAAATCTTGTCTCCACTGCGTTGACTGTTAACCTTTCCATCTTTGCAGCTTGTTGATCTGCTGTCTCCGTTGCTCTTGCCATTTCTTGGAGCCCAGCCAGCTTTAGATCTTTTTCACGCAACAGCCGTCTGCGCAGTGCGTTTGAGCTGCACTTGTCAATCACTTGATCATGTATGAAGTCATCTTTATTATCTCCAAACTCACACGTGGATGCCAGCTTCTTCAATCTGCTTACATAACTGTCCATTGACTCTCCTTGTGCTTGCTCCGCTTGTCTAAACATATGTCTCTCGTAGGGGATGTTTTTCTGAGGTGTGAAATATTCATCCAACTTGTTTACTGCTTCACTGTAGTCGTCATCTTCTCCCGTGTTCTCTAGCGTGAAGAAGATGTCTTGGACTTCGGCGCCTGCTAAGTGTAGCAGTAAAGCTCTTTTCCGTGCGGCATCACGAACTCCCGATGCAGTTAAATAGATTTTGAAACTATTTACCCACTTCTGCCATCGCACACCAACGTTAGCTGAGTCGGATAGCACATCAAAAGGAGCGACCGCCGGTAAACCTGATAGCGCCATCACGTCTTCTTTTATTTCCCCTTTTCTTTTTTTTCTTCTTCGGATTAAACCTCACGTTCCGTTTTGGTTCCTCGTCGCCAAATGTAGTGTCCTGATTTAACGTAAACACTTGACACACGGCACCAGTACGAACAGTTGACTCTGCTTTATTATGCTCGTGACATTAGCTCTCTGAGCTATCATAAACTACCGGATCACTTCCGGGAACATGTGACCTCTACAGTGTATGACCTGTAACGCACCGGAGGTGACGTACACTACAAGTACAAAAATATAAAAGTACAAAAATACATGTGTGATTTAACCATTTTATTGGCTGTGTGTAAAATTATGTTTTCAGTTAACTTTACTGCAAGCATGAATTAGCTACTGTAAAGTCAAAGTCAACATGGTGAACTCTGTGTTTTGTTGGCTCTCTGCCCTGCTGCTCTGTGTCTGAGACAGATCACCAAACCAGATAAGAAGCTACAAACTGCATGAACATGAACAGAAAGCCCCATGAAGAGTGTTGAGGAGGAGATATGGGTTGGGAATCCCCAAGCATCAGACACAGAGGTCAAATGCTTCGATTATGGAATAGACTTGTGAGAATCTCTGACCAAAGACTCATTAAGAAGATTTTTGTTTGGGACATCACCCATGGTCATCCTTCAGCAAATTATTTGAAATCCCTATTTTATTCGAACAACTTGTAATTTATTTTTCTTAACAGGTTATTATGTGACACCCGTCACAATATGTTTGTTTTGTACAAGGATAAATGGTCTGCTGACTTTTGGGATAAGCCAGAACTAAGAACCTATCATCTCATAAAAGACAGTTACGGTGTGGAGGCCTATGTGAAGTTTGACTTGGACAGATGAAAAAGATCTCTGTGTGCCCAGTTAGGCTCTGGAACCTTTCCCTTAGCAATAGAGACTGGTAGGTTTAATGCTACACCTGAAGAAGATAGACTCTGCTTACTAAGTGATTTAGATTAAATTGAAAATGATACTCACTTTTTGCTCTATTGCATATGATGATGCAAGTGAAATGCTCTTTAGTCAAATGTCCTCTATTTATGCTGACTTTTGTTACTTGGATGACTATGAGAAATTGGAGTGTGTTTTAAAAAAGGGACCTTCCCGACTGCAAGTGTCATGTCAGGCATGAACAGAACTTTCTGTTTAAAAAGTGATGGAGTGATTTGTCTTGTTCTTTGAGCAGTACACTGTGATGCTGCAGTGATGTTGGTCATTTCACATGAACCACATGGCTCTGACATAGCTCCTCATCACAAGGATGTCAGTTAGGAGATGTCCATCACTTTCAAGGCATCATCAACATCTTTAGCAAAATGTTATTAATTTGTAGGCCTGTTTTGTCCACATTGAGTCACCTGAACTCTGCTGGTTTGTCTCCTCTAATCTGTGACTCCTGCCTCCATGTGGCTGTGTTAAACAGGTCAGTGTATTCAGAAGTGTCAGGACTGATATGGGACTGATAGGATACTTTTTACATGGCTATATTCAGTTTCACTCAAAGATAAGGCTGCAACACTGCGAATTATGTAGCTAAAGCTAATATTTAGTTACAGTTAATCAAACAACAAAAGATAGATAGCTATATATTCCTTCACTCTCCTTACCTGCTACAGGTAGCAATAGCTACATTAAGCTATAGAGGGGGTTTAGAAGTGGGTATATGCAGACTGAAAAATAAGTGGCTATACTCTGTATAGGTTACCTGCCTATATCCTGCACTACACTACACTGATGACATGACAAGACTTTTTCAATGGAGGCCAAATCTTAGCCAGTTCAGTATCTATGACTGTTTTCCTACTGTGGGGTCACTGACAGGGGAAACAAGAGGATAAATCAGCTCTGACCTCTGACCTCTGACCTCTGACCTCTGTCTCTTGACAGGTTTGATTCAACACTAAATGCTCGCGCACCCTTCACTAAAAGGTGAAACTAATTTAGGAGGCTGTGGTTTTCAAGCGCCTGCTCCTGTCTACCTTCACTTTATGGAGCAGTAGTGCCCTCTGGTGGCTGAAAATAATATCACATTCAACAGAGCAGCATCCTTCTGAAATGAGTTGTCCTCCTGCTCACTACATCCTACATGGACATTACATGGACTCCACTATATGTCACTTTAAAGCTCTTTTACTTTGCAATTGATCATTTGATCTGTCTGATCCATATTTTGCTGTTGGCGTGATCGCTGCGCTGCATACTGCAAAAATAAATTCCTTGTTTGTAACATGTTGACTCACTATGGCTATTAAAATGATCTTAAATCTTGAATTGGTAAGTCTTAAAAATTGTTACTGCAGTTTCTTTTTTCTACTAGGCCCTGCAGCTCGCTGAGCTGGCCCTGCAGTTAGCATACGCAGCTCGCCCGCTGCGTGGCCTCGCCCACAGGTCAGCTGCTGCATGGCCTCGCCTGCTCTATTGGCGCGCGTGTGTGTGTGTGTGTGTTGCTCACAAAATGTTATTGCCCTTAAGTTTACATGCGTGCAGGTGTGTGTGTGTGTGTGTGTGTGTGTGTGTGTGTGTGCCCCTTAAGTTTACATTCATCAGTCTTATGACATCACTGATGATGACATCATCAGTGTCTTATGACATCACTGATTAATATGACATATTTGGGTGATGTACCCCATCAAATTGCTGTAGCGGGCTGTTTTAAAGCTAGAGCAAAGTTTCTGGTGTCATCTGAATGGAAGAATTACTGAATTTGAATATGAAAAATATAACTGTTGGTATAATAAACTTGGATTACCAGTCCTTTCATCACATTAGTAGCTGTATTTGGGAGTGATGGTGTTACAGTAGGCTACTGGTGGAAGTGCACGGTCACAATCTGGCCCTCTGGTAGCGAGGACATTTTTTTGTGGCCCTCTCTATCATCAAAGTTGCCCATCCTGTGACATAAACACTCACTCATTTAGAGTCTAAATGTTATTAGATTCTGTGTATATGAAGTGAATATCTGCCGTTTTTATGCACTATGACAGGCAGCAGAAAAAGAGTTTAACAATAGAAAGACTTGAATGTAAGTAGAAGGCTTTGTTTCTTTTTCTTTACATTTGGAGAGACTGTTTAGTAGCCACCTGTTCTTCAATATGACTCTATTTGAACACACACACACACACACACACACGCACGCACGCACGCACGCACACGCGCGCACACACACACACACACACACACACACACACACACACACACACACACACACACACACACAACACACACACACACACACACATACACACACACACACACACACACACACACACTTTCTTTATGCATAGGCTATTCTTTTTGGTCTCTATTCAGTATTGCTGTTATATAGTTGTAGTTGTAGTTTATGCTCTGGGTGGATTTATTAGTTGACTGTATATGACTCGATGTTGTGGTTGTCTCAGTATTTGTCTTCTGTGACAGTTCTGCGTAACAAACACTTTCAACACTTTGTTATTTTTATTTTATTTTTTGTTGCTTAATTTTTATATCATGGCTTTCATTGATATGTTTTTATTTTTTTGTTTTATCTGCAAGTTCAAAATAAAGATTATCAAATCAAATCAGATCAAATCAACACATTAGATGTGACAGCATCATTGCATGCCAAGCGCCTCAGGGTGGCAGCCATTTTGGATAGCATTTCTTCTTTTTCAACACAAGGGGCAGCATCACTACTGCAGCTGGGTTCTGGGGTTCTGTTACTGCATTGTCTTGCAATTACACACACACACACACACACACACACACACACACACGTGTGCGTGCACGCACGCACGCACGCACGCACACACACACACACACACACACACACACACACACACACATCAGTCATGGCTATATCTCAACATGCTGACAGCTGTAATTCAGCAGCAGAACTGGTCAAATGCAAAGCTGAGATGTTGCTGCATGTCTGCAGGCTTTAGGAAAGACGAGTCTATTTGATGTTTCTTCCATGTCTCCTTTATTGAAGCAGATAAAAAGCATTGAGATATAAATCCCTTTGACAACTCTGACCTGACCAAGAAGGCAGCACAGATCACATGTCAGGCATCATGACAAAGACAAAGACCAAGACAACACCTCCAACATGGAAAACAACTACAGCAAACCATCAGACCGCCTACCGACTTCTAAAGGCCTTGATATACTTCTGCGTCAAACCCGTTGTCGAATGCACCGAGAGGGCGAGCCTGCCGGCACAGCCTGCGTGCAGCTCCTCGAAAATGTGACTCGATGCAGCTGAACAGCACGAGTATAATATAACTAGACATCTCTTTCCTCTTGTCTATCTTCTCATCTATTTTCAGTGTCATCACAATGTGTTTCAAAGCAGTGACGGACAGCATTAATATCATATTTATCCAGATGAAACCATAACGAGTGATTCTCAGTCATTTCAGAAATCCTTTGTGAATCTTGTGTGGCCTCTGTGTGTGTTTCCACGTGGCTCCCGGGGAGAATGTAGCTGTCACCAAATCATCTGAATTCATAACATCTTCCAGATGATGAAAGTGGTTTGTGGGACACCGTGGGATTCCCATTTTCTCTGTGGCCATTTTTCTCAGCGGGGCTCCAACATAATAGAGGATGTTCTCCTCCAGCTAATCCAACTCTCTCTCTCTCTCTCTCTCTCCCCCTGTATCTCTCTCTCTCTCCTCCTGTATGTCTCTCTCTCTCTCTCTCTCCCCCTGTATCTCTCTCTCTCTCCCTCTCTCCTCCTGTATGTCTCTCCCTCCTCTCTCTCTCCTCCTGTATGTCTCTCTCTCTCTCTCTCTCCCCCTGTATCTCTCTCTCTCTCCCTCTCTCCTCCTGTATGTCTCTCTCTCTCTCTCCCCCTGTATCTCTCTCTCTCTCCCTCTCTCCTCCTGTATGTCTCTCCCTCCTCTCTCTCTCCTCCTGTATGTCTCTCTCTCTCTCTCTCTCCCCCTGTATCTCTCCCTCTCTCTTTCTCCTCACATTCCCCTCCACTCACTATTGAATCGACGAGCTCATTGATTTAATCCCACTCCCCCTCAGTCTATCTCAATCTCTTAATCTCTCTTACTCTTGAATACAATGGAACTGGATGGCACTCGGCTTGTGGTGCTCGAAGCACCAAAAAAAGACATTTGAAAATCTCAACAGCATTCCAGAAATCATGACCCGGTTACTCAAGATAATGCACAGACTTTGTTGTGAGCAGTTTCATGTAGGAACTATTTTATTTTGCATTTCATAGGAACTAGCTAGCAGCTAGCGGGTGTAGTTCGGTCAAAAGAAAATAGTTCCTCCATGAAACGGCTCATCACAAGGTCTGTGGATTATCTTGAGTAATGGGGTCATGATTTCTGGAAAGAGACATTCCTGTTGAGTTTTTCAAATGTATTTCTTTGGCACTTTGAGCAGCACAAGCCGAGTGCCCTCCAGTTCCAATGTATTGTTAGAGAAGGTAGAAACTCTGCTGCCGATATCTCCAAAACAACACTTGATCATAAAATAACTCCTGAATGAATCAAACACATCACAGACTGAGGAAGGACAAACTTGCTACCTACTTAAAACAGGTTATATCTCAGACTATTTTGTCAAAAAAGGTCTTCAGTCTGCTTACATACAGCACAGTAAAAACCAGACGAGCTCTCTTCCCTTTTGGTTGACATTTTATTTGACAAGACAATGATCTGTAAAACATGTACAGTAAGTTTCCCCAAAAGCATACAACATGATAATAGATCGGCGATAAACAAAAACAGGTGAAGAAAAATCGATAAAAACATACACAAAAAATAAAACATGATTACATATCCAGTGGTTTGTGTTTAGCATCGCCATCGTCCGAGTTAAACCTCCCCCTTTTCCGTGTTTCTGTTTTTCTTCGGCTCTCTTTCATCGGCCGTTCCAGCGACAGAGAAGACAAGTGAGAATGGAAGAAGCTAAAAAGAAGGTAAAGAAGGCACGTCTGGCTCCGTGATGAAAAGCTGCGGCGACGACGAACGAAGGAACGATGAACGGACGAGAGAAGAGAACGGAGGGGGGGGGGGTAGAACCAGGGAGGGGGACGAGGAGCGGATTCAGACCCGCGGCGCGTTATCGCCCACATTCACAGCTTGTATTTCTGCCATCAAAATAAAAAACAACGTTAACAGCGGGAGGTGGAGAGATGGAGCTTAGCGTCATGGCCGACACGCGGTGCTCTCCGTGACGGGACAGAACCAGAGCCTCGACAACACACCTGTCGACCGCACCCTCACGCGGCTGTGAAACTGACTTTTATCGGCTCGGCAAGACGTTTCCATTCCATTTCAACAGCTGAATCCCTGCACTCCCTCACGTTCAAACGAGATCCAGTCAGGCGTCGGGGGGCTCTGGGTCGGATCGTAAACCAGATGAAAGAATCGAAACTCAACATCGAACGCCTGTTGAGTAATTGGCCTCTGATATCATGGCTCCCAATGATTGTCTTTCTGTCTTTGTCTATCGACAGTGGCTGACGGCCAACAGACTGGTTAAGCAGTGTAGGCCTGTTACAGCACAGACTGGTTAAGCAGTGTAGGCCTGTTACAGCACAGACTGGATAAGCAGTGTAGGCCTGTTACGGCACAGACTGGATAAGCAGTGTAGGCCTGTTACAGCACAGACTGGTTAAGCAGCGTAGGCCTGTTACAGCACAGACTGGTTAAGCAGTGTAGGCCTGTTACAGCACAGACTGGTTAAGCAGTGTAGGCCTGTTACAGCACAGACTGGATAAGCAGTGTAGGCCTGTTACAGCACAGACTGGTTAAGCAGTGTACTCCTGTTACAGCACAGACTGGTTAAGCAGTGTAGGCCTGTTACAGCACAGACTGGTTAAGCAGTGTATGCCTGTTACAGCACAGACTGGATAAGCAGTGTAGGCCTGTTACAGCACAGACTGGTTAAGCAGTGTAGGCCTGTTACAGCACAGACTGGTTAAGCAGTGTACTCCTGTTACAGCACAGACTGGTTAAGCAGTGTAGGCCTGTTACAGCACAGACTGGTTAAGCAGTGTACTCCTGTTACAGCACAGACTGGTTAAGCAGGCCTGTCACAGCACAGACTGGATCGACACAGAATAATTCACAGTGATGTGAAAATTAAAAAAAATGAAATCACAGACAAAAGAGTAAAATCATCACAATTCATCCGCCCTGTTGGACAGCTGTCACTCTGTGCTGGGCTATCAAATACATCCTAGGTGATTGTCTGACACTGCACCGTGTTAGCAAATCAAAGAAACGCTGGATAGTTTGCGCGACTCTTCTTGCAAAAGTAGGAAATCTCTGTTTTCCCATTGGTCCATGCAGCATCCAGCATGCAGACGTTCCCTTTGATGCAAATAAACGGCTCGGAGGTAAAAGCAGAAAGAAAGACTTTGAGCGCGAGCGACTGTAGAAGTCTCTCTCCATGCCTTCCTCCTGCTAACACTGCACACAAGCAGTTACAGTCCAAACAAACACAGCCAGTCATATCTAATGACCAGACTGCTGGTCTGACTGGATTTCTCTCCACGCTTTCTCTTGAGGATGGAGCAAAGAGAGGGACTTCTAGAATAGCTATCGTAGCCTACATCTGTATGCAACTAAAGCCGCCGAAGCCAGTGGCGGTGAAATATTAAAATATGATTGTCACACATCAGAAAAAACTGAAATATTGCATCGGTGCGCCACACTTGAAGACAGTGAAAATCATGAGGACTGAATTCTTTTTTTTCATTCTTTAAAATGTCCCTCTCTCCCTTTCTGGCAGGTTTTCTGTCTCAGTTTCTCCCTTACTTGATCCATGTGCTCCATGTGTTGTGGGTACCTTTGGCGGTCCGGTCGGCCGCCGCGCGACCGCCAACGTGAAAACTTTGGCAAAACAGAAAACTCAAGATGATATAAGCGCCGTGAGAAGACACAGATTGGATCTGTGTGTATTGCACTCTGTGACGGGGAGAGACTGCCATCGCATGCTGACTGCATTTCTGGATTGACGCTAAAACAAAACAAAAAACAAAACAAAAAGTAAAACAAAAAACAAAAAACAAAAAACAATACAAAACAAAACAAAGAAACAAAAACAAAAAACAAGCCAAAACGACAAAATCCCACTCTCTCCAAACTGAAATTAGACGTGTGCTCATGGTGTGCGTGACTGAGAGGAATGCAACGAGACAGAGATAGAAACCTTATTGTTGTTTTTGTTTTTTTGCTTTTTTTCCTTCGTGACATTCAAAACATATTTACAAATAAAAAGGATTTTCCGCAAACAGCCTTGGGAAAGTGTTTTGACAAGCCACCAATCATGCCATGCAGAGTAATAAGAACAAGGAGTCAAATCCACACCGTAAGACTCAGATAAAACATTTTAGCATCAAATGACCACCTCAATGTACCCGTGAAAAGGAAAATATTCATATACATTTTGTTTTTTTCCTCTCTCTCTCTCAAACTGCCGTCCCCTGTACAGAGACACAGAGGCAGCGATAACACCTACACTCTTATTGTTTTTAATGTGTACACATTTCACCAACAATATATTAATCGTCAATATAATCAATATTATTGACACTGTTTGTTCATCATTTGGTACTCTCTCTGACATCTGTGAAAAGAGCCATTTGTGACGCAGCAGGCATAGTTGTTGCAGTGATGTCTTTTTGCACGGTGTTATAAATGCTGACAATCAGCTCAAAGTTCCCTCTCTGTGCAAAATGTTCAGCATACATTAGAGAACAAGAGCATTTTAAAATGGTAGTAATGGCAGAATATTTCCAATATATGCTGAGGACTTCCACACTGAAAATACATTCCTTATATTTTCACAAGCCATATGATTTCTGACAAGAGGGCTGGACACAAACACTGTGTGTGTGTGTGTGTGTGTGTGTGTGTGTGTGTGTGTGTGTGTGTGTGTGTGCGTGTGTGTGTGTGTGCGTCTGTGTGTGCGTGTGTGTGTGTGTGTGTGTGTGTGTGTGTGTGTGTGTGCGTGTGTGTGTGTGTGTGTGTGTGTGTGTGTTTGCGTGTGCGTGTGTGTGTGTGTGTGTGTGTGTGTGAGTGCGCGTGGGTGCGTGCATGCATGTGTGTGTGTGGGTGTGTGTGTGTGTGTGTGTGTGTATATGTGTGTGTGTGTGTGTGTGTGTGTGTGTGTGTGTGTGTGTGTGTGTGTGTGTGTGTGTGTGTGTGTGTGTGTGTGTGTGTGTGTGTGTGTGTGTGTGTGTGTGCTCAACACCTCCAACACCATCGAAATAGCCATAGACGATCAGGACTGCAAAAAAGACACCCAAACCCTCACTGACAATATCTGACCAATCCATAACTGTCACAGACTCCTTCAAATTCCTCAGCACCCAAATCAGTAACAACCTCAAATGGGACTCTAACATCACCTCCATCATCAAGAAGGCCCAACAGCGACTGTACTTCCTCAGTACAAAGTAAAACAACACCTGCTGCTACATCATTCAAAGTATTCTCACCTCATCAATCATTGTCTGGTATGGTTCAGCTGACCAGTGACCAACTCTCCAAGTTACTTTCAAAATGTAATATACTACATATTACTAGTTACTTTCATTTGAAAGTAATAAGTTACTTTACAATATTACTTTGTGTGTAGAGTAACTCGTTACTTATTACACTACTTTTGCATTACTTTTACCAAAACAACAGCAGCAGCAGAATGACATCGCTGCCCCGGGAACCAAATAGTAACTGGTATAATATTACTGAAATCCTATAAGTAATAAGTTATATTACTGAGTTACTGCTAAAAGTAATATATTACATGTAATATGTTAATTTTGTAATGAGTTACCCCCAACACTGGTTGTGACCTCCCCACTCTGGACTCCATCTATATCTCCCGTACTATCACCTGTGCTGGTAAGATCATTAAGGACACCTCCCACCCAGCTTCCTGTTCCAGCCCCGCCCTCAAGGAGGCGCTACCGTTCAATTCCCCCCAAAACCATCCGCTTCAAAGACAGTGTTTTCCCCACAGCCATACAGACTCTGAACTCCCTCAGCACCCCACTCCCTCTCCCCCCTCACCTTAACTAAACGTCTGTTGGTCTCGTATCTAGTATTTATGTATTTATTGTTGGGAATGTGGTGATTGTGTAAATGTCTAAATGTATCCATGCTGTCCATGTCCATGTGCTGTTTCATGTTATCTCAGAGCTACAATATATCTGTACTGAAACTAAATACCACCAACCTGGTTGTGTGGCAATAAAAGTATATTGTATCTTGTATCTTGTTGTATGTGTGTGTGTGTGTGTGTGTGTGTGTGTGTGTGTGTGTGTGTGTGTGTGTGTGTGTGTGTGTGTGTGTGTGTGTGTGTGTGTATGTGTGTGTGTGTGTGTGTGTGTGTGTGTGTGTGTGTGTGTGTGTGTGTGTGTGTGTGTGTGTGTGTTGGGTTGAGAGAGAGCACAGTTTGGCACACACACCCGGAAGAGAGCAGAGAGTGCAGATGCTGCTGTTCATGTTTTTATCTCAGGCCAGGGAAGTTTCTCACTAATCTTGTTTCATCACATTCTTCTGCTGTCAGACAATATTATAGAAAATAAAAGATGGATTTTAGTCAAACTTAATCGGTCTAAAAAAGTCATGAAAAGAGGTACAACTGCTTCCTATGAAGGAATATTATATTTATATATTTAGTGAACAGGTTGCATTTACATAGATTATAAACTGTTATGTGGCTTTTCCAGAAAAAAAGGACTTATTAACTGTTGATATGAACAGAAAATATGATGTCATACTGTAGTGACCTCATACTGTAGTGATGCAATACTGTTGTCATACTGTAGTGATGTCATACAGTACTGAGTCTTATCTGATGACCACAGTCTTTTTAGATGGAGGCTAAATGTTAGCAGCTCAGTAGCTGTGACTGTTTCCATACTGGAGAGTTACTGGATCATTTAGCAGCAGTCTGATGCTGTCTCATGTTCCAGTTTGTGTTGACAGAGTTCATTAAAGGAACAGTTCACCCAAAAAGTAACATTCTGTCATCATCTCCTCCCCCTCATGCCAGTTGAAACACAGCTGAAGTTTGTCCATATATAACACACATGGAGGTTGCCAGCACAACTCCACAGAGAACCAGTCCACACTGACTTCAGTTGTAGTCATGTGACATCCTCATCAGTGTCTTCATCATCAATGTTGCATACATGTAATTTAAAACAAAATTAGTTTATTACAGAGGACTCAGAACAGCAGTGTGACAGTGCCCCCTCTGGACAGGTTATGTATCTCCCTCTGAACCTGAACTGAGAAATGACCTGATGAGGATGTCATGTGACTTTATGTTTATTCTCTAAATAGCAACATGATAAATCATCATTATGATCTGTGCCTCTGCTCTCTGATGTTTAGTGTCACTCTGGTTGCACAAGTACACTTGTGTGAAAGTCTTAGGCCAGCAGGGGGCACCACAGGACATAAGGAAAAGCAGCATGTGATGAACAGCATAAGAGAGCAGAAACACACAGGAGTAATAATAATATACATTTGAAAAGACAAAAGCAACATTGAAGAATATTAGCAATGTTTCTGTTTTCATCTAAGAAACACAAGGTTAATTTGGTCTTATTTAATAGAGCCACTATAGTGAAATATAAAAAATACATGTGCATGCATGGTATTCTTTGAATGCATGAATCATCCTTTGGTTATGAGCCACAAATACACAAATAAATAAACAACTCATGTTTTCAGAAACATTTAATTTATTAATCAAAACCCTATTTCATACAAGTTGTGCCAACAAGAAAGATGCTGTAGCCTAAAACTCTTTAACCGCTTATAAATCTCCAGACTCTTGCTCGCACACCTGCACACACACACACACACACTTGCACGCACACACAGACACACACACGAACAGTTTACAACAACACATTTTAAATAGAAAACAGCATTATTCATTAAAACCTCGACACAAAATATCTGACTGTACAATTTCCTAGAAAAGCAGGGAGGAATCCCGTTCACCAAATACAAAATTTAAAAAACAACTATTGAAAACGCACTAATATACAAAAAGCTGTACAGATTGGAGATAATTTCCACACCATTATAGAGATTTGAACGGCTTTACAATGACAGAGCAGAGCACTGAGCCACAGCAGCATCCAGCAGAACTGAACTGAAGCAAAACAAACTCAACATGTGAGATTTATAAAATCACCAGTGAAAAACAAAATCACTGATCAATTCTCAGCTGATTATAAACTCAAAGACACAAGATATTGTTGCTGAATTGACAAAGCAAAATGCAGTGTGTGTCAGCATGCTAAAGGAAGTGTACTTTCTGTTATTTCTCTCATCATGTCTTTGCTCTCTGCCAGGGTTGGGAGCGTTACTTAAAAAATGTAATCAGACGCAATTACTAATTACCTGTTAAAAATTATAATCAGTAACGGTAATCCGAGTATCACAATATTAAGGCAATGTAACTGATGATTACTTTGTGTTACTTTTGGATGACTTTTGAACAAATGTCAACAAACATTTGACTACTGGAGTCTGGGGGCATGATGCTCCTCAGAGGGACATTTCCATAACACAATGGCAGCTGGTGCGACTGCTGCAGACTATGATGTCACAAACTGGCAGCTGGTGTGACTGCTGCAGACTATGATGTCACAAACTGTCATGAAACCAGATTGAACCAGAGTGGTGTTGTTAGAGAGAAGTGTTGTGATGTGTGTGCATCGTTCTTTATTTTAAAATCTAGTTTAAAATTGGAATCCTGCTAGTTAGTAATCCAGATATTTACTCGATGGAACTGTATCTTGATTACATCTTTTTTTCAGTAAACTGTAAGGGATTACAGTTACAGTTTTTTCTTTGTCTTTGTAATCTGATTACATAATCCCATTACATGTACTGTAATCTGTTACTCCCCAGGCCTGGTCTCTGCTAGCTGCTGTAGTAAATCCTCTCCCCAAAAGCTGAGCAGAAACAGCTGTAGCAGCATCAGTGCTGTGCTGATGTAGCTCCTCCTACAGAGGAGGTTTACCTGTACAGTCATGCTGCTGCCATTCAGTTAGCAAACAACTAGCTGCATTTAATAGCATCAACAATACAGTATGGAGGGAGGAGTCAAACACTAATGAAGAAAGATGAACCAAGAAGAAGCAATCAGATATTCTTCTTTGGTGAGTAAATCAATGCAAATTTTAACAATTTAATTTCTCCCACAATATTCTGACCAATCATATAACTTTAACTCTCAGTAAGTCAATCAAACAAGTTTTGTTAATGTGCACTTTTTGTCCCAAACTAGAAACAACTGCTGTAATTTATCTTGATGCGTCAGTTCACCGTCCTCTTCTCATCTCCACTGGTCACCTGTCAAGACAGATGAACAGACAGACAAGCTGAAATATTGAACTTATTATTGTTCACACTGTGCAGTCTATTTGCTTTCATATTGTATGGGATACTAATTTCTGGGTCAAAATATAACATTTAGATATAGAATGATGCAATCTGATTTTTGTATGCATCAGAATCAAGACAAAACTTCAACAGCAACTGTTTTTAGTCATTATACTGTAACACTGCAGGAAATGTTTTTAGTATTTATACTGTAACACTGCAGAAAATGTTTTTAGTATTTATACTGTTTTAGTATTAATACTGTAACACTGCAGAAAATGTTTTTAGTATTTATACTGTAACACTGCAGAAAATGTTTTTAGTATTTATACTGTTTTAGTCATTATACTGTAACACTGCAGAAAATGATTTTAGTATTTATACTGTAACACTGCAGGAAAATGTTTTTAGTATTTATACTGTAACACTGCAGGAAATGTTTGATCAGAATGATGTTTTTAATCCTCACTGGCAGCAGGATGTGAATTACAACTCTCAAGGGAATCTGCTTATAACGCTATATCTGTGACTATTCATAATTTGGCTGATATTCAGTCATTTTTTATATTTTGATTAAATCTTTGTTTAACATACTCAATGTGTTCTCACATGATGAAGCACTCACTGCGATGGGAGAGGAGGTAATTCAGTAGATGAAGCCTCGGAAGCTACAAAAAGTCAACAAAGTCATAATGTAACTTGAAATGAAGCATAAAGAAACAAAACATGAGAGATCAGTGATTGATTACTAATGCCTGGTCTTCTTCCATGTTCTTTATAAGTACACATCATGCAAGCAACAGATCCAAATAGTACACATAATTACAGAATGGCAAAAAAACAATCAAAGTAAACTCACTGCGAGCAGGTTTGAAGCCTGAAATACAGACAAGATGTTACATTATTACTCAATGACAGATTACAAATTAACATTTCTGAAAAGAAACATTATGTTACATTTATGTGCTTCACTATTACTAGATAAGTCTTTTCTATTACAGGTATGATGATATACATTTTATGGACTTTGAATTACCAGAAACACACATAAAATATGTTATGGAACAATAATTACGACTGTATATTAGAGGATCATCATTTCTTTCTGAGGAGTAGAAAACTCTTGGTCACTCACCGTTGTTGTTTTTTCTCCAGATGAAGACTGCAGTGCCGCAGATGGCCAGCAGGAGGAGCAGTCCTACAGCCACTCCCACTCCAATGATAAGAGCAGGATTGATCCCTGAAGGAGAACATGGAACCAAAACAGAGCGTTCACACTTTGTCACGTGACACTGGATGATCACATGATGTCTATTTGTTCCACTTTAGTATTTTAAGTAGAGAGAGGAGGTCATGTGACTCAGACAAACTAGAGACACACCTCGTGTGTTTTCGTGATGCGACCAGCATGTTTGGTTGTCTTCAATATTCTCATGGAGTTAAAAACTGTCTGGTTGACAAATGGTGATATGTAAACAAGACTGAGCCCAAATGTACCTCCAAGGAGGAACCAACTATGTGGGAACAGCATACAGTGCATAGAAACTACACTGCATGAGAAAACATAGGCTGAACTAAATAATATGATGAAAAGCTTAAATGAATGTGTCCATTTGGATATACAGTAAAAAACTGCTATACAAACGATCTCCTAACAATTTATTATTTATAAAGAAGCAAAGAATAAATATTATAAATCAAGATGATCAAAAACCAACTGAACCTGATGACAGAAACTCAAATGACAACAAAAGCACAACAATGTGAGAGAAAGGCTCCATTACAGAAGAACAGAAACAAAACACATGAATTACAAGTCAGGTGTAAGAAGTCAAGTAAATGTGTCTCTCCTCCTCCATCAGCTGTGATCCCGGTCTTACCCGGGTGGTTGGTCTTGATCACTGCTGGGTCCAGTTTGGTGATGATGTCCTCCTCGACACCAGAGATCTGAAACACACACGCGTACTTCCCCCAGTCTTCAACTTTGACTGATGAAACGTTCAGCCGAACGCTCGTCTGGAAGGTTCCATCGTGGTTGGGGAGGATCTCTCCGTAGTCCATGAGGTCCTGAAGCTCCTCTCCATCTCTGGTCCAGAACAACATGACTCTGTCCGGGTGGAATCCTGTAGCATGGCAGGTGACTGGAGAGGAGGGAGACTTCTGGAGGAGAGAGATCGAGGGAAGAACTGGAGAGAGAGAGAGAGAGAGAGGGGGGGGGGGGAGTGGAGATAGAGAGAGAGAGAGAGAGGGGGGGGGGGAGTGTGGGAGTGAGACACAGACATACAGAGAGAGGGAGGGAGGGAGAGACAGGAGGACAGAATGACAAAAAACAGATGCATGTAAACAAAAACATGACAGTTGTATGTAGTGTATATCGTCGCTGTCTGATGAAAACCACTTAACTCAATGTTTTAAGATTTTTACTTTTTACTATAGATGGAATATATCCATTCTCCTCTATCTCCTGGTAGCTTTTGACATCTAAATGACCAATGAAAACATGTTTTATTGGGTCATCTATTTAACACGTATCACCATTGGATGCTAGAGCTGCCCATCACACCGCCTATGTGACAGCTGAACCTCCATGCTCCTCCCCTCCCTCATGAGGAATTACCCAGAAAGCACCGCGAGGCACCAACTAAACGCCGCTGTGTGTTTCTGGCTTAGTTTTGTTGGTTTCTGACATCGTCTGATGTAAATACATCAATAAGGTGTTTTTGAGTCGTCCCTGAGCTGCAAACTCTTTTAAAGTATGCAGATCAAAGTGGTTTGTGATGATAATAATGTTTACGTTAGTGAGAAACAGAGCTTCTCTCTCAGCTTGGGAGGCGTTCACGGCCCTGCAGCCAGAGCAGCAGCAGCACGTGACCGTGTGCTACATAAGGGTTTCAGCCAGGCGCCGCTGCTGCTGCTCAGTCCAGGAGAAAGTGCCTCAAACTCAGACTGATAATCCTGATAATCATCATTTGAGCTTATTCAGGTAAGATATTAATCATGTAATAATGACACATTCAGCGAGAAACTGTCTATAATGAAGACATGTGCCCACTTTGACGATGTGGTGTTCAGTATTTTAAGAGCACAGCGGGGGTTTTTTAAGTTCCTGAAAACTTGCCCTTCTGGAGATTTTGATCGAACAGTGACGATATGTTGCTTCATGTTTCTGTACATTAGAAACAGAAGAGACAGATGAACATTGTTGTGTTCATGAAACTACATCAGGTCATGTGACTCTACCTGTTCTCTGCAGAGTGCTCTTCCCATAGGACACATACTTCTTCAGCCAAGCAATGCACTCTGTGGTGTAGTAGTGCTTCAGGTGTGCTAACCAAGCTTTGTCATTATTCCATCTGTGTTTGGTGATGACAGCCTGTTGTACTGGCGCGATCCATGTCTCTGTCTTCAGGTCATATGCTATGAAGTCTTCTCCATCATAGCCATACTGGCGATATCCATTAACTTCTCCTGTCTCATCATCCCATTCACAGCCAGACATCCTCTGGTTAATGTGGACACCTGAGAGAGAAAGAGGGAGAGAGAGAGGGAGAGAGAGAGAGAGAGACACACAGAGAGAGAGAGCGAGAGAGAGAGCGGGGGAGAGAGAGGATGAGAGGGAGAGAGAGAGGTAGAGAGAGGGGAGAGAGAGAGGGGGAGAGAGAGAGAGAGAGGGAGAGAGAGAGAGGGAGAGGGAGAGATGGAGAGAGAGGGGGGGGGGAGAGAGAGTGACAGAGTGAGAGAGAGAGAGAGAGAGAGAGAGAGAGAGGGAAGAGAGAGAGAGAGAGAGAGAGAGAGAGAGAGAGAGGGAAAAGGCAAGAAGGGCTTTTTACGCCATCCGAAAATCCATCCAAATTAATATCCCAATCCGAATCTGGCTCAAAATTTTCAAAACAGTAATCCAACCAATCGCCCTATATGGTAGTGAGGTATGGGGCCCACTAGCAAACCAGGAATTCTCTAACTGGGACAAACACCAAATTGAGATCCTTCACACTGAATTTTGTAGATTCATTCTAAAAGTACAAAGAAAAACCCCAAATAATGCATGCAGAGCGGAACTTGGCCAATTCCCTCTTCTAATTGACATTCAAAAAAGAGCCATTACATTCTACAGACATCTCAAAACTAGTGACCCCTCCTCCTACCATCACCAAGCCTTACAAAGCCAAGAAGAGCATAGAGCATAGAGAGGAGCCCCCTCAGCCAGCTGGTCCTGAGACTGACCCCCAACCCCCCCCAGCATCAGGACAGCCCTCAGTCTACCCGGCCCAACCAAATTATCACAAATCAAAAAGAAAACTATATTACCTATTGGAAGAATACCACAAAAACCCAAAGTAAACTAGATTGCTATTTGGCCCTAAATCGAGACTACACGGTGGCAGACTACCTGACCACTATTACTGACCCAAAAATGAGGAAGACATTGACCAGGTACAGACTCAGCGATCATAGCCTGGCAATAGAAACAGGCAGACACCGACAGACCTGGCTACCCAGAGAGGAGAGGCTGTGTTCACTCTGCTCCCAAGGAGAGGTGGAGACAGAGCTACACTTCCTGTTAAAATGTGACAAATATAAAGAAATTAGAGCGTCATTCACCCCCCAAATTAACCGGATATATAAAGAATTTGAAAATGTCACAGACACATCTGCACTCCAATACCTCCTTGGAGAGAAACCCGAATGCACCGTCTTAGCAGCCCATTATGTGTGGAGCTGCCAGCAGCTGAGGGACAGCCAGTGGACAGGAGAGCCGTCCACATCTGGCTGAATTAGCTAGCTTAGTGATTGTTTTTATTTTATTGCTTTTACTGCTTTTTATTGCTATGATTTAATCTTTTATTTTATCGTATTTTACTTAGGTCACAGTTTTGTGACCTATAATTAATGAGTAACAAAATGTCTTGTTTTTGCTTATTGCTTATATTATATTAATATTTATTCTATTCTATCTTATTCTATTATATTTTATTCTTTTTTGCTTTGTTTTGTTTTTCACTCTCTTCTGAAGATTTCAAAATAACAACGGTTATTTACAGATTCTGTGAATTTTTGTTAATATACTGTAATTGCTCACTATTTTGCACTATCACCAATTAACTGCCTGTTTATTACAGTTCTGTTATTATTCTGAATAGATCCCGGTCAACAATGGTCTTCTATTGTACTCTATACTATCACATTCCATTTAATTTTCTCTTCTCTTCCTCTTTGAATATCTTCAGATTTGATGATTTATGTTACTGGGTAACAAAATGTCTTGTTTTCTGTTTTTGATTCTTTGTAACTGCTAAGTGTTGCTAATGTATGCTTTGGCAATGTAAGATGCACCTTATCATGCCAATAAAGCCCTTTGAATTTGAATTTGATTTGAGAGAGGGGGGGGAGAGAGAGCACAGTCATCAGTGGTTGATCTCTCATGTTTAGCACAGAGACACACTGATCCACAGACACCAACACAGAGGATCTCCACCTCCTGCTGTTACTGGCTGGATGGAAGGTGCTCACAGCCAAACATCATGTGGACAGTGTGGACGTCTCAGAGAGAGACAGAGACTGCTGTCAAACAGAGAGACATCCTAACACAGTCACTGTTCTGTCTTTACCACAGAGAGAGAGAGAGAGAGAGAGAGAGGGAGAGAGAGATCCTAACACAGTCACTATCCTCTCTTTACCAGAGAGAGAGAGAGATCCTAACACAGTCACTATCCTCTCTAGAGAGGGGGGGGGGGATAGAGAGACAGAGAGATCCTAACACAGCACACACACACACACACACACACACACACACACACACACACACGTGTACACACACACACACACACACACACACACACACACACACGTACACACACACACACACACACACACACACACACACACACACACACACAGACTGTCCTGAGGCTGTTCTAGAAGCTTCCAGTGAAGGAGAGTTTCAGCCTAGGATTAGTCTGTAGACTAGACCTGCTCAGCAGGACAGTCAGTCTGTTCAGTAGTGTGTTACTACAACTGCTCACAATAAGACAGAGACCAGCACCACCATTATGGAGACTGGGAGGCAGTATGTCTGTCCTGATTGGCCCATCCATCCATCAATCATTCCATACAATGAACAACTATTTCCACCTGCAGATGTTGTTTATGCCAGACCCATGAGAGTTCTGCTGATACACTACGTTACTGCATGCTGCATATCTCTCTCTGGTTCTGATACACTACGTTACTGCATGCTGCAGATCTCTCTCTGGGTCTGATACACTACGTTACTGCATGCTGCAGATCTCTCTCTGGGTCTGATACACTACGTTACTGCATGCTGCAGATCTCTCTCTGGGTCTGATACACTACGTTACTGCATGCTGCATATCTTTCTCTGGGTCTGATACACTACGTTACTGCATGCTGCAGATCTCTCTCTGGTTCTGATACACTATGTTACTGCATGCTGCAGATCTCTCTCTGGGTCTGATCACTACGTTACTGCATGCTGCAGATCTCTCTCTGGGTCTGATCACTACGTTACTGCATGCTGCAGATCTCTCTCTGGGTATGATACACTACATTACTGCATGCTGCAGAGCTCTCTCTGGGTCTGGGACACTTCCCCTCAGCCGGCTGGTTATGGGAGGGAACCATTCACTTGGCCAGTGATTGGCCAGTGATGGATTCAGTCTTGCCCAATCAGTAACGACTTTGCGATCAGATGACACGGGAGATGCAGCCCATTTTTCGAACCGCTCTCTCATCGGTGCTACGACCTGTCACTCATTCAATTTCAACCTGCCTTCAAAAACCAGCAGTGGCTGTGAAGTGGCACAGACTAATTTATGTAGTATTCAAGCGATTCAACGTAATATCTGAGTCTGGGGAGACTATACTCTAGTGTTGCCTATACTGGGATGGATGGACAGAAACAGTGCATCAGTAGGCTACAGCAGACTAGTCTCAGTCTTAGTAATGTAGGCCAGTGGTTCTCAAATGGGGGTCTGCGGACCCCCAGGGGTCCGTGGCACTTTGCCAGGGGGTCCGCGAAAAGTTTTCAGGTAAAAAAAATATATATATATATATATATATTTTTTTTTTAATTAAAAAATAAAATGCTACATGTTACTTATTCCTTCTCAAACTACTTCATACATGGTGCTAGTCTATCAAAATATCTTGGCTGTCATTGATTGTGTTGCATAGTGGTTTTCTGTACTGTTGACAAATTGTGATATTGTAAGTCGCTTTGGACAAACAAAAGCGTCTGTTAAATGACAATAAGTAAAAAAAAACATATATATATTTTTTTGCAAAATCTTCATAGTTCAACGAAAATAGTTTATGCTTTAAATCTAAAATGGTTCATGGATTACATTCTAATAACAAACCTATCAAATTAAAAGTAATTACCGTGGAAACAATTAAGCTTAGCCCAAAATCACAAATCAGAATGAGGGGGTCCCCGGTATATTTTCTATCTTGTAATGTTTTTCAGCCAAGGACCCCTCCTTGGCTGAAAAACATTTGAGAACCTCTGATGTAGGCTATGTGTGTGTGTGTGTGTGTGTGTGTGTGTGTGTGTGTGTGTGTGTGGTGTGTGTGTGTGTGTGTGTGTGTGTGTGTGTGTGTGTGTGTGTGTGTGTGTGTGTGTGTGTGTGTGTGTGGGTGTGCGTGTGCGTGTGCGCGTGCGTGTGCGTGCGTGCGTGTGCGTGCGTGCGTGTGGGTCTGTCTGTCTGCTACTTTACAACAAACCAGGATGAAAAACATCGTGTAACAAACAAACCTCCAGTTTGGTTGAAGCGCTGCTTTGCGATGTCAATGCTGACTTTGCTCCACTGCTGGGCGTGCACACAGTACCCAGTGTTCCTCTCCCAGTACTGTGGATCATCTGCTGTGGCGTTGATCATCCAGTCCTGTTTGGGCACGAATCTCTTGGTGTTGCTGTCATAGTGTTCTATCTGAACTTCATCAACCATCCCAACAACCACAAACTCTGGGAAGTTTGGGAGTCCAGAGGATCCAGTGTCAAAATACTTCAGGGAGTGAGTCACTGTGGGACAAACAGTTAAAGTAAGGAACTCAAGTTTCTGAAGTACAGGCACATTTTTTAATTCATTTTTATACTAACAATGTGTTGCTTGTTGATTCCCTGAGCACAACAGATCATTTCAATTAGCCTACTGTTGAATGAATATGGAACAATAAATAAATAAATAAATATTGTGTCTTCAGGAAACTAATGCAGTTTTCATATTTTTTAATAAAGGGTTAGTATTCATTCTCAATCACGCGCGCACGCACGCACGCGCCATGCACCATGTGCAAATACTAAACTGATAATAATGCATCGCCATCGACTGAGTGCGATAATTTATTACGGTAATTGAATGGACAGGCTGTAGCCTATACACATAAATTATAGGCCTATTCACATCCATTTAGGCTAAATAAGCAATACTAAAGATTAAATCAAAACATAGCCTTCACCTTAACCAACGTAAAGCCAGATGTGATAATAACGCAGTTTATTAATCTGATCAGCCTACGCAGACTCAATAGCCAACAGCCTGCTGTGAATAATGCAGGCATGAATAAGTAGCCTACGTGAATCAATCTGCAGTTATAAATATAGCTAGCCTACATAAAGGAGATATTTTAAATGTGATCTTACCTGGAGATGCAACGTGACAGAAGAAAAGCAACAATATAAACACCTTCATCTTGTTTTGATCAAGAAGTCGACTAACAGCTGAAACTTTCCCTCTCCGCAGATCGTCTCCTCTGTCTGGATCAGGAAACGTCACAGTCACAACGGGGCGGGGCAAGAGATATTCTGACCAATGGGAATTCAGAAAAGGCTGTAAGTCGCAGGTTACTAGGTAGAGTTGAAGAATATAGGTTGTAAGTGAAACTAAACTCCAGCAACAGTAGAAAAATCTTTAATTTATAGATAAATAATAGGCTATAAGCAACTTATTTTTCTTAGAATTATTAGAATGATTGATCGTTTAGCTTTCAGTGTTGTTTTATCAGAGGTTTGAATTGTTTCAAAGCTTCTTGGTTGATTGAGGTGAAATCAGAAGGTGTCCTGTTCTGGGCCTGGCTTTCACTTTGACATGGCTCCTGTTCCAAACACACTGCACATCTGTTACAAGAAGGCCTTTAACACTGGACTATATCTGAGTTCAAACAGCCAAACACACACTTTTCCTCAGTGGCTTTGAAACAAGTCAACATCATATTAAAGCTATTTGAACTTTGTCATGCTTGAAGCATATAGGGAATAGTTTGGATAACACGCTGTGAACTCTGCAGCCCTTTGGATTAAACAAACACTTTGATATTAGAATTTGAGATTATTTCTGTTTCCCCTGCTGGCTTTAGCCTCCTGCAGCTTATGTCAACCACCTGAGATTCCAATAGGATCATAATGATCCTATATTATTAGTAGTAGTAGTATTCGTCTGTGGTTTTCTGCTGGGATACGTTTATGCCTTAATTGTGCATATTGTTTATATTTGTGTAAACCTTATTAATATTTGCAGTGCTTCTATCTACAGGTGTTTGTAATGAGCACTTTAACCCTGCGTGAGGTGAGGGGTCAGGGGCAGCCTAAAGGTCAGAGAAGCAAACTTGTGATTGGACAACACATTCTCACTCCCAACTCATCCAGGAGACACTTTGTCAAGAGTCTTTAGCTCTCTCCTTACCGCTTTGGGAAGCCTTTCTTGTTTTATGGAACGTGCAGAAGGTTGTCAATCCCCACGACCAGCAGGATAAATCTGGCTGGTGAAAATGGAAAAGCAGCATTTGCCCCTCACTCATTGCCACCACCGCTGCCGTGCCCTTGAGCAAGGCCCTTAGCCCCAACTGCTCCAGTGGAGCTGCTCAGTGGCCAGCAGATCAGACTGCGGTTAGTGCTGGTCAGTTTCCTTGATGTAAAATCCTGCTCTGTTTTCAGTCTGCTGCATGAATACATCAATAAAGTCAAAGTCAACATGGTGAAGTGTGTTTCATTTGATGAGTATAATAAGACAGATCACCAAACAGGTGAGACTGCAGTGATAAACTAACTGTACATGATCAGTATGATGAGGAGCAGTTTGGCCTTATAGAAGTTAGAGCCACACAGTGAGAGGTGAACTGATACAGCGCCAGCTGTGGACAGATAGTGTAACTCCATCTATACATGATGAGTCTGACATTTTAGGCTTTGCTTGGTGCAACGCTATTACACACACTCTGTGTGTGTGTGTGTGTGTGTGTGTGTGTGTGTGTGTGTGTGTGTGTGTGTGTGTGTGTCTCTCTCTCTCACACACACACACACACACACACACACACACACACACACACACACACACACACCTCTTCCTGTTCTGATCATGGGGGTGTTTTTTTATCTGGCATAATTTGCATATTGGCACATTTTCAGTTAAAGACACAGATATTATAAACTTCTTCTCAGTTCAACCACTGAACTTGACGGAAATAATATTCAACATGCTGTCCCAGCATGCATTGAACAGAAAGCTCTGCATCCATTTCCTGTAGTAAGAAATAGCAATGAATGAAATTAAACCTTTGCTATTTCCTTTGATGTTCTAATAATAAGATCATTATTTGGCACTAATAAGAACAATTCAATCTCACATGTGTAGGAAAATCTTTTTCACCTCCAGTTCCTGGAGGAAACATTGTCATGTTTATAACAGCCTGTGCTACACTTATGTTCAGTCACCTTGAATGTAGGCCTATCATGTATACCTTTTACAATGTCATTTTGGTGATCTTTTAATTATTTTAATCTTTATATTAATCTTTATATTTTTGTACTTTTTGTACACACACACACACACACACACACACACACACACACACACACACACAGTCTGTGTAATAGCGTCGCACCAAGCGAAGCCTAAAATGCCAGACTCATCATGTGATTTCCCAGAAACAGTATAGATGGAGTTACACTATCAGTCCACAGGTGGCGCTGTAACACTTCATCTCTCACTGTGTGCTCTGAGCAAACTTCTCCTCAATACTCTTCATGTACAGTACAAAAATATAAAAGTACATGTGTGATTTAACCATTTTATTGGCTGTGTGTAAAATTCTGTTTTCAGTTAACTTTACTGCAAGCATGAATTAGCTAAAGTCAAAGTCAACATGGTGAACTCTGTGTTATGTTGGCTCTCTGCCCTGCTGCTCTGTGTCTGAGGCAGATCACCAAACCTGATAAGAAGCTACAAACTGCATGAACATGAACAGAAAGCCCCATGAACAGTGTTGAGGAGGAGATATGGGTTGGGAATCCCCAAGCATCAGACACAGAGGTCAAATGCTTCGATTATGGAATAGACTTGTGAGAATGTCTGACCAAAGACTCACTAAGAAGATTTTTGTTTGTGACATCACCCATGATCATTCTTAGGGCAAATTATTTGAAATCCCTTTTTTGTTCAAACAACTTGTTTTTTAGTTTTCTTAACAGGTTATTTATTACGTGATAGCCGAGAGACTATGAATAATATGTTTGTTTTGTACAAGGATAAATGGTCTGCTGACTTATGGGATAAGCCAACACTAAGAACCTATCGTCTCATAAAAGACAGTACAGGTGTGGAGGCCTATGTGAAGTTTGACTTGGACAGATGAAAAAGATCTCTGTGTGCCCAGTTACGCTCTGGAACCCTTCTCTTAGCAATAGAGACTGGTAGGTGTAATGCTCCCACTGAAGAAGCTAGACTCTGCTTACTAAGTGATTTACATGAAAATGAAAATGAGACTCACTTTTTGCTCTATTGCATATGATGATGCAAGTGAAATGCTCTTTAGTCAAATATCCTCTATTTATGCTGACTTCTTTTGTTACTTGGATGACTGTGAGAAATTGGAGTTGTGTTTAAAAAATGGACCTTCCCGACTGCAAGTGTCATGTCAGGCATGAACAGAACTTTCTGTTTAAAAAGTGATGGAGTGATTTGTCTTGTTCTTTGAGCAGTATGCTGTGATGCTGCAGTGATGTTGGTCATTTCAGATGAATCACATGACTCTGACATAGCTCATCATCACAAGGATGTCAGTTAGGAGATGTCCATCACTTTTATGGCATCATCAACATCTTTTAGCAAAATGTTATTAATTTCTAGGCCTGTTTTGTACACATTGAGTCACCTGAACTCTGCTGGTTTGTCTCCTCTAATCTGTGACTCCTGCCTCCATGTGGCTGTGTTAAACAGATCAGTGTATTCAGAAGTGTCAGGACTGATGCTTTCTATAGGAGACTTTTTTTTAAATATTCAGTTTGACTCAAAGATAAGGCTGCATCAGTGCAAATTATTTAGCTAAAGCTAATATTTAGTTAGTTAATCAAACAACAAAAGATAGCTATATATTCCTTCACTCTCCTTACCCTGCTACATGGAGCAATAGCTACATTAAGCTATAGAGGGGGTTTAGAAGTGGGTATATGCAGACTGAAAAATAAGTGGCTATACTCTGTATAGGATACCTGCCTATAGAGAGGCACTACACTACACTGATGACATGACAAGACTTTTTCAATGGAGGCCAAATCGACTGTTTTCCTACTGTGGGGTCACTGACAGGGGACACAAGAGAATAAATCAGCTCTGACCTCTGACCTCTGTCTCTTGACAGGTTTGATTCAAAGACTGAAATGCTCGCACCCTTCACTAAAAGGTGAAACTCATTTTGGAGGCTGTGGTTTTCAAGCACCTGCTCCTGCCTACCTTTACTTTATGGAGCAGTAGTGCCCTCTGGTGGCTCAAAATAATATCACATTCAACAGAGCAGCATCCTTCTGAAATTAGTTGTCCTGCTCACTACATCCTACATGGACATTACATGGACTCCAGTATAATGTCACTTTGAAGGTCTTTTACTTTGCAATTTATCATTTGAAGATTGTCTTTCTGTCTGCTGCATATTTTGCTGTTGGCGTGATCTGCGCTGCATACTGCACAAATAAATTCCTTGTTTGTAACATGTTGACTCACTATGGCTATTAAAATGATCTTGAATCTTGAATTGGTAAGTCTTAAAAATTGTTACTGCAGTTAATTTTTCCTACTAGGCCCTGCAGCTCGCTGAGCTGGCCCTGCAGTTAGCATACACAGCTCGGCCGCTGCGTGGCCTCGCCCACAGGTCGGCTGCTGCATGGCCTCGCCTGCTCTATTGGCGTGCGTGTGTGTGTGTGCCCCAGTTTACATTCATCAGTCTTATGACATCACTGATGACATCATCAGTGTCTTATGACATCACTGATTAATATGACATAATTGGGTGATGTACCCCATTAAATTGCTGTAGTGGGCTGTTTTAAAGCTAGAGCAAAGTTTCTGGTGTCATCTGAATGGAAGAATTACTAAATTTGAATATGAAACATAAAAGTGTTGGTATAATAAACTTGGATTACCAGTCATTTTCATCAAATGAGTAGCTGTATTTGGGAGTGATGGTGTTACAGCAGGCTACTGGTGGAAGTGCACGGTCACAATCTGGCTCTCTGTTAGCGAGGAATTTTTTTTGTGGCCCTCTCTATCATCAAAGTTGCCCATCCCTGTAACTTAAACTCTCACTCATTTAGAGTCTAAATGTCATTAGATTCTGTGCATATTAAGTGAATATCTGCCGTTTTTATGCACTATGACAGGCAGCAGCAAAAGAGTTTCACTATACAAAGACCTGAATGTAAGTAGAAGGCTTTGTTTCTTTTTATACATTTGGAGAGACTGTTTAGTAGCCACCTGTTGTGCTCTTGAATATGACTCTATTTGCTCTGGTCCTGCTCAGAAGGAGCAATGTACACACACACACACACACACACACACACACACACACACACACACACACACACACACACACACACACACACACTACACTTTCTTTATGCTTAGGCTATTCCTTTTGGTCTCTATTCAGTATTGCTGTTTATATAGTTGTAGTTTATGCTCTGGGTGGATTTATTAGGTGACTGTATATGACTCGATGTTGTGGTTGTTTCAGTATTTGTCTTCTGTGACACTTCTGACAAACAGACACGTTCAACACATTTGATGTGACAGCATCATTGCATGCCAAGCGCCTCAGGGTGGCAGCCATTTTGGATAGCATTTCTTCTTTTTCAACACAGGGGGGCAGCATCACTACTGCAACTGGGTTCTGGGGTTCTGTTACTGCATTGTCTTGCAATTACACACGCGTGTACACACGCACACACACACACACACACACACACACACACACACACACACACACACACACACACACACACACACACACACACACGTCTAATGACTATAGCGCCACATGCTGACAGCTGTAATTGAGCAGCAGGACTGGTCAAATGCAAAGCTGAGATGTTGCTGCATGTCTGCAGGCTTTGGGAAAGACGAGTCTCTATTTGATTTGTCTTCCATGTCTCCTTTATTGAAGCAGATAAAAAGCATTGAGATAGAAATCTCTTTGAGAACGCTGACCTGACCAAGAAGGCAGCACAGATCACATGTCAGAGCATCATGACAACAAGACAAAGACCAAGACAACACCTCCAACATGGAAAACAATTACAACCATCAGACCACCTACCAACTTCTAAAGGTCTTGATATACATCTGCGCCAAACCGCGCCACGACAGGCTCGCCGACCGCGCCTGCCGGCACAGCCTGCCTGCAGCTCCTCGAAAATGTGACTCGACGCAGCTGAACAGCACGAGTATAATATAACTAGACATCTCTTGTCTATCTTCTCATCTATTTTCAGTGTCATCACAATGTGTTTCAAAGCAGTGACGGACAGCATTAATATCATATTTATCCAGATGAAACCATAACGAGTGTTTCTCAATCATTTCAGAAATCCTCTGTGAATCTTGTGTGGCCTCTGTGTGTGTTTCCACGTGGCTCCCGGGGATAATGCAGCTGTCACCAAATCATCTGAATTCATAACATCTTCCAGATGATGAAAGTGGTTTGTGGGACACCGTGGGATTCCCATTTTCTCTGTGGCCATTTTTCTCAGCGGGGCTCCAACATAATAGAGGATGTTCTCCTCCAGCTAATCCAACTCCCTCTCTCTCCCTCTCTCTCTCCTCCTGTATGTCTCTCTCTCTCTCTCCTCAGATTCCCCTCCTCTCACTATCGAATCGACGAGCTCATTGATTTAATCCCACTCCCCCTCAGTCTATCTCAATCTCTTAATCTCTCTTAGTCTACCTCTCTCTACCTCCGTACACTAATCCCTCCATCTCACCATTTCTCTTCATTCCCTTTTTGCATCTCTCCTTTCTATTTGTCCGGCCTTCTCTCTCTATGTCTCTCTCTTCTCAGCTGTCCCTCCTCTTCCTCCTCTCCTCTCTCAAAGCTCTACATAAACTTAAAGGGACCGCTCACCCTAAAATCCAAAATACATATTTTTACTCTCACCTGTAGTGATATTTATCCATCTATATCGTTTTAGGATAGTTGCCTGAGTTTTGGAGATATCGGCCGCAGAGATGTCTGCCTTCTCTTGAATACAATGGAACTGGATGGCACTCGGCTTGTGGTGCTCAAAGCACCAGAAAAAATGCATTTGAAAAACTCAACTTTGTTGTGAGCAGTTTCATGTAGGAACTATTTTCTTTTGCAGTCTCATGTAGGAACTAGCTAGCAGCTAGCGGCTGTAGTTCGGTCAAAAGAAAATAGTTCCTCCATGAAACTGCTCATAACGAGGTCTGTGGATTATCTTGAGTAACCAGGTCATGATTTCTGGAAAGAGACATTCCTGTTGAGTTTTTCAAATGTATTTCTTTGGCATTTTGAGCACCACAAGCCGAGTGCCATCCAGTTCCATTGTATTGGAGAGAAGGTAGAAACTCTGCTGCCGATATCTCCAAAACAACACTTGATCATAAAATAACTCCTGAATGAATGAAACACATCACAGACTGAGGAAGGACAAACTACCTACTTAAAACTGATTATATCTCTGACTATTTTGTTAACAAAGGTCTTCAGGTCTGCTTACGTACAGCACAGTAAAAACCAGACGAGCTCTCTCCCCTTTTGGTTGATATTTTATTTGACAAGACAATGATCTGTAAAACATGTACAGTAACTTTCCCCAAAAGCATACAACATGATAATAGATCGGCGATAAACAAAAACAGGTGAAGAAAAATCGATAAAAAACATACACAAAAAATAAAACATGATTACATCTCCAGTGTTTTGTGTTTAGCATCGCCATCGTCCGAGTTAAACCTCTCCCTTTTCCGTGTTTGTTTTTCTTCGTCTCTCTTTCATCGGCCGTTCCAGCGACAGAGAAGTCAAGTGAGAATGGAAGAAGCTAAAAAGAAGGTAAAGAAGGCACGTCTGGCTCCGTGATGAAAAGCTGCGGCGACGACGAACGAAGGAACGACGAACGGATGAGAGAAGAGAACGGAGGGGAGGGGGGGGAACAAGGGAGGGAGACGAGGAGCGGATTCAGACCCGCGGCGCGTTATCGCCCACATTCACAGCTTGTATTTCTGCCATCAAAATAAAAAACAACGTTAACAGCAGGAGTGTGGAGAGATGGAGCTTATAGCGTCAGGGCCGACATGCGGCGCTCTCTGTGACGGGACAGAACCAGAGCCTCGCCAACACACCCGTCGACCGCACCCTCACGCGGCTGTGAAACGGACTTTTATCGCCTCGGCAACACGTTTAAATTCCATTTCAACAGCTGAATCCCTGCACTCCCTCACGTTCTAACGAGATCCAGTCAGGCGTCGGGGGGCTCTGGGTTGGATCGTAAACCAGACGAAAGAATCGAAACTCAACATCGAACGCCTGTTGAGTCTCATTGGCCTCTGATATCATGGCTCCCAATGATTGTCTTTCTGTCTTTGTCTATCGACAGCGGCTGACAGCCGACACTTTAAGCAGTGTAGGCCTGTTACAGCACAGACTGGACAAACAGTGTATGGCTGTTACAGCACAGACTGGATCGACACAGAATAATTCACAGCGATGTGAAAATGAAAAAAAATGAAATCACAGACAAAAGAGTAAAATCATCACAATTCATCCACCCTGTTTGACAGCTGTCACTCTGTGCTGGGCTATAAAATACATCCTAGGTGATTGTCTGAAACTGCACCGTGTTAGCCAGTCAAAGAAACGCCGGATAGTTTGCGCGACTCTTCTTGCAAAAGTAGGAAATCTCTGTTTTCCCATTGGTCCATGCAGCATCCAGCATGCAGACGTTCCCTTTGATGCAAATAAACGGCTCGGAGATAAAAGCAGAAAGAAAGACTTTGAGCGCGAGCGACTGTAGAAGTCTCTCTCCATGCCTTCCTCCTGCTAACACTGCAGACAAGCAGTTACAGTCCAAACAAACACAGCCAGTCATATCTAATGACCAGACTGCTGCGTCTGACTGGATTTCTCTCCACGCTTTCTCTTGATGATGGAGCAAAGAGAGGGACTCCTACAATAGCTATCGTAGCCTACATCTGTATGCAACCAAAGCCGCCGAAGCCAGTGGCGGTGAAATATTAAAATATGATTGTCACACATCAGAAAAAACTGAAATATTGCATCGGTGCGCCAAAGTTGAAGACAGTGAAAATCATGACGACTGAATTCTTGTTTTTTTTCCATTCTTTAAAATGTCCCTCTCTCCCTTTCTGGCAGGTTTTCTGTCTCAGTTTCTCCCTTATTTGATCCATGTGCTCCATGTGTTGTGGTGGGTACCTTTGGCGGTCCGGTCGGCCGCCGCGCGACCGCCAACGTGAAAACTTTGGCAAAACAGAGAACTCAAGATGATAGAAGCGCCGTGAGAAGACACAGATTGGATCTGTGTGTATTGCACTCTGTGACGGGGAGAGACTGCCATCGCATGCTGACTGCATTTCTGGATTGACGCTAAAACAAAACAAAAAACAAAACAAAAAGTAAAACAAAAAACAAAAAACAAAAAACAATACAAAACAAAACAAAGAAACAAAAACAAAAAACAAGCCAAAACGACAAAATCCCGCTATCTCCAAACTGAAATTAGACTTGTGCTCATGGTATGCGTGACTGAGAGGAATGCAACGAGACAGAGATAGAAACCTTTTTGTTGTTTTTTAGTTTTTGCTTTTTTTTCTTCGTGACATTCAAAACATATTTACAAATAAAAAGGATTTTCCGCAAACAGCCTTGGGAAAGTGTTTTGACAAGCCACCAATCATGCCATGCAGAGTAATAAGAACAAGGAGTCAAATCCACACCGTGTCGCGTGTTTTTTTTAAGACTCAGATAAAACATTTTAGCATCAAATGACCACCTCAATGTACCCGTGAAAAGGAAAATATTAATATACATTTTGTTTTTTTCCTCTCTCTCTCTCAAACTGCCGTCCCCTGTACAGAGGCACAGAGGCACCGATAACACCTACACTCTTATTGTTTTTAATGTGTACACATTTCACCAACAATATATTAATCGTCAATATAATCAATATTATTTACACTGTTTGTTCATCATTTGGTACTCTCTCTGACATCTGTGAAAAGAGCCATTTGTGACGCAGCAGGCATAGTTGTTGCAGTGATGTCTTTTTGCACGGTGTTATAAATGCTGACAATCAGCTCAAAGTTCCCTCTCTGTGCAAAATGTTCAGCATACATTAGAGAACAAGAGCATTTTAAAATGGTAGTAATGGCAGAATATTTCCAATATATGCTGAGGACTTCCACACTGAAAATACGGTACATTCCTTATATTTTCACAAGCCATATGATTTCTGACAAGAGGGCTGGACACAAACACTGGCCCGTGTGTGTGTGTGTGTGTGTGTGTGTGTGTGTGTGTGTGTGTGTGTGTGTGTGTGTGTGTGTGTGTGTGTGTGTGCGCGTGCGTGTGCATGTGTGTGTGTGTGCATGCAAGCACCCTCTGTGTGTGTGTGTGTGTGCGCGTGTGTGTGTGTGTGTGCGTGTGTGTGTGTGTGTACTGTATGTGCATGCTTTGCTGTAAACTAAGCTTTCTCTCCCCCTGGCCCACAGCCTCACCGACTCTTGCACTTCACAACGGCAAATATGCACGATGGAATCTTATACTGTAGATCTGGTCATGTCGCCAGGTTAGCGAGCTTCACAACGATGTCACTCCCCGCCCGTTAGCGCTAACGAGCGGCACAGTGATGTCACTTACCCCTCGTTAGCGCTAACGAGCGGCGCAGTGCGCCGACAGTTGTTGCGGTCTGAGGATAGAAGAGGCTCTTTGACAACATGGTAATCAAAGTGGAATGTTTCTTTGTTGGGGCTTTGCCTGGGCTTCGCAAGAGTGGGAAAGGCTGGATTCAGACGCCGACAATTATTCAAATACTTTCAAACATCTTGAGAGATTCATTGGAGCAGGCTGCAGAGCCAGATGATCTGGCTTTGGACTTTTTGGGAGCAAATTCAGCTGTATTTAATTCAAACCCCACCAACCACAAAAGGGTTCTCTGAAAGCATTTCAAAGACAGTAGTTTTTGACTTGTCTCTAGTACGAGACGGCAGCAGGAGCCCAAAATGATTTGAAATCACAGGAAAGAGCAACGCCAGTGACTGCCAGCCCCAAATGAAGTCAACACATGAAACAAGATGATTTCTCAGGACCAGGGAGGCGGAGGGAGTGAAGGGTCATTGCACAAAATATCACGGCATGGCATGCCCGTCTTGCTGCCTTTTTTCTTGGTGGAGTAAATTTAGACTTGGTAGCATCACAGTAGAGCACAGGCAAAGCGCTGTGTGTTAATCACTCAGCGGAGGGGAGATGTTCCAGTTCACCTACGTTGCAAAGATCTCTCCACTCTGATACAGATGATTCACGACCTCATCATCTGCACCGCACTGACTTCTCAGATGATCGTTAGCTGTGCGAACATCTCCAATTACACTGACGATCAACGGGTTAATTTGACCATTTTGTATTTTAATTGTGGTTCGTTTTCTTCACCAGATATTTGGCACAAAGAAAAGAGAAGGAAAAACAAAAGAACAAAGAGCAGCTTGTTAGCTTCCCTCATGGGCGTCGCTAGTCCCGAGTTCCCATTGAGAACAAAGCTAACGAGCTGCTTTCATGGACAAACGTGAAAACTCCCCGCATAGAGTCTGGTGGAGAACAAAACTAAAATTGTAAACGTCAGGGTGTGCAGGGTGCTGAAGTTAAAATTTAAAAAGCGGCAGTTAAGGCGCTCGCTCTGCTTTGCCTGCAAATCTAGGTGACCTGGAACTCGCCCTGTATGCCCATAATGTGATGTTCCCCCGTTGCCACGGCTACACGTACATGGCGGCGGACACAAAGCTCTCGCCGCGAGAGATGTTGGCGGGCGGCGGCTCGCGATTGGTCGATTCCAAGTCGTCTCCGCGCTGACCGTCGTCGCCGTGGTCGTTGAGCTCGTTGGTGTTGTCGTATTTGGCCGGGTCGTCCAGGACCGGGGCGCCGCCGTTCAGCGCGCCGCTGCCCGGGTTGTTGCCTTCGTCATCCAGGTTCTGAAAGGGTTAAATGAGAGTGTGAAGAGAAGACAAGTCCCATGCTGCTTTGATGGAAAAGTCATAGAGATCTAACTAATTATCTGGTTATGATGTCAACTCTGTGGCCCTCGATCAGCTGCCTTCATCTCCTCTGGAGAACACAAGTAACATCATCTCACAGTAACATTAGGCAGAGAGAGTAGAACCACTGCTACTTTGCATAGAAGGAGCCAGTAGAGGTGGTTCGGGCATCTAGTAAGGATGCCTCCTGGTCGCCTCCCCAGGGAGGTGTTCCAGGCACGTCCAGCTGGGAGGAGGCCACAGAGCAGACTGAGGACCAGGTAGAGTTGACTACATCTCCACACTGGCCTGAACACCTTGAGCTGGTTTAATGTGGCCTGGGAAAGGACGTTTGCGGCCCCGTGCTGAATCTGCTAACTCTGCAACCCGACTTATAAGCACTTGAATATAGATGGATGCAGTAACATTTAGGCTAGTTGGCTAACTAGCTAACATTATTACACAGCCTTGTTGCATACTCCATTCTGATTGGTCAATCACTGCATTTGGCGGTCTGTTATTTCTGTACAACAGACCGTTCTGTTCGACCAATCTGCACAAATAAGTCCAGTCAATTTAATGTCCGCTCATTCGCGACACCTGTGGCACAAAAGTTAGCTAGCAGTCTGTTAAAATGGCAAGGTACCTAGCCTCCAAAAAACGTCTCTCTCGGATAATATCGGTCTCTTCGTTAGAAACATCTCAGACCAATCCAGGTATGTTGTTGTCTCTACCCGCTGGTGTGTTAGCACCATGTCCAAGTTACAGTTAACGCTGGTTAGCAAATGTAACGTAGCTTTAATTGTAAAATGCAAAGCTCCGGCAAGAAGGGAATGGACTATTTCTAGCAATACAATCGTTTTTAAATGAACAAAATCATTTTTAGATCAATATTTCGTGTCAAAATATTGATTTATTTAGTAAGTACATTTTCACATGAATACAACTCCTGAGTTTATTCATACTGATTTGTACAGAATAACCCACCTTGACATGGCTACAAAATATTGTATAAACTGTGAAAATACACAGAGCTCAATGTCAAAATGTGCTAGCTTCTATGTGAGTGAGCGAGACTGTGTGTGCGCGCGTGCACGTGCGCATGCGTGCGTGCGTGCGTGTGTGCATGTGTGTGTGTGTGTGTGTGTATGTGTGTGTGTATGTGTGTGTGTGTGTCTGTGTGTGTGTGTGTGTGTGTGTGTGTGTTACCGTGACAGGCTCCCCTGTGGTCTCATAGTAAACCTCTCCAGCGCTGAGAGGAACCCTCTCTGTGGATGTGGGAGGCTCCGACGGCTTGTTCAGCTGCAAGACACACAAAGCACATCAACACACACACAACAACACATCAACACACACAAGCCACATCAACACACACAACACACAAACCACATCAACACACACAACACAACAACACACAAACCACATCAACACACACAACACAACACACACAAACCACATCAACACACACAACACAACAACACACACAAACCACATCAACACACACAACACAACAACACACACAAACCACATCAACACACACAACATTAACACACACAAAATCAACACACAGCACAGCAAGACGACAGGAGAGAACTAAATAGGGATAAATGGAATAGAAGTGTTGAAGATAAGAGAAGATTGGTGTAAAATAGAACAGGAAGTGTTGAAGAGAATAGAATAGAATGAGCAGAATCATAAGGAATAGACATTCCTTATTCCATTTTGCTACGTAAAATAAATGTAGGCTCCAGGACTTAAAGTGTCTGGTCCTTTTCATATCAAGGACCCCTAATCTAGTCCACATCAGAACCACGGACCCCCATTTGATGAGATTCTGTCTCTCTGACCCAAATCTGAGAATATTGTTTGTTTTTTGCAGACATGATTTTGTCCAGAATTCCTGTGTAGGAATGTGTGACTATGTGTATTGTATAGTTACTGGCACAGCATGGCACAAGAACAGCACCATGCTACAGTGAATAGACTATAATAGAGACGTGTGTGTGTGTGTGTGTGTGTGTGTGTGTGTGTGTGTGTGTGTGTGTGTGTGGTGTGTGTGTGTGTGGTAATTATTCTGACACACATCAGCCCCCTCACATGTCCAATCAATAACCATTAGCCACATTATGAGCATCCAGATGCTGTGTGTGTGTGTGTGTGTGTGTGTGTGTGTGTGCTATGATGCAGATCGATCTGCGCTCACCATCTCCGTGGAGCTGCCCGTCTTCACCGGGGGAGGCGGCTTGTGCTTGGGAGGGCCCCTGATTGGATGAAAGACGTATAGAGGAACGTATCAATCACCTCTTCATTAAGACATCGATTCGTTTTTCTACAACAACCACAACAAGTGAAAGGCAGCAGAGAGCAGGCAGCCTGAAGTGGAAGGCAGCAGAGAGCAGGCAGCCTGAAGTGGAAGGCAGCAGAGAACAGGCAGCCTGAAGTGGAAGGCAGCAGAGAGCAGGCAGCCTGAAGTGGAAGGCAGCAGAGAGCAGGCAGCCTGAAGTGGAAGGCAGCAGAGAGCAGGCAGCCTGAAGTGGAAGGCAGCAGAGAGCAGGCAGCCTGAAGTGGAAGGCAGCAGAGAGCAGGCAGCCTGAAGTGGAAGGCAGCAGAGAGCAGGCAGCCTGAAGTGGAAGGCAGCAGAGAGCAGGCAGCCTGAAGTGGAAGGCAGCAGAGAGCAGGCAGCCTGAAGTGGAAGGCAGCAGAGAGCAGGCAGCCTGAAGTGGAAGGCAGCAGAGAGCAGGCAGCCTGAAGTGGAAGGCAGCAGAGAGCAGGCAGCCTGAAGTGGAAGGCAGCAGAGAACAGGCAGCCTGAAGTGGAAGGCAGCAGAGAGCAGGCAGCCTGAAGTGGAAGGCAGCAGAGAGCAGGCAGCCTGAAGTGAAAGGCAGCAGAGAGCAGGCAGCCTGAAGTGGAAGGCAGCAGAGAGCAGGCAGCCTGAAGTGGAAGGCAGCAGAGAGCAGGCAGCCTGAAGTGGAAGGCAGCAGAGAGCAGGCAGCCTGAAGTGGAAGGCAGCAGAGAGCAGGCAGCCTGAAGTGGAAGGCAGCAGAGAACAGGCAGCCTGAAGTGGAAGGCAGCAGAGAGCAGGCAGCCTGAAGTGGAAGGCAGCAGAGAGCAGGCAGCCTGAAGTGGAAGGCAGCAGAGAGCAGGCAGCCTGAAGTGGAAGGCAGCAGAGAGCAGGCAGCCTGAAGTGAAAGGCAGCAGAGAGCAGGCAGCCTGAAGTGACAGGCAGCAGAGAGCAGGCAGCCTGAAGTGGAAGGCAGCAGAGAGCAGGCAGCCTGAAGTGACAGGCAGCAGAGAGCAGGCAGCCTGAAGTGACAGGCAGCAGAGAGCAGGCAGCAGAGAGCAGGCAGCCTGGCCTTTTGAAACGTTCAGATGTAAACACGCTGTCATCATCTCATTCTGCTCTTGTTAGCAGCCTGGATCACAGCAGAGAGGAATAGAGCACCGCAGGGATGACGTATTTTTGTAGGCTTTATCCAGAAATCGCCGCCATTTTGGTTCTTCAGTGGGAAAAGTCTATGGGGTTTTAGAATGGGGATTTCACTTAAATGCATGAAATAAGGTCTGTGGTGAACAAAAGTTTATGGGAATGCGACTTTGGGTTCAGCATGATACTCTTCACAAATGTGAATAACTTTTATGCCTTTTGAAGCGTTTTATAAAAATCGCGTAAAAAAAACAAAAAACAGATTCCTGTTCCCATAAAGCTTTGTTAACCACAGACCTTATTTTATGCATTTAAGTGAAACCCCCATGTTAAATCCCATAGAGTTTTCCACTGAAGAACCAAGAAGTATACTTCCAGACTCATTCCTGCTACTATATTTTATTTGTTTTATTCAAATGACTTGAACATTTGCATCATTTGCATGATGACCCGCCCCTGACCTTTCTGCATCCTTATGATTGGTTGCTTGTGATGTTGGTGATCTATATGAATTAAAGTTGATTCTATTGCATTCATTGTAAGTTATTGTGTTGGTGGAGTGGAGTGCCTCAAATGTAAATCTGATGAAGCCATATCTGACATTGAGCTGTTTGTTTGCGTCGGTTAGTGGAGGAGATGCATGCTTTACTGCGTTTGTTTCATGAAAGCCTGGTGGAACTTTCCCAATGGGGGAAATAATGTTTTATTTGCTGATCTACTCGGCAGTCCCTCCTGACCCGACATTTTTAAAGCTCTTTTTAAGCCAGACAAGGTTTAATAAAGTCCCATTTTCAAGCAACAGCCCAGGAGAGAAACTGGGAGGGGGAAGAAAACTGCCAACGCTATTTTCCTGAATTTTAGGTCAGGCTTTGCACCGGGCGACTTCTGCTGGGTCCACATGACAAGTAATAATGTTTTAGCACATTCACACATAGAGCAAATAATAATTACAATACAAACAACCAAAACACAAACCACCAACGCACTCCCCTCCCCACAACAACACGACAAAAACAACATACACATTTTGCTTTAGCTGGGGGTCAAATTAACTTGAGTTCAGTTCCATTTAGTTACATCTTGTCTAATGCACAGATATAGAGAGTGGAAGGAAGAAAGAAAATAAATAAATAAAAAATAATAACTTTGATGACTTTGTGTTTTGCAAAAGGTTACTCAAACATCCTCAGGCGCCTCCATCATATCTGCCACATCTGTCCTCTCTAGATAACAAAAGAAAGGACCCCAAATGTCATCAAATAATGTCTGTTTACCCCTGATGGTATATGTGATTTTCTCTAAGGGCAGAGTCGTGGTTAGTTCAGAAATCCTTATACCTATTACTAGGGGTGTCACGATACACTCATTTCACGATACGATACGATACACGATATTGGGTTCACGATAACGATACGATACGATATTTTAACAATATTCTTTTTAACACCTTAAGTGCCATAGCCGAAATAATTCGTCTTACATAATCCAGCGCTTGAGTGCCAGAGCCGAAATAACTCGTCTTACATGTTTTTTTGACGGTGGGACATCAATCAACCCCTTTTACATCTTCCAGATAACTATTTGGAGCAAGAGCATGCGTGTAATCTATTTTACCGACCACTAAGTGGCGACAGAGACCGAGAGAAGTCACAGCCACTGGACCCAAAAGCCACAAAAGCAGCCGCCTCCCGCGGAAAAGCCCGGACACACACACACAGAACGGACAGAGATCCCTTCCCCCCAGAGCCGCGCAGCAACGCGCGAACACACACACACACACACACACACACACACACACACACACACACACACACACACACACACACACACACACACACACACACACACACACACACACACACACCGCGGGAGAAAGCCATTCAAGGAAATGGCGACGCGATTTTACAGTAATCCGTTTCAGACTCGTCTTGCCCGACAGGCAGACAGGCAGGCAGGCACGCAGACAGACAGGCAGGCAGCACAACGCGCTTCTGACACGCCCGCTGAAGCCAGGAGGAAGGAGGAGAGACACACGGAGGGAGGAGTTTGAATGAGAGGGGTGTTTCCTGTTGTTATGGAGGAAATTACTGTTCAAAACTATTGTTTAGAATGTCTGACGGTCTTACTGATGCCAAAAATGAATGGTTAAAGTGACTGTTTCACAAAAAGCCATTTATCTCTGAATAAATTTCCAGACGCTGAAACCATGCTGTACTCAACGGCTAATATCTACATAACTACTAACTCTGCAAACTAACTCTTTTAGACAGAGAAAGCACACATTCTATTAGTTATTTTTAGATGATTGGTGTTCATGAATTCTTAACAGAAAAGAATCCTCGGCTCTTCTAAAATGAGCCAGAATCGTCAAAAACACCCCTGGCACAACTTACCTACAGGAATGAAAACATGGCTGGCATTCAATGTGTTAACAAAAGTAAATAATTTTTATGTATTTATCTATCATTTATTTAACCATGTGAGTCCCGTTGAAATCGAAACCTCTTTTCAAGGGAGCCCTGGGAAAATACTGGAAAAATAGTCTTTCATTTGAAATACACAAAATACAAAACAAATGCTGTTTTTTGGAAATTGTTATTATAATAACTATAAAACAACATGGAAGATAATGCTTCTCTTGCAATAGAATGTGTCACACTGTCACAAACTAAATGTTTGTTGCATGGTGAAAGAAAAATAAAGTATACAATCTATTTCTTAAATAACTCATGCTCAATGGTCCCTAAACTTATGTAATCTTATGTACCCCTTGAGCTGTTTTGCCATGCCAGTAGTAGTCTACCCCCTCACTCATGCGTGTTGATTCTGCTAAATTTGTTCTATTATTATTCAGGAGCAAAAAAATTATTAATTAATATTTTTCGGGTGAGAACGTAACATATATGTGACCAGTTTATCCGAATAACGCCTACTTATTTAATGAGCAGCGAGGACTGGCTGGCTGGCTGGCTGGCTGTGCTGCTGACACCGGGTCGGACTAGCTATCTGTCAAACCCTACTGTAGTTAGGCTACTGGCAGTGAGAAAACACAGTCGACGTGCTTTTGTAACGAACGTTAAATGCAGACCGGGTACAGCCATCGGCTCCTAGCGGCAGTAACGCTATGAACATGTAAGTGAAGTTGGCCGCAGTGTAGCTTAATTCTGAATGTTGCCAAACTTCATTCATTATTATAGTGACGTTTTGTTTTGACATTGGCCGCCAACTAGCGCTAAACCGGAAGAACAAATACAATTGCGTGTAACGCAGAAGAGAGAAAAAGTGGGCGTGGTGAATAAGGTGAATATCCCTCTGATGTTGTCATTAATTGGGTATAATCCTAAGTCATATGTTTTAAAGAGGCGTGGTCCCAGGCTGGGAGATTTCAGCTTCACTTTGGTGAGAAACAAAAAGCACTAGAGAAACACTTCTTAAGCTGCATTCACACCGACCTATTAAAGTTTGTCGCTGGCGTCGAGTTTACATACAAAGTCAATGCAAACGAGCGATTGAGCGTATATTCGCCTGGGAGAATAATCGCTGGGCGTCCGAGCGGCAGAGACAGAGCGACAGGGAGAAAATACGCTCGTCGCTCAAGATGAAATATTCCAACTCGAGCGAAAATACGCTGGCATCAGTCGCTCGCTGTTCAATGCTGATTGGCTGCCGTGTGAGAGCAAGTCAAGGATCACTCTGGCTTGGAACAAACCGCTGGTTTATTGTGTGGCAACAAACCGCATTGACAGGCTGACAGCTGACATGAAGTGAAGTCTGTACTACCGGTATGCAGCTCGCATTAGGAGCACGCTGATAGGCTTTAGCTTGTAAACAATGACGGTGGCTCGTAGTGGACAAACAGCATGACATTGCGTAACGTTATATCCCCCACATGTCCGTCATTTCGTGTGCCTGTTGATGAGCGATTTAAACAGAGCGACAGAGCGATTCCAAAGGGTTGACTTGAGCGACAGAGCGAAAAATAAATATCTCGGTGTGAACGCACCTTTAGTAGTTCTTCTAGGCCAAAACGTTGCCATGTTTTGTTTGATAGCTGAAATAAATAGGTGAAATTGAGGCAGTGTCCCGTCATCTTTCAAGTTGTGCTACATCCTTGGATGTTGTTTGTTGAAGTTCTACTGTGTGAATTAGGTTAAAGGGACACTTCACCGAAAAACAATGCTGATGTATTTCACACATGATCTCACACATAATCCGAAAACTACAAACACTTTTGCAGGCATTCATTTAGTTCGACAGTTATTGAGAGTTGACTTGTGGCCCGGTGATGTCATCAGAAGGCGCCGAATCATTGTGATGACATCACTGGTCCACACTTTACTCAAGTCAACTCTCAATGACGCTCAAACTAAATGAATGCAACGTGATTACTGTATGGGCTCAAAAAGAGATGGTGATATACAACTGCAAGTCTCAAATTACTCGCAAAATCATTTCGCAAGCTCAAAATCGTTTCGTCTCTTTATCGAGCCCATACGCAGGATCTCTAAGGAGGACTCACTCTGCGTCCTGACGCTTGCGGATGAAGATCACGATGGCGATGATGATGCCGATGAGGACGAGGGCGCCGAGGATACCGCCGATGATGGCCCCCGTCGCCGGGCCAGGGGTGGGCTTCCTCGTCTCTGTAGGGGCCAGAGAGAGAGAGGGAGAGAGAGTGAGAGAGAGGGAGAGAGAGAGGGAGAGAGAGAGAGAGAGGTTAGGCACCACTTCATCTAAATCTCATGTGATCGTAACGTTGTTCGCTTGCAATATTTGTGCGTTAATGTGTTTTTGCATTTTCATTATTAACTGCAACTGTCACACAATCTGTATCAAACAAGCAACGACGTGTTTAATGACATGTGAGCATAATGAACAGGCACCTCGAAGCCCCCAGAGCAAACGTAATGTGGAGTGCAGGTAATCAAAAGTGCAGGTTTCTCCTCTATCCCTGGAGCGTATATGGTGATCATGACGTGACTGAGGCCTGGCCGCGTGAACATACAGAAACGAACAGTGTGTTGCTGTCAGATGAGAGCTAACACGCAGACGCTGAGAGCTTTACATCGTTACTCTCACACTGGCTCTCGTGAGCAGCAGCACTCGTTGGCAGGCGGCCTCTCTCATCAGCACCGACCTGCCTTCAATTAAGAGCCTGTATACGACTTCTAGAAGGCGGCGAGGCATCTAAAGTGACTGTGAAACACTCTCGTTATACAGTCGTGATTTGATATATAAAAAATAAATAAAGCCGGTTGATGCTGACAGCAGCTGCAGCCTGTGCAGATGGTTATGCACAATCATCGACTATACAGAGATTTTGGCAGAGACAAATCTATGAATGGGTTTTTTTTCCACCCACTCTCCGGTGCCCTTTGTTGCTTCTTCTCATTCCAGCTTTATCGCTGCATGCATGGACTGAGACAACTCTCCAGCTCCTCCGCTGGCTAGTACAGAGATGACACATTATAAAAAGGAGAATTGCCCCAATGATTGCTATTTGGCTCTAGTGGGTCAATCTAGCTGACGTTTGCATGGGCATCACCTCTGAATCCAGCCACATTTAGATGGTGCAGACGTAGAAAGAAACAAAAACAATGCAATTGCAATTTTGATGTACGTGAGTCTATCCTCAAGCTTGAACACTTGAAATAAAACCAGATTGGATGATTTTAAAAATACATTTGCATCAATCTAAAAAAATATGCATTATTTTCTTCATTGGAAATAGGCAAAATTCGAACTGTTTTTTCGTCTGCGTACAGCAGCGTACATCTCCTACCTTCTCCCACTCCTATCAGACCAGATAGGCATGTGAAGAGCCTGCCTGTGATAACATCCTCCCTTAAGTAAGCAGAGGCGCTCAGGAGAGAGAGCTGTTTGACTACACAGGCTGTTTATCTTGTACTGCAAGGTGCAGGTTACATCAATAAGACCAGCTGCACTTACTCCTCCTGGACACTAGGTGGCAGTCTGCTCCCGGAATAGCACAGCCTCCAAGGAGAGTGGATCAGTGAGCGTTTACAGTAAGTGAGTGAGTGAGTGAGTGAGTGAGTGGGTGAGTGGGTGGATGGATACTGTAGAGTAGATAGATAGATGATAGATAGATAGATAGATAGATAGATAGATACATAGATAGATAGATGATAGATAGATAGATAGATAGATAGATAGATAGATAGATAGATAGATAGATAGATAGATAGATAGATAGATAGATAGATGAAAGCAATGGTGAGAAAGATGGTGGGAGGAGGGGGAGACAGAAGAAAGTCTCTCTCTCTGAACTTAATTGCAGAGCTGGATATGGACACACACACACTCTCAAAGCAATTCCTGCCGTGTGTTTGTGTGTGTGTGTGTGTGTGTGTGTGTGTGTGTGTGTGTGTGTGTGTGCCTGCAGAGAAGAAGCTTGTTTGATGTGTGCCAGTTAGTAAGTTTACAGTAGCAATGTTCACCAGTCGATAACAAACTGCCTTTTAAATAAACAATGAGTCTTGCTGCTGCATGAAAAACACCAAACAGACAACCTGGAGAGAGAGGAGAGGGAGAGGAGGAGAGATGGAGAGGAGAGAGAGAGGGAGAGGAGG
>NC_139643.1:44946510-44964010 GCF_964638095.1 Poromitra crassiceps | reverse complement strand
GGGGCTTTACTGTATAAATAGAAGCCTTTGTGACGGAGGGAAGGTGGGAAGCAGGGAGGAGGAGGAGAGAAAAGAAAGGGATGATCTGAGAGACAGCGGGGGGGAGAGAGAGGTGAAGCAGCGCTGACGCAGGAGAGGGTGAAGAGAGAGGGAGGGGAGGCCTGGGGGTGTGAAGAGGGAGGGAGAGAGGGATTAGACTGATAAAGGAGAGAGATGGAGAGAGGGAGAGAGGGAGAGAGTGAGAGAGAGGGATTAGACTGATAAAGGAGAGAGATGGAGAGAGCGAGAGATGGAGAGAGGGAGAGATGGATAAAGGAGAGAGAGATGGAGAGAGTGAGAGATGGAGAGAGTGAGAGAGGGAGGGATGAGCCGGATAAAGGAAAGAGAGCTGGAGAGAGCGAGAGGAGAGATGGAGGGAGAGGGATGAGATGGATAAAGGAGAGAGAGTGAGAGAGCGAGAGAGAGGAGGGAGGGAGAGAGAGGGAGGGATGAGACAGATAAAGGAGAGGGGGGGAGAGAGAGAGAGGGAGAGAGGGAGGGACTGGAGAGAGAGGGATGAGACTGATAAAGGAGAGAGGGAGAGAGGGAGAGATGGAGAGAGTGAGAGAGAGGGGAGAGAGAGGGATGAGACAGATAAAGGAGAGAGAGAGGGAGAGAGAGAGAGGGAGATAGAGAGGAGTGTGAGTGGCCTGCAGTGGAGAGAGGAGAGGAGGCAGATGAGACAAAGGTCTAAACACTCCACATAGGGAGATCAGGAGTGATACAGTGGGACAACAAGCACCTCCCTCTCTCTCTCCCCCTCCCTCTCTCTCTCTGTCAGTTTCTCTCAATCCTTTTCAATCTCTCTTTTATTCCCTACTTTTTCTCTCTCTGTCTCACTTACCTCATAGTCTATCTCTCTCTCTCTCTCTCTCTCTCTCTTTCTCTGTCTCTCTCTGTCAATTCAATGTGATTGGCTTTATTGGCATGATAGTTCACAGACAATATTATTGTCAAAGCATCAAGATGACGTGTGTCAAACTGAAGGCCTGGGGGCCAAATCCGGCCCAGCACCTCATGTTCTGTGGCCCGCGAGATCTAGCAAACAATACAAGTTGCGCAATACAATTCTAATTAGTCCTAATAGTTGTACCCTACTATGTCTGTTTGCCCTTATTTTTCCTATAATTCTGCTTTCAGAGCAAGTTATGAATTATTAAGTTATTACTAAAAACCAATAATAATCGAATCAGAGACAATTATGTAATATGATAAGAAGTAGGACAGATACATTTATATCGTGTTTACATTTACAACTGGCCCTTTGAGGGCAAACAGGATGCTGATGAGGCCCGGGATGAAAGTGAGTCTGACACCCCTGATCGAGATGAATATCAGTCTGTGTGTGCAAGTCTCTCTCTCTCTCCTTATCTGTTCTCTCCATCTCCATCTCTTCACCTCCCTCTCTCCTTCTCTCTTTCATCAGACTATACTCCGCCCCGCCCTTCAATTCCCCTGTGGCGTTGTTCTTCCACTTCAAAAACACTTCTTAATCCGATTAACTCTTCACTTAACTCTGAGTCACCAACATTAGATTAACACTTCACTTAACTCTTAACTCTGAGGCACCAACATTAGATTAACACTTCACTTAACTCTTAACTCTGAGGCACCAACATTAGATTAAGTCAAGTCGTCAAGTTTATTTGTATAGCACATTTCATACACAGAGGCAATTCAAAGTGCTTCACATAAAATGGTTGACACAAGGAAATAAAAGAATAAGAGGATCAAATATGCATTTAAAAGCATCACAACAGAGAAAGAGCATAAAAAGTGCATTAAGTGACAGGCGCAGCAGTTAAAAATGTCCATAACCTTTATAATAGTTGGACTCGAACCTTTATACGCCACACACATCTCCTAAAAAACAGCTGTCAGCAGTTAATAGCGACGGTAAACATAAAAGTCTTTCGTCTATTTTTAAAAGTAAGTAAAGTTGGGGCAGATCTGAGGGAGATTAACTCTTCAGTTAACTCTTAACTCTGAGGCACCAACATTAGATTAACTCTTCACTTAACTCTTAACTCTGAGGCACCAACATTAGATTAACTCTTCACTTAACTCTTAACTCTGAGTCACCAACATTAGATTAACTCTTCACTTAATTCTTAACTCTGAGTCACCAACATTAGATTAAGGCCATGTCCACACGGAGACGACTTTAGGTGTATCCGCTAAAGTTTTTTGTCATATAGCCGTTTCGTCCAGATGGAACCGCGTTCTGGGACTATACGTTCTGGCCGTATACGCTAATTTTTCAAAACGGGTCCCAGAGTGATTAAATCTGAAGACGCCACCCTTGCATTTCCGTGTTTACAACCCATACGCATCTTTCCTGAAACGATGACGCCATAGCCCCACCTCTCTCCACCAGCAACAATAACAATCATGGCAGTAACGTTCGTGCTACAGCAGTGGGGATCTTGCAGCAAAATATAATGCTCCTCTATTACCACCGTCAGCAACAAGTGGACACGGAGAACAGCGTGTAGCCTACAACATCCTCAGGGCTCCACACAGCTGACTCTTCCCATCCACCCCTCCCCTCCCTTCATCGGATATTTCCCAGAAGGCTTAGCGGCGGCTACATTTTTACAATAACACAAACAAAATCAGGCTTAACGTGTTAGATAGAAATTATATTTATTTTTAATACAACATGCAATTCTGGAATATTTTAATATTGGACAAAATGAAATGAAATGAAATCTAAACCCTGAGTGTAACCAACATACTCTCTTGCCCTATATATAGCCCTCGTAAATACAACGTGAATAGGGAAGTGAGAGGTTTGAGGAACACGCGGTTGCACTGTGATGTCTGTGATATCCGCTCGTGTCCACTCCAACAAGACTTTAGCTTACTTGACGCGACTTTTTCCAATAAAAACACATTTATGCCATGAGTTTATATAATGTATATTTATGTTGCATCATTTAGCCTGTGCTGTGATGTGCAGGAGCTGCCAATACGCTGGGATGTGTTTGCAACATGTCTAAAGATCATGGAAGTGGATGATATCAGGAATGTCACCGATAGTTAACGTTCTATATTGTAGGCTACAGGGAGACCATCAGCCCTGCTGAACAGCTCTGCATTTGCCTGTATACTGTAGGTTTCATCATTTTATTCATCGACATGGCAAACCTCCCCGCAAAGCCAAGGGTTTAAGCTGCTGCTACAGTGAGATACACATTATAGACTGTGCGCCCCTAGAGGTTGTATGCCATTATTGACGAGATCGTCTTTCTCTGTTATTCTACAGCGGTTTCAGTGGTTTCATGTGGATACACACATTTCTTGAAACGTTTCCATGTTTATGGAAAACTTTTCTGAAACGAAAAAAAAAAAGATAGCTTCCGTCTCCGTGTGGACATGGCCTAACTCTTCACTCAACTCTTAACTCTTGAGTCATAAACATTAACTCTTCACTCAACTCTTTACCTCTGAGTCACCAACATTAGATTAAGGCCATGTCCACACGGAGACGGAAGCTATCTTTTTTTTTTTTCGTTTCAGAAAAGTTTTCCATAAACATGGAAACGTTTCAAGAAATGTGTGTATCCACATGAAATCACTGAAACCGCTGTAGAATAACAGAGAAAGACAATCTCGTCAATAATGGCATACAACCTCTAGGGGCGCACAGTCTATAATGTGTATCTCACTGTAGCAGCAGCTTAAACCCTTGGCTTTGCGGGGAGGTTTGCCATGTCGATGAATAAAATGATGAAACCTACAGTATACAGGCAAATGCAGAGCTGTTCAGCAGGGCTGATGGTCTCCCTGTAGCCTACAATATAGAACGTTAACTATCGGTGACATTCCTGATATCATCCACTTCCATGATCTTTAGACATGTTGCAAACACATCCCAGCGTATTGGCCGCTCCTGCACATCACAGCACAGGCTAAATGATGCAACATAAATATACATTATATAAACTCATGGCATAAATGTGTTTTTATTGGAAAAAGTCGCGTCAAGTAAGCTAAAGTCTTGTTGGAGTGGACACGAGCGGATATCACAGACATCACAGTGCAACCGCGTGTTCCTCAAACCTCTCACATCCCTATTCACGTTGTATTTACGAGGGCTATATATAGGGCAAGAGAGTATGTTGGTTACACTCAGGGTTTAGATTTCATTTCATTTCATTTTGTCCAATATTAAAATATTCCAGAATTGCATGTTGTATTAAAAATAAATATAATTTCTATCTAACACGTTAAGCCTGATTTTGTTTGTGTTATTGTAAAAATGTAGCCGCCGCTAAGCCTTCTGGGAAATATCCGATGAAGGGAGGGGAGGGGTGGATGGGTAGAGTCAGCTGGGTGGAGCCCTGAGGATGTTGTAGGCTACACGCTGTTCTCCGTGTCCACTTGTTGCTGACGGTGGTAATAGAGGAGCATTATATTTTGCTGCAAGATCCCCACTGCTGTAGCACGAACGTTACTGCCATTATTGTTATTGTTGCTGGTGGAGAGAGGTGGGGCTATGGCGTCATCGTTTCAGGAAAGATGCGTATGGGTTGTAAACACGGAAATGCAAGGGTGGCGTCTTCAGATTTAATCACTCTGGGACCCGTTTTGAAAAATTAGCGTATACGGCCAGAACGTATAGTCCCAGAACGCGGTTCCATCTGGACGAAACGGCTATATGACAAAAAACTTTAGCGGATACACCTAAAGTCGTCTCCGTGTGGACATGGCCTAAGGCCATGTCCACACGGAGACGGAAGCTATCTTTTTTTTTTTCGTTTCAGAAAAGTTTTCCATAAACATGGAAACGTTTCAAGAAATGTGTGTATCCACATGAAACCACTGAAACCGCTGTAGAATAACAGAGAAAGACAATCTCGTCAATAATGGCATACAACCTCTAGGGGCGCACAGTCTATAATGTGTATCTCACTGTAGCGAGCAGCTTAAACCCTTGGCTTTGCGGGGAGGTTTGCCATGTCGATGAATAAAATGATTAAACCTACAGTATACAGGCAAATGCAGAGCTGTTCAGCAGGGCTGATGGTCTCCCTGTAGCCTACAATATAGAACGTTAACTATCGGTGACGTTCCTGATATCATCCACTTCCATGATCTGTAGACAGGTTGCAAACACATCCCAGCGTATTGGCCGCTCCTGCACATCACAGCACAGGCTAAATGATGCAACATAAATATACATTATATAAACTCATGGCATAAATGTGTTTTTATTGAAAAAGTCGCGTCAAGTAAGCTAAAGTCTTGTTGGAGTGGACACGAGCGGATATCACAGACATCACAGTGCAACCTGTGTTCGTCAAACCTCTCACTTCCCTATTCACGCTGTATTTACGAGGGCTATATATAGGGCAAGAGAGTATGTTGGTTACACTGAGGGTTTACATTTCATTTCATTTCATTTTGTCCAATATTAAAATATTCCAGAATTGCATGTTGTATTAAAAATAAATATAATTTCTATCTAACACGTTAAGCCTGATTTTGTTTGTGTTATTGTAAAAATGTAGCCGCCGCTAAGCCTTCTGGGAAATATCCGATGAAGGGAGGGGAGGGGTGGATGGGTAGAGTCAGCTGTGTGGAGCCCTGAGGATGTTGTACACGCTGTTCTCCGTGTCCACTTGTTGCTGATGGTGGTAATAGAGGAGCATTATATTTTGCTGCAAGATCCCCACTGCTGTAGCACGAATGTTACTGCCATGATTGTTATTGTTGCTGGTGGAGAGAGGTGGGGCTATTGCGTCATCGTTTCAGGAAAGATGCGTATGGGTTGTAAACACGGAAATGCAAGGGTGGCGTCTTCAGATTTAATCACTCTGGGACCCGTTTTGAAAAATTAGCGTATACGGCCAGAACGTATAGTCCCAGAACGCGGTTCCATCTGGACGAAACGGCTATATGACAAAAAACTTTAGCGGATACACCTAAAGTCGTCTCCGTGTGGACATGGCCTAACTCTTCACTCAACTCTTTACCTCTGAGTCACCAACATTAGATTAACTCTTCACTTAACTCTTAACTCTGAGTCATAAACATTAGATTAACTCTTCACTCAACTCTTAACTCTGAGTCACCAACATTAGATTAACTCTTCACTTAACTCTTAACTCTGAGTCACAATCACCGACATTAGCACGCCCTTTCATTTACTGACTCTGAAATGACAAATTCACTCTCTCTCTCACTCATACACACGCGTGCACGCACACACACACACACACACACACACACACACACACACACACGCACACACTTGTTGTAAGCACCAAAAAGGCCACTAAAATTATGAGTGCAAAGAAATGACTCGAATCAATAAGTACTCCTAATTATGTTGAGGAAAAAAGGACTGATTCTGATCTTAGTGGCTAAAAGCTTTTTTATTCTCTTCATTGAGGCTTTTCAGTATAGAGAAAGAGAGAAAGAGAGGGAGAGAGAGAGAGAGAGAGAAAGAGAGGGAGAGAGACAGAGAGAGAGAGAGAGAGAGAGAGAGAGAGAGAGAGAGAGGGGGGAATGGAACGCCACAGCACTTAAAAGCTTTAGAAAGATCAGTATAATTGAGATTGAGCCAACATTACAAGCTGCACCGGAGGAGGTTTTTACATCAAACTAGACGCCCGTCTTATCTGTCTAAAGCAGGAAAAGTTATCTGTCTGAAGCAGGAAGTGTGCTATGCAGCCGCAGAGGGATCACAGCCACTCTGGAGATTGGCTACAGACTAATCTCTGGAGTATAGGGACTCTGGTGGGACAAACGTCCCAGCGGAACAGACTACGTGATGAATCGATACGTGAAGTCTCCAAGAAATGAACCCCGTTAGTTGAACTTCCTGAAAACACAGTCTCTCAGGGTGACCTCGTGCTGCACTAGTCGTCGGAAATTGAAATTTCACACCTGTCTCTCTCTCTCTGTGACTCGTATTCCATCTCTCTCTCTCTCTGTGACTCGTATTCCATCTCTCTCTCTCTCTGTGACTCGTATTCCATCTCTCTCTCTCTGTGACTCGTATTCCATCTCTCTCTCTCTCTGTGACTCGTATTCCATCTCTCTCTCTCTCTGTGACTCGTATTCCATCTCTCTCTCTCTGTGACTCGTATTCCATCTCTCTCTCTCTCTGTGACTCGTATTCCATCTCTCTCTCTCTCTGTGACTCGTATTCCATCTCTCTCTCTCTGTGACTCGTATTCCATCTCTCTCTCTCTCTGTGACTCGTATTCCATCTCTCTCTCTCTCTCTGTGACTCGTATTCCATTGGTTTCTACTTTGGAATGATCTCTCACCGCATTGTGACCCGTCACTGGTGGAGTATACCTGAAGGAAAGACTTGAGTATAAGTCTCTCTTACCAGAAAACGACTTTGGTAGAAGTTCAAGTCGCCTGTCTGAATAATTACTTGAGTAAAAGTCTTAAAGTATCTGATATTTACTGCACTTAATTATCAAAAGTAATTTTCTGATATTACATTTCCTTGCCTTCAAGAAGAGACTGAACAAACACCTCCTCAGCACGAGATCCTAAAACTCAAGGACTTCTATCCATCATACTTAAATCAGCCCCTATATTTATATAGCTGCAGATCAATGCTAGCTCTCTGAATGTTATTCATATACAATGTGTGTGTATATATATATATATATATATATATATATATATATATATATATATATATATATATATAGTATACTACTGTATGCAACATTTCATTTTATTTTCTTCTTTTTTATATGTTAAAATGTCTTTTAGCTGTGACAGAGCTTTTGATACAAGGAATATCAATATCAGATTGTAAGAGCTAAATAAGAGTTTTAGATGCTTGATTTGAAAACCATAAATGTTTTGTTTATATTCCCATTGTTTGTAAACATTGGAGCAAAACAGGCTTGTGTTTTGAGTAAGGGTGTAAACAAACAAAAGAGCACATTATCTATCTACAAGTCCTGCTCTCTTCAAGAATATGACTTGAAGATGTTAAGAAGAAAAAGGTTTGTTTACATTTGAAGTTGCGTAGTATAACTTTACCTAACTTGCAAGCTAGGCGCACTGATTATTAGCCAAACCTGCTTGCTTGCAGGCTACCACATTTCGTCCAATGTACTTTGTAACTAAGATGCTTAGGGGAAAAGTAGTGGAGTAACAGTGACAGGTGACAGAAATATAAATACTCAAGTAAAGTAACATATACTCAAAAAAAGACTCACGTACTAACAAAGTATCATCACGTTGTTACATTACACCACTGTGTCCCCACACCCCCAGAGGGCCTTTGCGTATAGCCAGATATGGTATGTCAGCCTTTTCCCAAATACATAATAGACCTCTGGTTCCACAGCCATTTCTCTATGGGGGAATTGATATGGCACCAAGGTCCATTGATTTCTCTAACAGCTTTTCAAGTGGAAGCAGTGGTTTTGCTGAGTCTGTGCGTCCACGTCTGAGAAGCCTGTGAAAGGCAGAGTGTGACAGAAGAGCACAGAGGAATCACTTTGGACCTACAGGAGAAGAGCACGTTTTGGGCCAAGGATAATGTCACACTTAACAGGTCTGTCTGGGGCCCGTTGCAGAAAGACAGACCTCTTGTATTTCACTTAAATATGACCTTAAGTCAGACTTGCTATATAGACACTTACAGTTAACTGTTCTGTTCCTATACTTCAGACTGCAGCAGCCTGACAGCAGCCTGACTAGATCAGAATGCAGGGCAGCCACAAGACTCTTGAGTCCAGTGTTGGGCAAGTTACTTTCAAAATGTAATATACTACATATTACTAGTTACTTTCATTTTAAAGTAATACGTTACTTTACAAGATTACTTTCTGTGTAGAGTAACTCGTTACTTATTACACTACTTTTGCATTACTTTTACCGAAACAACAGCAGCAGCAGAATGACATCGACGCCCCGGAACATCCCCCCAAAAATATTTTAACCAAGTCAGTGTAAACCATCCAAAATTCTAAATGTTGCCCTTTTCCTTTGTTATTGTCATCTATAGTGGTTATTTGCATAACAACAGACAGTTTGATTAGGAAATGATTGTATATTTTTTTAAATATGTGCTTTGATTTAATAAAATGTAACTCAATTTGTAACTTGAGTTACTTGACAAAGTAACTGGTGTAATATTACTGAAATCCTATAAGTAATAAGTTATATTACTGAGTTACTGCTAAAAGTAATATATTACATGTAATATGTTACTTTTGTAATGAGTTACCCCCAAGACCACTCTTGACTGCAGACTTCTTTCTTTCATGATGGTTTCTCCCTCCACCTGCACATGAAGCTCTGCTTAGGCCCGAGGAGGACGCCGCTCCCGAACGTCACCTTTTTCTGGCTAATGAAGTCCTTCTAATTGCCACTTGGGGCCGCCACTGTAGAAAGTTGTCTACTGCAGCGCGCTTTAACTAATGCTAGAGTGCTTCCATCAGCGTGTTATTAACACATTACTCAGTATAATTAGCCTTCGGAGACTCTCAGACTGGGAGAGGAGGCATTTCACCAGGGAGGGAACCCGACTCACGGCATTACAGTTACAGTACGTGACCGTCTCTCTTCATGGCCCACAGAGACACCGCGTGCGCGCGCACGCACGCACGCACACACACACACACACACACACACACACACTCACGCACACACACACACACACACACACACACACACACACACACACACACACACACATGCGCGCGCGCACACACACAGGCTCACTAATAGGGAAGCAGGTCTGATGAGATTTTCATACTGTAGTATCACTGTAGCTCAAAACAGCAAGCTGTCACGTGCACACATACATGGACACATGCACATGGCATGCGCAGACACACACACAAACACACATGCATACACACACACACACACACACACACACACACACACACACACAAGCCATGAAGTGTGACCTTTTTGAATAAATCTGTGTGTTTATCTTCAGCCAGAGATCCCCTTTCATCTCACTACAGGCCGGTGTGTTTTTGAGTGTTTCTCAAATATGTCTATACCCACTTATCACACACACACACACACACACACACACACACACACACACACACACACACACACACACAGACACACACACACACACACACACACACACACACACACACACACACACAGCAGATGAGTTTATCTCTGTGACTGACAGCCCCAAACTATCCAGGATCAAACTAGGTCACACTCACAGAGAGAGAGAGAGAGAGAGAGGGAGAGAGAGAGAGAGAGAGAGAGAGGGAGAGGGAGAGAGAGGGAGAGGGAGAGAGAGAGAGAGAGACAGAGAGAGAGAGGGAGAGAGAGAGAGAGGGAGGGAGGGTTGGGAGAGAGAGGCTGAAGTAGATTCAATGGAGAGTGGGAGAGAAATGAGAGAGAGAAAAGTAGGGAGGGAGGAGGCGATAGGAGGGAGTGTAGGATATAGGGAGTGAAAACGGGGGAGAGAGGAAGGAAGGAGAGATGGAGGGAGGAGTGGAGAGATGATCTTAGCAGGGGAGGGGAGGGAGCAGAGCAGGTGCATCAGAACAGGCCCAAGTGCTGAGGACAGGATTGGGGCAGCAGTGCTGCACGTCATTACCTGGCTCAGTGGTTCTCAAACTTCTTCACGTCAAAGACCCCTAAACTGACACTCATTAGACCACAGAACCCCATTTGATAACATTTTGTCCCAGGGTCCCCCATCTGATCATATTGTTGCTTTTAGATGTTTCATTACACAAAGTGTATGAAACCCATGACCAAAATAGTCCTACTCCCTGGAGCCCCCTCAAAGACCCCTGGAGATCCCCGGACCTTAGCCTACTACTACTTTGAGAACCTGACCCAGCTCATTTCTCTTCTGTGCTTCATCCATACTGGACCTGCTATGATGGTGTGATGCACTGTCAGAACTATGCTGCACCTGCTGGGACTAGATATAACACACTGTATTAGAATTATTAAAGGTAGAGTTCACCCCAAAATTAAAATTCGGTCATTATATAACACAGAGAAAAAAAAGTCCCGTGATTTCGCCTCATTAAAGCTTATTGCTAAACACAAAGTTTCATTAGTTAACCACAAGCATCTAACCAACATCTCCATGCAAAACGTATTAGGACTCATTTATGTGGTGCCCTCCTTTTACAGCTTCATCAGATTTCTCATTGCATCCAGCTCATCCAGCTCCATCTAATTAGATTGAGCTTAAGAGTTACCCAAACAATTGTACTGTGTATCGAAAAATCCAATATTTTTACATCATTATCGTGGAGCCACAGGATCTACAGGGGCTTTGGTGTTTCTTTACTTGCCAAAGATAGCTTGCCAATCAAACAGCATGTCCAGTATTATGACTTTTTCTATCCTTCCTTGGATTTTTCTCTGTAGATCGTTTGAGTTCCTATAGGTGGCGCTCTTTTCTTTGCCTGCAGCCATGGTGGCTATCACTGCTCATGCTAACTACCCAGTTCTTCTAATTATTACAAACTGCTGCTGCTGCAAGTGGAAAATGCAGCAGTATGTGCATCAGAGGATTCTGCCTGAAAGCGCTGCCAGATGCCGTAAAGAATGGCTAATGTCAAAACTTTCAGGAAACTGGATATACTGTAGGCTAGAGATGCACGATATCGCCAATCATATCGTATCGGCCAACGTTAGTCATTTTTTTTATATCGGGATCGGACTGATGAGCAACATAACAGCAATATTAATATTGGTTGTCCTTATGGGCCAAGATTTCCATATTGAGGGGAAACCATGCAGTACAACTATGATTTAAGGGCTTTTCCAAATGTTTTGGAAATAAAGAAACATTTGATGGGCCATATCTTACGTCCAGTGCAAGGGCAAATCTTTGCTAGTTTCTAGCACTCAACTGGGTCACACGTACTTTGATGAACTGACCCAGTGGTAATTCAAAGAGAAAAGGGAAATTTAGAGTGCTAGAAACTAGCAAAGATTTTGCCCTGGCACTGGACGTAAGATATGGCCCATCATTTCAAATCCACAGTGTTTACATGTGTTTTACAGTAGAAAAATTGACTCTCATAGAATCTTGCTTTTATACAGATCATATCGACATCGGCAAATATCGGTTATTGGCGACAACGGCAATGTTAACATCGGTTATCTTAACGGCCAAAAATGTCCACATGGAGTGAATCACTGTTGCTGTGCTGTGTGTGCATCAGAGAGCAGCAAAGCGGACGTAGTCGGTGTCAAAGCGAGGCAGCTAACAGTCTGACTGTAACTGAAGTGCTACTGTATTCCACACCACCCGGATGGAATAATTTAGCTGGCATGTCAAGCACATAATGAGTTCAGGCCGGAGTCAAGCTTAGCTGACTCTGCGTTTGCCAACAGCACATTGATGGAGTCCTCTTCAGCTGCTCGCCCTGGCATCGTGAGGACGACTCCGGAGTCTATTTGGCTCTCGATAGTGCTTGGCGGAGCAGCTAGCGCGGTGAGGGGTTAAGCTGTAGGGCTAATGCCTGCGCAGGAACAGGAGAACAGTCAGAGAGACGCTTCTAATATAATGTATGTGGGGCTTTGGGGGGGGGGGGGGGGGGGGGGGGTGCGCTCACTTTCATTCTAGTCACACAAACTTGGAATGCCGGGAGGAGCGGGAATGCCAGAGGAGAGATTGGGTATATCAAGCGCACCTCCGGTTATTTGAAATTTGAAGCGTGTGGAATATATTCAAGTGATATTTTGCCCAGGTCTGGAGCCAAGGGAGCACTTTCAATATTCAACCTGCTGCTTCACTGCTCAGTTCTCTCTCACTCACTCACTCACTCACACACACACACACACACACACACACACACACAGGTCAAACCACTAAAAACACACTTCACGTTACAACTTCAAGTCCCACAGGCCCATATTGGGGTCATGTTCTCCTGACAGCCAATCATTCTGCCGATGTGTGTGCGTTTGTGTGTGTGTATCTGTGACTACCATTCATCAGGGTTCAGATCATGTATCTGTGTGTGTGTGTGTGTGTGTGTGTGTGTGTGTGTGTGTGTGTGTGTGTGTGTGTGTGTGTGTGTGTGTGTGCGTGTGTGACAGCCAATCATCCGTCACTCAGGCAGCCATTTGGACACCTGGGTGCCCCGGCGACGCCGTGGCAACAGCAGCTGTCTGTTACCACGGTAACTGCGCATAAGCAATGAGCTCAGGCTGTGGGCGGGTGCAGAGCGGCATTGTGGGAGAAAGGGAGGTCACGAGAGTACACCGCACACACACGCACACACACACACACACACACACGCACACACACACACATACGCGCACACACACACACACACACAGCTGTAGTGTGAGAGGTTGGAAGGTCAAACTGCAGACAGGTGGACGAGGTGGAAAGATACAATGCATTCTGTACAATACAGATAGATACACACATGGTATTACATGCACAGAAACACATCGTCACCCTCTTAACACATTGAGTGCCAGCCGTTTTTTCAATCCTGTAGGTAAGTTGTGCCAGGTTTTTTTTTGAGGATTCTGGCTCATTTTACAAGAGCCGAGGATTCTTTTCTGTTAAGACTTCGTGAACACCAATCATCTAAAAAGAACTAATAGAATGTGTGCTTTCTCTGTCTAAAAGAGTTAGTTTGCAGAGTTAGTAGTTATGTAGATATTAGCCGTTGAGTACAGCATGGTTTCAGAGATTTTCAGAGAGTTTAGAGATAAATGGATTTTTAGAACCACCTCACGTGCCTGTGATTATGGGTGCCCTTGGGCAAGTCTGTATACTGTATTGTGTGTGTGTGTGTGTGTGTGTGTGTGTGTGTGTGTGTGTGTGTGTGTGTGTGTGTGTGTCTCCAAACTCCTCCCTCCGTCTGTGCTGCGGAGGGAGGAGGCTCCGCGGCCGCTCTCGGGCAGTCTGGACTGTAAAACTGGCTCGTTCGTTTCTTGAGGTGTCGGCTGAGAGCTTTGAAGAAGCTTTTGCGATTCTGGTCTTATTTATGCGCAAAGGTACTCGAGTGTGTGTGTGTGCGCGCGCGCGCGCGCGTGTGTGTGTGTGTGTGTGTGTGTGTGTGTGTGTGTGTGAAATCGAAAGAGTTTTCGCCCAGCTATTTCCTTGAAAATTAGTCTGGCTTTGTCCAGCGGACCCGTGGCTGTGGCTTTCTCTCTGTCTGGAGAGAACTGTCGCCACTTAGTGGTCGGTAAAATAGATTATACACATTCTCTTCCTCCAATATTGATATAGAAGACGTAAAAGGGGTTGATTGATGTCCCACCGTCAAAAAAAAAAAAATGTTTATGTAAGACGAGATATCTCGTCTTTGGCACTTAACGGTTGGATTATGTAAGACGAGATATCTCGTCCATGGCACTCAAGGTGTTAAAATAACGGCCTATGTCACTTTTTGAGGAAAATTATATTTTTGCCTAAATCATCTCTTCATGATGCTGGCCACCTCTGGTAAAATGGCCTAAGTCCTTAATTGAAAAGATCATGCTTTTCCGATACCTGGTAGTGCAATGGCCTATGTCAAGCGTGTGACTTAGGGTGTTTTATTTGTGCCTAAGTCAAGACAATGTGACTTAGGCAAAAATAAAACAGCCTAAGTCACACGCTTGACATAAAATGCAACTAAGTCAGGCCTAAGTCACTTTTTTTTGTTGCCTAATGCCAGGATCAGACTACACGATATTTTTTGTCGTTCACGATGTCACCATGTCAGACGAGGCCATCATACTGCCATAAATTCGTGACATGTCTTGGTCGGGAGACTGGCCACACTACAAGTGTATTCTCGCTTAACACCGACAGAGCATCGTATGCCACCGTCATCACGTCGTCTGCTGTCGTCAGCGAGTTCACAGGTCGTCGGGGAGGCGGACCTGTGAACGAAATCTCCCAGGATGCATTGAGGCCAATACATTGACAAGAAATAGCAACCAAATCAGCGTAAATAGGCTAAAGTGGTAGATAGAAATAATGTTTATGTTAGCACAACATGCAATTGTAAAACATTTCAATATTGGGCAAAATAAAACATTGAAATCCAAACACAACCCTATGTGAAACATGTATGTAATCCAGGTGCTATATATATCCCTTGCAGAATTAACGTTATTTGGATGAGTGACAGGCTCTACTGTGATGCACTCCGCTATCCGCTCCAGCCTCCAATAAGACTTGGCTTACTTCGTGCACGCCCACTATTTTCTTGCCAGCTGCTGCGAGACGAGAAGGAAGAGAAACGAACATGCAGCCGACTCTGCTGAGCTCATGTTATTTGTAGTGAGCAATGCCCATTGCCATTGCCCAGGCGTTTAAACGCAAATTAAAACACCCTGGCCTTTTTATCTCTTTTATTCGTTTGAGCGGAGCGGAGCGGTGAGTGTGAGCGGGTGAAATCTGTATCGAGCGGGGAGCGGTCTCCCCAGGACCTGATACCTGTCTTCCGGGGTGTCACACTAGGCGAAACCATGTCCAAAAGACTGACATGCCAGTCTTTTCGTCAGGGCGTCGTGAGGCGTCCTAGACGTCCCGACTGGTCCCGACGCTGGTCTTTGATTATGTCACACTACAAGAGGTGAAGACGGCCGATCGTCGTCCCCGACGGTCATATTCGGGCCCGACGCTGAAAATCTGTCGCGCACGACCAAATCGGTCTATTATCGGGCTGAATTCGTGTAGTCTGAACCAGGCATTAGTCACAATGGCATGTTCGTAAAATTGCCTAATGCCTGGTTCAGACTACACGAATTCAGCCCGATATTAGACCGATTTGGTCGTGGGCGACAGATTTTCAGCGTCGGGCCCGAATATGACCGTCGGGGACGACGATCGGCCGTCTTCACCTCTTGTAGTGTGACATAATCAAAGACCAGCGTCGGGACCAGTCGGGACGTCTAGGACGCCTCACGACGCCCTGACGAAAAGACTGGCATGTCAGTCTTTTGGACATGGTTTCGCCTAGTGTGACACCCCGGAAGACAGGTATCAGGTCCTGGGGAGACCGCTCCCCGCTCGATACAGATTTCACCCGCTCGCACTCACCGCTCGGCTCCGCTCAAAAGAATAAAAGAGATAAAAAGGCCAGGGTGTTTTAATTTGCGTTTAAACGCCTGGGCAGTGGGCATTGCTCACTACAAATAACATGAGCTCAGCAGAGTCGGCTGCATGTTCGTTTCTCTTCCTTCTCGTCTCGCAGCAGCTGGCAAGAAAATAGTGGGCGTGCACATGAAGTAAGTTGGAGGCTGGAGCGGACATCACAGTGCATCACAGTAGAGCCTGTCACTCATCCAAATAACGTTAATTCTGCAAGGGATATATATAGCACCTGGATTACATACATGTTTCACATAGGGTTGTGTTTGGATTTCAATGTTTTATTTTGCCCAATATTGAAATGTTTTACAATTGCATGTTGTGCTAACATAAACATTATTTCTATCTACCACTTTAGCCTATTTAGGCTGATTTGGTTGCTATTTCTTGTCAATGTAGTGGCCTCAATGCATGCTGGGAGATTTCGTTCACAGGTCCGCCTCCCCGACGACCTGTGAACTCGCTGACGACAGCAGACGACGTGATGACGGTAGCATACGATGCTCTGTCGGTGTTAAGCGAGAATACACTTGTAGTGTGGCCAGTCTCCCGACCAAGACATGTCACGAATTTATGGCAGTATGATGGCCTCGTCTGACATGGTGACATCGTGAACGACAAAAAATATCGTGTAGTCTGATCCTGGCATAAGTCATCTAATCAGTCATCTAATCGTTTTATGTGACATAATTGACAGACAGTGTTATTTGTATGGCAATAGTCATCTATTGTCATAAAAAAAAATTGTGGAATGATTAATAATTAAATATCATATATTCTGTATTTGGTTCAGTTTTCTGAAAAACTTGAAAAAGTGACTTAGGCCATTATTTTAAGAGGGTGACGACATCAAACACGTAGACACATGTCTTATGTGCACAACACACAATTTAGACACATAGACTAACACATAGACACGCGTGTGTGTGTGTGTGTGTGTGTGTGTGTGTGTGTGTGTGTGTGTGTGTGTGTGTGTGTGTTGGTACCAGAAGGGTTCAATAATACTTGTGATGCCTTTGCCTGCATCCCCATCACCCGATGTTGACACAGTCACAGAAGTAGAGGTTCTGATTGTGTGTTTCTGATCTGTACCTACATGGACCATGCAGGCTTTCCAAGAGAAGTATTCCAAGTATCAACCACTACTTGAAATTATAATCAACTTTGGGTACAGATGTAGACTCTGTGTGCTATTCAGAAGCCTGGGCCATGTGCATAAATTAACCATTAGTAATAATAATAATAAATTCAATTTATATAGCACACTTTAAAATCCAAGGACTTCACAAGGTGCTTTACAGATGCATGATAAAAGCAATCAAGCCATCAAACAAGTGGTCTGTGTGTGTGTGTGTGTGTGTGTGTGTGTGTGTGTGTGTGTGTGTGTGTGTGTGTGTGTGTGTGTGTGTGTGTGTG
>NC_139643.1:44931510-44939010 GCF_964638095.1 Poromitra crassiceps | reverse complement strand
AGGCCTATCTCCAAAGTAACATTGTCTCAACTAATGTCTTTTGAATCTTAATAACGGGGAAGGAAACGCAGTGGGATTTGAGACCACTTCATATGACCGAGACGCAACTTTCCTGACTGTCAGAAATGACAACATTACGACGGAGACATACTGTCATTATTTTACTTCCCATTAGCATTTGATACAGCTGCTACATGCAATGCTACTCGACTACCATAAACACTGGATTTACACCACAGACACTGGATTTACACCACAGACACTGCACCTAGTCTGGTTCAGCTCTTACGGTACCTCCACCACAGACACTGCACCTAGTCTGGTTCAGCTCTTACGGTACCTCTTCATTCAAAGATAACACATTCCCCCCTCCTTCCATCGTGCAACCTTCGGGGTCCCGCAAGGCTCTATTCTAGGCCCCATCTTATTCTCCCTAAAAATGCTCCTCCTTGGTCATAATTACCCCCCAACAAAATGTGCTCCTACATTGTAGTGCAGATGACACCCAGCTATATCTACAGTGTACCTGAGTTCCTTTTAGCCATTAAGAGCTGGAAGTCTGATCATTTTCTACAACTTTTAATGTCAGCAAATCTTAAATTGTTCTTTTCAGGTGATTGTTACTCACAATAAGTCGGGGGACATAGTTTCAAATGTGTACCTGAACCCTGAATTTACCCAGTGATCATTTCTGATAGCAATTTACAATTTGATGAGCAGGTAAGCGTTGTGTACTCATGCTTACTGCGGCGGAGAATTGTTTGGAAATGAAAGCAGCCCCTCTCCTAAGGCAGCTGATCACGTTCATTTCCTCTGGCTTAGAGTGCTCTAACTCCCTTTACTCCTGCCTCACTCAAAGTCTCCTTCCATGCCTGCATCTTATTCCTATCAATATTCATATTGCTACCTCTACTACACTACTACTATTACTACTACTACTACCATGCCATTATTATTATTATACCAGACAACTGCCAGTCCACTGATAGTAAACAACCCATACACCTTTGAAACAAAACAGCATACAAATGACCTCCATCTATCCATCCGTCCATCCGTCCGTCCGTCCATCCATCCATCCATCCATCTATCTATCTGTCTATCCATCCATCCATCTATCTATCTGTCTATCCATCCATCTATCTATCTATCTATCTATCTGTCTATCCATCCATCCATCCATCCATCTATCTATCTATCTATCTATCTGTCTATCCATCCATCCATCTATCTATCTATCTATCTATCTATCTGTCTATCGATCCATCCATCCATCTATCTATCTATCTATCTGTCTATCCATCCATCCATCCATCCATCCATCTATCTATCTATCTATCTGTCTATCCATCCATCCATCTATCTATCTATCTATCTATCTGTCTATCGATCCATCCATCTATCTATCTATCTATCTATCTATCTATCTGTCTATCGATCCATCCATCTATCTATCTATCTATCTATCTATCTATCTATCTATCTATCTGTCTATCCATCCATCCATCTATCTATCTATCTATCTATCTATCTATCTATCCATCCATCCATCTATCTATCTGTCTATCTATCTATCTGTCTATCGATCCATCCATCTATCTATCTATCTATCTATCTATCTATCTATCGATCCATCCATCTATCTATCTATCTATCTATCTATCTATCGATCCATCCATCTATCTATCTATCTATCTATCTGTCTATCCATCCATCCATCTATCTATCTATCTATCTATCTATCTATCTATCTGTCTATCGATCCATCCATCTATCTATCTATCTATCTATCTATCTATCTATCTATCTGTCTATCCATCCATCCATCTATCTATCTATCTATCTATCTATCTATCTGTCTATCCATTCATCCATCCATCTATCTATCTGTCTATCCATCCATCTATCTATCTATCTATCTATCTATCTATCTATCTATCTATCTATCTATCTATCATGCAGATAATTAAGTTCTGTTTCCCCCCATGTGCAGCTATTTTTCATTTTGATTGCTCTCTCTCTCTCTCTCTCTCTCTCTCTCTCACTCCCTCACTCCCTCTCTCTCTCTCTCTCCACTGTTTCTAAGATGTGAGAAGTGGGGCTCACTAATGTCTGTAAATGAGAGAAAGCAACAGGCTTTATTATAACTGAATGAGAATTAGCACAGCGGGACTAAGCACACACACACACGCGCACATACACATACACACACACACGCACACACATGCACACACACACACACACACACACGCTGAGAGCGTTTGAGGGTAAACAGAAGCAGTCCATTAGTCATGCTCAGAGCACATTAGGAGGAATAGTCTAATCAGCTGGAGAGCCGGGTCTCCTCTCAACACAACAGGCATTATACACACACACACACACACACACACACACACACACACACACACACACACACACACACACACACACACACACACACACACACACAGGAATAATACACACAGTGCACAATATACAGCTGCAATACAACACCCTGGACTACAGCCCACGGTGTGGTATTCCAGCTGTTGTGCAGTGTGTGTAGTCCAGTGTGTTGTATTCCAGCTGTTGTGCAGTGTGTGTAGTCCAGGGTGTTGTATTCCAGCTGTTGTGCAGTGTGTGTGTAGTCCAGGGTGTTGTATTCCAGCTGTTGTGCAGTGTGTGTAGTCCAGTGTGTTGTATTCCAGCTGTTGCAGTGTGTGTAGTCCAGTGTGTTGTATTGCAGCTGTATATTGTGTAGTGTGTGTAGTCCAGTGTGTTGTATTGCAGCTGTATATTGTGTAGTGTGTGTAGTCCAGTGTGTTGTATTCCAGCTGTTGTGCAGTGTGTGTGTAGTCCAGGGTGTTGTATTCCAGCTGTTGTGCAGTGTGTGTAGTCCAGTGTGTTGTATTCCAGCTGTTGTGCAGTGTGTGTAGTCCAGTGTGTTGTATTGCAGCTGTATATTGTGTAGTGTGTGTAGTCCAGTGTGTTGTATTCCAGCTGTTGTGCAGTGTGTGTGTAGTCCAGGGTGTTGTATTCCAGCTGTTGTGCAGTGTGTGTAGTCCAGTGTGTTGTATTCCAGCTGTTGTGCAGTGTGTGTAGTCCAGTGTGTTGTATTGCAGCTGTATATTGTGTAGTGTGTGTAGTCCAGTGTGTTGTATTGCAGCTGTATATTGTGTAGTGTGTGTGTGGCCTCGCCCGCCCTGCAGCTCGCATACGCAGCTCGGCCGCTGCTAGGAACATCATCGGATTTACTTCGGAGTAATCCGAAGTAAATCCCCACACCAACTTACTTCCTTGTTTGCCTGTAGAGGGCGCTGTGTGTCGCACATGCCTGGCGGCCATGTTTACAAAGTAATTCCGGCTAACTATTTACCTTAACAAAATAACAATTCTCCGCATTTGGATTAATATTTCATCGCGTGGTGAGTATTTGAGTGTTTTTGGTTATTTTGAACGGGTGTACCATTGGCCTCCATTATATGGTGATACTAGGTAACTTCACGACTGTAACTCACTGTAGACTGCTCGGACAGTGACGGTAAAGGCATAGTGTCCCTTGGTTATGTGATATGCAGCAAATGACCTAAACTCCCGAAAAAGTTGCGTGAACTGTCACAGTTTTTTTTTAATGAAGTGAATTTAGTAAACAGGAGCCTAGAGTGAGACACTCAAGGCTGGCTCCATAGGGTCCCATTATAAAGTTACCCCGTTTCCACCCAGTGACGCCGTTTGTTTACCAAAAATGCTGATCGGCTATTCCCTCAAATTCAATAATATAGGAATGAAATACTGGAATAGAGAGCTGGAATAGAGAGCTGGAAGAGAGGAGTGGGGCATGAGGAAAGCAGAACCCTGCAATATGAAGCCAGCATCGACGGGAACTAACTGCTGGTTCAAATTCATTAATTGGAACTGAGAGTTGAGAATAGAAAACACCGCTATACATAAGTGGATTATAGAATGTGAATTAAGCATAGCAGACATTATAACTGTTGCGCGCTGCACTGGAATAGGTTTGATAATAAACAGGAGGATTGGGACCATATGGGTAAAGCCAAGTCAAACAAAGAACTGGCTCTCTCCTCAAACGCACCATTTAAATCCCTCTAAATGAGTTTATATAATACCCATGAGACACTCTTTTCTCTCGCTTAGGTGACATCACACACACACGTGCACACACACACACACACACACACACACACACACACACACACACACACACACGCACGCACGCACACACACACACAGAGCAGAGCAGAGCAGAGGGAGAGCAGGTCCTGCGAGCCGTGGGCAGCAGACATCTCAGAGAAGGCAGACGGTAATTAGCTCTTCAACTTCAGAGGACAAACACTTAGCCAGGCAGCCATGACACCCTGAGCCTGCTTAAGAGAGCGGAAACAGGCCGTGCACTGACACTATGCATTCAGACAACGCAGGCATAGGTGCACGTACATGTACACGCGTACTGTACATGTACGTATGTGCACAGAAACGTACAGTACGCACTGACGCACACACAGCTCCACAACCACATGTACTGTAGATACAGAAGCCGCGGTAGAAAAAATTGGCTTTTTGAAAACCAAGCACTGTCTGTGTGTGTGTGTGTGTGGGGGGGGGGGGGGGGGGGGGGGGGGTAAGTGAGTGCGTCATCAAGGCCTGTTTGACGTTAATGGGCACTAATGATATGGTCTATAATTGTTATGGTGACTAAACTAGCATGAAGGGAGCCCCCACGCTGAAACACACACACACACACACACACACACACACACACACACACACACACACAGGCTTGGAGCAGCAGGGGTAAGCTGGTGACAAACGCTCTCAGCAGGCTGTTAAAGGGGCAGTGCGTGGCATGTTAACATCAATAAATCATAACTAAGCACATTCATTTAGAAACATGAGTGTAATTATGAGTGTAAACAAACTGGACCATGGCAGAGCCTGGCTGCCTCTGCTCTGCGCTCCTGAGGGGACTCTCACAGACGAAAGGGCCGGATGGCTTCAGGACAGAACCTTCCTGCAGTGCAGAGTGGACTTCTCACTTTCAGCACGAGCCCCACGGGCCCCGGAGAACCCTGTGGGGTACGGCCCGGTTCAGCCCGTCACATGATGCTAATTGACAGGGTCAGATAGGGCTCAGGCTGTGTAAAGAGAACTAAGACAAAGTGTCTGTGTGTGTTTTGACATGTGAGCAGTGAGCACTGACTGAGTGAGCTGTGTGTGTGTGTGTGTGTGTGTGTGTGTGTGTGTGTGTGTGTGTGTGTGTGTGTGTTTACATGTGAGCACTGACTGAGTGAGCTGTCAGCACACAGCGCTGTCCGTGGTGCTGAATGCTCATTTTAGAGTTAATCAATTGTCAAGACTTTCTCTGTTCAAATGTAGCTGTTGATTTGATTCAGCCAACATCTCCCTCCTAACTGAATAAACACAGATGCTTTGTGGCATTCAATTGCTTGCTCGCTCCTTCTCTCTCTCTCTCTCCCCAGTCTCTTGCTCTCTCTCTCTCTCTCTCTCTCTCTCTCTCACACACACACCTCGTTGTGCTACAGTATGTGATTTAGCTGCTGTCAATGTAAATTGCACAGTCTTTTCTGGCAAAACAATAGCACTGGCATGCAGTAGAGACTGCCACTCATCTGACCATGGTCTCACTTCTTACAACCTTCTGTTATGTAAAGCAGGGCTTCGCAACCTTTTTTGTGCCAAGGACCGGTAGAGACATGGAAAAAAAGGTTGCGGACCGGTTGTCAATTTGAATGGTTTTAGTTACATATATATTTACTCACCAGGTGGCAACAAAGGGTAAATAACAGCCTTTTGTGTTGTACTGTATGTAGTAGTGATGCGCGGGTCACCCAGAACCCGCCGGGTCCCGCGGGCTGGCCCGCCCCGCAGGCGGTCTGGGTTGGCAAATTATGAAAATATCGCGGGTGCGGGCGGGGCAGGCTCAGAACGTGACAAAGCAACATTATTAAATAATTTAGAGCAGTGAAACATGCAGAGTAACCCTTTGATAAGATGTGAACTCTCTCTCACACATGTAGGCCTACACACAATCAGACTCTGAAGCCCTCTCTATAGCCTACATGGAGTAAAGAAACGCTTCATTGAGGTAGTCTATGTGCTCTCAAAACAAACATTTTGGAAGGATTATTCGCTATAATTATTATTTGAAGTGTCCATAAAACTAATGCCACCGCAGATTTTCTGTTGTGGAGCCGACTGTGATCTATTTGTCAACTTTACTGCAATGTGAGTAGCCTAGGCTGTGACCAATTGAGAGCGCATGAGTGTAGCGACGCCTTCCTTGAACTTAACATAACAAAAACTAAAGAGGTATGTATAGACTTTAGACGTAGCCCCTGTTCTACCCAGAACAGTGTCGTCCATGGCCAACCAGTGGAGATCGTATCCAGTTACAAGTATCTGGGCACGATTATTGACAATAAACCGAAATTTGATGTAAACACTGACATGCTGTGCAAGAAGGGCCAGCAACGCCTTCACTGTCTTAGGAAACTAGCCAGGTTCAATGTCGACAAAAACCTGATGAAACTGTATTATAGTGCCTACATTCATTCGGTCATTTCCTTCTCCTCTATAGGTAGAAATCATACGTGATGTTTCAGTTCCTGATACTGACACTTGCACTGGCACTTTATGATGGCACTTTTATGATGGCACTTTTATGATTTTATGATTCTATGATTTTATGATTTTTATTTTTATTTAAGATGGCACTTTTATTGTTTACTTCTTGTCTCTGTGAGGATGTCTTATTATCCCTCCACCAGAGTTGGTTGCATTTTAATTTGTATTTGTCCCGTTGACCTTACTGATAATTTCGTTCAATTTTTTTTCTATTCAATTTTTTCTTTTATCGTTTGCACCAGACTTGCTCAAGTTAGGTTGTCCCATGCTATGTTGTCAGTCACATGTCTGTTGTTGTTTTGTTTGCCTGCACTACTGCCTGCTGTAAACCAATTTGCCCTTTCGGGACACTAATAAAGAACTTGAACTTGAACTTGAGGTAATTAAAAGAAATCAGACAGCGAGTCTGAAGCCGTATGTGCAAGCCGTCTGCAGCACCTGCTGCAACCCTGACCAATTGTGAGCGCATGAGGTAATTAAAAGAAATGGAAGAACTGTTTCTGTAGACTACCTCTACCTGGCTGCTACCTCCATTTGAAGACCTTGGATTAATTGAAGAAAGACCGACAACAGCTGAGTTTGTAACGAAGCAGAAAGAAATCAACGACATGAAAGAAGCCGCGCAACGCATCCAGAACAGTACAACTGTTGTCGCGCACGCACGCATGTGAGTGTGTGTGTGTGTGTGTGTGTGTGTGAGAGAGAGGGGGGAGAGAGACAGAGTTATTAGCCACTTTGCACACCTTGGGAGAGCTCTGCTGTGCTCCTCCTGAGTCGTGGAGACATATTACACATGCGGGCTGCTGGGTTGGGCTGGGTTCAGAATTTTCAGATATTTTAACGGGCTGGGCGGGG
>NC_139643.1:44924010-44929010 GCF_964638095.1 Poromitra crassiceps | reverse complement strand
GGCTACCACTACATTATGCTGATGTAACAGTATGTGTGAGAGTGTTTGTGTGTGCTGTCCACATCAGTGTGTTTGAATGAGTGAATTGAAGTGAGTGTGTATGTGTGCGTGTGTGTGTGTGTGTGTGTGTGTGTGTGTGTGTGTGTGTGTGTGTGTGTGTGTGTGTGTGTGTGTGTGTGTGTGTGTGTGTGTGTGTATGTGTGTGTGTGTGTGTGTGTGTGTGTGTGTGCGTGTGTTAGACGCAGGTTGAGGTAGTGATTACAGCCTATACAACCTGACAGTTTCAACAGCTTTCACCCTAAGGGGGGTGCTTGGAAAAACTTGTGCCCACACACCTGCATATTAACTTACCGCAACACACACACACACACACACACACACACACACACACACACGAAGCCCCAGGGCACACAATAACCAAGCTGCTGCATTTCAAGCAGGTAACGCGGAGAAAAACACACTAAATCCATAAGCAACCGCCACTCTCTCTCTCTCACACAGTCCACACACACACACACACACACACACACACACACACACCGCTCAGTCACATCTGTCAGATGAGGTTTCCTCTCGTGCTGATGGCCTGTCAGGTTGTCATGTGATGATGTCATGTGATGATGTCATGTGATGATGTCATGCGATTGAGTTTTCCTGCTGGCTAAATGTTTCATTCATGAGCGACGTCTCTGCTCCCCGGCTGACGTTGGTTTGTCTAAAGGTGCTTTGTGTGCAACAATAAATCCACCCTGCATTAATATGAGACATTACTCTAATTGCCAGAAACAAACAGGAGCGGCGCGCAGAGGATTGTCAGCCTCCTTGGGCTCTTATCCATCTTCCTCGCTCTTCAAAACAAGCGCAGACAGGAAGCGATGGGGTTTCTGGGAAATCTCTTCATTTGGATAAACATGAACAACGCTACAAATAGCAGCCGACAGAAAATGAGCTCCGAGTCATTAAATGATAACAGAAATATGAAGGTCTGATTGATGACACCCAACGCTCACTTTTTTTTATTAGATTTTGTCTTTTTAATGTATTTCTCCTCCCCGTGGTGATATCTGTAGTCTGTTTGCTGTCTTCATTTCATTACTCATTTTGTTTGATGGATGTCATGTTTAGGGACGTGCGCGACGAGACGGTTCAACGCTTAAACGTCCGCTACCCTCGTTAGCGGCTGTGTCCATAGGACACAACGTGTATTTGAGAAGCTAGGATCTTTCTGCAATTCATTCTCTATGGTAAGGACATGCTAGGAGCGCTCCTCTTTCAAGGACTGCACCAGGGGCCAGTTGCACCAAGTGGTCTTAACTATGCCTGGTCGTAACTCCTACGTCGGTCTTAGTTAAGACCAGTCTTTAGAGTGGATTTACGCCTGTTGCACCAATAGAGCTTACATCTGGTCTTAACTACACTGGTCGTAGCAAGGCGCGTCCATGTGAATTGCCGGGGGATGTGCCCCGATTGGCCCAAAAATGTGCCTCGCGCCGTCACCCACTACTGTATGTGCATCACTACACCCTCCCTCCTCCCACCCCCCTCCTCCTGTGGAAACTCCGGGGGGGAAATGGCGGCGATTAGTGCCAAGCAGTCTGAATGAAATTGAATGTAACGTTCCCAATTCTATGTATTAAATTCTAAAAAACGGCCCTCAACATTTGGGAAGGCTAAGCCACACAACTAGTTCGTTATAATCTACCATCATGCTTCGATGGCGACGTTATGACGATGAGGACGGTAAGGACTCAATTACAGCAGGTCTCCGCTGATAGACACGGAGATCTCTGCTACAGGCAGGCACCCTTACCCTTAGACCCTTACGCCTCCTCCTGACCAGGCGTAAGAGTTACGCCTGGGCGTTGAGTCAGAATAAAACCACGCATAACCACTCGACCGGAGCAATAGCAAACTACCTTCAGGACAGGGCATGTGGACGTTAACCTGCGAGTAGCCTACAGCAGGGCCTGATGCTAGCTATATGCTAACGTGTTAGCCACACAAGATAACGCAGCTCAAGATACGCTTCCACTCAACTTTGTTGAAGGCAAAGGGCTTCCGAACGTTAATGGACTAATATTGAGCCTGAATACACGGCCCCGCGGGGACTTCTGTTTTGTAATGTGCGATGTTCATAATAAACGGCGCAATGTGCCGCGCGCGATTTTGTTATTGACATAATTAACGTCTCGCATGGAGATGACTCCTACATGAATATTTCTCCGGGGCGTACGAGCAGGCGAGGAGAGAGAGAGAGAGAGATAGGAGCTGCAGACTGAGGGGCAACCAGCAAGACAGCGAAGCTCGCGCTGTGTCACCACGGAGGATTTCCCCTCTCTCATCTCATCAACAGCGCTGTGCTGGAGACTCTTCCATGTCCCAAAAGTCAACTGGAAGAAGCGGCCAAAACAGAGGGACTGAATGGGAAACTATCCATCAATCAGCTAAATATAAATAGAGTCATTTCCATGTTGCCAGACACTCTTGACAGTTTGAGCCTCCCGGCCCACAACAAGCAGTTTTATTAGCCAACGTGTATTGACGATGTGGTGCGGGATTGCCCTGTGTAGTACTACACTGTGTAGTTGTTTGAGCAAATTGCTCCAGCTGAGAAACAAGGCTATCTCGGTGAGTACTCGAGCAATTTAAAAAAAAATTGTCACGATGAGTTTATTAGCTAAAATAGGGTCCAGGTTGAAAAGATTATCCTTTAATAACAAATCAAATCTGTCCGCTGTGGGTCGATGAGCTAAATAAACATGATCGTGTGTGATAAAAGCGTTGCATGCTGGGAGGTGGTGGGGGACCCACCGTGACAGTGCTGCCTGTGAATCTCCAAACGAACCACAATGGTTCGCTCAGCGCCGCGCTCAGCGCTCAGCGCTCGCCATTGAAATGCAGAACGCATGTGCTTGGCGGCAGATGGCCGGCCTGGTCTGTGTGCGGCGTGCGAACTGTTGATGGCAACATTTGCATGAATCGTGTCACTTTCCCTCTCTGCCTGAAAAAGCTTTGCTGTTGTTTTCCATGCTGACAATCTGCTGGGCCATCTTTCTTCACCAGGCAGGCAGGATAAATGGGGGGAAAAATGGCCACTTGTGTGTTTTTTTCTTTCCCTTTTTCTTCATAACAGACAGAATTCAGCACCACAGAAGAAGAAGAAGCCAAAGTGCAGCTGTGCCACACACAAAAGACCTCCATCACTCCTGCTGCCTGTTTCTCCTCAAATAATTTCTTACATTTTCATTGTACAAGCCCAAGGCCATGTGACAAAGCTCTCAGCAACATGAAAACACACTCTGTGTGTGTGTGCGTGTGTGTGTGTGTGTGTGTGTGTGTGTGTGTGCATGTGAAGTTGAGGCAGAGGGAGGGGCGAGGATGAAGGGTGTGAGGAGGAGGAGGAGGAGGAGGAGGAGAGGGTATCTGAACATCAAACAGACAGCGGGCTTTCTGTCTCCATGCTCCTGCCTACTGAACAGCTAACTGTGGTCCAAATTCTATAGGCTGCTCACTTTAGCTAGTGTGTGTGTGTGTGTGTGTGTGTGTGTGTGTGTGTGTGTGTGTGTGTGTGTGTGTGTGTGTGTGTGTGTGTGTGTGTGTGGGTGTGTGTGTGTGTGAGGGTGCGTGCGCGTGTGTACGTGCTTCTCCTCCTCTCTCTGGACTCCTCCTCACTCTCTCCCTCCATCTGACTCTCTCACCTGCTTCTCCTCCTCTCTCTGGACTCCTCCTCCCTCCCTCCATCTCTCCCTCTCCTCCTCTCTCGCTCTTACCGTTATCAGCGCCTTCTGTATGCGTGTGTGTTCGTGTCAAACTCTATTATTATTCATACACCTTATGCATGTAATATCTGTATACATATGAGCATGCAAAGCAAGCGTGTGTAATAAAACATATGAGCATGCAGAGCATGTGTGCGTGTGTGTGTGTGTGTGTGTGTGTGTGTGTGTGTGTGTGTGTGTATAATATGTAATATACATAGAGCGTGCGCGCGTGTGTAATACATATGAGCATGCAGAGCCTGTGGGCGCAGGGGCCTCTCCACATGCATGATGCCATCAGATCACAAAGCAAGCAGCCCTCCTTCTGTCACTCAATCTCTCTCTCTCTCTCTCACACACACACACACACACACACACACACACACACACACACACACACGCAGCCATGCACACACACACACACACACACACACACACACACACACACACACACACATGTTTCTTCTCACGCCTATAGTCAAGCAATACAAGAACACACAGCATGGACTTCATTGAACAAACAAAAAAAGTTAAGAGAAGAAATCGAATATGTGAGCAGGAATGGTCACGGACTCTCTCTCACACACACACGCACGCACATGCACACGCACACGCACACGCACACACACTTACTACCCACTAGCTTTTTCTGTAGTCTTGTTTACCTTATACTCTGCTGAGCAACATTCACAAGAGCCGACACTCTCTCTCTCTTGCTCTCTCTCTCTCACTCACACACACACACACACACACACACACACACACACACACACACACACACATCCTGGGGGGATGCATATCCTCAGACTCAGCGGTAGCTCTGAGGAGGCATCCTGATCAGAGCAAAAAAGTGTGTGTGAGAGAAATATATAGAAAGAGAGAGTGAGAGTGCGTGCGCGTGTATGTGTGTGTGTGTGAGTGAGAGAGAGAGAGAGAGCGAGAGAGAGAGAGAGAGAGAGAGAGAGAGAGAGAGAGAGGGGGGGGGGGGTGTTGTAAGGCACTCCACAGCTTTTTGCTATTTCATAGGCAGCCTTGGGTGAATGGATTATTCATGTGTGGGGAGTGGGGGAGCGCTATGGAGAGATAGAAAGTTTGGAAGAGTTAAAGAAGTGTTCAGAGAAACAGGAAGAGAGAGAGACACTGGCAAACAATGAAAGAGGAAGAGAGAGAGACACGCAAACAATGAAAGAAAGAAAGAAAGCTGGAGGGGGAGAGAGAAGGGACAAAGTAGTACAGAGTGAC
>NC_139643.1:44906510-44919010 GCF_964638095.1 Poromitra crassiceps | reverse complement strand
CACATTGGGTGCCAGCCATGTTTTCATTCCTGTAGGTAAGTTGTGCCAGGGGTGTTTTTGACGATTCTGGCTCATTTTAGAACAGCCGAGGATTCTTTTCTGTTAAGAATTCATGAACACCAATCATCTAAAAATAACTAATAGAATGTGTGCTTTCTCTGTCTAAAAGAGTTAGTTTGCAGAGTTAGTAGTTATGTAGATATTAGCCGTTGAGTACAGCATGGTTTCAGCGTCTGGAAATTTATTCAGAGATAAATGGCTTTTTGTGAAACAGTCACTTTAACCATTCATTTTTGGCATCAGTAAGACCGTCAGACATTCTAAACAATAGTTTTGAACAGTAATTTCCTCCATAACAACAGGAAACACCCCTCTCATTCAAACTCCTCCCTCCGTGTGTCTTCTCCTCCTTCCTCCTGGCTTCAGCGGGCGTGTCAGAAGCGCGTTGTGCTGCCTGCCTGTCTGTCTGCGTGCCTGCCTGCCTGCTTGCCTGCGTGCGGGGACGAGTCTGAAATGGATTACTGTAAAATCGCCAAGCCATTTCCTTGAATGGCTTGCTCCCGCGGTGTGTGTGTGTGTGTGTGTGTGTGTGTGTGTGTGTGTGTGTGTGTGTGTGTGTGTGTTCGCGCGTTGCTCCGCGGCTCTGGGGGGGAGGGGATCTCTGTCCGTTCTGTGTGTGTGTCTCCGGCTTCTGACTGTAAAATCGCCAAGCCATTTCCGCGGGAGGCGGCTGCTTTACGGGTCCCGTGGCTGTGACTTCTCTCTGTATCTGTCGCCACTTAGTGGTCGGTAAAATAGATTACACACATGCTCTTGCTCCTATAGTTATCTCGAAGATGTAAAAGGGGTTGATTGATGTCCCACCGTCAAAAAAACATGTAAGACGAGTTAGGTCGTCCTTGGCACTTAAGCGCTGGATTATGTAAGACGAGTTAGGTCGTCTCTGGCACTTAATGTGTTAAGCACTCATTTGGAATCATATCTAAAAGCTGACACTAGGCGGCAGTATTTCTTTAGTCAACGTCAAAATACCTACATGTTCAGTAGAAGAAGAATAAAACGGTAGAAGAAGAAGAACAACGTTAACCAACACAACTCACACAGGGAAAGCTAAAAGCTAAAGCTAACGATAGACGTTTTGTTGTCAGCCCTCAAGGGATTTCCTTGGGATGATGAGAGGAGATGTTTTGCCAGGTTTAACGTTAGGACACACGCAAATATGGATCAAACGCAGACTTAACACAGCGCAAATGCCTGGGTAGACTAGGCGGACGGAATGGAGGTAACATCTCCCTGCTCTTTAGCCTACTCACGGCTGATTTGTGCCACTTATAAAGGGACGCAACGGGCTTGTTGACACAAATATATCGTCATATCGCCCAGCCCTAATCGGTATCACTTTGAGGGTATTGTTAGTGGGAACGGTACCAGCCCGGGTGATGAGAATGTACGCTGGTTCTGTGAGACACTTTGGATAACAGCGTTCACTCTGCACACTGCTGTTCTGCATCTCTGCTCATAATATGTGATTTCTCTGGATGGCTGTTCATATCTACAGGAGGATGTTAACCAATCTGATGCTAATATGATCTGTTCATATCTACAGGAGGATGTTAACCAATCTGATGCTAATATGATCTGTTCATATCTACAGGAGGATGTTAACCAATCTGATGCTAATATGATCTGTTCATATCTACAGGAGGATGTTAACCAATCTGATGCTAATATGATCTGTTCATATCTACAGGAGGATGGAACCAATCTGATGCTAATATGATCTGTTCATATCTACAGGAGGATGTTAACCAATCTGATGCTAATATGATCTGTTCATATCTACAGGAGGATGTTAACCAATCTGATGCTAATATGATCTGTTCATATCTACAGGAGGATGTTAACCAATCTGATGCTAATATGATCTGTTCATATCTACAGGAGGATGTTAACCAATATGATGCTAATATGATCTGTTCATATCTACAGGAGGATGGAACCAATCTGATGCTAATATGATCTGTTCATATCTACAGGAAGATGGAACCAATCTGATGCTAATATGATCTGTTCATATCTACAGGAGGATGTTAACCAATCTGATGCTAATATGATGAGCTGACTGTGAGACACAAAACACATCAGACCTGCTCTACTCCCTAACGCTTCTCCTCATCAGTTCACAGTTTGTTCACAGACTCACAGTGTGCGCCTCCAGAATTATGACCAATCGAGGCCTTTCCCCAAATACCAATCTATTCAGCGATTTTATTTCTCTCCAATATCAGTCAAGCTTGCCTGCGCCCAGACCTTCTGAACACGCCATCGACTTGACTGTTTCCGGCCTGGCATCGTGACATGAAACGTTTTCTTCCTTTCTTTCTTTTTGGTCGAAAAATCATCCGTCCAATGAGCATCGAGCTGTGTGTCCGAACCAAGGCGGAGTTATCACAACAACCGACCGCTATTAGACAAGCTAGATGCTGCTATCGAGGCTGTTCTAAGCACCAATTACTTTGAGATCCAAACAGCACTGAAGGCATTTATGACAGGCCAAGTCACGGCTACGCATCAGCGTTGACTTAAAATGACGTTAGCTTCAGGCGGAGATGTGGGTCTCCAGGGAAAATCAATCCCTCTTCCCCGGGGAAATCACTTAGAGTGGAGGCAATGTCAGACTGAAGAGGGAAACGGAGTCTAACGAGTTGACATTCAGTCTGATATCAGGCTATAGTCAAGCTGCTGCTGTGGTCCCAACATGACGATCTCTCTCTCTCTCTCTCTCTCTCTCTGTTTCTCTCTCTGTCTCTCTGTCTCTCTCTCGCTGTCATGGCAATGCTGACAAATTCTGATTTGAGCATTTAAATACAAATCACATTTTATATCACATGTCCACGTGGTCCAGAATTGCAATTGAAAACATGCAACTCCACATATATAAACCATGAGCTCTGGGTCACCTGGGAGAGAAAATAATCAGAATAGAGGCACTTTTATCTGCAGTGCACCGAGCCTGAGACACACACACACACACACACACACACACACACACACACATCCCTGACACAGACACACACACACACACACACACACACACACACACCTGACACACATCCCTGACACAGACACACACACACACACCTGACACACATCCCTGACACAGACACACACACCTGACACACATACCTGACACACACACACCAGTGTTTCCCCTACCATTCTACGGGCCTGGTGGGCCCGCCAGGCCAACGACGCCCCCGCCAGGCCAGAAAAAAAAAATTATTATTATATTATTAGGGGAAACACTGCGTGCACACACACACACACACACACAGACACAGACACACACACACACACACACACACACACACACACACACACACACACACACACACACACACACACACACACACACACACACACAGACACACACACACACACACACAGCTGGGAAAGTTGGGCAGACTTGCTTCATCAGACAATGAAAGCTGGAAGCATCAAATCCAGAGACACGACTGAGTTCCCTCAGCGCCCGTGGCAAAGATCTGCCTGCTGGAACGCTTATCAGAGAATTCAAACACACGTGATGGAGAGGGCGCCAGGTTGGGGCTTATCATGCAAATTGAGCCTGTCATTGTTCCGTGATTTTGTTCATAATTAGCTGTGGTCACTCACTGGTCAAGTGCTTTCAAGTGTTCCGTGTGAATGTTTAATGCAGGCTGGCCTGCAGCGCCACACGGCTCGATCAGCTTCATTGTACTCGGCATGAATTATGAACGGCTTCCAGAACACATCAGTGTGTTTCTCTCATAGCGCCTGGCATCTTCTCATAGAACACATCAGTGTGTTTCTCTCATACCGCCTGGCATCTTCTCATAGAACACATCAGTGTGTTTCTCTCATACCACCTGGCATCTTCTCATATAACACATCAGTGTGTTTGTCTCATACCACCTGGCATCTTCTCATAGAACACATCAGTGTGTTTGTCTCATACCACCTGGCATCTTCACATAGAACACATCAGTGTGTTTCTCTCATACCACCTGGCATCTTCTCATACCACCTGGCATCTTCTCATAGAACACATCAGTGTGTTTCTCTCATACCACCTGGCATCTTCTCATATAACACATCAGTGTGTTTCTCTCATACCACCTGGCATCTTCTCATACCACCTGGCATCTTCTCATAGAACACATCAGTGTGTTTCTCTCATACCACCTGGCATCTTCTCATAGAACACATCAGTGTGTTTCTCTCATACCACCTGGCATCTTCACATAGAAGTTAGAACACATCAGTGTGTTTCTCTCATACCACCTGGCATCTTCTCATAGAACACATCAGTGTGTTTCTCTCATACCACCTGGCATCTTCTCATATAACACATCAGTGTGTTTGTCTCATACCGCCTGGCATCTTCTCATAGAACACATCAGTGTGTTTGTCTCATACCGCCTGGCATCTTCTCATAGAACACATCAGTGTGTTTGTCTCATACCACCTGGCATCTTCTCATAGAACACATCAGTGTGTTTGTCTCATACCACCTGGCATCTTCACATAGAACACATCAGTGTGTTTCTCTCATACCACCTGGCATCTTCTCATACCACCTGGCATCTTCTCATAGAACACATCAGTGTGTTTCTCTCATACCACCTGGCATCTTCTCATAGAACACATCAGTGTGTTTGTCTCATACCACCTGGCATCTTCTCATAGAACACATCAGTGTGTTTGTCTCATACCACCTGGCATCTTCTCATACCACCTGGCATCTTCTCATAGAACACATCAGTGTGTTTGTCTCATACCACCTGGCATCTTCTCATACCACCTGGCATCTTCTCATAGAACACATCAGTGTGTTTCTCTCATACCACCTGGCATCTTCACATAGAACACATCAGTGTGTTTCTCTCATACCACCTGGCATCTTCTCATAGAACACATCAGTGTGTTTCTCTCATACCACCTGGCATCTTCTCATAGAACACATCAGTGTGTTTCTCTCATACCACCTGGCATCTTCACATAGAACACATCAGTGTGCTTCTCTCATACCACCTGGCATCTTCACATAGAACACATCAGTGTGTTTCTCTCATACCACCTGGCATCTTCTCACAGAACACATCAGTGTGTTTCTCTCATACCACCTGGCATCTTCTCATAGCTGTTGTGGAAGTCTTGTTTAGAAATGAGAAGCTCTAGACGACTCTCTTTCTCTCTGTCACTCTCTGGCTTGGTCTTTGTAGCTGTGACCAGCAGTTCTAGAAGTCACTCTGTCAGTCTGTCGCTCCACTAAAAGTTCTTTAGCAGGTACAGTTTTCACCCTAGGAGGCTGGAATTTGGCATGGAGGTCAAGTGTGTGTGTGTGTGTGTGCGTGTGTGTGTGTGTGTTGTGTTCATGCCGATTGGCTAAGAGGCAATCTGGGAACCCATCGGTTAAACAAAAAAAACAAATGTTTTCCTCTAACCTCTGGGGGCAGCAGCCCCGTTTCAATGTGGTGCAACAGGAAGTTAAGAGGCGCGGTCGGCAGCGGAAGAAAATCCCTTTCCGCTCCCTGCAAGCTCTATCATTGGCTCCAACCGACCGGCTCTGCCCATTAACTCATTGAGTGCCAGCCACTTTTGGAGAACGGACGCTCCCAGTGCCAGAGTTTCAGAGCGTTTTCAGTGATTTCTCGAGGCCCACAGAATATTGTGTGATATTACTATGTAAACACCGAACACGCAAAAAGAACAAGGAGACTCTATTGTATCATCAGCAAAAAAAAGTTTATTGATATCATTTTCCGTTCTTTAGTTATCAGCCAGAGAAGATAGGTCAAAAACAGCAAATACAGGCATTTCTATCTAGCAGCTGAGATATTCAGCCTTTTGTGAAATGCAGCATTTCAAGCACATTCACTGACTCTAGCTAATATTTTCTGATGTAGTGACGTGGTGTAGTTGTGTGCTGCCCTGGGTGCCCCACCCCCCTCTCCCCCCCTCAGCTACAAACTCCTCCCCACACTAGTAACACACAGCCTCACGCACCCAGCGTCTATGTTCGGAGTGCTTTTTGTGCGCCGCCTCCCAGGCAGCGCGACAAGGAGCATTTCCTTGTCGCGCTGCCGGACTGCAGGGAAAGGGTTGGCACTTCGGCGTCGGGTGCTGCCTTTCTGGCGGCTAATCGTGTGAAGAAACTATGCAGACAGACAGACAGAGGCAGAGGAGCTCAGTTGTGTGCGCGGATTGACTGCTGTTGCCAGGCACCGTCAGTTGCAGCCAGAGCAATCTACATGGCTCTGGGCTGCAGCATGAGCGCTTTCTCTTTGATCAGGGGGCTTTTTCAGGCTATATTTCGGACATTTCTCTAATCTGGAGAGCACTGTCGCCACCTAAGGGTTCTGTAAAATAGGTTATAGACCTCCAATAGCTACAATATTTGTACAGGAGATGCAGAAGGCTTTGATCGACGTCCCACCGTCAAAAAACGCATTGGACGTCGATCGACGTCCTTGGCACTCTACGTCACTATTTAATTGGACGTCGAAAGACGTCCATGGCACTCAATGAGTTAATGGATTTATTTTCCGCTCCCTGCGTGTTGCTCTCAAATCCGTCCGTCGCTATGAAACAACAATAACAACTCTAGCTCGTTGCTAGTAGCAAGTAGCAACTTGCTATGTGCCGAAAATGGTAAGTGTTGACTACACACCGACACCGGTCACATTCACTTCATTTTGATGGGGTAAAGCGCAGCATGTGTGTGAGCGCTGTTACACCCCTTTTGACAGAGCCTGCTGACAGATTTTTGATGCAAGTCGAAAGTCTGTCTGGAGAGATTAGCTAAAATGGGGCAGGGGGGGAAGGGGGGATTTCCAAATGCAGGGTGGCAGAGTCAGAGCCTTAGGTTTGGCTGCCCCTGCCATCCTGGATTTTGGAAATTTGCACATGTGGTCGTCTCAGCTATTGCGAAGTCTCTCTCTCTCTCTTTCTATCTCTCTCTCTGTGTGTGTGTGTGTGTGTGTGTGTGTGTGTGTGTGTGTGTGTGTGTATGTCTCTCTCTCTCTCTCTGCCTGACACGTGCAAAAAATGAGAGATTATCCTTGCTCAATATTCCCCCCCGGTAAAATCAGCCTGTTTGTGAGATCAAGCATGTATTATATAAACAGTACAGCTGTGTGTGTGTGTGTGTGTGTGTGTGTGTGCGTGTGCGTGCGTGTGTGTGTGTGTGTGTGTGTGATTGCCACACCAAGGCACAGAGGCCGAGGTGTGCACCGAGCCTGAGACACACACACACACACACACACACACACACACACACACACACACACACACACAAACAGAGACAGTTCCACTTGGTTGTAATGGAGCTGGACCCTAGAGAGTGACAGCCAGGCCGTTGCGCATGAGCAGCCATTACCCAGAAGGCAGTGCGTCACGGCCGAGGGACTGCCGCCCGCTCGCCCGCCCACTCTCCCCACCTTTCACCCCCCATCCATCTCTCTCTCTCTCTCTCTCTCCCTCCCTCTCTCTCCCTCTCTCACTGTCCCTCTCTCCCTGCCTCTCTCTCTCCCTGCCTCTCCCTCCCTCGCTCTCTCGGGAATGTGCAGGTGTCAGAGAGACCCTCTGTCCTTTTCAGCATGAAATAAATGAAATGAAACATTTGCATTGCGTATCGCACCGCTAGGATTGGGTTTTATTTGAATCATAAAACAGCGTCACATTAACGGAGCGACGGTCTGCAGCTTCGGGCTGCGTTGTCACACTGGAAAAGGTCATAGGCTCCCATGAATCATCTACGGTGGCCCACAGGGGACAGGCCGTCGCATTCGTGCGTGAATAATTTAATATTTGGACAGATCATTTTTAATTACATGAACATGAACATTTCATGAAATTTCCACGGCTATGTTTGCCCCCGAGCCCCAGTTACTCACCGCTACCTGGAACTGAGAGCAATTCAATTAGCAAAATAATGAAAGAAAGGTGGCGAAAACAGCCTACTTCCAACTAATGAATGCTCCCAAACTAAAAGCGAGCAGTGTAAAGGCCGTTTCTCACTGGTGCGGTGCGGAATGCGTTGCGAAATGCGATGCGATATTTCGTGCGGATTTTCCGCATTGCAAACTATACACACAGGTGCGGGTGCGAATTATTCGCATTCCCACGTTCATTTTCCGTCTGCGGAAAAACAGTGAGCAGAGACCACGATGGAGTCAAGCAGTAGTAGTAGCAGTGATGATGACCTGCTCCTCATTTTGCTGAGAAAACAAACGAGAAAGAGGAAAAGAAGGTTCTGGGTTCACCCAATTTGAGAGAGGCGCACAGAACATGGCGAGTTTCATCAGCTGGTCCAGGAGCTGCGCCTGTATCACGGTCGCTTCAGGCAGTATTTCAGAATGGGAGTTGAGCAATTTGAGGCTCTGTTGGGGATGATAGCCCCTCACATAATGAGGAAACACACAAACTACCGCAAACCTATCGACCCTGAACAACGACTGGCAGTGTGTTTGAGGTGAGCATTTTCATGTAATTTATTTTGTTTACCGTCTTTTGCTTTAAAAAAAATCACGATATACGAGGGATCAGTGTTTGTAAACAAACGAGGAAACTGGGGGGGACGTTCACGCTAGGAAGGCTATAGATATCCTGTAACGTTACAGTAGACTATGAACACAAATTTAATCATCACCATGCCAAACAGCAGCGCAGCTCCATACTACAATGTGACGTCAGTTGTAAATAAAGGATTTCATTGGTCAAACGTATCTTGCCGCATCCGAAAACCCGCGGAAGTCAAAGTCCGTGCGGAAAAATAAACCCCCGCACGAATGTTCCGCCTCGGTGTGCGAGGTTCAATTGCAACTCATTAAAACATTTTGTTGCAAATCTCCGTGCCGAATATTCGCGCGAAAATCCGCACCGGTGTGAAACGGCCTTAAGAAAGACGAGTGGCCCGATATATTGAAGGCTTTTTCACTTTTGGGGCTACAGTCTAAGGGGACATTCAGACCAAAAGCGTTTTTTCCAGTCAGAACGCTATTAAAATCATGTCGAGAGCGCTTCCATTGTGCACAAAACACAGCGCACGGAGCGGGTTTTTAGTGCTCCGTTTTATTTTCCCCTGCAGTCGCGCGCACTAGAGTTGACGAGACAACAACCACACGGACGGTAGCCAGCTGGTTTTGTCTGTTTGATGTTGTTGACTGTCAACATGAAAGCCAGATTATTGCCAATTCTGGCAGCAGCAGAGGTTGAAAATCCCTCGGGAGGAGAAAAGGTATGGATGAGTGAAAAATGACGATCAGGGCGCTTTTCCTCTAATGTTCAACTTTTTTCAGCTTTTTTCAGACGCCACCAGCGCTGAAACGCCAGGTGCGTTCATTAAAAGAGGAGCACGTCTAGCGCGTCCTTACATAGAGAATGAATTGCAGAAAGACGCTGGTAGCTCCAAAAACGCTTTTGGTCTGAATGGCCCCTAACCCCCCCAAAGGGTGCTCCTTCCCTGTGTGTGTGTGTGTGTGTGTGTGTGTGTGTGTGTGTGTGTGTGTGTGTGTGTGTGTGTGTGTGTGTGTGTGTGTGTGTGTGAGAGTGTGTGTGTGTGTGTGTGTGTGTGTGTGTGTGTGTGTGTGTGTGTGTGTGTGTGTGTGTGTGTGTGTGTGTGTGTGTCCTTCCCCTCGCCTCCAATCTGCGTGCTGCAGGCCAACATGCAGCCACACTCATTTCTCTGAATTCGCCACCTGGTTTTCCAAGAAATCAAGGTCACATAACGAGCATCACTGTGCCCGCCCCCTCGCTAGGGTTCCTTTTTTTCTTTTTTTTTCCCCCCCGCCCCATTTTCTCCCCAATTGTACTTGGCCAATTTTCCCCTGCTGCTCCACCCCTCTGCCGATCTGGGGAGAGCTGTAGACTAGCACCACGCTTCCTCCGACACATGCGCCGTTGCCAGCCTCTTCTTTTCACGGGGAGCTTCACCGGGCAGGACGTACAGTAGCACGTGGGAGGATCACACTATTCCCACCAGTCACCCTCCTCGCTAGGGTTCCTGAGGGAACGTTACAGGTGGACGACGTGGGTGTGAGAATGTGTTGCTCAGTTTGCCTCTGTGAGCCGGTTTTCATTGAACAGAACAGACAGTGGTTAGTGGGTTTAGACTTTTAATATAACAGTAGCCTATTTAAGATATTTCAGGCTTTCCAAGGCCTTAAAAATAGATTAGATTATTTAAGACTTTGTCAGATGTTCTGTGGAGCTATATAGATAGCCTCGTCTAACACCTCCTCCTCATATCTCCATCTTTCTCACTTCCTGTCATTGCCTGCCCCCCTCTCTCTCTCCCTCTCTCTCTGATCCTCCCTCTCTCTCTCTCTCTCTCTCTCTCTCTCCCTCTCTCTCTCTCTCTCTCTCTCTGATCCTCTCTCTCTCTCTCTCCCTCTCTCTCTCTCTCTCTGATCCTCTCTCTCTCTCTCTCTCTCTCTCTCTCTCTCCCTCTCTCTCTGATCCTCCCTCTCTCTCTCTCTCTCTCCCTCTCTCTCTCTCTCTCTCCCTCTCTCTCTCTCTCTCTCTCTCTCCCTCTCTCTCTCCCTCTCTCTCTCTCTGATCCTCTCTCTCTCTCTCTCTCTCTCTCTCTCTCTCTCTCTCTCTCTCTCTCTCTCTCTCTCTCTCTCTCCTCTCTCTCTCTCTCTCTCTGATCTTCTCTCTCTCTCCCTCCTCCTCTCTGTCTCTCCTCGTCATCTCCAGCTGTCAGGCTAAAGGCAGCAGACAAATGGATGGACAGGTGAATACCCAGATCCACAGAGGGGCAAACAGAATGATGGAGTGGTGAAATAAAGGAGTGACAGGGTGTGACAGCGCTCAGCTGAGGCGTCTCAAGGCCTTAGGGGCGAGCGAGGAGAGGAGGAGAACAGAGGGGGAAGAACAGAAACAGGGAGGGGGGAGAACTGACGCTTCACTCCAAAATGAGATATATAGCATCTGAAAATAGTGGCACCGGCACACACACACACACACAAAAATCAATTAAAGTAATAATCCATGACATTTTCATCGACGTAAATATACTAATACTAAATGTGAATTTCTATTACTGATAACGGTAGAAATTCAACCTATCTAGTTCATGGCAGCTTTTACATTTGCTACTTTAAAGCCTTCATTTCATTTTCAAAAGAGACCTGCAGAAGATAAATATGCCATGATGGCATTCAGTCACACGCTCCAGTTGTCAAACAGTCAGCAACAAACGGGACATGCATTCAAAAAAGCACAAACATCACCGAAAATATGATATGATCACTCTAAAAACCTTCAAGGGGGGGGAAATAAATTGAAATATCAAAGCCTTTTACAGCCAGTTACATGTATAAGGTGGCAGAAAAACGGTCTTGGCTCGATTCAATGAATGAATAACTTTATGTGTGGAGTATTTCAAACTAATGGGGGCTGTGATGGGTAATCCCTCACGGTATATAAGGTAATGGATTAAGAGACGGCAGAGATGTGAGGGGCAGCCAGGGGGCGCTTCAGAAGTAGAGCACTGTAGATAAATATCGTGTTCTTGTTGTCAAAAGAAATGATAATATGAAATGTCCAAGTCTCATGAGAGCTGGGCCACTTCAGTGACACCACACAAAAAAGTTCTTGTTGGAAAAACAGGTGAATTAGTAATTGACAGTGCAATGTATTCCAAAATATAGAACGATAAGGCAACGACGCAACGGTTGGCAGCACTGACATAGCCAGTCAGAGTCAAGGACATCTTCAGGGTGTTCTACAAGTTAGAAACACATGTGCACCCTACTGCCTGGAAAGTTCACTGTAAAGTAGTGTAAACACGCACAGACGATCAACATAGAGACGCTGCATGAAATAGGCCACCCCCATCACGGGGGAAAGCGCTCCATTCACTTCCGTACACCAGCATAATTTTCCTTGAATTATACATATAGCTAAAAGCTGTTGTGTGTGTAGGGGGGGGGGGGGGGGGACAACAAATGTAAAAAATTGTTTTGGCCGTGGTTTCTGAATGATGCAGTGTCTCTATCGGAAAGCTTGCTGACTACCAATCCGATTGCTTGGATGAAACTACTCTAGCATAATGCAACAGAAGTTAGAAGTCATCAAGCTATTGAAGAACGGTTCAATGTTCATCATACAGTCGTTCATATGGAGTCAACAGTTGCTCAGTTCAAATGGCCAGATTAGCGTTAATGCAACTGCCATGAAGGGAGGTTGTCCAGTGTCTGCAGTGTCCAGTAAACACACTGTGATCTTCTATCTAGTCTTTTTAACCTGTTTTCGCTGCTGAGCCAGTTTGACATCCTAGATATATCCTTCAAACCCCCCCCCAATAAAAAAAAAAGAAAAAAGAAAAAAAAAAGAAAAAGAAGAATACATAAATAAATAAAATAATAATACCCCACTTTGTCCATGGCAGCAACACCGTAGTTAACCCGGCCGTAAAGTAGCCGAGTAGCAATAGCTGCTAAACAGCCCTGCTT
>NC_139643.1:44886284-44906310 GCF_964638095.1 Poromitra crassiceps | reverse complement strand
GGATCGTTCTGGAGACTGAAGTTGACATTGGCCAATCCTGGCGCTTGCTGAGAAGCTGAGAGCTTTCTGCAAAGCCCGACACCAACTAACGTTACGTCTTATTTAGAAATGCGGGGTTAACAGCATTTTTTTTGCAAAGAAGACATTAGCCCGCGTCTATTCTTGTACAAAACATACTTTTCTGCGAAGTATTAGTAAAGTTATAAGCGAAGATCGATTCACAAGGATCTGACAGCTGTCTCCGCCATTTTGTTTTTTCTACATTGTCATTTGAGGTAACCAAAGCCTTTTAGTAAGAGAGTTGCGTCTCATAACCCATGGCCATGGGTTATGGCCATGGGTTACGGTATTTATACCATGGCTGTGAACCAATCAGATTGCTTGATTTGAGAGAGCCGTTTTATAATATACAGTATATAATCTTCATAACTTCTAATGATTTGGTTTGTTTATGATTTGGAGCAGATTCTAGAGTACTGGTACTATTCTGCAGTACACAGTATTTTCAAGCCACATAATGAGTGACCTCAACATGGTTTGAATGCGTCATTTGCTGTTTATTTGCTTTTGAATGTTTAGATGTTGCCTTGGTAATATTGTCAAAAAGGTCAACAGAGTGAGTGAACTGAGGTGAGGAGAGAGCAGAGCAGAGCAGAGACATCCCTCTCTTTGTCTGTCTGTCTTTCTTTGAATAGAGAAAGTGATCAAAAAAAAAGAGAAAGTAAAAAGTTTCAGTCTTCTGTGTTTTGTCTGAAGCCTCATTAGGGGTGACACATTCATTAAAAACGGGAAAATAAATAAACTCCTGGCATCTCAGTGTCATGGGTATAATCCATCTCATGGAAAATATGCATAGATGCACACACACACACACACACACACACACACACGCGCGCGCACACATAAATATACAGTACACACATTTTAATTAAGTATTGACAGATGGCATGATTAGGTTATGTATAGAATCCGCCAGCCGTCTGGTTTAAGAGACTAATTAACTCCTGACGGATTGCATTTCGTAATATCACACTGACACTAAGAACAAAACGTCCCAAAATCATTACATTATAGCCGCCAACAGAAAGATACAAACCTTGACCTATAAATATTAAAAGCACTATTTGCCTGTTCCGTTTGTCGCACACACCACAGATTTATCTTCTTTTGTAAAAGCGCACACACAGCTCTCTTCTCAAAACACTGACCCTGCGTTTTCACAGAAAAAGCACTCTCACTTAGTATGCAAAACTCCAGTCATTTCAACTGAACCGCAGCCGGTCCTCAAGGACTCGAAGCACTAACGAGCATAATTGGTCAAACACCAATCAGAATATCTGGATGAATACAAGGGCCACAGTAATTTTTTTTTGACAATTACCATTATTTTTAGTTAGATGTTGACTAGAATTTGATTTGTACTTGTTTAAATTGTATGCTGATATAGTGCTGTAACGTCAGTTTACAGATTCAGAAAATCTAAAGTTCTTTTGACGCAGCTGCATCAGGAGACAGATGTGTAGGAGACATAATATGCATGTGAAGAGACTACTGCACACTTTCTCTACTTTACATTTAATTATAATTAATTCAATAGAATTATAATGTCATTATTTTATTGAAAAATCACGGTTTGGTTCTGAGACTATCATCCGGAAAACATTCTTTCTACTCGACACCATTTTGCACAAAGGGTAACTGATTGACCAATTATGTGGATAGAATCCCTACTAAAACTATGACTAACTTGTCCAGTGACTGTCTACTCCATCTAGTGGTGTCTTTCACCATTAGTGCTGTCTTGCAAAGGTATTCCACACAAACATAGTGATGTAGGAAAAAAACAGACCAAAAAAAACAGTTATAAAGTAAACACGACACAAACTATGACAATAATTCTTATGCCAATCCTGACCCATGCATGAGCACAATTTAGTGCCGACGCCTGCTGCCGGCAATGACCCCGTCAGCAATCACAGTCCAACTGGGACATTCTGCATGTGGATCTGCCCCAATCCAACCATAATTACCACATGACGCATATAAATGAGCCTGCTTATCAATTGAACAGGGAACGCAGCACTCCGCAGTCCGCACCTGTGGATTCAGTGACAGCTCAAGGGCTCGTCGTCCATAACGAGTTGGGAAGTACGTTATCACCCAGGGGACGGTACTACCCGGGGAAGGGGGCAGGGGTTGGGGTTGGGGGGGTAGGTTTGACATTGGGTAGGTGGTCTTTAGGTTTAGGCTTTGGGTAGGTGGTCTTTAGGTTTAGCCATTGGGTGGGTGTGGTTAGGGTTAGGACCAGGGACTCCACTGGAGGCACAGTGGTCTTTAAGCCCCAAGCCCCTAACCCAAAACCAGGGTGGTACTAGCATCCCCTGGACACTACCGTCCCCTGGACAGTGCTGTATATCCCCACTCATCCTGGACGACGAGCCCAACTGACCTTTGCTTGGAAGCCACAGCTGCCGTGTGCCTTTTTTCGGCCCGTGCTGCGTTCCATCAAACGCTCTAGGCTGCACGGAGCGTTACGGAGGTCGCCAAAGGCACTCGCCAAAGCGAGGCTCTGAGACGAGTTCCGAGTGAGACCGAGCTGCGGCCCAGAATGCAATGCAGCCGGATCTGTCCCTGCGGCGTGTGAAACGCGACGGCCTCTTCGACAGCGTTCCCCTCTTCATCAGCGCTCGGGCTCCTCCTCCTCATCAGCGCTCGGGCTCCTGGAACGTCCTGAACATCACAAATTGGTGACATCAAGCGCGAGATTATCCGAGGGCGCCGATTTCTCCATTCAAGATCAATGGTTACACTTTGCACTCGTTTCAATCAAGCTATTTTTCCCCTGAAGCCGCCTGGAGCGAGCGGAGCTACAGCGCTAACGTGTTGAGCTAACATGCTCAATCTGCTGCCTCCCCATCCCCTTCCCCATCGCCCCCCGCGGCTGCACCCTGAAGATTATTCACCTCCATCTCCCAATGAAGGGGCGCTATCACACTGTCAACCGCCCCAACCCTGCCACACACACACACACACACACACACACACACACACACACACACACACACACACACTATGTGTTTCATTCTCTTGAAGCCATTTTTAAATGTGTTTCTTATTCAAATAGAAACCGTGAAGTTGCTGCTATGTATGAATTTCTTTCCAGGCAAAGGGCAGCTACTTTAAACAATCTCAAATACGTATAAGACGGACAGACACTGCATCATTTCATTTGATTTCCATTCCATGTGTTATTTCATAGTTTTCATGCCTTTACTATTATTACATATAACATTTCAAAAATAGTAAAAAGAAAGATTTGTTTTAACTGTACACACACACACACGCTCACACCCATTGTACACACCCCCCCCCCCCCCCCCCCACACGCACGCACGCGCACGCACACACACACACACACACACACACACACACTCACACCCATTGTACACAAACACCCCCCCCCCACACACACACACACACACACGCACACACACCAACACAGAAATTCCCTGTGCAGAGTGTAATCCAGTAGCTGAACGGTGAGTTATAGCCCATAATTCCCCTGCTCCACATGCAGGGCCTCGGCCTATGGAGGGGGAGATAGCACTCCTGAGGCGCTGAGCACTCACAAAGCTGACTTTACCTGTGTCTGAGAGGCAGCCAGCGTGTGTGTGTGTGTGTGTGTGTGTGTGTGTGTGTGTGTGTGTGTGTGTGTGTGAGTGTGTGTGTGTGTGTGTGTGTGTGTGTGTGTGTGTGTAGGTGTACGTACAGGAGGTGTGTGTGTGCAGCCATACTAGAGGTGTCAAAGTTATCTGCTGAGGCCAGAGAGAGAGAGAGAGCGAGGGGGAGAGCGAGGGAGAAAGAGATACCCTGCTGTCAGCGATGTGCACGGAGGCGTGTAAGACATGGTAAGTGTGTCAATGGCCCTATCTCACACTAACATGTGAGCTACATCTACAGTACACACACGCACACACACACACACGTGCACACACACACACACACACACACACACACACACACACACACACACACACACACACACAGCACAGGCTAGCAGTCAGCAGGCATGCTGCCCTGTCTGTTGTTGTGAACAGGTGAGGGGAAGCTCAACTGCTGAGACAAGCTGAGACACAACAACACTATTCACCAGGTAGACAGACAGACAGACAGACAGACAGGTAGACAGACAGACAGACAGACAGACAGGTAGACAGGCAGGTAGACAGACAGACAGGAGGACAGACAGACAGACAGACAGACAGACAGACAGGAGGACAGACAGACAGGTAGACAGACAGACAGGTAGACAGACAGACAGACAGACAGACAGACAGGTAGACAGGCAGGTAGACAGACAGACAGGAGGACAGACAGACAGGAGGACAGACAGACAGCAGGTAGACAGACAGACAGGAGGACAGACAGACAGGAGGACAGACAGACAGACAGACAGGAGGACAGACAGACAGCAGGTAGACAGACAGACAGACAGACAGACAGACAGGAGGACAGACAGACAGCAGGTAGACAGGCAGGTAGACAGACAGACAGGAGGACAGACAGACAGACAGACAGACAGACAGACAGACAGGTAGACAGACAGACAGACAGGAGGACAGACAGACAGACAGACAGACAGACAGACAGACAGAGAGAGAGAGAGAGAGGGAGAGAGTGGGGGGCAAAGGAAGTACTTGCATGAGAGAGAGCAAAGAGAGGGGAGGAGGAGGAGTGACAGAGAGGAAACGTTTGAGGTGGAAATACCCAGACAGAGGAGGAGAAGTCAGAGTGGGAATCAAAGTGGGAATAGCAGGACAGACAAAGAGGCTGACTGACAGACTGGCTGACTGAGAGACTTGCTGACTGACTGACAGACTGACCAGGAGATAGCTTGACTGGCTGACTGAGAGACTGGCTGATTCGACAGGCTGTATACCTCTCACACCTCTCAGTCTGTAAACCTCTCACACCTCTCAGTCTGTAAACCTCTCACACCTGTCAGTCTGTATACCTCTCACACCTGTCAGTCTGTATACCTCTCACACCTGTCAGTCTGTAAACCTCTCACACCTCTCAGTCTGTATACCTCTCACACCTGTCAGTCTGTATACCTCTCACACCTCTCAGTCTGTATACCTCTCACACCTCTCAGTCTGTATACCTCTCACACCTCTCAGTCTGTATACCTCTCACACCTCTCAGTCTGTATACCTCTCACACCTCTCAGTCTGTATACCTCTCACACCTCTCAGTCTGTATACCTCTCACACCTCTCAGTCTGTATACCTCTCACACCTCTCAGTCTGTATACCTCTCACACCTGTCAGTCTGTATACCTCTCACACCTGTCAGTCTGTATACCTCTCTTACAGACCATGCAAACACTCTTTCAGTGAAACAATGTGTCCTTGTTTTAGGCTCATGGTGAATTAACAGCCGTGTCTTGCCTGTGTAAGTGTTGTTCCAGTACATGTTGTCCTGCACCCAGTGTGCCAGCTGTGTTGTGTAACAGCATTGTAATGCATCGCCATCGATCAAAATCGCTTTACACCCGTTGTCGCTACTCGGCATATTGCAGTGAATTTGATTGTCATTTTCTTTTTGAAAGAGCAGAACTGAAAGCCATGCACAGCTGACTGCCCACTCAAATCCCCTCCTCCAGAGTAAACAAGTCTATTAGGCTTCAGTCCAGCACTCCTGGGAGTTGTAGTCCATTAGGCTTCAGTCCAGCACTCCTGGGAGTTGTAGTCCATTAGGCTTCAGTCCAGCACTCCTGGGAGTTGCAGTCTATTAGGCTTCAGTCCAGCACTCCTGGGAGTTGTAGTCCATTAGGCTTCAGTCCAGCACTCCTGGGAGTTGCAGTCTATTAGGCTTCAGTCCAGCACTCCTGGGAGTTGCAGTCTATTAGGCTTCAGTCCAGCTCTCCTGGGAGTTGTAGTCCATTAGGCTTCAGTCCAGCACTCCTGGGAGTTGCAGTCTATTAGGCTTCAGTCCAGCACTCCTGGGAGTTGTAGTCCATTAGGCTTCAGTCCAGCACTCCTGGGAGTTGCAGTCTATTAGGCTTCAGTCCAGCACTCCTGGGAGTTGCAGTCTATTAGGCTTCAGTCCAGCACTCCTGGGAGTTGTAGTCCATTAGGCTTCAGTCCAGCACTCCTGGGAGTTGCAGTCTATTAGGCTTCACTCCAGCACTCCTCCTGGGAGTTGTAGTCTATTAGGCTTCAGTCCAGCACTCCTCCTGGGAGTTGTAGTCTATTAGGCTTCAGTCCAGCACTCCTCCTGGGAGTTGTAGTCCATTAGGCTTCAGTCCAGCACTCCTCCTGGGAGTTGTAGTCTATTAGGCTTCAGTCCAGCACTCCTCCTGGGAGTTGTAGTCTATTAGGCTTCAGCCCAGCACTCCTCCTGGGAGTTGTAGTCTATTAGGCTTCAGTCCAGCACTCCTCCTGGGAGTTGTAGTCTATTAGGCTTCAGTCCAGCACTCCTCCTGGGAGTTGTAGTCTATTAGGCTTCAGTCCAGCACTCCTCCTGGGAGTTGTAGTCTATTAGGCTTCAGTCCAGCACTCCTGGGAGTTGCAGTCTATTAGGCTTCAGTCCAGCACTACTGGGAGTTGTAGTCTATTAGGCTTCAGTCCAGCACTACTGGGAGTTGTAGTCCATTAGGCTTCAGTCCAGCACTACTGGGAGTTGTAGTCTATTAGGCTTCAGTCCAGCACTACTGGGAGTTGTAGTCTATTAGGCTTCAGTCCAGCTCTCCTGGGAGTTGTAGTATTAGGTGCTGAAAGCGGTTAAGCACCCAAGTTTGAGGAGCTGTTCTGGCAGCCTGCCTGTCCACCTGCTGCACTGGTCAGCTGGCTGCATCGCTACAATGTAACCAGAGTAGAAGTCTCTTTTGTTGCATGCCTCTATCTTACATACGCTACACAGTGGTGCACCTGTCACTAACATGCGTTTACTGTGATCAGATTGCAATCGGATAGAACTGGAACACTTGAAAGTACAGGTGTAAACGCCCTCAAGACACACTGAGGACAGATTGCAATCTGATCCGCCAAACCATCTCCAGAGGTGGTCAGCGACACATTGTGATTGTGACCACATTGAACACAAGTGTAAATGCAATGCGTCCTCTCAATCCACATACAACAGTCACCGCTGATTTTCTGCTGCTCTATGTTATGGAGCTTGCCGGATCCGATTGCAATCGGATCTCAATGTGGACACTGGAGACACAGATTATTACCAGGTGTAAATGTAAGCAGGTTAATGTGGTCAAGCACAGTTCCAGGTGTGAAGGGCCTCTTAGAATCCCTTATTCATGCATTGCTCCTGCTAAATGTGGACAATTCTTTTTTTACTGTTAGAAAGGAGGTTGAAATTGGTAAATCTAAAAAAAACATGCAGGTAGCAGGTATCATCATGTATGAAAGTTGCATGAGCACAATTCAGGGCTTGAAAGATGTGTTCGCCACTTTCCACGCCAACTTTGGGATTAATGAAAACCAAACTGAAAACGAAAATGAAAATTTGCCAGATTGGTATTTTGAATGCACTAAGAAATGGAACAATCATGTAAATTGTTCTAATTACCTTTTCATTAGTGCTTTATGCTCTATATAAAATTACAGACTGTTGATAATAATATACCAGAGCAGGCCACAATCATTTATTTGTTGCTGGAGTCTAAACGCTGCCTTTTCCATGCTTTTAATTGCAGTGAACTTTCATTATGGGCTCAATGTGTCCTAGTCAATTGCAACAAATTCAAGGTGTTAAGACCCCACCAGAGGCTCCTACACCCTGCTGATGGTGTTAAGACCCTGCCAGAGACTCCGACACCCTGCTGATGGTGTTAAGACCCTGCCAGAGACTCCGACACCCTGCTGATGGTGTTAAGACCCCACCAGAGGCTCCGACACCCTGCTGATGGTGTTAAGACCCCTCCAGAGACTCCGACACCCTGCTGATGGTGTTAAGACCCCACCAGAGGCTCAGACACCCTGCTGACGGTGTTAAGACCCCACCAGAGGCTGAGACACCCTGCTGACGGTGGTAAGACCCCTCCAGAGACTCCAACACCCTGCTGATGGTGTTAAGACCCTGCCAGAGACTCTGACACCCTGCTGACGGTGTTAAGACCCCACCAGAGACTCCGACACCCTGCTGACGGTGTTAAGACCCTGCCAGAGGCTCCGACACCCTGCTGACGGTGTTAAGACCCCTCCAGAGACTCCAACACCCTGCTGACGGTGTTAAGACCCCGCCAGAGACTCCAACACCCTGCTGACGGTGTTAAGACCCCTCCAGAGACTCCGACACCCTGCTGATGGTGTTAAGACCCCGCCAGAGACTCCGACACCCTGCTGACGGTGTTAAGACCCCGCCAGAGGCTCTGACACCCTGCTGACGGTGTTAATACCCCACCAGAGGCTCCGACACCCTGCTGACGGTGTTAAGACCCTGCCAGAGGCTCCGACACCCTGCTGACGGTGTTAAGACCCTGCCAGAGGCTCCGACACCCTGCTGATGGTGTTAAGACCCCGCCAGAGACTCCGACACCCTGCTGACGGTGTTAAGACCCTGCCACAGGCTCCGACACCCTGCTGACGGTGTTAAGACCCCGCCAGAGACTCCGACACCCTGCTGACGGTGTTAAGACCCTGCCAGAGACTCCGACACCCTGCTGATGGTGTTAAGACCCCTCCAGAGACTCCGACACCCTGCTGATGGTGTTAAGACCCCGCCAGAGGCTCAGACACCCTGCTGATGGTGTTAAGACCCTGCCAGAGGCTCCGACACCCTGCTGACGGTGTTAAGACCCTGCCAGAGGCTCAGACACCCTGCTGATGGTGTTAAGACCCTGCCAGAGGCTCAGACACCCTGCTGATGGTGTTAAGACCCTGCCAGAGGCTCAGACACCCTGCTGATGGTGTTAAGACCCTGCCAGAGGCTCAGACACCCTGCTGATGGTGTTAAGACCCCACCAGAGACTCCGACACCCTGCTGACGGTGTTAAGACCCTGCCAGAGGCTCAGACACCCTGCTGACGGTGTTAAGACCCTGCCAGAGGCTCAGACACCCTGCTGACGGTGTTAAGACCCCGCCAGAGACTCCGACACCCTGCTGACGGTGTTAAGACCCCTCCAGAGGCTCCGACACCCTGCTGACGGTGTTAAGACCCCTCCAGAGGCTCCGACACCCTGCTGATGGCACGGGAAAGCGCTTCTTGGCATCAACCTTTCTCTCTTTTTGTAGTTCCACAGAGTGCTTGTTGAAGCTGGCAGGCTAACTGCTGCTGCTGCCACTCAGCAGTGTTCTCTGGTTATACCTGAATGGAGCCACTGAACAAGAGCTCTGGCATCGTTAGCATTCCCTCGATTTCACACTGTGGAATTACATTTTTAAGGCTCACGCTAGATTTTGCCATTTTCTCACAGAAAGAGACTGGAATGACTGGAAGCACATTTATGCTTATATATTATGGCTGTCCTCTAAAAGTCCAGAGACCCCTGAGTGGATGGAGATTCCTCAAGTCGAGCAATAATTTTTCCACATCTAAATTCCAATCTTAATTTCATTTGTTAATGTATTCTTGTTTAGATTTATTTAGGCCTGTTAGGTTTTGAGAAATAGGCTAAATAACTGTCTAAGTTGTTATCCATGTAGTCTACATGTTGTTTTCATGTTTAAAAAGTGAAATAAAACATTAGGCTATAAGAGCTTAATTAAAAAAAAGATATATGTGCCCTGCCTCTCTCATTATTCAGACAAATCCTTTATCCAATAGCCCGACGTCGGCAATTCAATTCTTGCATAATCATAATATAGTGTACAGTCTCTTATAGATTTTTAAATGCTCAAAAATATGTCCCCATCACTGTTGCATTGACTGTTAATGTGGTCGAAATAATCACTGAAGATATTTTTATTTTGTATTTATTTGTATAGAATAGTCAAATATTCGAATTGGACAGTTGAAGCCGATTCGATTGGCAGAATCCTGAGTCGAGAACAGCCCTTTGATGTATTTCCCGTTGAAAGAGGACATTGGGGCGGGGCATAACACAATGCAGGATCATTCAAATGTCGACTCTAAACCAATGGAATATCAGTTTGGGAGAGACAGGCAATTTTCTGATTGGGATATTCGAGTTAACATAATATCAATACTATTATTATGAAGGTGTTTCATTATATATGTATGGCTAATTGTGGAGTAAGCAGGGATATTTTGTTCACATGCACAAAATTGTTGTTGGGAAGTTGTGTGGGAATTCAAGTGTATGTCATTGATTATGTACAGCATGTCTAGCTTGAATATTTAGAAAAGCTCTATACAAATAAAATGTATTATTCATGCGTTTGAATGCAACATTTGTGATGTAACACGTCCAGTTATATAAAGCAGACTCTTTGTCGCCGTACACAGATTCCCTCTGCTGTGACCTTTCAGTGCAGAAACGAGACACAGTTTGATAAACGAAGCTGGCAACTTCTGCCGCCTGGAAAGACTCAACTTCATTCTTGCAGACAGCTCCTCTCCGGGATGGAGCCAAAGTGCAGCGCTAGCTTAGCTTAGCGAGTGTGCAGCTTCTAAAAGTGTCTTCTTCTGCTCTGGCTGTATGTCTCTGTGGCGGCCGGGCCGGCTCACGGGACTGTCAGAAGAGATGAGGTGATAGAGCAACAGAGCAGGAAGAACGGAGAGACTGAGTCAGGGCAGTTTAGGCCAGAGAGAGAGAGAGAGAGAGAGAGAGAGAGAGAGAAAGATATGCACACAAACACACACACACACACATAGGGAGACCCCATTTACACCTGGTATTAAGCAAGCTTGAAAGAGGGAGAGGGATATTGTAAATGTGACAAAGACGTAGAGAGTGAATGTAAACTCACACGCGTTTCCATCAGAAAGCGCTCCAACCTGCCGGAACGCCCCCCGGAGGCGAGCGGACCTCAGCCAGGTGGAGATGTGTGTGATGTGTACAGCGTGCTGCTCGCCATCGGCTGTGATGTCACACCTGCCATGTTTGTTTTGTTGCCACCTTCCAAATGTTGTTTTGGTGTGTGAAGTAACTCCACCTCCCGGCAAATAAATGGGCCGGTCCTTTACGCCTCGAGCAGTTTGATGGATTATATACATGCAGAATGTACTAGAACAGCCTATAGTAATCAATCTCAAGTGAGATTTTCCAATGTGTTTCTGCCGATAAGTAGGAAACACTAAAAATGCCCTGATTTTTGAATGGACGTTGGTGTGGTACTGTAGGAGCTGGGCATTCTAACAACAATGGCCTCGGCCCGCTCCTGTGATTCACTCACTACCATTCGGGAACCTATATGCTGGTATTTAGTCATATATTATGCTTCAGTAAAGCAGAGATATTAAACATTTAACAGCAGGCGTAAAACACCGACATAAACAAAGTGGTGTAAATGAGGTCAGAGATAGAAGAAGAGAGACACAAAATGAAAAGGCCAATAATAGAAAAGCCACACGTTCGCTCCTCATTTGTCCTTTCAGTCTCCTCATGCAGCTAAATACATCAAATGTAAATGTGCATAATGTATATTGTGAGACAGACCAGATACAGATGTAACTCCCTTACTGACTATGTAGAAATCCCTCACTACAAACACAACACTCACACAAAGGTATATCAGTGGTGTAATGTTACAGTAGCCTAGTCAAGTATTTTTGGGGAGTATCTGTACTTTACTTGAGTATTCATTATTTCTGTAAACTTTCACTTTTACTCCACCACTACATTTCCTTGATAAATGTATACTTCTACTCCATTACATTTCCCATAATTTCCCATTACTACAAAATAAAATCGGGAGAAATTCGGTAGCCTACAACCAAGCAGGTTTTTCCAAATCAGTGCTCCTAGCTTGCAACTTACAATCCACACTCCATTCCAGTTGGTGTCGGTAATGCACTATAACGTTGTTTGTCAACCGCTATAAAACTCAAGAAGAGCTTACTGTATATAACAGCATTTACTTGTAGTGCTTAAATACATCTAATATCAGAAAATGATACTTGAGTACAGTAGGCTAAATATCAGATACTTTAAGACTAGTAATATTCTAATAACTATAACTTCTACCAAATAACTTTAACTTCTACCAGGGTCATTTTCTGGTCAAATATCACTCATCCACCGCTGGCTAAACCTAGACACACATATCTGTACCGTTGTATGTACTCAAACAAACATACACACACACACACACACACACACACACACACACACACACACACACACACACACACACACACACACACACACAGTAATGCACTGTCATTAGTCTTGAGTGGTCTGGAGGTAAAGCGATTCAGACCGGACAAGGACGCAGAAACAACAAACTCAGCCCTGAGCGAGGCTGGCTCTCTAAAGAGCTCTCCTGGGTTTAGTCATGTCTCATGTGGATTCCTCTTTGTTTGTTTTCTACCATGACTGTAATTGTGCTTTTATTGTGCTAGCTGAAGTCAAATACAACTGACAATGGGCATGCAGCATTCTTTCCCTTCTACAATTTCTTTTTAGCGGGGGAGACAATGTTTTCCTCTGTGGCGCCTATTTATTAATGAACAACAAGGGTTTTAACGAGGGGTGATTGATGAAATCCACTTCCACGCATAAATTGTTATTTAAACGTTCATTTTGATTAAGGAAATCATTAAAATTGCTGCTACCCAACAGCAACAATGTTCTGTATAGTTGAGTCGTGACAGAGCCGGGCTCCTTACAGTCTTTTTCATGTCCAACATCAAAAATAGACGTCTGTCAGCATAAACGCGCACGAGTGAAAGCACACAATTAAAACACAATATATTTTAAAAGTAGTTCGACGTGTAGCAACGGGAGACTTAAATAGTCACTATTTGAAAAGAAAATTAGCATCTACTTAGAAAATGATCGATGATGCACAATTAAAACAAATTGCAGAGCTGTGGATAGTAATATAGCGGGTATAATTTGTGTCCTGAGTTTACATAATTACTGGATCCTCTGTATTTTCCATGATGAGCTCCAGCTAATGATCTGACGAGTGGAGAAATAGCATCTAATGAATTCTTCATGGTCAGTCTGGTGAAAAACGTTTGAGGCATTCAGTCTTTGCTTCGGAGATACACAGAAAAACATTGGGACCTTCTGTTCTTTCAGTGACATAGACCGGCATAGACTGACCAGGTGAATGCTTGATTTTAGGCCTATAGACCCACTTCAGTCATGACGGGGAGATGGTCTCCCTGTGGAAACAAGCCCAAACCTTTAAGCCCAGCACAGTGGTGTGGCCATTCAGCGTTATGGCACCACGCCCACTCCAACATCCCCCTAACCACTCCCCCTACCCACCACTCGAATCCCGACTCACAAAAACACAGAGAAATAAAGGTATAGGCTAAAATCCAGCCACAGTGAAAAATATCTAGAAATGAATAATATAATAGTCAATAATAATCATTCGTGCATGCTCCAATCAAACAGATGGCTCATTCTAGCTGCCGCTTGCAGCTTAAAAAAACCTTGCAGTGTGATTTAATTGAATCACTGAGTATGTTTACACTGTACATGCAAACCACCAATATCGCTAAAGGCAATATTTATGATTCAATGTTTATGTGGATCAAACTAAATGCCTCTAATAACCCACTTTGCATGGATAATTGACTTTTCTTTGTGGGTTTAATTGAGCTCTAATTGGCGACTCATTAATTAAGAGCACCAACAGTCACTGACCGCTCTCAGCTTACAGACACCTGTCGTTTCAGGGCAGGGCAGAAAGTGCCTTCTGAACACCAGGCATCTCAGGGTATTGATCAGCGACCAAATCAACACCTTTCACATTATTATGTTTCTGTTCTGTGGACAAAGAAACATCTTATTTAAAGGAATCAAAAGTAAAAGAAAATTTTGTGACTGAGGCATTTCCATGCCCCAATAAAGTGAGTGTGCAGACATGCAGTTGTTGACCTAATCTGATTATGGTTTTATTCTGATAAAGATAATCAGATCAAGGCTTTTGCATGTCAGTTTAATCGGAGTGTTGCCTACTTGGGTTAAGATCAATTTATCAGTGTGTATGTACTCTTTAACTCAATGTGCACATATTGTTGTTGTTGTTGTTGTTGTTTGGAATCAGATTCAGCCAATCGCTATGCTCTAACCTGCAGGATGTCCAATAAACAAGCTATTTGTGAGTCATGTGACTTTGGTTGACTTGCAATTGGGCAGTGTGAACGTACAAACCAAATACAATAATGCAACAAAGTAAACTTTTCGTAAATTGGTTATTTTATATGACTACATGTATAGACAATTAAACAAATGTTAAATATAGTGATCAGCATAAGGAGAGAAATAGTTGATATTAAATCTGAACATAAAATGCTGTTAATATCTGCCTTACAGCGATGATCATGAAGTGAGTGGGTAGTTTAGGCTTGGCTTCTACGTGACATGTGTCACACCGCTTACTTTAAGAAGATAACAAAACTTTGCTAAAGAACAAGGTGTTGACTTGCATGACAACAATCTATTTCCACACTGACAACATTCAATTAAACTAAATTGAGGTTTTGCGGTGGTGGTTGAATGCTTTCAGCTCTGCATCTAATCACTCGGTCATGAAGATAACCTGAGGTCATATCTGCTAATAATACAATATGCACACTAACTTGCACTTAATAAATCAACTTAAGTTTCTCTGTTTTTCTCTCTCTCTCTCTCTCTCTCTCGTGTTGGAGTCTCCACCCACACACATCAATTATTCTCACTTTGTTCTGCAAGTTTCCTTTGCAAGCGCCAATGTCATTACTAATTTACTGCGTTAAAATAAATGACATAATCACACTCTCTGTTGTGTTGGACTAACTTCATTCTATATTAATTTTTTTCTTCCCTCTCATTCTTTCTCTCACTAGCTTTAGCGCTTTGCCGCGTTATCACATGCGTCCACTAAAGTCAGTGTCAGAAAATGTCTCCTCTCGTTAACCTACTGAGGCGATCTGTAGTGCACTCTGTAGTGCACTTTGTAGTGCGCTCAGAGGTTATCTTTGCTCGTGTGGTGGTACAGCACTGAAAGTTAAAGAAAACATGCGTGGTAGGTTTATCCATTCCTCGAGAGGAGGTTCAAATGTGATTTCAGTAGCTGAGAACTGAGATGTAGTTGGAGGGATCCTCGCCAACACTGACAGTCTTTGATTCTGAACGTCGTGAAAAGCAGCTCGCACCATTTGAAAGACGATAGTGTTCCTGAGGAAACCCTCTATTCTTCACAGGATAATGTGATCAGAGAAGAAAACACACGCTGAAGCAGCAGGGTTTTCAAGGACAGTTATTTTCTATGAGGAAGACAGAAATGGAGATAAACCTGCTAAGAATTTTTAAATCGATTTTCTTTTTTGACATAATGGCAGGTGGTTTTGCAGCGCGTGAAGCACTGTCTGTTTATGGATGTAGACACAGAGCAGCACATGCATGAGGCCGTGTGTCAGAACAACACAAGAGTCTGTCGTTGAAAAGCAGAAGTGAAACAATGTTCTTGATCGCAGTGCAAACAACACCGGGGATCTCAGCGTCTCTCGGGTACCGGCCGCTTTGTCGAGAGTGTTTATATTCAGAGGGAAAAACTCAACAACCTTCACATGTCAAAGCACACTGACACAGATGGTTGCATCCAAATCACAGGAACCACAATGTGAACAACTGCCGAGATGCGGCAAAAACATGGCTTTTGTCACACGGGGGTTGAGGGAGGAAGAAAACGAAGGAAAACTCAGAGGAGATGTTTGGCTGCAGTACAGTGACGGATGGGAGAGATTCGAGGTTGGTGCCGGTATATTACAGAGGTAAACTTTGAGAAATGAATTTTAAAGAACAGAATCTTATTGCTGCACCATGTATTATTTATAAACTAGAAATTGAGCGCGCTCCTTCCTGGCATCCCTTCGTTGCCTCCCGCCGAACTGGCAGAGCTCATTTCTATCGTGCCTCGTTGGTCGCAGACGCAGCCTCGCCCGCTCAACTGACACGCCCTCCGCACATGTGCAGTCGAGCAATTGTGTGCCACCGCCCAATTAGTAAGATGGGTTTTCATGGCATTTGACATTTTCTAAGGCCCAGGGTTACTGAAATTGTGGCAACATACTGTATACATGATATACAGTATACATCTCATATTGCAGGTTTACACCAGATGCGTTACGGCTTCGTGCGGATCCGGTAAACCTGCCGCGTCAGACTCTCGCCCACGTTAATTGATGGGCGATACATGCGGTACGGAAAAGTTACGCACCTGTTCTATTATTGTCGGATCCCGCGTGTGTCTGACGGATTACATGAGTGTGGGTCTGTTTGCAGCTGTTCCGGAGCTGGTGGACATCAACCCTAACTGTATTTGTTAATATAGTTCTTATAGTTGTTCTTGTTGCTATGAGCACTGGATGGCAGACTGCATCAACTATTCCGATGATATCAGGTAATTCTACCTTCAGACACAGTACAGTATGTCACACAGTACAGTACTCTTTTGTGCTCGTGGGGTCTTTTGAATGCAGACCCGCTTTTTTAAATGGATTTCCTCATTGGAGCGGGCGGGTGGCGAGGGCGAGACGCGCCCCGCAGGCCGCTGATGGAAGCGCTGATCTCCTGACTGGGTGTGTATCTTCGCAGAGTCCTCATTTAGATAGAAAGCTCTGTGGTCACCCCTCTCCGCCGCCTCCCAGCATGCATCAAATCCCCCTGGTGGTGATTTCCATATTGTTTACCGTGGCAGCGGTGCCACTCACACCATGAAAGCTCAGACTCTCAACTCGGAAGCAATTTCCTCATAAATCCGTCCTCCCCAATAGAAAAACAATGTGACAGGGGGCAAAATAATGTGACGGCGCAAAGTTTTAGAATATGACAGGATGGGGAATGAAAAAAGGAAGAAAAGAGAAAACAATAACATTAAATGCCACTGCAGTAAGCACAATTATTGGTTGATACAGAGAGGCGTCCTTTCGCAAATGACAGCGGTGGAGGCTGGACCTCATGGAAGTCCATTTCTCCCACGGGTCAGTGACCCATCCAAATGATTTCAAATAAACGGAGGCTTTATTTTTGGTTTGGTAGGCTGGGCTAACCTGACGCTGCCAGATGGTTTGTTTGTTGCACAGTAACCTTCGGGGGAAACTGGCTCGGGAAACCGTTTCAAAGGGAACTTTCAAAAAGAACATGGCATGTGATTGGATGAACCATCTGTCTATCACGGTGCTCGCTTTTCGCTGTCGTTCGTCACACCCAAATCCCGCCCCTAGCTGCCTCTGGTCGCTGATTGGTGCGAACCAGTGGTGCTCCATTAGGTTTGAGTGTGGCCAGATGGATTTGACGCGTCATCGTTATCCAGCTGCATCCCGCAAGGTTATGTCTGGGGTGAAACATGGGCAGCATTTACACTCTGGTTCAAATGTGCCAGGAAAGATCAAGCAATCAGAGACAGACCCCCTAAATCCACTCCGGATAATAATTGGAATCAGGTCTGATTTGAGCAGGCAGTACAGGACAGAAGGTTGGCTCTCAATATCTTTTATCTGGGGTTATTGAAATAATATGATTTATTCAAACTCTGGTGTGTCCCTCTTTGGCTCGGTTGGTTTGGTCCGGCGAGAACAACGCCATTCAAACCAAGGAACTGAGAACACCTGGAAATGTGAGTCACAGTCCTCTAAGAAGAGAACTGTGATACGGCTCGTTATGAGTGAGAACGTAATCCAAACTACAGCAAACAACCAAAAACAATGACATCTGCTCGCCAGCAGCTCCGGGGTGGAAAGCATAACAACATGGATAACCAGAGATAACCAGTGTCTTCATGTGATCACCTGGTGTAAACACCAGGTGATAAAGGTGATCATATGAAGACACAATGTATCTCCTCTGGTGTTCACACCAGAGGAGATACATTGTGTCGTCATGTGGCATGAACGCCAAAGCAGATACATTACAGCAAACAGCACATTCAAGCAGGTCCGTCATGCTCAGCTGAAGTTACCAGAACTGGAATCAGATTTGTTTTGTCTCTGTGTTGACTTCGTTTGGACACTAACACTTCAGGTAATGCTGCTGGAGAGAAGCAAGGATAAGGACTTCATATATATACTCTCTATACAGCATATCCTCTTCCTTGTTATGAGAAGTCCTGCGCCCGACAGGCGGACAGGGACTCGCCTCCGCAGTCTGGAGCGAGACGAACACTCCGGCATGTTCCGACTCGCTCAGTTCTGTCACACCATCAGGCAGCAGACACCCAACTCAGCATGGCAGGACCAAGGCCATTCAATACTGAACAGGGAATAAGGAAAATCAAAAGCAAGGAGATATATATACGCTACCAGAATCTGCGACTCCCTACCAGCGCCTGCAGATGTCCAGAACAGATGGACCTGACTGACGTTGACTGTTCGTCAAAGAGGCATTTTGACTCATTTATTTTCTACGACGTAAACACGGGAATAAGACACAGCATGAGGTGGAAATATTCACAATTTCTAAGCCTTTGTTAGGTCCTGTAAAGATTAGAGACGCCGCTGCAAAACAGGAGTCTCAGATGTCGAGACCCGCTGACTTTAGAGCGAGCTCATAACGTGCGGTCGACACGCAGAATAATTGTCGGACACGTTTTGCCGTTTTATTCTCTTCGCCGATAGCATCTGGGCGGCAGATAGCAGCACCGTCCGAGCGCTTCCGTGGAATAATTTCCCCCCTTGAACAGGAATCAAAACGATGTTTAAACCCCTGCAGACGGAAAGCAGAGCCTCCTTTCATATGCTGAACAGATGGATAGAGGGAGCGAGGGATGAAGAGAGGAGAGAGAGAGAGTGAGAGAGAGAGGGGGAGAGAGAGAGAAGGGAGAAAGAGTGAGAGGAATCTCGTTCTTGTTAATGTGAGAAAAGAGGTGTCAGGCGGGATAAGATAACAAGTTACTGTGTGTGTGTGTGTGTGTGTGTGTGCGTGTGTGTGTATGTGTGAGAGAGAGAGGAAAGAGAGAGAGAGGTATGAAAGAGAGACTACTGAGAAGGGAGGCAGAGAGTGGCTTGAGAGAGAGAGACAGCTGCAGGAGTCAGAGGAGGAAGACATGTTGAATGCAGATAAAGGTGTGGTGCTTTGCGTAGAGGTGTGAACCTGTGTAAGCAGAGGGTTCTCCTCCTCTCAACCTGGAGGAGCCTCAACCGTTCAAATGCACACGGCTAAAGTTCAATGCATCTTCAACAGTCCAGCGTCAAACTCAACTTCAAGATTTTCCTTCCCGACCGAGATATCGGCCATGTTTTCTCACGAGTAACACGCATTATGGAGAAACATTTATCTTCTTAGACACTTTAAGACCTTTGCCTGCAAAATGGTTCCACCTTTGAGCATGGTGGAGTCACACCTGATTGAATGCACTTAAAGCCATTTTGAAGCCGAAAGGCTTTGCATTAAATGCCTGAAATGTGTTTCTGAGACAAATATAAGGGTGACTGCTTTCAATAATCTAAAATATAAGATAATTCTGATTGATTGATTGATTGATTTTTGTCACTGCACAATTCCATTTGTGTAGTAAAAAAAAAAAGAGTGCGTAAAAAAACTGATGGTTGTAGTTGTAGTTTTGCCACATAGAAATATTCACGGCAAAAAGTTAATCACACGTTTAAAAGTATACGTCTCTCTGCGACTGACAATTTCCTGACACAGTCTGAACAGTGTTCATGAGGTCAATCGCACCCATCCGTATGCCAAGTAAGTTAGGATATATACTGTGTATATATATATATATATATATATATTATACAGTATAAGAATGATGGGCTCAGGTGTAGAAGGCATTATGGATCACGCTGCCTGCAACTTTCAGCTCTTGAGCTGAAACTCTAGGAGGGCAACCATTCAATAAGGCTGAATTCAAGGACCTGCCAACAGTACCAGCATCGAACAGTAGGAGGAGAGCAGGGTCATATCGTGCCCCATACTATTTCTGCAAGCTTCTTCTGATC
>NC_139643.1:44853784-44881284 GCF_964638095.1 Poromitra crassiceps | reverse complement strand
GAGGCCTCTCAGACACAGACTGTGAAGCTTCACGTGTCAGAGTGGTGCGTGGAGGTCTCTCAGACACACACTGTGAAGCTTCATGTGTCAGAGCGGTGTGTGGAGGTCTCTCAGACACAGACTGTGAAGCTTCATGTGTCAGAGGGGTGCGTGGAGGCCTCTCAGACACACACTGTGAAGCTTCACGTGTCAGAGTGGTGAGTGGAGGCCTCTCAGACACAGACTGTGAAGCTTCACGTGTCAGAGTGGTGCATGGAGGCCTCTCAGACACACACTGTGAAGCTTCATGTGTCAGAGCGGTGCGTGGAGGTCTCTCAGACACACACTGTGAAGCTTCATGTGTCAGAGCAGTGCGTGGAGGCCTCTCAGACACACACTGTGAAGCTTCATGTGTCAGAGCGGTGTGTGGAGGTCTCTCAGACACAGACTGTGAAGCCTCACGTGTCAGAGCGGTGCGTGGAGGCCTCTCAGACACAGACTGTGAAGCTTCACGTGTCAGAGGGGTGCATGGAGGCCTCTCAGACACACACTGTGAAGCTTCATGTGTCAGAGCGGTGCGTGGAGGTCTCTCAGACACAGACTGTGAAGCTTCATGTGTCAGAGCAGTGCGTGGAGGCCTCTCAGACACACACTGTGAAGCTTCATGTGTCAGAGCGGTGTGTGGAGGTCTCTCAGACACAGACTGTGAAGCCTCACGTGTCAGAGCGGTGCGTGGAGGCCTCTCAGACACAGACTGTGAAGCTTCACGTGTCAGAGGGGTGCATGGAGGCCTCTCAGACACACACTGTGAAGCTTCATGTGTCAGAGCGGTGCGTGGAGGCCTCTCAGACACACACTGTGAAGCTTCATGTGTCAGAGCGGTGCGTGGAGGTCTCTCAGACACAGACTGTGAAGCTTCATGTGTCAGAGCGGTGTGTGGAGGCCTCTCAGACACAGACTGTGAAGCTCCATGTGTCAGAGGGGTGCATGGAGGCCTCTCAGACACAGACTGTGAAGCTTCATGTGTCAGAGGGGTGCGTGGAGGCCTCTCAGACACACACTGTGAAGCTTCATGTGTCAGAGGGGTGCGTGGAGGTCTCTCAGACACACACTGTGAAGCTTCATGTGTCAGAGGGGTGCATGGAGGTCTCTCAGACACACACTTTGAAGCTTCATGTGTCAGAGCGGTGCGTGGAGGCCTCTCAGACACACACTGTGAAGCTTCTGTCAGTGTGAAAGCAGATGATTGGCATGGGCCTGCTGTCCAACACAGCAGAGGCCTGACACACATACAGTGAAACACATCAGACAGCATGTAATCTGCTATTCAGTCTGAAGACTGAAACAAGACAGAAGAAAGCAGCCCAGGGGGAGACATGAACTTCACTTGTTTCTGAGCAGTTTCTCTTGTTATCAGACTCTGAGTTCTCCTTCAAATGAAACACAATATCTCTAAATGGGGCAAATCACCCAACTTGTTTCACCATAATGTGACTTGATTGAATAAGATCTTTGAATCAAGTTGATCTGCCTCCAAAACAAGTCTAATTATTTCACCATTCATGTCTCCCTCCTGACCCCCTCACACCCCCCAAAAACGCAGACACACACACACATACGCGTGTGCGCGCGCGCACAGACACACACACACACAAACACACACACACACGCGCCAGGGGCGTAGCTATGGGTGGGCCTGGCTGGGCCTAGGCCCACCAACTTCTTGTCTAGGCCCATCCAATCACGAGACTTTAAAACTTTAAAACCTAAATGGCTGACATTATGGTCTTTCAGAGGCTGTAATGGGCTCATTTTTAGAGAAGGAGTGAGGGTCCTGCTATCATATGAAACTAGAAGACCTAAGACATGTATTGGTGCCAACCCTGTCATGTTAACTTGTAGGGGACTAAATAATGCCCCCTTCAAATAATGCTCTAAGGCTAGATTTTGGTCAGGGAAAAAGTGGCATGTCCATTTTCAAAAGGGTCCCTTGACCTCTCACCTCAAGATATCTGAATGAGAATGGGTTGTAGCGGTACCCCATGAGTATCCCCTTTACATACATGCCCATTTTCTGCTAATCCATGCAGTTTTGCATTTTCTTTTTGCATGCAGTATAATTATTTCCCCATCTATTCTATTTGAATATTTTTTGCATGCTGGGGTCCCTAAACCGTTTTGGAATTGCATAAATTGGGTCTGAGTGGAAAACTGAGACTCTTGTTATTAGAAAATACTGTAGGATAGTAGAAATGATGTGATCATGCTGCCATGCTAGCATTACTTATGTAAGCATGTATTTTGTGCTGAGCTAAGTGCTGTTTGAATCCTCTGCCCACAAGGCTTGGTCAGTGTCAAAAGTGGGGTTTAAGGTGTCAAAAGGGCGTAAGTGCAATTAATTGCAATTACCTTTGGACAGCAAAACAAACTTTGAATGACTTTGCAGTGCGCTATACAATGACTTCCCTGACCCTTTGAACAAATCGAATGGCCTGCCATGTTACCTGAAGAGCAGGTGGACCATGTGTCCCAGGACACATGACTTACTGATGTGTCCTGGCTGGGACACATTCAAAGAACTGCACTGTAAAACTCTTACTATCAGACCTCATCTTGACCAGTTCACACTCCTAACCTTATAGAATAACATTTGAATCTATAGGCCTAAGTATTTAATGGGAATATTAGCATATTTATATTCATCTAATATTGACCTAGAATATGAATTGGAATGTATAATAGTAGAAATTATGTTATCACGCTGCAAAGTTAGCATTACTTATGTCAGCATGCATTTTGAGCTGACCTAAGTGCTGTTAGGATCCTCCAGTCTACCCACAAGGCTTGGTCAGTGTCAAAAGTGGGGTTTTGCTAGGTGTCAAAATGGCATACATACAGTAACACCCTTTAGACAGCAAACAAACCCTACTTTTGCTGTCTTTGCAGTGAGCTATACAATGATTTGTACATATATTTCTTTATCTTACTCCTGCTTATAGCGGACATTCTACATAACAAATATAATGTAAATAGCAGTTAACCATAACAAATATTGTATATAATGTAAATAGCAGTTAACCATACCTTTGAGTCCTTGTTTATTCATTTTTAGCTTGTATGCAAACCTTTTCCTTTCTTTTGAAAGCACATTAAGAACAACGTATACCGGAGTCAAATTCCCTGTATGTCTACATACTTGGCCAATAAAGCTGATTCTGATTCTGATAATGCAAATGACGTCAATAGTGTGGCCCATCCACTTTGATTCAGGCCCAGCTGTAATTTCATTTCTGCCTACGCCCCTGGCACGCACACACACACACACACACACACACACACACGCACACACACACACACACACACACACACACACACACACACACACACACACACACACACACACACACACACACACACGTGATGGTGGTGTACCCACAGACCTGAAAGGACCTGGAGGAAACAGACGTGATGAATTGCACCCTAAGTATAGCAGCAGGGAAGGAACAGTGCGAGAGCAGCAGAGCGGGGGAAGTGGAGGGAACCCCCAGAGTACAGTATATATGCAAACTGCTCCAGAGCCCAATGAGACTCACCTAGCCAGCGTCAGGAGGACCTTCTACAGCAGTGGTTCTCAAACTTTTTACTGTACACAAAGTATTACCTCAGAAATTACCACCATATGAAAGTACGAGAGGGAGGGAGCCCTGCGTACCACCAGTGGTACCCGTAGCACAGGTTGAGTACCACTGTTCTACTGTATACAAACTGCTTCCAGATCAGCCCAACGAGTCTCATGTGCATCAGGACCTTCTATGCAAACTGCTTCAGAGCCCAGTGAGACTCATCTATACCAGCGTCAGGAGGACCTTCACGCTCATCTGCCAGAGTCTCGGCTGGTCTGGTAGAGGCTCAGCTTTAACTGGATTAACAACAAAAGCCCAGCTCAATAACTAACAGGCCAAAGCCAGCTTGCCTCTTTTTCATTCTCTCTCTACCCCCCTCTCTCTCTTTACCTCATTTCCCCTCAATCTCTCTCTCTCTCTCTCTCTCTCTCTCTCTTCTCCCTCATCTCCTCGTTCCTCCCTCGGAGCAGAGAGGATAATGCGGAACACTTTCATGCCTTCTACTGAATTAAACATGGAGAGAACAGCTTGTACTGGCTGCTAAAATTGAGAGAGAGAGAGAGAGAGAGAGAGAGAGAGAGAACTGGAGAGAGAGGGAATATGAAAAGGAGGGATATGTACCATTCCGCCCCTGCACAGCGTTCCCCCGGGAGTGCTGCTGAACATTTCTTTACAATTATTACAAAAAGAAGATCTGTCACTGATAGGCCGTGCCGAGGAGAGCTAAACAGCCTGCTCCTTTTTATTCTTCTTCTTTTTCTTAGCTAATTGGCGGGGGTGAAAAGAGTTGTCAGCTGTCGCCGGGCAGGAACGGCCAATCGGCACGCAGAGAGAGAGCGGTGTGGCACTCCAAAATACTCCTCTGAGGGTTTGCTCCCGCCTCCAGCTCTCACAGCCATGCGGCGCTGTAATCGCATCTATCTCGCCAGTCCCCACTCGCTCTCCCACTCATTTCTCACTCGCTCTCCCATTCACTTCTCACTCGCTCTCTCGTTTCTTTCTCACTCGCTCTCTCTCTCTCTCCTTCCTCCCTCACGTCGGAGCAGGGCGGCCGGGCTGGTCGTCGCCGGGGCTCAATGGTGAATAATTGACTGCGTTTCAAACGCTGCCAGTCCCAGGTGGGCAACAGATGTCTTCTCATCCTCTCTGCGTGGGGCCGAGGTTGGAGCGTCTTCTTCTTCTTCTTCTTCTTCTTAACTCTCCATATCGCTCTAATGTAAGAAGAGAAAGTCTCAGTTTCTGTGCCTCTCTTCTCTCGGCGGCCGGGCTGTCTGGTATTCCCTAGTCTGACTCCTGTCTGGTATTCCCTAGTCTGACTCAACGGACGTCGGCTGTGGGGATGAAGCCTGCCGTTGGCGCCGTCCATTTCAAACGGCGCAAACGGCGGGAGAGGGACCTCGTCTTCCGCGATCTGTGTGAACGTTTTCAAAGTCGTTATTAACAACAATGAATGTAATGAGTGAAGTAATAATATGACTTTTGAAAAGAGTAAAAAGTAATATGTTTGTTTAAAGTAACGAGCCCAACACTGGCAATAAGGCAGGCCTAGATAGATAGAATAGCATAGCTTAGGGGGGGCACGGTGGTGCAGTGGTAAGCGCTGTCGCCTCACAGCTCGAAGGTCCTAGGTTCGATTCCCACCTGGGACACTGAACGCTGAAGGAATGCGTGCCCGTCCGCATGTCCTCGAGTGCCCACCTCCCGGGTGGGGTCGTCAAAAGTGCCTTTCTGTGTGGAGTTTGCATGTTCTCCCCGTGCCTCCCGGGGGTTTCCTTCATATAGGAACCCCCTTCACCAAAACATGCAATATCCTGGTTACTAATATGGTTCCTCCTCTGGTCGTTAAGGGCACCTGTTCGGAGGGAGGGGAGCTGGTTGGAATAGCGTGATCCTCCCACGTGCTATGTCCTACCGGTGAAGCTTCCCCTGTCAGGTGAAAAGAAGCGGCTGGCTGACTGCCCATGTCTCGGAGGAAGCATGGAGCCACTTTCGGCTCTCCCCAGATCGGCAGAGGGTGGAGTAGCAACCAGGATAAATAAATTAAAATTAGCACTAATGGGGGATAAAAATGGGATAAAAAATTGGGAAAAAATATATATAAAAAAAAAAGAATAGGATAGCTTCGAGTGTTGCAGATTTTAGTTGGAAGATTCTCACCGCAAGCGTTTTAACTTGCTGTTGCAGGCTTGGCGGTGGTTGTCTACAAACAAGTCATCGACCCTCTCTCTCTCTCACTCATCCTCTCTGTGCCGTCTGGCACTTGAGGGATCTCCATGCTTTCCCTCTAGACCAGAATGGTCATGGGTTGAGGGAGACCAGCGTGGGCCCACTGCTAAAACAAAGTGTGGAGATAGGTCCAGGTCTAGGTGGTATTCCCCAGATGGAGCGCTGAACTCCCCCCACTCCTCCATCTGTTTCGCACTCTCCTTCCCTCTCTGAGAGAGCCGACTGACCTGCTAAGAGCTTCCTCTGCTTAGCATGCATCAAGGTCCTTAACCCCCCCACCGCACGGAGCAGTGCGCAGGTCCATAACCCCCCCAGCGCACGGAGCAGTGCGCAGGCGGACAGAGGAAAGATCAGAAAAGCAGGCTCGCAACTAGCACGACCCCGTTTCCAATCAACAGCACACCCACCCACTCCGCCCCAACAACTGCTGTCCGGGTTCCCTCGAGCAAGGCACACTGCAAAAACTGACAAACTTATTTAATCTTGCATCCAGACTAATCAAGCTATTAGGTGGTGAAATTATCTCCCTGCACTGGCAGATCATTCACAGAATAGTATCAGGGTCATTATAAGTAGAGGGGTTTTCTGAGGATTCAAAAACTTTCTGAGATTTAAAAACTTTTTTGAGGGGGAAAAAACTCTTGATTTGGTGAGGGGGGGGGGGGAGAGACTTTTTCTGGGTTTTTTTCTCATATATTTCTGTTCTTGATTCAATATTTCCTACATGATTTATGATGATTTACTGAAAGCAGTCATATCGGCATGTATCAAGTGAATTATATGAATGAAAGCAGCAAGATGATCTGCCAGTGCAGTGAGATAATCTGACAAACATAACCCTGATAGGTCTTGGAAACAAGTTAAAATCAGTTGACAACTTACATCAACACTTTTTGCAGCGCTCTGAACTCCAAGTGTCTTCAGCAGCACTCCTTCCCTGGGTAAATGCGTCTGGAGGAGAGCAGGTGTGCTGTGCTGCACTGTGCTGCTGAAATGTGCTGAGGAGCCAAGGTGTTGGAGTCTGCTATTTATTAATAGACCAGCATATTGGCCGGCCTAATTAATTAACAGCCTTTTCCAGTGAGGATTGCTTTTTTGGGGGGTTTTTTAAACATGGGTTATGAAAAACAAAGTTATGACTGATGATGAGTTTCCTCACAAAGGGAACTCGCAACAACACGCTACGAGATATTTTAGGGCTAATTAAGCGTCGGAGCCAACTGCTCACAGCCAACTGTTTAGACTCACGACGCAGAGAGGAACCCTGGGAGAGGAGCTGCACTGTGGCAACTTAGATACTGTATGGGTGAGGGTGAAGAGGTGCTGTGTGTGTGCATGTGTTTGTTTATGTGTGTGTGTGTGTGTGTGTGTGTGTTTGTGTGTGCGCGCGGGGGCGGGCGGGGGGGATTGTTTGGGGAACCCGGGCGAACTCCAAAAAGATCACCCACTTTATTTTTTTTAGAAATGTTCTTGATCTTTTGAAAAAGAGTAGGCTGCTTTCATTCCAAACTAAGATAGTCAAAGCTTGGTAACGTCAGGCTGTAACGACGTCATAGCCTGGAAATATGATGTCACTAACGTGACATCACATTCTGTTTCGCTCTACATGTCAGTCTGGACTTCCAGCCGTCCACGGCGATTTCAGTGGGCGGGGAATGCTTGCCTTGACAGGCAACTCCTTCAGCCAATCAGTCGTAATCAATCAATCAATCAATCAATCAATCAATCAATCGGCAAGTCCAATCCAAATCCACTTGGGAATTCAAAACGGTGAAAACCGCCGTGTATGTTTTGTACGGGTTTGATTTGATTTGATTTCCTTTATTTACCCAGGGAAGCCTCTTGAGAGCAAGCCCTCATTTTCAAGAGTGCCCTGCTACAAAAGTACATATACAAAAAGTTTCAGACAAACAGGACAAGTGATAAGAACAATCAAAACAACAAGGTCAATTTAAAGCAAGTAGAAATCAAAACAGAGCAAATTGCAACTAGAGTCCGTCGACAATAGAACAATTAGCTAAAAACATGTGCATCTCTCACATAAGGTGTCGCGAAGGAGTGCCTTGAACGAGACCAGAGGAAGTAATTGATCCAATTTTATAATGTCCTGCAGTGAATTCCATTTGACCGGTGCATAGTACGAGAAAGCAGTCTTTCCTTGCTCGGTCCTCACACGCGGGACACGCAGCCTGATGTAAGACTGTGAGCGTGTGCCGTTGCGATTGCTTGCATGAGTGAGAAGTGAACACAGATATGGAGGAAGCTGACCGATTAGGGCTTTATAAATAAACAAAAGACAGTGCTGTTCTCTTCTGACTGAAAGAGAGGGCCAACACACCTTTTCGTACAGAACACAGTGGTGAGTAAGAAATGTATCTCCAGTTATGAAGCGCAGCGCGCTGTGATACACGGCGTCAAGTGACTTCAAGGCAGAAGATGAGGCATGCATATACACAATATCACCATAGTCAAAAACAGACAGTATTAGAGATTGAACCAATTGTTTTCTAGAGGATGCAGAGAAACATGACTTATTTCTGTACAAGAATCCAACTTTCCTCCTAAGTTTTTTTACAAGGTGCTCAATATGCTCATTGTAGGATAGTTTGCTATCCACCCAGATACCAAGGTATTTATAGGATTCAACAGTTTCAATAGCTTCGCATTGTAGGGTTACTATGCTAAGGCTGTCCATGATGGATGGGGACCTGGAAAAAAGCATCCATTTTGTCTTTTTGGAATTTAGAACCAATTTGAGGTTAAACAGGGAATTTTGAAAAGCATTGAAGGCAGATTGTAAGCTTGCGACGGCCTGGGCGGGGGTATCCCCGACACAATATAAGATCGTATCGTCTGCATAGTAATGGACATTACAGAGCTCACTAGGAAAGAGAATGTTATTTATATAGAGCGTGAACAGGGTTGGGCCTGAGATAGAACCTTGAGGGACCCCTTTATTAATAGGAAGAGTGTTAGACCGCGTACTGTCTGTAACTATGGAATGTTTTCTCCCCGTGAGGTAATTGGAGAACCATGTGACTGATTGTTTGTCTAAGCCAATGGAGGACAGTTTACTCAGAAGTATATTGTGGTCTACCGTGTCAAACGCCTTTGACAGATCAATAAAGATAGCCGCGCAGTGCTGGCGGGCATCAAGACAGTTTTGTATGTCGTTTATTACAAGAGAGGAAGCCGTTATTGTGCTATATTTTGGTCTAAAACCTGATTGCTGCGTTTGAAGAACACTGTAAGAGTCCATGAATATTCGAAGCTGCTCGTTTACTAGAGCTTCCAGGACTTTAGCAAGACAACATAATTTGGAGATTGGACGGTAATTGTCAAGAATACTCGGGTCGCCACCTTTAAATAAAGGTATGATTTGAGCGAATTTCCAAATGGAAGGAATTTCGCCCGAAGTAAATGTTAAATTAAATAAATGCGCAATCGGAGAGGCGATCAGTTGTGCGCTAAGGCGAAGAAAGAAGGGGGCAATATCGTCCTCTCCTTTTGATTTCCTAACGTTTAATTTAGACAATGCCTTTTGAACTTCACTAATGCTAATCGGGCTGAGAGAGAATCGGTCGTGGAAGAGAGGGGGAATCAAAGGATCCAAGGAGGGTGGAACAGGGGGTAATGTTGTTGCGGAAGTCGAATTGGCCAATGACCTTTCAAATGCAAACCCGGCAGAGCTGAAATGACGATTGAAGGCATCACACATTTGCTGTTTATCGGTGATAGAACCGTGCTCGCCGGTGATCTTATTATTAACATATGTTTTTCTGAGGTAGAGACCCTGTAAAAAATAACCCACCTAGAGTTTCATGTCTCTATCCACACATTATTTAGTTCTTTTCATTTTGTCTCTTTCTGTTTTTAAATATGTGCAAATAAATAAATAAATAAGTAAAATAAAAAATAAACTCCGCCAAATCCTGGATTGTGTGTGCGCCTAAGGAACAGCTCAATACTTCCATCTAAACTCTACTGCCACGGTACAATCAGAGGACATGTGACGTGTGGCAGAGGAAAGGTACAGCTGTTTCTCACTTCGTTGACTTTAATTTGCAGCCTGCCATGAAGACATTGTGAATTGTGACAGTGTGGAACGTCTTCATTGAAATGCATTGTGCCACTGTCTGATTTACACATTAACATCGGGGTTAAACAATAACAGTCCAGATCCATATCATGATAGTGTCACATTTACCGTCATGCTAAGATTAAAAAGGAAAAAAAATCTTTCTAAGCCCAGTTCACTCATTCATCAGCACTTGAACAAATGTCACATTTAATTTTTTTTTTTTTAATTTGTCTAATTAGTTTTTTTCTGAAATAGAAAGCAGAAATTAATGTGTCTCTCATCTTGTTTATTTCTCATATAAATAATAATTCTGGTGTTTGTCGCCGGCTGGCTTTGTTAATTCTCTGGACACTCGTCATCGTATTCTGTGACCTTCAGCTGATGAATCAAATGCTTTCCTCTGGTCAGTGCTGTTTTCCTCGGTACTGTTTACACTGTGTTGCCGTCATTTTTATTCTGCTTTAGCTGAAGCCCAACAGAATCCTTCTCCAACAGCAGTCCCAATCCATGAGCTTATGAGTTAAGAGTTTTTGGTTTATTGCACTTGTGTTAGCTCTTCACTGTCAACAACGCTGATGTCATGAGATTCTTTCTTTTGAGGGAAGGCCAAATTAAATGGGTGAGAGATTCATCATGTGTATTTTTAGGGACAGCTCTGGTCTATATTTAGCCCCTCAGTCGATGTTTGTTGGCCCCCAAAATCCACTGAGCTTTCTAGTAGACCAAGTCTTTTATTGACCGAATCACAATGTTGGTTTACGATATCTTCCGGGTAAAAACCGACTGCGTCACGTACATACTCTACAATTTAATGGAGTGGAGCAAGCTGGGGCGAGGAACGACTGAGATCAAGAGAAAATGGTGACGTCTATAACAGTGGTTCTCAAATGGGGGTGCGGGGACCCCCAGGGATCCTTGAGGGTAAAAAGTATTTCTACCGGCTGTTTCTGTGCAAAGCTAACTGAAACTCGCGTAATATTAATATAATACTCTTCAACTTAAAAGATCCCCTCCAAACTCCTACTCCAACTCCAAACTCCACTACTTTTGATTAATCATTTGTGTGATGTGATTTATTCCACAAAAAAATTAATTATCTCATTAAAATCATTAAAATGACAATTATAGAGAAGAGCGACAGAGACAGAGAGAGAGGCGCAGAGAGAGAGAGAGAGACGCGGTCGAGCGAGCTAGACCGTGCATGAAGAGAGGGAGTGGTAGTTGTAGCGTGAAAGCTTGGAGAGCGCGAGACGAGAGATAATTTTTGTCTGTCGTGCATTCAAACTAATTAAAATAAGGAGCCTGCTTTTAAAATGTACTGCAAGGAGTAGAAAGTACAGATATTTGTGTTAAAATGTAGGGAGTAAAAGTTAAAAATAAATGTCAGAAAATAAATACTCGGTAAAGTACAGATACCTGAAAATTCTACTCAAGTAGAAATACTTTGCGACTTCCCATCACTTCACTATATTTCCATACAGAAGTAACACAATGCCATAATGCATGAGTATTTTGGTAATGGGTTTCATACACTCTAGAAGCAAAAATCGTATCAGATGGGGGACCCTGGGACAAAATCTTATCAAATGGGGGTCCATGGTCTCATTTTTGTCAGTTTAGGGGTCCTTGACATGAAAACAATGTAGACCCACTACCCTAAACACTCAGCTTACAATGGAATTAACTCAAACACTGCCCCCCACAGCCCATAATAGAATAAAGAAAGAGCATCACACACACCATGTTCATACCATACTGTTTAATTACTGTGTTACTCACAATAGCCTTGACTCCAGCCTCCACATCAGCTGAACACACACACACACAGCACATCATTGAACACTGTGTGTAGTAGGTCGTGATGTGACAGTTTGGTTCATCGTCTTTATCCAAGTCTCTCCTCTCTATACCTCACGACCTCCCAGAACACCAACACCAACAAAGACACACGATACAATTCAATAGTTACTTCAAAAGTGTCCATTTGGTACGATTAAAAAAATAGATATAATAATAATGATACGAGCAGGAAACACCTGGGAATCAATAAGGCAGACGTCTTTCCCTCCCGTCGGCGTCTCAGAGACATTGGAACTACACTGCAAAAATGGACAAACTTAAATTATTGTAAGACTTTAAGCTCATTTTAGATGGAATCATCTCACTGCACTGGCAGAGCATTTCAACAAACTTAAACTTTTTTCTCCTTCAGGAGATTCTAACTTGCTTCAGGACATTTCACTTTGTAAAAGTGAAATTCTCTTGGGGAAAGTTTCTTGCTTCAAGGTTTTCTTCATTGTTGTATGAAGATTTCTTCAAAGAAGTCATACTGCCATTAAATCAAGTGGCATTTATTGAAACCAGCAAGATTATCTGCCCGTGCAGTGAGATACAGACACAACAGACATCTTGAAATAAGCTTAATAGGTTTGCAAACAATTAAATTCACCTTTTCCACTCGTTTCTTTTTACAGTGTGGGTCTAGTTACAGTATGTAAAAGTTACACTGTAAAACATAATCATTTAATCAGACACTGAGTCTCCGAATCTTATTTTTCTTAAAAAACAGCCACTGGAGGGAGATACATTAGCTCGTTTCCAATGCAGTTTTTGCTTGTTTGATGAATTGTCTTGTGACAGCACCTCCATGGCTCAGGGAGAAGTCTGCCTCACTTCAAATGAAATGCAACAAACTAGTCAAACTGTATAGAACACCAGTGGAACAATGTCACCCAGCTGGATGTTTTACAGTGTGTGAGGAAATAGAACACCAGTGGCGCTGGATGTTTTACAGTGTGTGAGGAACACTGCTTTAGGAGTTCAGGATTTCATTTAGACTGTTTTCACACCGTGTCTCTCGGTCCGCGTCTCTCCGTCCAATCAGAAGACAGAACATGGGATAATCCGGCACATAGCCTAAAAACATTCTGTGGGACATTGGCAAATGAATACATGAAATACAGCAGCCTCCAACAAAGCTGGTGAAGATGATGGCTGGTTGAATGCGACCCAGATAGAATATACAGTAAACACGAGATGCCCCGCCCCCCCCCCCCCCCCCCACCACCGCTCACAGCTCCTCTAAGCCGACATTATGTAAATAAAGAAAGGGACAGAAGGAGGAAGAGATGGGAGGATGATGCTGCAGGACGGAGAGGCAGGAAAACACACACATGGTGTGCCGTGTGAAACACAAGGACATGAGACGGAGAGGAAGAGAGAGGCAGAGAGAGGAGAGGAGAGGAGGAGAGGAGGAGACGAGGAGACAAGAAGAGGAGACGAGAAGAGGAGGATAGGGGAGAGGAGGAGACGAGAAGAGGAGGATAGAGGAGAGGAGGAGACGAGAAGAGGAAAGGAGGATATCAGGAGGAGATGAGAAGAGGAGAGGAGAGGAGAGGAGGATAGAGGAGGAGAGGAGAGGAGGATAGAGGATGAGAGGAGAGGAGGATAGAGGAGGAGACGAGAAGAGGAGAGGAGAAGAGGAGAGGATAGAGGAGGAGACGAGAGCAGAGGAGGAGAGGAGACGAGAGGAGAGGAGGAGACAAGAAGAGGAGAGGAGAAGAGGAGGATAGGGGAGAGGAGGAGACAAGAAGAGGAGGATAGAGGAGAGGAGGAGACAAGAAGAGGAGGAGAGGGTTCCTACACATTTTCAATAAAAAATTTGATATTTTGTCATTCAATATGATTTACGCAGACAGACATCTTGCCCCTGCTATCTGCTCATCTATCATCTATCATTAGATGAACATTGTTCTTCACATTGACAGATATCAGAATGTGTGAGATTATTGGCAGGGTTCCCACACAGTTTCCATTTTAATATTCCATATTTTTCCAGGCAGACCCTATTATGTTCCTGACTGGATGTGATTTTGGTGTGTATTTGATATAATGCACAGCAGTTGGGTAATAACACCATCCTTCTATCTGAACATTATTCTTCACAGCAACACAAACTGTGGACTCAAAGTGGATCTACACAACAACACAGACCTGAACTACATTTGCCATACCTTTCCAGACCCTTTTTTTTTTAAAATTCCCAAACTATCCAAGACCTGGAAATGATCAAATTCCTTTTTATTACTTTTCCAGACTTTCAAGACCTGCATAGGAACCCTGAGGAGAAGAGAGGAGGGGACACGATAAGAGAGAAGAGAAGAGAGGAGAGGAGAAGAGAGGAGAGGAGAAGAGAAGAGATGAGAACATCAAAGAGGGAAGACGAAAGAAACAGATTTGAAAGAAAAGTTCAAAGAAGAGCACAGCTTTTTGATACGAGTCATTACCGACCCGATGTGGAACTGTGAAACGCCCGAGCCGCCCGGAGTGTCTTTTTTTCTTAGCGAGATCAACACCATTACACAACAGTATAGATCAACACCATTACACAACAGTATAGCAAACAACGATGACATCTACAAACAACAACGAGAACAACGGGAACCGCTGCGTCGCGAGACAGCGGCCCGCTTGTACAGCTGACGCACATCATTAACACCACAGTCGGCCACACATTAGCACACATGGTTCAGTCTGTTATGTTACTCGCTTTAGAGGAAGCTTAGCGCTTCGGTGGGAGCCTGGGTTGGGGCCCCAGTACCAACCCCCCCCCCGACCCCGCGAGCCGTCGGGGGCCAAAGGGGGAAACTCCATCACTGTCATCACCGCGACTCGTTGGGCCTGTTCAAGTCCCAAGCAGTTCAGGGGAAGTCGCAACGTCCACAGTTTTGTGTTGCGTCGAAGATGTTGACGAAGCGTTTTTGTTTTTTTTCCGGAATCATGATTTTTGTTTTGAGTCGGTACATTAAGTACAGGAGTCTCACAGCTTGTGTGGGAAAAAAAAACGATGCAGTCACCCCACATGACATGATCAACACCCTACATCACACGATCAACACTTCACTGGCGAAGCTGAAGAGACGAGAACGGCGGCGAAAAGCACAGCTGTGTGTTTTTTCTTTGCTCTTTACAATATATTTTTGTTGTTGTTTTTTTACGCGATCGTTTCGTGAAGCTGATGTAGAATATAAGCTGTCGCCATGACAACGGTCAAACACAGTCACATGGTTCAGCCACGGTGCACCAGAATCACCACAAGCCAAGTTATCGACATCAAACGACAACTTCAAACATTTCATGTTTCTTTTTGTTATTTCTCTTTAGTCCTCCTTTTCTATAAAAGTCTACCGTTACTGTCTGTCAGTAACAGTCTGTTACTGTCAGTGTTGTCGAGGAGAGAGGATGCAGCTGATGGCGTCTCTTCAGACGGGTTGAGCGTGAAGCGGGCCGGCGTTTAGCTGATGTAGGCGGTGGTTTTTGGAAGGGACTTTCTCTCTCTGCTCTCGCCCCCTCTTCTCATCCTCTCATCCCTCGCTTCTCCTCCTCTCTCTCTCTCTCTCTCTCCTCAGACGTAGATGGCAGTCCTGGAGATGACCGAGCCGTCTCGCTGGGACTCCATGTCGTCGTCGAGGTACACGTCCGCCTCCTCCTCGTCGCCGCCGCCGACGTGGCCCTGGCGCGCGTGATAGGCCCCGCCTCCTCCGCCGCCCGCCCCTCCGAACCGATCGTACCGCTCCTCCTCCTCCTCCGTGCTGTCGTCCAGGTCGAACTTCCTCCTCTCGGCCTCGTCGGGCTCCAGGAGGATGTCGTGCGCGCTGGCCGCGTTCCCCGAGGCCGACGGGTGCAGGTGGTGGTGGTGGTAGTCGTGGTAGTCGCTGGGCTTCTCCGTCAGCGTGCCCGTGGCGTCGCAGCCCTCCCGGTAGGTGTAGACGGGCCCGTTGTTGTTGGCGCCGCCGGTGCCGTTCTTGCCCGCCGAGCCGCCGAAGAGCAGGCGGGCTTTGTTGCCGTTGCCGCTGCCTCCTCCGCTCCCCGTGGTCACGGAGTCGCCGCCGGCGCGTCGCTGCTGCTGCTGCTGCTGCTGCCGGCGGGCGCGGGCCAGCAGCACGGCCACCAGCCCGGCCACCAGCAGCAGGGCCAGGAGGGAGCCGATGACGGCCCCCGCAACCACCCCGGGGCTGGACGCGTCCGCCAAGGCTTCTGTAGAGGAGGGGAGGAGGGGAGGGGAGGTGGACGAAGGGGGGGATGATCGGGGGATGGAAGAGGGGAAGGAAGTGATGTCTGTTTGTTGTTGTTGTTGTTGTTGTTGTTTACTTCAAGTCATTTTGTTTGTGATGTGTGGAGCCTTGGAGAAGGTGGCAGTGTTGGTGGCTGTAGTGTTCTTCTACGTTTGTGTTGTAGTAATGTTCTTCTCAGTGTAACCTCTTGGGTAAGGGTGTGCTCAGTCAGTTGCTGGGATCAGGCTGAACGAACGGGACTCATTCACTCTCTCCATGAGTGAGCCCCGCCCCCTCTGACAGCTGGGGGAAAGCCACGCCCCCCTCTGACAGCTGGGGGAAAGCCCCGCCCCCTCTGACAGCTGGGGGAAAGCCACGCCCCCTCTGGCAGCTGGGGGAAAGCGACGCCCCCTCTGACAGCTGAGGGAAAGCCCCGCCCCCTCTGACAGCTGGGGGAAAGCGACGCCCCCTCTGACAGCTGGGGAGAAGCCCTGCCCCCTCTCACAGCTGGGGAAACGCCCCGCCCCCTCTGACAGCTGGGGAAAAGCCTTCACAACGGTAACGCGCTTCTACACAGCACCTCAGATTGGTGTGAGCCAAGTTTGCCTCCGCTCTTGTTTCAGTCATGAGAGCAGCATCAGCAGCAAAAGTCTTGTGCCTCTGTGTTGTCTTTGCCGCGGGACAGAGGCTCCGCCCCGGCAGAGACAGACACACAGACGGACACAGGCAGATGGACAGACAGACAGAGAGACAGACAGGCAGACAGAGGGGTTATTTGGTTAGGGAAGAGAAGAGCAGGAGCTCAGTGGGAAAAGAGCACATAGTCACAATTGGAAAAAGCCAGTACTTAGCCATATCCCTCCAGCCTCTCCCATCTCTTTACCTGCTGTTTCTCTGTCCCTTCACTCTCTTTATCCTCCCGATTACCCGCTCCTTTTCCCCTTAGTCCCTTCTCATCCTCCCATCCACTGCAGCCTCCCTCCCCATGCCTCTCTTATCGCTCAGCTAGCCGAAGCGCTGAGCGCGGTGGCCACCCGCCGTCAACCCAGGGCTGAGTCGCTCCAATCTCACTGATCACAAAAGTGCACACAGGCAGAGAGGGCTTAGGCTGCAGCGCCAGACTCACACTGGGACACTTTTAAGAGGACTCACCAAAGGGGCGCGAGACAGAGAGAGGGCCAGCTCTCTATAGCACAGGATTCAGACTGGGTTAAAATGAGTCAAACCAGGCTAGCTCTATAGCACAGGATTCAGACTAGTGGATTCACACTGGGTTAAAAAGAGTCAAACCAGGCTAGCTCTATAACACAGGATTCAGACTAGTGGATTCACACTGGGTTAAAAAGAGTCAAACCAGGCTAGCTCTATAGCACAGGATTCAGACTAGTGGATTCACACTGGGTTAAAAAGAGTCCAACCAGGCTAGCTCTATAACACAGGATTCAGACTAGCGGATTCATACCGGATTAAAAATAGCCCAACCAGGCTAGCTCTATAGCACAGGATTCAGACTAGTGGATTCACACTGGGTTAAAAAGAGTCCAACCAGGCTAGCTCTATAGCACAGGATTCAGACTAGCGGATTCATACCGGATTAAAAATAGCCCAACCAGGCTAGCTCTATAGCACAGGATTCAGACTAGTGGATTCACACTGGGTTAAAAAGAGTCAAACCAGGCTAGCTCTATAGCACAGGATTCAGACTAGCGGGTTAAAACGAGTCAAACCAGGCTAGCTCTATAGCACAGGATTCAGACTAGTGATTCACACTGAGTTAAAAAGAGTCAAACCAGGCTAGCTCTATAACACAGGATTCAGACTAGCGGATTCACACCGGGTTAAAAAGAGTCAAACCAGGCTAGCTCTATAGCACAGGATTCAGACTAGCGGGTTAAAACGAGTCAAACCAGGCTAGCTCTATAGCACAGGATTCAGACTAGTGATTCACACTGAGTTAAAAAGAGTCAAACCAGGCTAGCTCTATAACACAGGATTCAGACTAGCGGATTCACACCGGGTTAAAAAGAGTCAAACCAGGCTAGCTCTATAGCACAGGATTCAGACTAATGGATTCACACCGGGTTAAAAAGAGTCAAACCAGGCTAGCTCTATAGCACAGGATTCAGACTAGTGGATTCACACTGGGCTAAAAAGAGTCAAACCAGGCTAGCTCTATAGCACAGTATTCAGACTAGCGGGTTAAAACGAGTCAAACCAGGCTAGTAGGAGAAGGGCTTTTGCTGGAACAGAACTGCACAAGGCCAGCCAGCTAACGTGTTGTGTTGTGTGGATGGCATGCTGATTGCTCTGCGGTGCCGCGAGGGCAGCAGAGTGCAGAGAGGCAGGGGGAAACAGCTGGGCTATTTTCTAAACCCCCTTTTTTGTCTTATGCAAATAACAGCGAGGTTGTGCCAGCGGTCCTGACAGAATGCCAATCAAACAATCGGAGGCGGTACTGAAAGGAGCGGCGTGCGGGGTTACATGCCAGGGCAGCGCCCGCCAGGGAGCCACATCTTATTTCCCTGAGAAATCACAACAGACTTCAACATAATGATCTGTATGGTCGGTGCGTGCACGAGGTATGCTAATACGAGGGAAAGAGAGAAGAGGAAATGAGGTCGGAGAGATGGAAGGAGGGAGGGGAGGGGTTGGTAAGAGGAAATACTAGGCCTGCTGTATCGTTAAAAAAATTACAATAGCAGTATCAATAGAGCTCAATTAGTCATGTGACATTTCTTGCCCCGGAAATGTGAGTTTTCCATTCATTTTCTCCATGGACATTTCAAAAAATCCGTATATAACGAGTTTTAAGGCTGGAACCAAGCCACCCTGTGACCTACTGAATGGTGAGTGGCCATACAATATTTCACTTAGAGCAAAAAAGAAAAAATAAAGACGTGAAAAAAATCAAAAATTAGTTCCCCCCCCCCGATGTTATTTTTTATTTTTGCTCCAACTGAAATGTTTTATGGTCACTCACGATTCAGTACCGTAGGTCCGGGGTTGGCTTGGTTCCAGCCTCAAAACTCGTTAAGGATTTTTTCAAAATGTCTATGGAGAAAATGAATGGGGAAACTCACTTCCGGGGCAAAAGATGTCACGTGACTGTTCAGCTTATGTTCATCCATGTTTCTTCTAGATCCGAGTACAAAAAAGGATCGGATGCAGGTATCGTTTGACTGGAGAATTTTCAATACTACCTGGCACTGGGTTATCTCGGTCAATAGCGTATCGAGTACCCTAGAAAAGAGGTGAGGTTTGATTCGAAAACTGTCTTGGTCGGGCGTCCCATGGGGGGAAACAGGAGGGCTATTATGCCAAGGTGAGACAGACGGGCGGGGGGGATGAGGTGGGACTCCTGGGACAGGATATGATGTCTAAATCAGGGGACAGTGTCTGCTGATATCTAACTAAAGTGACAGAAGGCCTTAAAGACTGTCCCCGCGTCCTACTTTCCTCTCTCGACAAACTCACAGACTGGCACGGCGACGCGACGCGCGGGCCAACGTCTTATTTATATTTATTGCACCATTTATATTTAAAGAGTTGGTGGCATCCATCAAGCGCCTGGATGAGAGAGAGACAGCTGAATGATGGCCTCGTGTGGAAGGTCTTTGGTGACTGTCTTCTTTCTGTTAATTAATTAAGTGCTTAAAAATCTATTAGCCCATATAGGCTGTAATGAACACTGCTCCTACCAAGAGCCATTAGGCCTGGCATGTTCATTTCTCAATAAATCTGGGGTGGCATGCCATGCTAGATAAGCCCTCATTCACACCCTACGCCAAAGCCACGCTGAAGCCACGCTGAAGCTACGCAGTTTCATCTCGGCGTCCTTGTTAGCGGGCGAGACCGTTCCCACCAGCCGCACGCCACGCCACGCTGAAGCCGCGCTGAAGCGATAGTTCAGGCTTCTGTTCTATTTTTCAAGTGTGCAGCGTGCTGAAACCGAGCTGCCCGGCATGAAGTCAATGCAAGTTGTGGGCGGGGGGGGGGGGGGGGTGACTGACTCCTCGTTAAGTTCAACACAGAGTCCGAGGCAGAGGGCAGAGTGATGACTGACTCCTCTTTCAGTTCCAGGATGAATTGTTGGCTGCCAGCATTGATAAATGAGGCTGCTGTCTAACAACCTGAACGTGGGGCATCTTGGTGGCTCAGTGGAAGGTCTTAATGAAACCAGCCTGGGTCTCTTATTATACCTCATCCCCCCTTCTCTCTCTCTCTCTCTCTCTCTCTCTCTCTCTCTCTCTCTCTCTCTCTCTCTCTCTCTCTCTCTCTCTCCCCCTCTCTCTCCCCCTCTCTCTCTCTCTCTCTCTCTCTCTCTCTCTCTCTCTCTCTCTCTCTCTCTCTCTCTCTCTCTCTCTATCTCTATCTCTGTAGCCTGGTAAAAACCATCCTGATAACAGGACTTATATTCTGTTTGGCTCCACGGATCAGGCTCCACTTCCGATTTCCTGAAAAGACAATGTAACCAGGCCAATCAGGGACTGCGTCCTAGTAGTAACGTTAACGTTCGTAAACACGGTCGTATACTGTATGTGCAGATGCAGAAATATACTCAGTAACAATTGATCAAACAAGAACAAGAGTATTCACGTTTTCATCGTTCTTCCGAGTGGATTTGGATTGGATTTGGCAATGCTGATTGGCTGAAGGAGTTGTGTGTCAAGGCAAGTACTCCCCGCCCACTGAAATCACTGTGGGCGGCAGGAAGTCCAGACTGATTATGAGAATGTTGGGCATTTTTTACCAAGCTAGTCTCTCTCCACTGTGAACTATCAAATAACTGCAAAGTGATGGGAAAAATCATGTTAAAAAATGCATCATGTGGCCTAGCTGTTGTGGCTAATGGCTAACCATAACCTACAGGATTCTGCCATTAACATAGAGCAAATGAAGTAGTCTGTGGGTATCTGTCAGCATGAAAAAAGCAAAGCTTCCATCCAAGTGTGCAACTGGTTCACTAAGTGGGGAGAGTAACTGTACGCTGGCTGGGCACATGAGTAAGGCACAGAGCCGTGGGGGTTAGCTTATGTTTGGCTAAGTGGCCGGCTAAGTGGTGGACCTCTGCTGGAAGCCGTGGAAGAGGCGGTGGCCTTCCAGTCAACACTCATGGCGGCAAAAGGCCTTGAGCCCATTTTGGGGCCATTTCCTGCAGCCAAAGTACGAATGATCGTTACAGGGTTTTCTTTCTTTTTTGTTCCAGCAATGATGCTAATGATGCTAACTTCTTCTACTGGTGCTAGATAGATAGATAGATAGATAGATGATAGATAGATGGATGGATAGATAGATAGATGATATATAGATGGATGGATAGATAGATACTGTAGATAGAGATAGATAGATAGATGATAGATAGATAAATAGATGATAGATGATAGATAGATAGATGGATAGATAGATATATAGATATAGTTGTCACATCCTCTCTAAATCCTCACCTGTTATTCTCCACAGTGTAATTTCTAATAAAGCAGAAAGAATAAAATTCTAATGTCAGTATCTCCATTTTTCTTTTTTTATGAAACTCCTCAAGGTCGGCCTAATCCAGTCATCATAATTGATAACATTGAGTAAAGACTCAATAACCTTTTTTCCCCAAGAGTGTCAGCAGGCTTAGGTTCATTAGATTCTCTCTTCTCTTGGTTTTCATTATTTCACTGAGCTGTGGGCTATTTAACACTTTCCAGGATATGAGGAGACCTCATCAGACCACATCATCAGACCACATCACATCATCACCACTATTCCACACACCATCACTCTCAAACCAGATGAATTGCTGCAAGACGGGTTACAGATCTGGGAGGTGTGACGGGGCCTAACCGCCCGAATCAACTTGATTTGAGGTGGATCTTTTTTTTAATTGAGCTATTCAGCTTCCCCCTACACAGTGTTGTTTTTAGCCCGTTTCTTGTTATATTACTGCATTATTGCTGCGAAGGAAGAAAATGCTGTTGGCTAATCAGAATGAACACAGAGCCTGGAGTCGAGATCAAAGTAGGCTGGTAAATCATCCTGATAACGTGACATTGTGTTTCGCTCTACGTATCAGTCTGGACTCCTCACAGCGATTTCAGTGGGCGGGAGTAGCCTACTGGCCTTGACAGACAACTCCTTCAGCCAATCAGTTTCCCCAATTTGAATACAAATCCACTCGTCTTTTCCACTGAGAAACTCTACTGGTGTCTTGTTGTTATTGAGTCTATTTCTGCAATAACCGCATTTAGAGCTGTGTTTACCCTACATTAACGTTACCGCTCGTTGCTTCGGGGAGCCGCCAGTACAGTTTTGCCAGCGGCATCCCTGATTGGGCGGTTATGTTGGCAACTACGAGGCAGGTCCCCGATTGGCCGGTGGAATTTGTCATGTCTGGAAGGTCCAGATTGATCCGTAGAATGAAACATAGGCCCTCATTTACAAGAAGGTAACAATTAGATAATAGAGAATGTAGAATAATGGCTATTTTGATTATAGTTTCACTGTTACCTCTACAGTATACCTACTGGAGAAAAGGCCCTCTCATACCAACTGATGAGACCATACACATCAGAACACCCACGGGCTGGATTCGAACCCGGTGACCTAATGAGCTGATGTCATGGCCTGGTCCACCGGCATCAGTGATGTCACTCAACTGTGAGGTCATCGATGATGTCACTACAGCTGTGAGGTCATCGTTGATGTCACTGCAGCTGTGAGGTCATCAATGATGTCAGTGCAAGGTTTCAGACTGCTTGTTGTGTTGTTAAACTGCTAAGTACTTAATCGGTATAGTAGAGAAAGAGTTATGACAGTCCTTTCATAATGCCTTCTGCTTGAGACACAGCATACATACAGTACACACACACACACACACACACACACACACATGTAGTAGTCGGTGTGGTACAGTGATAGACCTGAGGAAATGGGTACTCTAGCAGGGCATGAGCTCCACCATGCTGTTGAGGCAGATGACATGGACAAACTGAGGAGCCTGCTGCAGACCGCTTCAGAAGGCAGATCAACGAGAGGGCTGGGTTTTGGACGAGCTATACGGGGAGAAGAACCCCTCTGGTGCACGCAACCATCTGGGGTTGTGCTGCCTGTGTGGTCTACCTGATCAACCAGGGAGCCCAAGTAGACCTAGGTGATGAGGATGACTGGGGCCCTCTCTGCTGGGCCATCCTCTACGATCGACTGGACTGCATCCGGATCCTCCTGGAAGCCGGGGCCAACCCCAACAGAAGGAGACACGGCTCAGTTCCACATACCCCGGTCTACCTTGCTGCCCGGGATGGAATGCTGGACATACTGCAGGAACTCATCAGGTTCACTGCTGCTGTCGACATGGACAGCGTTCATCTCGCAGACTCTCTCGCCATCAGCGCCATCCACCACCATCTGGACTGCTTCCGCTTGCTGCTCCGGGTCACTTGCATTCTGACCCGTGACGTGGCTTCTCGTTTGCTGGAGGAGGTGCTGAGGTGCAGCGGAAAGTGCTTTTGGTCGTGCCGTGCGCGTGCAGGCAGGCACGTGGATGTGGACGAAGGTCGAACCGGCAATCGTCCAGCTGCTCCTGGACCACGGCGCCGACCCGGCCCTGGTGACCTTGAAGCAGGCACAGCTGGAGGAGAGGGTCGATCCCGAGGCGCTCCGGGTTTTTCTGGAGGCCAAGACAAGTCCTCGCAGTCTGGCCCACGTGTCGGATCAGGATCTGACAAGCGCTGGGCAGACAACACCTGAACCAAGTCCACATCCTACCACTAACACAAGTGATGAAGGACTTTGTGCTTCACCAAAACTGACTTTGAGGACTATTTACCATTGCGGTGGTCACTGTCGTTCACTGTCGCCTCACAGCAAGAAGGTCATGGTTTTGAATCTCCACCCCGGTCCCGTTCTGGTGCTCCGGTTTCCTCCCAGAGTCTAATGATATGCTGTGATTAAATTCACAGATTTATTCACTGCAGCTAAGATATACCTCACATGATTATTTCCTGGTTATACTAGGTGCCAGTAGGATTGGTTGGGAGGACTTCTCATCGGAGCTCTCCACAAAGTTGCAGCTACCCAACTTTGCGATGGCGGTTGTGCAATTTGTTCCAGAAATGGTTTTGAGAAACAGTATTTTTGTAAACAACGGTCGTTCCAGTACAGCCACAAACATAGTACGCCATCATGTTCTGACCAGCCTGTTTTATAGGAAACCTTTTAAATGTACAACATCCAAGAGTGTCAAACCCTTGAAATCCATTAAATCCTCCATCCGTAACACACCCACGCTTGAAAGGAGCAAATTGGACTAACGAGGAATATTATCCTCTTTCAACTGGGCTCAGGAAGGGGTAGAGCATGACATTAATAATGCAGGGTTAGGGGTTCCATTCACCGTGTGGCTCAGTGGTTTCTCAACGTGGGGTCCGGCGAGCGCCAGAGGGTCCTTGAGGGGGACCCGGGAGGTCCCAACCAAAACGATGAATTATTAAACTTCATCATTATTTCATTTACTAGGAGTTCACACAATTAGAGAAGAAGGTAGAGAAGAATGGCTATTTTGATCATAGCTCCACTGTTATCTCTCTACCTACGATACAGAGATAGTCATGGAATCCTCGTCAAAATAAAATCGAACAATACAAATATTCTCAGATTTGGGTCCGAGAGGCAGAATCTCAAGATGCGCGTAGCTCAGTGGGTGGAGAGTGCCAGTATCGTCAACAGCACGGGCTACAGACTCCCATGCAGGAGAAGAGCAGCACTATCCAAAGATAACTTTCAGCAGATAGCTGCTAAAAGCCTTCTCTACCACCATCACCTATTAAAAAATCCAAACATATCCTGGATCAGCTTCGCGCTAACAATGTGGGCAGAGGCATGATCAATGCTGGTGTTGAATTCTCGTCAACAGGCGCGGCGAGATGCTTTGGTAAACACCGTGTCGTTGAGTTCATATTTACCAAAACATTCAACTTTCTTTAAAAAAGAAATAGAGAGAGAAACGAGAAAATGGAAAAGAGCAGAAAGACTATCGTTAGCGAGAAAATAGGCCAGGCCTGTCACCCCGACTCCTCATCAACAGCGGCAGCCTGCCTGCATTAAGAAGCGTGGTGAAAAATGTCAGAGAGAGAGGCTGAGGAGCTTATATCAGTCTCTGTATTAGTGTCATGTACATGGAGGAGATTAGAGGGGAGAGAGAGAGAGAGAGAGAGAGAGAGAGAGAGAGAGAGAGAGAGAGAGGAGCACTGGAGATGGGGAAAACTCTCCTTCTCTACTCTGTAATGTGCACAGCGGTAGGGCTAATCTTAATGAGAAGATTTGGGATGTGAGGAGGTGGAAAAAGGAGAGTTAACGGGGTGAGATGAGACAGACACAGAAAGAGCGTGGGAGGGAGAGAGAGAGAGAGAGACAGGGATAGAGAGAGTGGGAGAGAGAGAGAGAGAGAGCGTGGGGGAGAGAGAGAGAGAGTGGGGGAGAGAGAGAGAGAAAGGGAGAGAGAGACACAGAGAGAGAGAGAGATAGGGAAAGCGAGAGGGAGAGGGAGAAAGAGAGAGAGGGAAAGAGAGAGGGAGAGAGGTAGGAAGTGTGAAAGCAGAGGGATCGACATCATCTTTTGTTGGTCACCTGTAACAAAGCTCTCCGTCCTCCTCAGGCCTTCCTCCTCAGAGCTCAAGTCAGGCCTGAAACCACAGTGGACTGCTTGAACACTCTTATAGCTTATAGTAGTCTTTGCCCTGGGTAGTGACTATAAGAGCCCTTCCGTGGAGATTCTCATTAAAATCAGCTTTTGGTCTCGGTCGAGACCTAAGAAAGAGTTACCCAAGAAAGTATACTGCACAACATTGAAGGAAAAACTTATAATTAATGGGGGCGGAAAAACACACAACAGGACAAAACCTGTCTGACCGAGAAATAGCGAATTTCTTGTATTAAATGCACATTCTGCACAAGGCCGTATCAATTTGAACTAAATCGGTTGTATTCCTTCCAATCACAGGCCAGTGAGGGAGGCTGCAGAGGAGTGGACGTTAAAGCAGCTCTGGAGGCAGAGACAAATCTCACTGGTTGGATTCAAAATAAACGTGCGTCGCCAAAGAGACTTTCTAGCTGAGGACTGTTAGCCTGAACCTGGCCTGAATCTCAATGAAAATCACAAGAGGGAAGAGAGGAGAAAGTTAATGGTTTCCTCTTTGCCAGTTTGTAGGGATCCAAATTAATCGATTCTGGATTCCATCAGGGCTGTACTGTACTACTGTACTGTACTACTGTACTACACTGTACTGTACTACACTGTACTGTACTACTGTACTACACTGTATTGTACTACTGCAACAGGCAAAACCAAGAATGACGACTAGTCGGCTACTATGCACAGTGTGGACTAGTGGTTTTACTACTCGACTAGGCGACTAGTTGGTGAATGCCCTGCTGCACTGTACTACTGTACTGTACTACTCCACACTCTGGAATCAAATACACTGTTTAATGTACAGTACAGTAAAGACATGTGCAAGTAATACATTCTGATTTTGGCCTATTTGTACTCATCTGTGTTCGATTACCTTAGTCTGAATCATTTCACAACAAGTGGGGAGCAGGGAAGCAGGGCACATTGTTTGAATGCCAACTGGTGTAAAACGTAAATCTTTGTATTGAGTTTAATGTAGAATCGGATCAAATTTAGAATTGATTCCATCAAGGAGTCGGAGTCAGAATCAACCCTCTCGAGAAGATTCTTGAGAAAATGTGGCTCTTTGGCCCCGCGCCCACTTCAGCTCAACTCCAGCCAAAGAGATCACCTCTCCTCTTCCAGAGCAGCCGTGCCTGCAAGAAGCGTTGAGCTAAAACTCCAATCTGCCAGCAACCTGCTCCGCGGAGCGCCCTGGAAACCAGCCAACGCTCGCTAAAACCTGCGATGCTCCTGCTTGTGTAGCGCATGTGTGTACGCCGAGGAAATAATAACCTCGAGTCAAAAAGAGAACGAGACGATGGCTTTGAGATGATGGGAGTCTCACAAAGCGCAGCGTGTGTCTGCGAGGCACTGCTGTAGCTCACAGTCCACAGGGCGTTGATCTGAGAGCGGGGGCGGGAGGGCGAGGCAGAGGGTCAGTTTGATCACGAAGGGTTAATGTGGCCCTGAGGCACTGAAGACTGCACATCACAGACAGACAGACAGACGGACAGCAGCAAGATGATGGGAGGAGATAAGCTCTTCGCAGGGGGGGGAAAATGGCTTCTTGGATTTGGTCTTGAGAGGAAAATCTGAGCCTATTCACCTTATTCTTTGCCCATACAAGGCAGAGTCCTGCGCGGGTCTGATTTTCAAGACCCGGTTCCGCCCGGCCCCGCGACGTGCAGTACCGACCCCGCTCCGCGAACCCGCACATATGATCAATCAGTACCGCAACTCACCCCGCCCCGCAGACATGAGACCTGCCCCCCGACCCGGAACCGCATATATATAATAACCGTTAATCTGCAGTGCAAACATTTTGTAGTGAACCAAACGAAACTGCCACCGTTTCACACGAGAGGCGAACAGCAGTCTTTCTG
>NC_139643.1:44843784-44848784 GCF_964638095.1 Poromitra crassiceps | reverse complement strand
TGGCATTCGGCCAATCACGACACTCGGAAACATAACCGAGGCAGGTTGGCATTGGATACCCACCTTATTTTGATCGGATATCCCCTCCTTATCCTCTTTGATCAATCTTGACACCTGCTGAAGTACAGATAGGGTGTGTTCTGAGCGAAGTGGACTGCACAGGGTATTCAGCCATGTTAAGTAATATGTGCAGTCAGTCCACTTCACTGGGAACTATAGCTGATTAGAACACACCCTCTCTGCTGTCAGGAGCATTTGTAAGGAGCAAACACGTCTAAACACGTCTAAACATGGGTTTAACCCATTTCAGCCTATTTTCGCCTAAAAAATAGCCTCTAAAACCTAAGTCCGATTTGATAATAGACCCCCAAATCCTGAACTTTTCATAGAAATGTCAACGCCTACTAAAATAGTGATATCTCAGCCTCTGTAGAAGATAAAAACACACTTTAAAAGGCATTTGAGAGCTGACACATGTGGCTTTCCTTGTAAAAGGTGTTTATTGGTATGACAATTCAATAGCATTGTCAAATATTGCTGTAAACACAGAAAATTTTTAAAAAACTAAAAAACGTATGAAAAAACAAGCAACAAATCACTCCAAACCACTCAAATAAAATCAAAAATGTGCTCCACACTGCCCCCTTGTGTCCCCTTGCAACCATAAAAAAAAATGCAGTCCATTTACCATCAAAGGGGCAAGTGTCTAAAGTGTCAGCTAGTGTTTAGCAAACACTTACAAAAAATGTCTGTAGTGTTTTCCAAAACACTCAATGTGGACAGGCAGGTCACACTGTATGCAGCCATACACAGTTAGCCCACTGCCTACTACATCTTTTTTGTCCAGCAACAACTGGCACTCCCTGCAGAGCTTCCGCTTCTCAAACACCTTCCCGAAGTCGTGCATTGGGGGACCTGTGGCTTCTCCTGACGTGCTGGGTGCTGGGGAGGCTGCCCTGCTCGATGTGCTTGGTGCTGGGGAGGCTCCCCTGCTCTCTGGAGTGGAAGGAGAGCCAAATGGAGAGGCTGGTCTGGAAGCTGGGGACAGAGGAGGAGGAGGAGAAGGAGGAGGGATCACAGGAGGGGCCCTCCTTGTCACCGGTGTGATGAGCTCCTCCAGCAAGGTCTCCAGCCAGTCCTTGTAATGTTTGTGCCTTCCTCCAACAGACCTGGCTGCAACGTAGGCGTTGTAGCACGACACAGACAGGCCCCAGAAGAACACACGCCGCCACCATTTCTTTGACCGATGATCGAAACCATAGTATCCAATCATCTGGTCGAGGAGATCCACACCTGGAACACACATGGAACTCTGTTTACATACGTACATTTTCACTCAAATGACCTCAGTGAATATAAGCTTACAGTATTTTAATTTTTGTTTATAAAACATAAATCTGTAAAACAAACCTTTCATGTGGCTCTGGTAGTCCGCCAGGCAAGCGGGCACTACCACATCAGCCCGGTGGGTCTCATCTCTCCTCCGCCTTACAGTCCCTGTTGCGCTGGGGTCATGGTGATTGGACAAGACCATCACCGTCTTTGTGTCTTGCCACACGCAGAAGGTGAGGTCATCGTGCTGTGCCACCCGGAACTCGTGCTTCCCCAGCGCAGCCCTCTTTGTCAGGCTGTGGTCCTTCGGCAGCCCCTTCCTATTGGCCCGAAGGGTGCCACAGCCGTACAGGAAAAGGCCGTTCATCTCCTGGAGGAGTTCTACACTGGTGTAGAAGTTGTCCATATAAATGGACAGGAAGGTGCCATTGTATGGCTTGGCGAGGTCCAGCACCACGCGCTGTGCCAGGCCCGTCTGCGGCGCCGCTTCACGTCCTGTGTACACCTGGGGAGTTTGCAAGAAGAAACACAAGTCTGAGGAAGGGCCTTGGGTGCTTGAAAGGTCACTCAAATAACAACACATTACAGAATACATATTTGCATATTCTTGGTGTGCTGATTTTTTTCCTTACTTTGAAGTGCGGAACGTAGCCTGTTGAGCTCTCCGCCATCACCCAAACCTTCACGCCCCATTTGGTTGGCTGGAATGAATGAATGAATGAATGTTTATTTCACACATTACCAAAAGATGCAGGTTACATAGGCAAAATAGAGGTGAGACAATTTGATCAATCAATCAGCAGTACCTTCATTGGCAGGTATTGCCGGAAGCCAAGCCTGCCTTTGAACTTGATCATTGATTCGTCAATGCTGACTGTGCCGTTGACCTCATAGAGGTCCTGGAAGCGCTGGTTCAGGAAGTCCAGGTACCAGCGCAGTTTCCAGAGCTTATCAGCTGGGTCGCCTCGTGCGTTGTTATCTTGGAGGTGAAGGTATCTGAAGAGGTGAGAGAGGGGAGGATGGAAGAGGGGGGGTAGGGGAGGGGGGGTAATTAGACACATATTACAATATATTATAAACAATATAATGTCTTGTATATTGTATACAATATTGTATATTGTATTGTATATTATATACAAGTAGACACATCTTGGATGAAATGAAAAATTGTAGGCTATATCATTATATAGGTTAGTTACACTTGAGGGTTACAGGGTCTGTCTAAGTGCAGTGTCTGTCTTGGTGCAAAGAGTGAAGCGCATTCTCTCCACATTCCTGACAATTGAATAACAATAGGCCTACTAGGTGTTTGCCCACACACAATAGGTGTAGCAGCCGAGCCCAGCAGGGGTTTCTTACCCCAGTGTATAAGCTCGCTACTATGGCAATACTCCCACTACACCTCTAATACATTTGCAATATATTTCATTTCCCTTAGGGCATCATAACAATGGTACTAATGTTACATTTTATCTATCAAACTACTATTATTTATATAGCGCATCCTATTCAATGGGGCGCATCTATATCACGCAATGGTTATAATAACAAGGATAATATTATTGTTCTTAGCCTACCTCCAAATGGCGTCAAATCGGTCCCGGGACATATTCTGGCCGAAGTTGGTTTTGAAGATGTTTTTGGATAGCCGCCAGTACTCTCTTCGGACGGGAAGTTTCATTATCCCCATGGCGAGACACAGCCCAATGAATGTTTTCATTTCTTTCACTGTTACCGGGGTCCACTTGGCTGCTTTTTTGGCTGGGGGAATTGTGCGTCTCTGGTCGGCATATCGGTTCGTCTCCGTGACAAGACGGTCCCACATTTCCTCCGTGTAAATTTTCTCGAAAGAAAATAGAGGTGTGGAATCGGCTTGTAAGCCAACACCGCTTTTCACCCCGGGCACCCTTTTGAACGCTTTGACCGGCACAGGACGGTAACAGCGCTGCTCCGTTACCCAGTTTCCATGGAAGCCTTCGAATTGGTCTTCTTCGTCAGACTCATCGTCATCGTCATCCTGAAACATAGTTCTGACCCACTGATCTCTGTCCAAGGGCTGCCAATCGGGGTCTGTAACTGGGTCATCATTTAACTCTTCATCAACGGTGGAATGTTCAGAATATTCCGCGTCTTCAAAATCGCTTCCTTCGCTAATATTATTTTCTTCCTCCATCGCTCTAACAGATCCGCTCAAAGTGAAGAAAAAAAAAACTTTTCCTTCCCAAAACAATCCCAGAATGCATTGCGAGACCCCACGTGTGTTTTCTGAATGATTTCATTTGCCTAGAGACCGGAAATAGGCGAAAAACTACAGCTAAACTACAAATTGACGTAGACGTCATCCCGTCTTCAAAGGTATATTGACGCGAACGGCATCCCGTCTTTAAAGGGAGAATGACGCGAACGTCATCCCGTCTGAAATGGGTTGCCCTCTCTGCTGTATTTTGACATTTTAAGATGTCATGTTTCTGAGTTATGTCCTGACAGTTTTAATTAGCCACACTGTTCACCAAATATGTTTGACAAATACATTGCCTATGACTCAATGGAACACTAGTCATATGTATGACAATTTGATTCTGACTGAGGACGAGCTGGCATGTTAACTAGCTAGCTACAGTAGCTGTTACTGTAGCTACGTTAGCTAAGCCCACTGCCTGCAACAACATTCTGTTACTGTAGCTACGTTAGCTAAGCCCGCTGCCTGCAACAACATTCTGTTACTGTAGCTATGTTAGCTAAGCCCACTGCCTGCAACAACATTCTGTTACTGTAGCTACGTTAGCTAAGCCCACTGCCTGCAACATTCTGTTACTGTAGCTACGTTAGCTAAGCCCACTGCCTGCAACATTATGTTACTGTAGCTACGTTAGCTAAGCCCGCTGCCTGCAACATTCTGTTACTTTAGCTACGTTAGCTAAGCTCACTGCCTGCAACAACATTCTGTTACTGTAGCTACGTTAGCTAAGCCCGCTGCCTGCAACATTATGTTACTGTAGCTACGTTAGCTAAGCCCACTGCCTACAACAACATTCTGTTACTGTAGCTATGTTAGCTAAGCCCACTGCCTGCAACATTCTGTTACTGTAGCTACGTTAGCTAAGCCCACTGCCTGCAACAACATTCTGTTACTATAGCTACGTTAGCTAAGCCCGCTGCCTACAACAACATTCTATTACTGTAGCTACGTTAGCTAAGCCCGCTGCCTGCAACAACATTCTGTTACTGTAGCTACGTTAGCTAAGTCCACTGCCTGCAACAACATTCTGTTACTATAGCTACGTTAGCTAAGCCCGCTGCCTACAACAACATTCTGTTACTGTAGCTACGTTAGCTAAGCCCGCTGCCTGCAACAACATTCGTCGGGCTTAAAACGCCATTGAGTGACCAAAACATTAGCTTGTTAACCATTTTGAGTCCTCAAGTTAGAGGTGTTCCCCTGGCCAGCTTTGCACTTCGCATCGCAAATGTTACAGCGAGCGTTGTCTGAGTCTATCTTTGTGAAGTGGACCGCAAGCGAGAGGCCATCTTCTTCTCTTCTGCTTGTTTTGGCAGTGACGTGCTGACGTAACCCACCCTCGTGTGTGTTGCCTTCAAGTTTGCGTCGGAATTTCTATCTCGCTCGCTGTCTTTGTATCACTGAGATGCGTTCAAGTACCGACATTTTT
>NC_139643.1:44833784-44836284 GCF_964638095.1 Poromitra crassiceps | reverse complement strand
CTGCTACGTTTCACTTTGGTTCTTTGTCGCTTTGACGCCGTGTCTGTCTTGAAGGACAAGAAAGGAGCCGCCAGAGGCAGGAAATTTAACAGCGACGTCTGGCTCCTTTCCCGGGAAATAATTTAGGAGACTTGGTAGAAATGACTCCTTTATGCTGTGGAGACGCCACCCTCCCTCCATTTGCACCTATTCAACTCTATTTTTATTCACTTCCAGGTCATCAAAGCCCTCCTAATCTCCTGTGCTAATTGGGCTAATTAGTTCCTGCACCACACAGAGAGATTTTGCTCAATGTAAACGTGTTTTGTATTTTGAGATAATTATAGGCCTAATCCTAATTAGGTGTAATTCGTGTACCAACAGAGCAGGAGAAATCCCCCAAATTGCCTCCATTTTGATTAGTTTCGCCTTTAATTAAAGTTGACGCCAAATGAATGCTTTTGATATCCAACCCCTTTAGATACTTTTCCTATATTTAGACCAATCACCTGTAGGATTCTTCTGGCATTTTCATAGAGCCGTGTTGCTAGGGAACACGTTTTGAAACCTAGCTCATTTTCTGCCAGCTATTGTATTAGCAAACGCTGCAACAGGACGTACAGCCAGGGGCAATTCAGAATGTTTATGTCCTCAAGTTAAAAAGCGTCTAGACGGCACGCGTCTGTTCTCAGTCTAATAATACAAACAGAGCGCCGGGGTCAGGCGCTTCCTGAGGAACGGACCGAGCACTACTCATGGACTATACAAATACGCGGCGGTGTAAATGTTACGTATGATGACAGCTTCCTGTTTGAGGCCCACGCGGCGGGGGGCGGGGCTAATCTGTTGACTGAAGGTCACCGTGCTGCGAGACAGATAGAGAAACAGGGCCGAGTTAGCACTGCCAGGCACCAGCCTCCCCCCCGACCTCCAATCTCTCTATGAGGACACCGTGTGTGTGTGTGTGTGTGTGTGTGTGTGTGTGTGTGTGTGTGTGTGTGTGTGTGTGTGTGATAAGCCGCAGCCTGCAGCCTCTATCCTCAGCTCTTATCTCCCTGACAGACGCTCCCCCCGCACGGCCGCTGCCCCACCAGTCACACCGAGGGCCGGGCAACACACACACACACACACACACACACACACACACACACACACACACACACACACACACACACACACCTAAGTTTCTAACTGATCTGCTCGGCTTTGAGGGTTTCGTGGGGAGGGGGCCACTTGATGGGAAAATGACCTTGCTGAGTTTGAAAAGTAGAAATGAAGGCTCTTAAGGCTGTTACACACCAAGTGCCATGCGAAATATTCAGCACGAAATTGCAATGTGAATTCTGACCCACCTGTCAATCACAGCAACAGATGTGTGTACACGACACGTCGGACACCAATTACAAAAAAAGTCGACCGTCGTCCGAAAAAATAAACACTACAATAACGCTCAGCGAAACTTGGCCGTTGGTATGCACGGTTGCATTCACTGATATAGGTTAGAGAAATATTACACAGGCTCCCGGTGTGTAAGCACTGTGAGGGATGCGAGTGAAAAATGATGGGAAACAGTCATGACAGGACCTTTTAGATTCTTACAGTGAAAATGAAAACAATGTATTTTTCACATTGCTAGCTGACTCTCTATATATCAGTGGTTGTCAAAGTGGGGTTCTGGGGACCCCCCAAACGTCCTTGAGGGGCTTCCAGAGCGTCCACAACAAAAAGGGGAATCATGTATTTTCACCATAATTCCATCCATAAGTAACACAATGACAGAATGTATGGCTGTTTGGGTTTCATACACTTTCTGTAACAAAACATATAAAAGCAAACATCTTATCAGATGGGGGGCCTGGCCCGCATGGGACATCTTATCAAATGGGGGTCTAATTTGTGTCAGTTTAGGGGTCCTTGACGCGAAGAAGTTTGAAAACCACTGCTCTGTATTATAATGTACGTCTATTTGGCAACAAATGCAAAAAGAAAAAAAAATGCACAATTTGAGTTTTATTGTATTTCTTAACCTACCGAACTAGTAGGCGGACATAAAACAAATTGCAGCTCTACAGTAATAATATCATCACACATTTGTCATGGCCCTATACGTCTATTGTTAATAAGAGGAGATTGAGCTCGGCGGGGTTCTGCTGGATTCTTGGCACGGAGCAGATCCATGTTTGCTTCTCATTAATTTGCCAGTCGTGCTCCTCACAGCTCCTCACAGCCCCCGAAAAATGCAAATCCAACAAGAATTCAATATGTGACCTCGTTACTCTGCCTGTTCCATCCCCCAGACAACATCGTTCCAACATCACATCGCAGGAATAAACATCGGAACAACGATGTGCATTCTTAATGCAAACACTTGGAACAGCTCCAGAAAACAAAACCACCTCCACGTCTCCACCAGAGCGCTTAGCTGAGCTGAGCCCAAGCTGGAGGAAACTCAATCAGCCCATCAACATGTGCAGATGAGATGGATCTGAACTCACAGTCTAAACAGGCAGTCTAAACAGGC
>NC_139643.1:44822205-44826084 GCF_964638095.1 Poromitra crassiceps | reverse complement strand
GCCCAGCGGGGTCAGGGGTCACATCATTCAGAGGATTATGCAGTCCTTCAGTTCCAGGAAAAAACATGAAATCATAACTGGAGTTAAGAGGTTGTCAGCTGACAACATGATGATGCTGACAGCCACCTACAGTCTATTCTGCCCACTCAATATGACTCATTGTTTGAGCACGATGCCAGTCCAAATGAGGACTTTTAGGAAGTGGAAACCCCCTCTCTCTCTTCTGTCAAATCTCTATTCAACTTATGTAGCCACGCCCATTTGACCCGGTTGTGTGGTCGTGTCAAAACTTCCGGCTAAAAATAAAATAAAATAAAATGGCTGGCTGCTCCAATATCATCTAACTCTGAATTAACTAATAATTTAGCCAACTGTATGTAACATACCAAATAAAAGCAAACAGCAATGTCGAAGAATGCAAGGCCATGTAACTGGCTCGTTAAGTCTCACATTCCAGGGAATTACGTTAACGTCTGCGGGTCTTATTGACGTTAATGGCTCGCGCTGCCTCGGAGGAGAGAAAACCATCTGAAGCTTTCTTTGTTGGAGTCCAGACTGTCCAGGTATGTTTTACAAGAAAGTGCTCGTCATTGTCGACGATAACGTTATCTGACCTGGCTAACAGTGGATACTCGCTTGCTTGCTGTGTACCGGCTCAAAGTAGTAGGCTACGTTCTTTATTTTACCCCCTGCACTGTCCGCTCCAAAAACAACTCTCTTATTTTGCGCCGTGACCGCCGGAAGTGTTAAAAGGACCCGGAAGAATTTGGCCCACTGTAAGGTCTGAACATAAGGTGAATAGAGAGCCAAAGTGAAACGTGCACTTCCTTCTTCAGCACTGTACCAGAGATTTTCATCCGCCATTTATTTTCCCATATATTTCGTAAAATGCTTATGAAAAATAGTTGCACTTGTTCAAACCAAACGGTACAGATATATTTAGAAACAGGAGAGATCGCATAACATTTCACTCGGACCGAAACGTAAAAAAAAATGCGGGTTTAAAGAAAATATTTTTTCAATGTTGTTTTTTAAAGTTTTGGTCCGAGTGAAATGTTCTATGGGCACTCCCAAGTCTAAATATAGCTGAACCGTTTGGTTTGACCAAGTAAAACTATTATTATAAGCATTTTACGAAACGTCTATGGGAAAATAAACTGCGGAAGATAGGAAGAACATCTCTACAGTGCTGAAGCAGGAAGTGACGTTCACTTTGCCTCTCTATAATCTTACTAAGCATCTTAACACATTCAGTGCCAAGGACGTCTGTGCACGTCCTAAAAAAAAGTAACGTTCAGTGCCAAGGACGTCTGTGGACGTCCTAAAATCATAATTCATATTATTCCATAATTCTGCTGTTTAAGGTCGTACCCAGCCAGTGAGCATGAATCCCTTCAAGGGATCACACGGCGCCACCTTAAACATCGTCACAGGAGCTGCTCCACCCACCTCAGATCCTTTACTTTGTACAGGAGACAGCGGAGAAAGCCGTGGAAACCGATGCATGCTTTCTGCCAGAGCCGTATATATTGCTCCGTCTACAGCGAGAGTGGGCTCGGCTGCATCCGCGCTCACAACTGAGCTCTTATGCTTCTATCTATCTCCACACGATTTCCTAGAAAGCCAGCATCTGAAGCCGAACGGGCCAAGCCTTTTCGTTCAGTCGCGTTTGCCAGCGCATCATTTCCTTGATGCCCATCAAGGAAATGATGCGCGCAGCAAAGCTGGGATCTGTCCGGGGCAAAAACGGAGTCGAGAAAGCAAACTCTGTGCGTGTGGGAGGAGCCCGCAGCTCAGAGGTGGAGAGGGGGGGGGGGGGGGGGGGGGGGGGAGAGGGGTGTGTGGCTGCACAGAAACCACACCACACGCCACCACATCAGAAAACACCAGCCAGAGTCAGTGAATGTGCTCGAAATTAGAGTGCAAAAGGTATTCATAAAAGGGGCTATATCTTGGAAAGAAAAAAAAAACGACAGAAAACCCTTGAAAGTGCACTTTTTTGAGAGGCTGTAATTTCATAATGGAACTGTCTAGAAACAAAATTTCTTCTTTGGAAGAAGCAGGAGTGTTCAATCTTTCATTAAAGTCCAGCCCCGTTAATATAGCCATAATAGAAAAAATTCTATAGCTGTTTTCAACTGAATGGAAGTGAATCTGGCACAGGCTCCAGACAATTTTACTGAAGCGCTGTGGCACTGAATGTGTTAATAATGCAAAGAAAGTCAAAATGTCACCATTGTACACATTTTGGAGACATTCTTTTATCGCTGGAAACGTGCCTGGTGTTTCTATTCTATCATTTAACCGTAAAAAAAATCAAATCTCTTCCACCTGATGTGAGCGGTAGAGGTACAGTAACGGTGGGGGGGGGGGGGGGGGGGGGCTTTCACAGTCGCATCAGGGAGCTAATCGCACCGTTAATTTATCAACAGAACAACGGGTGCAAATTTGCAAAGAGAAACGTGGAGGATGTTTCCAGCTGCGACAACTTTCCTCCTGCTTTTTCCTTCCAATTCCTCCAAATGGCACTTTGGCACTTCCACCACGCCCTCTAAAGAGCCGTGTCTAACCAGGCAAACGCAGCACGATTGCCAATTACAGTTAATTCAGGTCCCTAGTGTGAGGTGAGAAAAACAACTCCTGCATCCAATGAGAAGTTTCTCTTCTCTTCCGCACCACATAATGAATAATTTAGCTGGGAGTTGCAGGGTGAAGTCGGGCATTTTTCTAACACATTTATATACGCATTTTTAGTGAGGGGGAAAAACTCATTATCTGTAGTTCATCATTAAATCTCTCCAGCGTACACTGTGGATGATCCGATCTGTAAATACTCTCAGAACGAAGAACTAAAAATGGCCTAATACCCTCCATGAATTATCATCATTTGCTTTAACTTGGTTGCTGTCATGGTGGCTGTGTTGGGGGTTTGGTTTCTCAGTACAAAATGCAGACAATTATCTTTACAAGTTTGACCAATCCTGCCTGAGTTCGCCATCCAAAATTCAAGTAACGTGGGGGGCGTCTGGGGATAGTGTAGAGGTAAATAGCACTCGCCTACCACCCCGCGGAGACCCGGGTTCAAATCCTGGCAGCGGGACCTCCGGCTTGGTCAGATGGCTCCCACTGTCTGCAGGTGGGACGCTGGTGGTGAGTCCCGGTCGCTGCACCAGCGCCTGCTCTGGTCGGTCGGGGCGCCTGACTTTTAGGGGGGAGGGGAACTGGGGGGGGAATAGCATGATTGCCCCCACGCGCTACGTCCCGCCGGTGAAAGTCCTCGCTGTCAGGTGAAAAGGAGCGGTTGGCGACATGTATCGGAGGAAGCGTATGCTCGTCTAGAACTCTCCCCAGATCGGCAGAGGGGGTGGAGCAACGACCGGGGCAGCAAGGTGAATTGGTCAAGTACAATTGGGGGGGGGGGGGGAATGGGAGGAAAATCAGAAAAAACGTGATAAAAAATCATGGATGAGTTCATTCAAAATTCAAATAACATTATAGGATCCATTTTTGAGGCCCCCCCCATCAAAATTTGAATGGACTAGAAATATTGTGAGTATTTTTTCACGCTTTACTTTACGTGCTAGTAGTGAGATATATATTTTTGGAATTGAATGAATTGAATCTTGCACTAAATTGTCATTTTCATGCATTGTCACTATTGTGCCATGTTTTGATCATGTGTCACTTCTCTCTCACTCTCTCTCTCTCTCTCTCTCTCTCGCTCTCTCTCTCTCTCTCTTTTTCTCTCTCTCTCTCTCTCTCTCTTCCAAATAGTGAATATATCTAGTTTTGGAAGATCGTTTGTATCTTCATGCTCAAAAGCCACACTTACACATACGCAGCCACACACACACACACACACACACACACATACACGCG